>NC_134177.1:30263076-30863076 GCF_964188355.1 Buteo buteo
CTCAGTGCAAAACAGGCTCCAGCTCTCACCCTCACCCTGATTTTTCTGACCGGTTGTGTGGTCCTTCCGACCTCCCAGTCTGGGACTGACAGTCTTCTCTGAGTCCTCAACGACATTTTCAGCTGTTTTTCTCTCCCGTTCTGCCTCTTAATAACTTAAGGACTGAGCTCTCAAGTGTGCTGGATCGAGATCTAGTTCACATAAGCTGAAGGAGTTTTTCTGAATGTATAGTCAAACACTGATTGGAAGCTATCCTGATATATCATTTAGCAAATACAATATAAAAATGATAAAAAGGGAACCATTTTACACATAAAGACCAACACATGGGGTTTATGTTGTTGCATAAATTACGTTATCACGTACAGAAAAAACCACGGTTATTTATGCACAGGGAGAAAGGGAACATGAGGAATAGCTGAGCATTTTCTACTGTTAACTCCTCAATTGCAATGTGGTGCAGATGACGTTTTTTTGCTGAGGGTTACTAACGTGTAGGGAAGAGCTGCACCCAGCCTGCCTGCAAGCACTCGAACGGATCCGAGGGTGTAACTGTACTCTGGAGCTCAAGAGGATTTATCCCTGAGGCAGAAAAACAATTACCTGAACGAAGACAGATATAGATCATTGAGTACTGAGATACTTACTGCCTAATTGAGACATATATCCTTATGGAAGTAGCGACGCTAAGGAGGGGGAGACGGGGGAAATGACCTGGGTGCAAAGCCCAGCCGGAGGAGGAGAGGAGGATAGCAGTCAATCCCGTGGGGTAATCAAGGGTGCAGTGCCCGGCAGGAGGGATTAGGCTGAGTTTCCCAGTTACAGTCCTCCATCTCAGGGTTTCATTCCCAGAGAAGAAATGCACCATATGCACCAGATCTGGAAGCAGCTCAGGAGACCCCCCCCCCTCCCACCCCTTTTTCTCCCTCAAAGACCGCGCCAGCCACACATAGGCAGAGAGGTGCAGGGGATGGGGGGCAGCGCTATGCCCCGGGTCTGAGGGAGGAGAGGTCAGTGCCAGGGCAGGACCCCCTTCCCGCTGTGGGGTGGCTGTGCATGGAGGAGAGGAGCTGGGGCCCGGGCTGGTGCATGGGGTGGGATGGGGTGTGGGGGTGCTTGCTGGGGGAGGGTGCCTTGCTGGGGAGGGAGGGAGGGGATGGAGAAGGGGCTTCCCTGCATCTAGGGAAGGAGCCTTTCTGCAGGAGAGCAGGGGGGATGGAGGTAGGGGGGCCTGTGAAGGTGGGGGGTCCCTAGGGCAAGGATTGCTGCCTTTTGGGGGGGCCCTTGGGGAGGAGGGAGTCAGCCTCCCGGCGGAGGAGGGACCTGTGTTGGAGTGCTGGAGGGGAGCTGGGGGGCTGAGGAGGTCTCTGTGGGCAGGGGTGACAGGCACAGGGTGGGGGGCTGCAGGGGGTCGGGGAATCTGAGAGGGGAGGTGGTGAGGTGGGGGGGAGTCTGAGGGGTCTGTCAGGGCTCAGAAAGGATTTTGGAGGCTCTGAGAGGGTCTGTGGGGGGCTCTGAGGGGCAGTGGGGGGGACTCAGGGGTCGTGTGGGAGCCCTGAGGGCCGAGTCTGGGGGACTCCAAAGGGGCTGCAGGGGGCTCTGAGGGAGCGAGGTTAGGGAACTCTAACAGGCTCTGAGGGGTGTCGGAAGGGATTTGGGGAAGACTGAGGGGGCTCCGCGAGGATTTGGTAGAGCTCTGTGGGGCCTCAGAGGAGATCTGGGAACACGGAGAGGGGCTGCGAGGGGCTAGGGAGCTCTGAGGAGCTTATGGGGGCCCGAGGGAAGGTTCTGAGGGGATTTTGAGGGGTCTTTGTGGCGAGAATCTGTGGGGATCGCTGAGGGGGGGCTCTGTGGGGATTTGGGGGGGAGAGCCCGAGGGAGTTCTGGGGAGGTTTGGGAAGGCTCTGAGGGGGATTTGGGTGGAGAGCCCCTGGGACGCCTGACAGGGGGTCTGAGGGGAGGCTCTGAGGGGACTCTCTAGAGATTTGGGGGGGGAGAACCCATGGGGACGCGGGGGGGGGCATCGTCTGAGAAGAGGCTCTGAGGGGGCTTGGGGGCGCAGAGGGTCTCGAGGGGCTGCGGGGGCGCCCCGGGGGCGGCCGCATCTCCCCTCTCCCTCCCGCGCAGGCTTCTGCCTTCCTACCCCCGTTACCGTGGCAACCGCCCGGGCTCCCCCAGCCCCGCGCCGCCGCCGCTGCCGCCGCCGGAGCTGCTCGGCAGCCGCCTGCCGCCGCCGGCCATGGAGCTGCTGGCCGCGGCACTCAGCGCCGCCTGCGCCCTCGACCAGGACGGGTCGGCGGGACAGCCCGGCAGGTGAGCGGGGGGGGGGGGTGGATACTGGGGAGGGGTGCGAGGGGCCGCGGGCGGAGGGGCGCGTCCAGCCGCCGCGGCTGAGGGTGCCTCCGCCCCCCCCCGCAGGGAGCCCCCCGCGGCCGCTGAGGAGAGCCCCGCCGCCGCCACTGCCGAGGCGCCGCCGCACGCCCACCCCATGACGGCCGATTCCTGGAGGAACCTCATCGAGCACATCGGTAAGGAGCCGTCCCCCGTGGAGGGGATCCGGTCGGGGGGGGGGGGCGTTGTCCGACGGCCGCGCTCTCCCACAACTTCGCCGCTTTTGCCCGCACTCGCGGCAGCACAGCAGCCCCTAGAGGTGCCGCCGCGGCGGGCCGGGCCCCTCGCCCGAGCCGAGCCGCCGCCTCCCGCCCCCCTAAGCCCCCCAAACCAGCAGCATTTAGCGAACGAAACCCAGATCTAAACCCAAGCGGTACATTGCAGGAGGGAGCCTCAGGCAGGGGTAAGGCGGCTGTGTTGCGGGAACCCAACTGTCCTCGCTAGGAAAACCTCTCTCTGTTGGTGTAAAACCTAGTAACCATGGCCTTAGCGGTGGCTTTTTGCTGTCTTTAGGGGCAGCAGGTGTGCACGCTGCCTGGCAGGAGATTTAATGGTGTCGCTGAGCAGCTTTACCTCCGTTAATAAATAACGATTACTTCTTGTAATTACAAAGCAGTTAATCGTTAAGGCTACAGCCAACTTTCTGCTGAAATCTGATTTTCCATACTCAAAAAGGCATAAGATTAAGTATTGGGTCAACTATCCTGTTGGATGTTAGCTGTATGCAGTGGGGTCAGCATGTATTTTTAACAGCCGCTGGTGTAGCATTTGCAATGGAGGAGTAAGTTATTTTACCATTTGTGGTCTCTTTGTAAAGGCAGAGTTGAGGTTATCTGGGTGGCTGTGGAGGAGAAGACTGTTAGGCTTTTGCTCTTGTGGGTTTTTTTGTTTCGTTTTGTTTTGTTTTTTGTGGGATGCGGAGAGGACCTTCACAGCTTGTTTCTTGGTTTCCCACATCTGAATTGTGACATTCCTCAGAGAGGTTTGGGTAACTGCAAAGTTAACCCCCATCCTGAGGCAGGTTTTATGGTGGAATATAGAAGCTTTGTTTTTAAACAGTTCCGTTCAACTTCAGGAAGTGAAACTGCAAGATACTTGAATCCAGAGGACAGAACTGTAGCACTTTGCATGGGAAAATCGGGTAGATAACTATCATGAGCAGCAAGGCAAACCTCCCGGGCAGGAAAAAGGAGAATTCTCACACTGTTTCTGTGAGAGGAGAGTGGCTGCAGTTTGGTGTCAGGTCGTGGCAGGCAGGGATGATTTTTGGAGTGCCTGATGCCACGGGGACAGTGCTGGGGAAGGAGGCTGGTGTGAAACCAGCAGCTTGCCAGTGTCAGACAAAACAGCTGAGTTCGGGGCCTTCTGGAGGAAAGTGGTGAACAATTTGCATGGATGTTACCAGATCTGTTACCTGCTTTTGGCTGTGTAGGTACTAATCTCCCAAGGCAGATGTGTCAGTATATTGTCAGTTTACGGGGACTGTGCTGCTAAGAGGCATAATAAAAATACTAAAACCAGCAGGACTTCAAAGCAACCTATATTCATATGTATTTTTATGTGCTGTATATCAGAAGGAAGCTGTGTGATAGCTCTGCACGCATCAGTGTAACTGCAAGTAGGTCTGTTGCACCTTGATGGAGGAGACAGGGTTTTGGCAACTAGAGATGCAAGGCTAATCCTCAACAGAGAGGTCATTTCAGATGGCTGGAACACACTTGCTCCTTTCCCTCCCTCCTACCTTTGAGGCATTAATGGACTTTTTGCCTGAAACTGGAGCAGAGAATTTCAGAGAAAACATCTCTGGACCTCCTGAGATTTTACATAGCTTTCAGTGTAATAGCGTTTACTTTAAAAGCGCTGTGAACTCTCTAAGGTGAGGATTTTCCACAATTAGTAACTAGTTTTTCAATTCCCCTCCCAGTTTTTGAGAGAGCTGGGAAGGGAGACTGTGGCAGCAAAATTAAATGGAATAAACACAAAGGGGAAAGTCTATTAGGTACTATGCAAACTATGTAAACACCCCTTGGGAAGATCAGCCTTAACTACTTAAGCCAACAGGTGACACCAAGCCCATGCTCTGACCACACAGTTAACCTTTAGCCAGATCACAGCAGTAGGGACAGTTGGGACATAAAGGAATGAATGGAGCTCGTACAGGTCTCTGACATTTTGTACTTGTTCACTTACTAAACATAAGCATTGTATCTTCTGAGTGACATTCAACTACTAATCTCAGCTTCTTTCTACACATTCAGTCTGTTCCCAGATATATTGCTCTCCTTTCAACATCAAAACCCTGTTCCCTGACCTTGCATCTGTTACGCCACCCATCCTGTGCCATGACCGTCTCCTGCTTCATCTAGAGTAGGCTTTTGCATGGCTTTTCTCCCTCTCTCTCTCTTATCTAAGCTTTTGCTGTACCCATTGTAACCTCTTTACCAACATATGGATAGACCTTTTACAGCAAGATAGCGAGTATATCTTTTTTCCTTGCTAGCACAACCCTCTTAGTTTCTTCCTATGCTTCTTCTGCTTCAACATCTACCTGTCTTTTGTCTTTCTTCTGGTATCACTTTTCTGCTTCCTCCCCATATTGCTGTCTGTGGTAGAGCTTCAGCCAGTCTCTCTTCAGCTCCCTCCTTAAAATGAGTTACCTTGTTGTGATTTCTGAACGAGTTCTGGTGGTAGATGCCTTTGGTCTATCAATGTCCCCATGCCCATATTTGCCTTTGCCTGCCACTGAGGGCTTCGCAGGTATTGCCTGTTCAGTTGGTCAGATGGGAAACCTGGAAGCAAGATTAAGTTTCATTGTCTGGATTTTATTTCCTTAAAAGCAAAGGGGAAATTTGTCTTGAGGATCTTTCTTAAAGGGCTCCTCTCCAGATCTGCACAAGGGACACTAAATCCCCCTTACACAAAATATCTTTAATTGCCTCTGACTTGCAGGGCAGACCCACCAGCACAACATGGCTGTACAGTCAGACACTGAAGTATCATTATCTCCAATATGAGTAAAATAGATTATACTTCAGTTTCCCAGCATGTTTTCCCTTGAGTCAAGTGCTGCCCATATTGCTGCAGGGTGTTACCTCCCAGCCTGTCCTGCTGTCTGGAGTACAGTTCGGTGGGGTAGAAAGTGCCCAGTGCCCTACCGCACCAGAGCCTGCAAGCACAGGCTGAGCTTTCAGATCAGCACCACTGAAAGCGGCTCCGATTCAGCAGGCTCTCTGCTCCATTCCTGAAGGAGCCTTTCCACCCTGCTACATCCTCAGCACCCTCACTGACGCTAAATAACAGGCGGAAATGCTTATGAAAGTCATATAAGCCTAGCTGACGCAGAGGTAAATTATATAAGTAGCAGCAGCATGCAAAACTTCAGGGGAAGTCTCCTCTCTTCAGTTATCGTGTAGGAAGCTAACAGAAGACTGTATGGTTTCCTAGGCACAGCTACCCTTATTGCTATTTTAATCCAGTGTTGAGCATCTTTCCAGGGAGAACAGATAGCAGGATATACTTGCAGACTGCAGTAATGCTGTCCTTGTGCCTGTGCTTTTCCCCAGCATATTTCTGATACAGTTTTTAACAGTGATTGGTGTGGAGCCTTGTGAAAACTGACCCAGAGATTTAATAGGCAGTAACATCCACGTTTCTGCCCTCCCTAGACAAACTCCCGACCCAGTTGTCTCTCATCTTATTACACATGGAATTTGCTTCTGAGATTAAATATCGTGAATGCATGTGACCAGATAGATTTTAACCCCTAATGATTCAGGCAAAAAAAAAAAAGTAGGGTTGTTTGGTTTTTTTTAACATCAGGGACTTTATTAATTCATATTAAACTTTGCAATTCAAGTATAAACCAAGGGAGATAATGTAAATTGCGCTCCTTCAGTTTGAGTGAGGAGAGTGACTCAGAGCAGGCTCATGCTCTCATGTCTTTTCATATCTCTAAATTACATTTTATTTTCAAGCAATTAATATTCTGGGTCCTGTAGATGGCTTAGAAAGAGAAATGGGACAGTTAGAAAGCCCTAGGAGAGACAAAGGATCTTCTAAAGATGGCCAAGGAATTTCAGGATTCCTACCTTTTTTGTGCTGTCACTTAAAATCAGGGGTGGGGGCAAATTCTGTGCAATTTTGTCTGCTCCTGAAGTTAGTAAGTGAAACTCAGAAGACATCTCGTGTGATTTATGTGCTGCAAGATGGTGTGAATTCAGAGCCTTTTCCTTAGTGCTGTGGCATTCAGGTACCTTTTGAATGTTAATTTCTTATCTTCATTCATCTTAGAAACCGAGAAGGAAAACAGAAAGAAATTAAGCAACATGTCCAAGGCTAACCATGAAGTCAATACCAAAACAAACTAGTAACTGTAGCTTGTTGTCCCAATGCTTCAGCTGTCCAGTGCCTTAACAGCAGCTCAGTGTTTCCTTAAGGATTTTCATGGCCATCCAATTGCTCCTTTAAAGTAGTTTCAATGCATGCAGTATTACTTTTCCAGACACACACTTACACATACCTATCAGTCTATATAACTTGTAACATAATAATATTGCAGAGAAAATCAAGGTTTAAATAACAAACTGCTTCTTTTATGTCTTCTGATTGATCATGGATTCATCTGATTGTGTTACTAAATGTTTTGTGAGAGCAGATTGTTGACAATACTTTAGATTTAGAAATGGCCTTCCATTTATAGTTTCCACTTCTGGCTGAAATAGGAATGCCATAATTGGCTTTTTTGCTCAGCATGGAAGTGATCTCTCTCACCTTTGCTGAGGTGAACTAATGCAAAACAAATATCCTTTCCCACAATACATTTCTACTCTTTTGTTCAGTTGTAACCTCTCAGACCTATTATGTTGCATCCTAGGACTCTTGTATCAGGAATATCGAGATAAATCCACACGCCAGGAGATTGAAACTAGACGACTGCAGGATTCACAGACAGACCCTGAGGAGAGTTCACCCAGCGAGGAAACCCCATCTGAAGCAGAACCTACAAGTACAACTGAAAGCAAAGCTCCACCACAAATCAGTTTGCTAAGGAACTCCAACTCCAGGTTCAACTTATGGCAGGATCTTCCTGAGATCCGGAGCAGCGGGGTCCTCAGCATCCTCCAGCCAGATGAGATCAAGCTGCAGGAGGTAATGGGGGAAGGTGGAATGTTTCTTGGCTGGGTTGTTGCTTAAAAGAGCGAGAGTGAATTAAGTCAAATGATCAAGATTTAAAAATGAAAAGCTTCATAGCAGTCACAGACAAGCCTTCGCCTGCTGAGTACTTCTCAGTGTTGCACTGGTTAGCACCACTTGCTCTTTTTTTGAAACTACAGATGTTCTATATGCTATTGCTGCTGGACATTTCTGTAGCAAAAAAGAACTTCTTTTTTCTGATTCAGCATTAGGAGCAATTTACAAAGGAAGAGAGATAATGAAGAGGCTCTTGCAATAAAGATTTTGGTTCCCACTGCACATTAATCCTCTTCTAAAGTTACTGGCAGGATACATACTTTCCACCAGAAATCTTAGAAGAATTCAACCGTTAACTGTACTCTGTTTTAAATATGATGACATTAATGGAAAGGGAAGAGATGGAGATTGATAAACTTCCTTATTTTTAAATGTTGTTACTTGCAGTCTTATGCAAAACAGTAAAAAATAGTGACAGGTATATTTGCATTTTAGCCATACAGTGCATGACATCACTAAGAGTCATACGCTGTTAATTTATAGGGCTGCATCAAAGCAGTAGGTGGGGATAACTGCTGCAATTAATGAAAACATCAGTCACACAGCAATTTACAACTGGTTGCTGTTTTGGATAGCGTGGGGAATGTGAGTGCTCTTTGTCAATGCATAGCACTGCATTTGTAGCCAGCAGTGGAGACGAACAAGCCTTGTTTAGTGTGTGGTGTGCACTGTAATACCAGCAGTGGGCCTTCAAAGGCTCGATTCTGAGTCCTACTATACTCCTGCACCAGGATTGCTTCTGGTCAGACCGTTGCAGCAGTGTATCTGTTCAGCCGCGGCTCATAAGATTGTACCCAAAGGGCTGAAGAACATCTTGGGGTGTGAGCAGTTCCCCCTAAGTTTACTTGGATTTGCACAATCGACATTTATGAATCCCTTGTGTATACAATGCCACCCTAGTTGTGGCCAAGACTGTAACTAACTTCACTGTTACACTGAAAAGGCTCATCTTGTGAACTGTAGGGGTATGATGGGCAGGGCTGTGTTACATCCTTAGTAGAAGGGACCCATGTTTATACAGGGTAGCTTGGGCTGGCAGCACAGACTGTTAGTGTGTCAGGGTTATGGCTGAAGGTGACTGAAGTAATTTGTTGCTTTCCCATGTTCTTATTCTGCACTGGTTATTTCTATATCAGATTTGTTCTGTTTACCTGGCAAAACACAGTGCTTCTAACTACCAGCATTAAAAACACAGTCTGGCATCTGAAAAATTACAAGCTTTTGTTTTTCTTTCTGCTTCAAAATGAAGAGTCTTTTGCAGAGAAACATTTGCTTAAAAGTTTGCATTATAGATTTCAAACCCTGCTATTTCTGTTTAGTTACTTTCATTTCCTGTAGGTGTCTTAAGGAAAAAATCTCTGTGCTGCTGAACCCCAACATCAAGTGTGCTGAATTTTCTTCTCTCTGCTTAAATAACAAGAGAAATAAAGCAGATGGAGATGGGAGAGTGCTGCCTTAAAGAAGTACTGTGCTTTCTCCTGATGTTAGTTTATCAGAGCTGAAATTTTCTTCCTGTTTGTTCTGGGATTAGCACAGTAAGAGATTATAAAATTGCTAGAAGCCAGAAAGCTGTGAAATTGGCTGAACATTGAATAGATAAAGTGGAGAATTTGCTTTGTGAGGAGAGTCAAGGACAGAAAACAAGAAGGGCTGGAGAAATCACTGATGGAATTAAAGAGATGATGTTGAATTCAGCCTTGCTATAAGCAAGCACTGCTTCCTCCTGCAGCGCTGGAACCGTACTTACATTGGATATGAATTGGGAGTGTAAGCTGTACATAAGGGCTTGATTAAGTGAATGTAAAGCCTTCAGCTTCATGAAGCAGAATTGGAGGAATTTACCTGAAGTACAGGGCAGCAGAAATTCTGGAGTAAATGTCTTAAGGACAAAATCATACCATTCTGACCCATTTTATCTTCAAAGCTGTGGTAAACCCAGGGACTAGAAGAGCTTGGAGCCCTTCAGCCAGGACAGGTAGGAGAAGAGTATTATTTAGACCACAGGGAGGAATACCGGTACACAAATGGAAAGAAAGTTGAAGCAAATACCCCTGTTCACGGTTGAGGAAGGGAACACCACCATAGCTGTGATGGAGCAGGGCTTAAATAGTCAAAGAAAAACTTGCTCATCTGCAGTAATCTGCAAAATGAAAGAGACAAGAACAAGAAGAGGAGTCTGGTCTTCGTTATTGGCAATGACAGAAAATGACTAAGCAGGTTATCAATACAAGATAAAAAACAAGACACAGGTGTTTTTCAAGTATCAAAACAGGAAACTTGACTGAAGAGCAATGGATGCTTGAAAAGTGTCAAGAAGGCAATTTGTCATTGTCCCCATTGGAACAAATGAGCCAGAAAATGGAGTTTCAGGAAGGGGAAAAAAACCCCAATAAAACAACAAAGAAAAAACCAAACCAAAACAAACAAAAAACCCCACCCCACCTCCCCAGAACCATACCAAACCAAAAACCACATCCACCCCCCAGCAATTTCAGCAAAAAAGTGTTGCAGCATGGCCCATTAGCTGCGGGAACTCAAACAGAATTCACACAGCAATGGTCTCTGCCACACCAGCCTTCTTCGTCTGAAGCAAATGTGAGAGTAGGAGGATGTGAAACAACTGGAAGTGTCACAAAAAATGTGGGTGCAAATGCAGAAAAAGGAAGAACAAAGGAAAAAGCAAAAGACATGTTACAGACCATAGAGATCAGGGAAATACGAAAATTATGTGCTACTGGAATAATTATCAGAAATGACTAGGTAATTGATAGGGTAGTTTTAATTATCCAGACATCTGTTGAGCATCGAACACAGCAAAACATGAATCAACAAGGGCTTTTTTTTAACTGTCTAGAAAATGTAACGGTACAAGAAGACCAAGCCAAAGGAAATGCTTTTTGGGTTCTGACATGGAGTCAATGTGGAGGAAATGACAGACAACATGCATGTAGCAGGAGGAAAAAGTGACTAGAGAGAAAACACACTCCCTGTTATTACATGTGATTTAGGTTAAAAAAAATTCTGTCACCAAGATACTAGGCTCTGAAGAGGTAGTGGAAATTAGAAGAAACAACATTTAATCAGTGAAACGTCTTTCAGTGTGAAACTTCTTTCAGTATGAACCTTAAATTAGATATTGGTATGGCATTTTTGTGGAGTGGCTCTGGTTTATTCCTCTTCCCCAGTTCAGTTCTCTACCTTTCAGTTTGTCCTTTTTTTATTTACTGTATAGTTTCTTCATTTTGTCCTTTTCTACTTGCTAACTGTATTGATTTTCTTACACCGTGTTCATCTTCTATGTTATAGGACATTCTGAGCTGAGTGGAACTCGCCCAAAACAATTTACTAATAAAAATAATTTAGCAAATTATTCTCAATCTTTGAACTGAACCATTTTTGCCAAGATGTATGAGCTTTTATAAAGTTTTTGCCAGGGATTATTTGGATTCAGGTCACTTTGGTGTTAGAAAAAGGGGCAGAGACAGACTAATCTGCACCATGTGTCATGGTGTGAATTTAGATCAGAGAGCTACTGCTCTGAAAATATTACTTGCTCAAGCAAAAGAGGGACTTGAGCCTGGTTATGTGCACTGGTGACATGGCCTCTGTGTGGAAGAGCGCATGTGACAGGTAGGCAGTCTTTCTCTCTTCTTCCATTTTCACAAAAATGTCCAGAAAATATTTCCTTTCCTTTGCTTCTTTGAGCAAACCTTAGATTTCAAACCTCCAGAGAGCTCTTGTGCTGGACTTACTGCACTTCTAGCAGATGGATGTCAGACTGGCCCTGTGAAAGCAGTCAGGTGTGAGAGCTGGTCACAGCCAATGCCATGGCATCGGATCAGAACAACATCCCTCCCAGACTAGACCAGAATTCCCCCTTCTTACCTGGTGCTTTACATGAAGAGCAGGGCCATTAGGAACAGGTATTTCCAATCTATGCAGTAAAACACCATATTGTCTCAATAGGAATTTAGCCTGTAGGATTACTTACTCTTGTCTTTGGTGACTCTTAATTTTTCTCCTTTTTTATCTTCTACATTTCTTTCTTCCTTAGGCTTCACTTCTCTTTTCTTTTCTCAACCTCTCTGCCAAAACATAATGAATGAAAACGATTAATATAGCTTTTACGTCACTATGAGATTTCATGAAGTTAATGAGCCAGAGGACTGATGGAACAGTGTCGGTCATGTTTCCAAGAGATAGTTTCAGACTATTTGTAGACTCAGGAAGATAGCATTACATCAATTGACATTTAGTTCAAATTTTTTTCTAGTTATTTTTGCAATTCCAAGACCAGAAGCTCATGCCTTTTTTTTTCTCTAGTTACTGCTTAGAGCTAGAGCTCATACTCTTTTTTTTCTAGTGACTGCTTAGAGCTAGCAAAGTTCATTTATTCCACAGAGACCACACCATCGCATCGCATGGTTGGATGTTTGGTGCCAGTTTAGGAGGTTTGCAGCTCATACTTACCATTCAAAAGGGAAACAGCAGTCTGGGCTGCTTGGAGTAGGTACTTTGGGTCTGCAGAGGACCAGCTGGATCTCCAAAGTAGATTAGGAAACTTGTGCCATGCCCATGCTGTGAACATTTCCAGAAGCTTGTCCCGATCAGTGATGTTCTTTGCTTTCCTAGCATCTCCTTTAAATCAGAGCCCTGTATATTGATATTTTCACTATGGATTTCTTTATTTCTTTAGTATGGCTTGCACTCTGCACATGCCCATGCAGGTCTGGCACACCCCACTATGGTGAACAGCAAACACACACAAATTAATTTCTCCAAACATAGGCAGAGGGGCTTCTGCAGATCAGGAAGCAACCTTCTAGATGAAGCAAATTGTCTGAGGGTTTAAAGGCAGTGACAGAGTTGCAGGTCTTGATCTTGGCTCTCATGGCCATCCTGCAATCAAACCTTGCAGAAAAAAAATCCTGGCTTGGAGTGTCTGGAAAGCTGCAGTGCAAAATGACTGATGGTATCAATCCCCAGGATATCTGGAAGGGACAGGCTGTCCCAGCACATCCTGTCTTATTCTTTGGTGCATCTTTACCCATTTCCACTTCTCCTCTCATTTATCAAATAAAAAGGTCCAGTTAAAGCTGTAAGAGGTGCATTTAGGACCTAGCCAGTCATGCAGAGAAGAGGAGACAGGTTCTTTCTCAGGCTCAGCAGGTGCCCTGGTGAAGCTGCTGGGAGAAGCCGAGCTGATACTCCTCCACTTTTCTCATTGGGAATCTGGCCTTGAAAAAACCCCCACATCCTCTCATTCCTTAAACCAGCTGTCCACATATACTGACCGAGTGTATTTCTACCCACACCCTTTGCTCTTATCTCCCTTCTGGGGGCTGTGCAGGCACAGCCTCCTTCTCTGGTGCAGGAAAGGACCACCTGTTTGACTTAACTGCCCACCGGGAATATTTCCTAGGCTACCAACCCCACAAAGAGCTGGAATGTCACTTCAACTGATATTTTAGCAGCCCTGGATTGAGTAACAGTCCCTCCTTGCTGTGCCCATCCTCCCAGATCTTGGACTGCAGCACAGTGCCAGGAATATAACCCAGGTCTCTGTGCCTCAGGTTCTTCTGTGATGGATAGTGATTATTTCCAGGAAAAGGCCAAAAACTCATCAGCAGAGAATTTAAAATAATTTCTTTAAAAATAAACCAAAAAAACCCACAACCCAAAAAAAGAACAACCAAGCCGCAAGACAGGCCCCCAGTTAATTTGGAAGATATTTTTCCATATGCACAGCACAAAAAGTACTGCATGGACCTGCTGCTCCATTGGATCTCCTCGACTCCAGCTGGACCCCCACAGCCTCTGAGAGCTAGTGGAGGTCAGGGACTTGCACCTGCACTGCCTGGCCAGCTCCCATCCTCACCAGGGTGTAGCAGAGGAGCTGTGAGGAGTAGGGGAGCTTGGGCTCAAGGGTCAAAGCAGCTTTAGGTTTAAGGAAGCAAGACTTTCACTGTGCTACCAAAAGGTTCCTCTTTCAGTAGCGGCAGCATGGTCCTGCCCCAGGACAAGAAGCCCAAGGTTCACCTTCGTCAAGAGATGTCCAAAGGATCTAATGATTTTTCACCATGTTGAAACTCTTGTGAGAATCTTCAATTAATCTTCAACTAATGGATTCAGTAACTGTGTAAATAATCACCTTTTTTATCTACTACTGAAGAAAGACGACAAACACTTGCCTGGAGAGTAAGTAAGCTCTGTGTGGTAATAGCGGACTGGCCCTGTGGGACCTGCTGTGGGCAGAAGGTTTTACATCCTCGTCTCATTAACTTGTGATTTATCTCTGAACCAAACCATCAATTTATCTTTCTGCTTCCCCAGACCACATCCCTGGCCTGAGAAACCCAGGCTTTGCACCAGAGACTTCTCTTTTAACAGGAGAAGCAAGAGCTGGAATTTGGAGATTATTTATGGCTTATGGTAATAGTTAAGGACTACTGTGTCTTGTCCTAGTCCTTGGTGAATTGGGTCAGAAAAGCCTATGGCCAGAGTTGACCGGCGAGCCTCAGCTGGACAGTAATAGCTGTATTTCCTTTGGGTCAGGGAACACACAGGGGCTTGGAGGACCACAGCTATGTATTTTTATTAGCTCTGACCCAAGGAGCAGCATGTGTTGCACACTGGGACTGCAGTGTGCTGGATTCTCTACACCCCAGCCCCTACACCATGGCTTTTCTAAAACAAGAGTGTAGAGGGTGCAAGGAGACCCTCCTAGGTAGCACAACAAGCCACAACGAGCAGAGATACAAGCTGGCGCTGTTATGATCAGCAGCGGGTTGGAGGGTACATGGAGGCTGCCAAGGGGAAATTCCCGAAAGGGAGATGAAAGTGCAGGACCATGACAAGCAGGCATGGGGTGGGGGGACACCAGTGCATGGGGCAGCCTCAGGTCAAGCCTGAGTGACACTAAGAAGGAAGGGCGGAGCCCATGAAGTGCTTTTATTTGTGCACGTGCACAAAATCAGACTGCTTATATATAATAAGAAAAAAAAGAGAATTCTGCTGGAGAGATTCAGTGGAAGGAAATGCAGTCGAACAACTTAGGAGGGAGAAAGAAGGACCCAGGATGAGGGAGGAAATCTTCCCTGTTCAAGTCACTATCCTCCGTAACACAGCAAATGCCATTCTGGGCTTACCTCTCCTCATACTCTGGGCCTGGAGGGTGGGTGCAAGGTCCATGACTGTGTGCAGCACAGATGTTCTCATTAACACTGTGTGTGCCTCACTATAGGAGTAGAAGGTACCTGCTGATTTCCTTCTTTGGGATTCCCCCCCAGGCCATGTTTGAGCTGGTTACTTCTGAAGCCTCGTATTACAAGAGTCTGAATCTGCTGGTGTCTCACTTCATGGAGAACGAACGTCTGAAAAAGATCTTACACCAGTCTGAGGCACACATCCTCTTCTCCAATGTCCTGGATGTCATGGCTGTTAGTGAGCGGTAAGACAACTCCTGATGGATTTTTGTCCAGCTAAATGGCATCGCTTTAGCTAACCTCATTTGTAGAGGGAAGGAGGAGCTGACTAGGGGCAGTGTGTTACCCGCTGTCTTTTCGAAGAGCCTGTGAACGCATTCATTGCTTTGAACCCCAGGGGCTTCTTCAGTTAACAATTAATATGAGCGCTGGGTTTCTCATCTAGCTTCCTGTTGGACCTTGAGCAGCGGGTGGAGGAGAACATCGTGATCTCAGATGTGTGTGATATTGTCTATCAGCATACGGTTAATCACTTCTCTGTGTACATCACCTACGTCTCCAACCAGACCTACCAGGAAAGAGCTTACAAGCAGCTTCTGTGAGTTCCAGTGCTTGATGCTAAATTATTTTGCAAAATTGTATAGGCTATATAACTGTAATTTTGATAGTTATGAGAAAGGGCTAGATAGTACAGAAACACAATTTCCCACTTCAGTGATTTTTCACTGCACCTATAAAAAGAAAACACAATTAAAAGGCTTTATAGTAAGGGTGGGGTGATATAGTATGCAGGTAACATACCAAGTCAATTCAGAGCCAGTATTTCCCAACTGTGGGAAATATTTACAGTGTACATGGGGACACACACTTGTGAAATGTATGTATTTTCAAATTGCAAGTAGAGGCAAGAGATTGAAAGACCAAGTATGTAATGTAATACAGATCTCTGATGACAAGAACAGCCACTGCTTTTCCTGAGCTTTTCAGCAATGCATTTGACCTTCCAAAAGTTGAGAACTAATTTTTTAGTTCAGAACAATAAAATTTTCTTAAAAGGGAAAAAAAAAATAATATTTTCTTCACATTCTGGTGTTAGGCTCATAGATGTTACCTAGGCCTGAGGCTATAATCCAAGATATTTTTGCAGTATTTTTCAAGTTTAGCAAGTCTTTTGGTCCAGTAGGAATTCTCTTATGCCGCTCAAAACAAAGAGTGCCCTACAGGCTTGTCTTTGAGCAGGAGAATTAATTTTTCTTTAGTTACAATGTCCTGGATTCTTTCAGGACAGCCCATTGCACATGCTACCATAGCAGCAGCTGGTTCAGGGAAGTGTAACAAGCCCTAATCCTTTCCTTTCTCTGTTCTCCAGCTTTTAAGGCCAAAAAAAATCACTTTAAGGGGCCTCTGTTGAGCTTGGCCAACCATTCTCTCCAAAAAGAGGGTACTGCAGGGTTTCCTTCAGTCATAGGCAAGCAGTATAGCTGCAGAATATAAACAGTTTGCCTAGAGCCATTAACTAAACATTCAGAAGTGAAGCAGCAATAGGCTGGATTACTTGAGCTTGAAAAGGACCTGTTGGAGATAGAGGTATTCCTAGATATAAATTTAGAGGGCAGCATTTTTTTTGTCTGTGGGAGAATGTAAAGCAAATTGAGAAGAATAGACTCTCTTCCACAGGCTCCTAGCTAGCAGAAGAATTTTGCAGCACTTGGCTGAACTCAAAGCCTGATGTGTGTCACAGTTCCCCCCATTTGGCTGTTCCTCAGATGCACGCAGGTCCATTCTGCTGTGGCTCTGGTGAGTCACACCATCACACAAGTACCTGCTGCAGCAGGAAGAAAAACTTACAATGACTTCCCTTGGATGCTGCGAGTCACACACAGTAAAGACAGGTTTTGCACAGTTAGCAATCTTTTCGCATCTATGCTGTTTCTGCTAGCCAGGACTCCAGCAGTGTAAGTCTTCCTCAGGGCCCCGCAGTTGCCAGGAAGCATTGTCTTTGACTATGGCAGCTGGGGCTTGTGAGGCTGCTCTGTGCAGCTGTGTCCATGGACCAGCAATGCCCTCATCTGCTGCGAACACCATCAGGGAAGGCCCAGGCATCGCCGATGCCCTTCTCAGGCCAGATAATGATTTCCATCCTCCAGCTAAGCAGCCAGGAGTAGCCAAGCTTGAGCTGTTTTGTGGCTTGTCTTGTTCTTACAACTGTGTGAATTTCACCTTGTCACAGAGTTCCAACTGTGTAAAAATACATAATTATGCCTCTGACTCATCTACTTGGACACACACCCCATTCACACACACCTACGCACACAGCATATGCTGCTGAGCTAGATGTGCTAACACATGTGAACACTAGCATGGCTTGTACATTAAAAGTCTATTTTTTCCCTCCCCCAACACTATAAATAGTTCTAGATTTAAATTAAAATACACCTAGAAGCATTCAGTCCCCTCCTCCCCTCTTCTCTCTTATTGGGAGAGGTGAGGCAGATGCTGTCTCTGGGACCAAGCTGCTTTTGGGTCACCAGCCATATACCAGAGTCTCAGGCAGGGCAGCACTCAAAGCCCTCACCTTCTCTCTCTCTCTTTTCTCAGCCAGGACAAGCCAGCTTTCCGGGAAGTGATCTCACAGCTGGAGCTGGATCCCAAGTGCAAAGGCCTGTCCTTTTCTTCCTTCCTGATTCTGCCATTTCAAAGGATCACTCGGCTCAAGCTGCTGGTGCAGGTAGAGTTTTGTTCTTCTCTCTCCCCTAAAGGTCTTCTGGATCACTCCTGGAATTTTGCCTTCCAGCAGTTGTGAATGAGGCTTAGATACAGCCACGCTCAACCCTAGAGCTGGATGAAGCCTTTCCACAGGGTTAGACATTCTCAACAACTATGAAAAAAAGATTTCAGTCACTCAGAGACCATCCCCAAATTAGCATTGAATTTGCTGGAGAGCTTTTACTGAGCAAAAGAGTTGAGGAGGAACTTTGCTGAGCTGCTAGAAGGGGTAGCAACAGTCTATCAACCCAGCTGCCTGACAGGATGCTGACATACATGCACAGTGCAGAACAGTTGCAGGACGTGGAAATGCTCCATGGGTAATCACTCCATCAGAGTGGCTTAGACCACTGTCAGCCATCTTCCTCCTCTGCTTTGCCAGCTTGTCTAAACGTTGCTGGAGGACATTGTTCTAGGGATAAGGAAACAGCTCAGTCCCAAATGGTCTTATCCCACTGGGATTACCAATAACACTGTCTGTTAGTGCCAGCTCTAGCTATTTTTATTTATTAAATTATTTTTATAAAATAGGAGTCTGCCTGCTAGATTTCTTTTAGATATAAGGTCAGATGGGAACAGGTTTTAATGAGAAAGAGGAACTAAGAGGTGAGAGTCACTGTACTGTCACCTATCCTGTAATTAGGCTGATGGCCAGAAATAACTCGGAGGCTAGCAGAGTGCTGTCAGATGAGGATCAGAGTTAACACAGCCTTTCCTCCGCTGCAGAATATTTTGAAGAAAGTGGAAGAGAAGTCTGACAGGGAAACCACTGCCCTGGATGCACATAAAGAACTGGAAACGGTAAGTTTGAAGGCCATTAAGATTAAACCATTGTGCTCTTTCCCCCTGCAAAAAAAAGACCTACAAGCTACATTTGCTCCTGGAGCTGTCCCTTTGAATCCTGTCACTGTGTTTCAAGAGTAATTTTTTTTTTCTTAAGTCTTTCTTGCTCTCAAAGATGGACTAATCTAGCAGCACTTAGATGTCAGTGACGAGGAACCCCTTGCTAACAACAGACGTGTATGTTTCCGCTGTAGGAAAGGGCAGAAAGAATGTTTTCCTTCGGGGTCTTTGAAAATATAAACTGTTTTTGCAGATACCTGAAGGTGACGGATCCCAATGAGAGTTGTAATTAGCTGCAACAGGCAGTAGAGTACAACTGTGTCAGGTTTCCTCCAATACAGCACACTTCTTCCTCTGATCTAGAATAACAGTTTCTTGATGAGGTACTCAAGCCTGCTTTTAGCCCTCTTCCCTGAAGCTTGTAGGTAGGTGTGGCATTCAGTTGTGCTAGTTACTGCTGTGTACAAAACATCAGGAAGACATTGGGATGTTTTCCATCTGGGCTGCTCCTGACACAGTCAAACAGGGCAATCCCATCTCTAGGCTACATATCTGAATGGTCTGGACATAGCTGGCAGCTACATGGGCTGAGACAGAGTGTTTGAACCCTTAGCCATCAGAAGCTTGGAACATCTCTTGAATCCTGCAGTTCAATGTAAGTATTTGAAGTCGAAAACTGCTAATCAGCCTGAGGATACAGTTGCAGCTTCTGACTGAACTACTAGAACCAAATGGGCTCTTGAGTTTGCCCTGAACTAGTCTAGGAAGTGTACACTTTGGCTATTACTAGGAATAAAGACAGAGACCTTAGCAATGAAGAATGTTCTGCATTAGTTAGTATTTGCAGAATCCTTCTTGGTGTATCTGGTAGCCAGTTTTCTTTCCATTGGTCGAAAGCCTGAGGAAGGCTGTTCCTGTAGTATGCAGATGACTACAACTGCTGATAGAAAAATGCTCTTTCTATATTCAGCTGGCAGTGACTCACGTGATAAATTTCATAACTCCCTTTGCTTGGTTACTTATCTGTAAGTGTTTAAGTTTAGATGCCTAATGTCCAGCTAGGTACAGGCATCACAACAGAGATCCTCTGGCGCGTATTGCCTCTGTAGGTATCCTATTTGAGAGGTAAGAGCTGATCATGGTTTCAATTGCTGATATTCTGGTGGATTTTGAGTAGCAGAAACAGAGCACAAAGTGGAGCTTGTTCTCCAACATAATTTTTCTACCTAGCTAGTTCTCAAGAGAGTTGCTCCTTATGAAACAGGCAGTGGCATCTAGGTTAAGGTTCCTGTAATAGGGTAGTGCCTGCACATTGGTTGTGGTTTTTAAATTAAAAGTTTGTACTCAGAACATAGCTGGGCTCTGTATGATGACCGCCTCTTTCCCTGGGACATTTCATAGCCTTGGCATCTGGTCTTGCTTGGCGGAACCACAGCATTTGCATCTTTGAAATGAAGATTTTTGGCTTCATTCTCATCTTGAAGGTGATACTGTGCTTGTACCTCATTTCAAGTGTTGGGGACAAGGAAGATGAGATACACGGTGTATCAAGGTCTGGAAAATGAGCTGTTCCCTTTGCTGTGCAACTAGGAGTATTGCTTGATACTGTCTGGTTCAGTAACTGAATGCAGCTGTCTGACATGTCCTCTGATAGTCAGCTTACATCTATAATATCTTCTGGGTGTTTGAGGTTTTTTGGGTTTGGTTCTTTTTGTTGTGGGTTTGGTTTTGGGGTTTTTTCCCCCCTTTTCTTTTTCATGCAAATACAGTGCTGATAGAAGAGTTTGGCTTGGTCAATTCCTGTTACAGCGGGGCACTTACCCTGTCACAGTCAGGCCTTTCTGTGTTGTCCATCATGACTTACCTGCTTAAGGCCAGTGGAGGCAAATCATCGTACTTTCTTTTTCCCAGGTGGTGAAAGCATGTAATGAAGGTGTCAGGAAGATGAGCCGAACAGAGCAGATGATCAGCATCCAGAAGAAACTGGAATTCAAGATCAAGGTATAAGTATAGGCTTGTAACCCTTTGCAGACAGTGAACCAACAGCATCCAGGTGTTGTGTGCACATACATGGCAATAGTAACCCAGCTGCACTCCTTTTAGCGAGCATTCAGTGGTGGCCTGGTCCACACTGTCCCCCTCCAAAGCCTTTGAAGGGGATGCTGCTGCTGCAGGCACAGCATCTGTGCATGTGGTCTCTGTGCATGCGTGCTGCAGGGGCCAGGGACAGCAGTGAGGCCAGCGTGTTGTGCGTGTACACAGATGGGACACACTGGCATCAAACCACCTGTGCGCAGTGGCTGGCTCCTGCTCTAGCACTCAGTTCTGGCTCTTCCCTCTCACCTCTCTTCAAAATGCAGGTCAGCTTTCAGCTATTATTTTACATTGCAAATTATGTTAAAGGAAGATGAAAGCTACAAAGCAAAACACTTTAAAGCTGGCAAATACCAAAATGAAGACTGTCCCACCATTTTAATTCATCCCTATGTTTATGCATTATGTACAGCCTCTAATTACCTGCTGATGATCTGTTTTGGCTCCACTCAGGAAATGACCGAATCAATATTTAGGGGTGTCTGACCGGATCTCATTTAATATATGCCATGAAACTCCAGTGCTGAGTATAAAGTTGCCAATTCTTTTCTTGAGTGCTATGGAGATGCTTCTCAGATCGGTCTGCTTCACAAACTTTAAGAAGCATATTTAGCTTCCCAGCAACCTTTTTATGTACCTGAACAACTGAAGCAGAAAAAAAATGGAGATGATTTGTTTGTAAAGCCATACTGGGCAACCAAGAATTTGATTTTTTCCAGAGCACTTTACAAGTGTGTCAGGGCTAGACTACAGTCCACAGGACAGCACTAGACTAGGGTAGCTACAAGGCTGCCTTCATCTCTTGTAAAGCTGAGTCTGTAATGACAGGCAGGAGCTTGTTCATCTTTGGAGCAGGTCTGCCTTGGGCACTGGCACAGGCAGGGCTCCTCTCTTGAAGAGAGTACAAGAGCATAGAAAGACAGACTCTGCCACTGTGCATGTGACAAACACTGAGAGCATGAAGATGGAAAGAGTAGCAGCTATGCAGATATTTTCCAATATTTCGGTCACTTGACTGGAAGTGTGGTGTTCTTCTGATACAAGACGTGCTTTTTTCTGGGCTGCTTGTTTTTAATGTAATGTATAGCAAGGCTCGAGCAGAACTACTGTTGGTGGCTGTGTGGACAGTATTTCCTCCTGGCTGGGACAGACCCAACCAGTGAGAACCTGTTTAATCTGGGGTTTTTTTGTAGCCAAAAGGCCAAATACACTTTTTTGAAAGTCCGTCAACCCTGGCCAGAAAGGCTCAGCCCGGGTGATGAGACATGGGATCTCTCAGAGACAGATCAGGCTGTGCAGGGCATAGCCTGGTGTTTAAATCCAGCACTTGGGACTCCAGCATCACCATCCTTGAGTGTGTGTTCATTCTCAGGCCTCTGCTGTTTCCCTGTCTGAGCTCTGTTACACTCTGTGCTGGGCTGCAGCGTGGATGGCAGAGCACACTGCCCTCTCTGCACAGCACTGCTCCATTGTCTGCAGTGCAGGTTGTGTTCCTTTTGCATCTCTTGTTGCTTTCAGCATCTTGACCACATGAGTCCATGAGTTTTTGCTGCTCTCCTGATCTTTGCCCTCTTTTCCTCACCTCTAGTCTGTGCCCATCATCTCTCACTCCCGCTGGCTGCTGAAGCAGGGGGAATTGCAGCAAATGAATGGTCCAAAGACATCACGAACACTTCGCACCAAGAAACTCTTCAGAGAAATCTACTTGTTCCTTTTCAATGATCTGCTGGTAATTTGCCGGCAAATTCCTGGGTGAGTGCACAATTCGGATAGTACGTGGGGCACTTCAGTAGTCCTATTTGCCCCTGGGTTTATCTGGGCTGTGATGCTGTGCCCCTGTCCTGTCCCCCAGGCACAGGGAGGGCATCCTAGCCTGACCCGTACACCCCCCTCCAGCAGTCACCTTGCCTTTGAGCACAGTTGACTCTTCATGGATGGCACAGCACTCTCCAGCTGAAAAGTTATGGCAAACAGCACTTGAACAGATTCCAGGCCAGGTCTCCCAGCAGGGTAAGCAAGCATGTATCCACCAGTTTCTGCAGAGTGGCAGTGAGCTACATCAACTGGTGGGCTGACCCAGGAGGCCTGTCTTCCTGTCAAGAAGTGATTTTTGACTCATCGCTGCCTGAAGAACAGCTCAAACTTAGTCAAACTTCTAAGAAAGCAGGCTAGAAAATTTGAGCAGCAGGAAGGGGTATAAATTTAGGCCTGAGGCTAACAGTTATATTTGACAAGGCGTAACCTGCCTCAGGAGGAGGAGAATGTCATCATGCTTAGGACCATGTCTTGTGCAACTAGACACTAGTGAAATACAGCAGCACAAACATACAGGTCCCAGAGAACAGGATGTTCTTTGTAGCATTAACTAGACTCACCGGTAGAGAGCATCTCACTAGTCCAACGTTTCTAATAAACATGTCGCCGCAGCGTCTGTACACCTGGAAATATTTTGCTTCTGTGGCAGCTTGTATCCAGAAAACACAGAGGCATTTTACAAATGGGAATGAATTAAGGCTCACAGTCCCCTCTGAGGGAGCACCATCTGTGTTTCTTACATGGGGAGCTCAGACAGAGCAAGCAACTTGTTCTAGGCCATGTAGGATGCCTAAGGCAGAGCAAGGAGAGGGTCTATTGCTTGGCGGTGGGTTTTCATAGCTGCCTCCTCATCCCTTCCCGTGGCAGCACATCTTTTACCCTCCTGCCATGCAGAGGTTCCTGGTCTGTGTCTCCAGTACAGTTCTGGGTGGCTGAAATCAACGTCTCCTGGGATAACTGCAGTTTTTCCTAATCCTCTAAACTCTCCTAGGGATAAGTACCAAGTGTTTGACTCGGCTCCCCGGGGACTTCTTCGGGTAGAGGAGTTAGAAGACCAGGGGCAGAGTTTGGCCAACGTTTTCATCTTGAGGCTGCTGGAGAATGCAGATGACCGGGAGGCCAGCTACATGCTGAAGGCATCATCCCAGTGAGTACAACAGTCACCTCGCCAGCAGTCAGCAGTGCTCTCTCCCTACACCCACGCAAGGGCAGCATTCTGCCTGCATGGGCACCAGCTCTCCAGGCTTACCGGGGTCAGGCAGGCAGGGATCCCACTGCTGCAGCTGAGCTGGCTCTACAAACCTCTCTGCCCAACATCACTCTCCCAAGGCCATCTTCGGTCTGTCCTACTGAAAGGTACTAGGGAACTAGGCAGGTTTCTCTCCTGTGTGGTGTATTTGTAGCATCTAGAATGGAAGATGGATGGGCACTTTGCATTCTGGGACACAATGATCAGAAATCAGCCCCAGCACAAGAGCCTAACTGACTTACAGCCTGCAGCATATTCAGAAACTAAAAGCAAGTAGGATGTATGCTGTGCACACTCCAGCAGCTCAGCGGGCTCACTCACAAAGATGAAGGCCACACCTGACCAGCCCTGTGAAGCAAAGTGGCTCCTGGTTGTAGGCAAAGGTGGAGAAGAGGCCTCTTCCTCAGTGCCTTCCACAGCTGATTTCAATCTCACACAGCCCTTCTGCTGCTCGGGGCCTCCTTGTCTCCCTGGATACAGGTTTTTTGGCTCACTGATTTTTCACTTCAGACTCCAACAAGCTCAGACTGGGCAAATGATTCAGCTGCGCTAACAGAGACCTGATTGCTTTGGAGCTCAGAGCAGGGCTTTCTCATTGACCCAAACCTTCCCAGACCCACAGTCTGTAGGCAGAGCATCTGTGCTATTATAGATGTATGTGGCCCACCACGTAAATAGCTACTAGAGATGATGCACACCCCCAGCTTGGTGTTTCTTTGCTGTCAGTAGGCCAATGTTCAACATCCATATCCCTTAACAGACACCAGCCCCAACCAGCACCATGGCCTGCTGCAGCCCCAGGGGCTGCACCCTGCCTCCCACCCGCAGTGCAGTGGAGCACTGGCATCAGGAAGACGATGCCCCAGCACAGCAAGCAACTGCACCTTCTCCCCAGACATGTGACTGCAGCTTTTGTACTGAAAATAGAGATGTCAGTCACATTATGCAGGGCAAATGCGCATTTGATGTCTGTGAGACTTAGCTGTGCAGAGAATGATTAACCAGGCCAGGGTTTGCCTTAGCTCAGGGACAGGGGGCAGAAAGTGTAGTTCTGTGCTTCTGCATGCTGTCCCATGTTCTAGATGGCCACATTGAGTTTGTGATCCAGCACGTGGCTTGCCAACGGGTCTCGTGCACCGAAATGTGATGTAGCAACTGCTGAAGGCTGCTGTTCCAGAGCTGCAGGGATGGTCAGGGCAGTATTGGGCACAAACTGGAAAACTGAAGAATTAGAAGAGATAAGCGGGTGCCAAATAGAGACTGCTGCATCTGTTCCACAGCTCTTGCAGCATGGCCCAGCTCTGAACCCATGTGGCAATGATGGCCTGCTTCGTGGCAGCTTGCAGCTAATGCCCTGGGTGGGCTCTGCCAAGGAGCTGGCGGTACATTTGGACGCAGTTGGTTGCAGGGACAGGACTGGAGCACAGGTGGGCCCCTCGCAGGCTAAGAGGAGCTGGGGGCTGCGGGCAGGATCCAAAGAGCCCTGCAAGGAGCTGTGTGCAAGGCCAGCCTACAGATAGGGCCACAAGCATGGCAAGACCCTTGGTTTGATCTCTGTGTGCCAGCTCCTCAGTGCACAGGGCCCTCATCCTGCACATCTTCATGGTGTGAGGGGCTGCACTCAGCCTGCAGCTGCAGGTATTTTCACTGGTCCTTGGCATCACACTTCAGCCCTGAAGCACAAGGTATTCCCAGCCATGCAGATCAGCCTGCCAACACTCGTCCTTCACGTCTCACTTTTAGGCATCTCTCCTCCTGGAAGACACTCCGGTGGCTTTAGATGTGTGTCAAGTTCAGGCTTTAAAACTACCATCTGAGAAGGTAGAAAGTTCTGGCTCCCTCAGGGCCAGGAGCACAGCTGGTCCTCCAGGCAGGAGCTGGAGCCTGTGAAGATGAACTGCCCTGTTTCCAAGCGGGGCTGAGGGAAGCCTCAAGGGAGCACCAGGCCAGGGGCTTCTCCAGCACCTGTGAAATCCTCACCCTCCTCCTGCAGGCCCAGGTTTTGCATAACAGCATGCTGGATCCAGCAACGTGTTCACACAGGTCTCTCGTCTCATGCGCTGCTGAATGAGCAGTACCCTTGGTATGCCACAGCATTTGTCTGCAAGTGAATTAATCAGCTCTGCCCTTCAAACATTCCCACACAGCAGCTGAGGGAATAAATGGTTCCTCTAACTGCTTTTCTCCAGGAAAAACTGCTCCTATTGATCCAGCCCAGCCAGGAGCTGCCTTTGCTGATTAGAGCTCAGAGAGTGCCAGGCCCCCCACCCTGCTGCTGGCTCTCTGAAGCCATGCTGCTCCCCAGAGGGGGATCCTGCTGCTTGCAGGGACAGCCAGCCTGGGCAGCAGGGCCCAGGGCACTGTGGCACATGTGACATCCCAACCGGTGCGTGCAAGAGGGGGACTGAGCATCACCAGTGAGTCCAGGACCCTGGGGGCAGGGAGCGGCAGGCGGGAAAGGGTCATGGGAGGAGGAATTGGGAGCCCAGGGCTGGCTGGGCAGAGGACCTGGGGTCCCTATGACTGTCTCACACTCACAGCCTTGGTTTGTCTCCCCTATCCAGGAGTGAAATGAAGCGCTGGATGATTTCACTGGCCCCAAACCGGAGAACCAAGTTTGTTTCATTTACATCCAGACTTGTTGGTAAGAGACACCGCATAGGAGCCAGGAGCTCTTCACCCCTACCCCGATCTTAGTCCAGCCCCAAGCCTGGGGCCTGTGCCTAAGCTGAACCCTCTCCCTCGGCTCCCCTTGCATTTCCACCATGTTGTTGACCTTGTTCCCCTCTAACCTGGGCTGGGCTGCACCAGCACTCTCCCTGCCACCAAAGCTGCTCATGGGTGGCACTGCAATGGTGATGTGCACCCAGCTCCCTTCGCCACAGCGATGCTCCCCTGGTCCCTGTGGCTGGGGGACCCCTTGATGTCTGTGGGGTTTCTTACCAGGTCAGAAACACCATTCACAGGGCTCGTGGTGCTAAATCCACCTGAGCCGTACTGTCCTGCAGCAGGCTCTGTTCCAGTCCATTCCTCCATCCCTCACTCTCATCCTGTTCCCTGGCAGACTGCCCACAGATCCAGTGTGTCCACCCATACGTGGCCCAGCAGCCAGATGAGCTGTCCTTAGAACTGGCTGACATCCTCAACATCCTGGACAAGACAGACGATGGTATGGGGGACAGGATGGGGCTGGGCTGGGAGTCCCTGTGGAAGGGTGGGCTTTGCAGGCAGCTGCCAAGCAGACAGGAGGGACCCTCTGGCCAGGGAGAGACCCTGGCATCACAGCCAAGGGAGCTTACAGCAGGAGGAGGGAGTTACTGTTTCCTGTTAACACTCAGGGCAGCCTGCATTTGCTGAGCTGTGGCAATGCTGGCACAGCCACCCTGGCACTGGCTGTGGGCCATGGCAGGGCTAGCACAGCCACCCCAGATGTAACCTAGATGTTACCCAGATGTTATCATCTTGATGATGCTTTGCAGCTGCCTGGTCCTGGTCTCTGGGGCACACTTGCAGCTGGTGGACTCAGTCACACTGGGTCTCTGCTGGGTCCCACTCCAGTGGCATCAGGGGCAGCGGAAGGCACTCAGTGGCAGCAGTGCCTGCTTTCTGCTGGCATCCCTTGAGTTAGTTGTCCAAACACAGTGCTGCTCAGGCAAGCGGGCCTCCCTGGCTAGATTTACAACTGGGTCCACTCCAGCACAGGCCTCTGAGCAGCTTCCAGAAAACACTGCCAGGTTTGTAGGCTCTTTCCAGCACAACTGTCCCAGTGCAGGAGCAATAGCCAGTCCTTCCCCATTTATGCCTGTCTCTGTCTCTGCTTAGGCTGGATCTTTGGGGAGCGTCTTCATGACCAGGAGAGGGGCTGGTTCCCCAGTTCTATGGGGGAGGAGATCCTGAACCCCAAAATCCGAGCCCAGAACTTGAAGGAGTGTTTCCGGGTGCATAAGTCGGATGACAGTCAGCGGAGGAAACTGGGCAGCAGAAACCGCCAATGACCATTGGCATCCCCAAGCATCTGGAGTGCCTCTGGGGGAGAGGCAGAGGACAGAGCCTGCTGGCTGGGAAGATGTGGTGGCGGTGCTGTGGGCCACAGTGCAGGACCTGGTGTGGCAGACCAGGCACACGCACCCCTGAACAGACTGTAGGTCCTGGGCTCCCCACCACACTTCGCACAGCACTGATCCTTTCCTGGAGATGAGTGCTTTGAACTGGCTAAAACAACCCATTTCCAGGTGTTCTGTAAAGCCCCAAAGAGCACAAGCCAAACAGATGCAGCCTGAAGGCCACCAGGTGCTGGCCAGCTGACCGCTGTTCCCTGCACACGTGCTAGCTGGGGCTGGCTCAGGCCACTTGGGAAAGGCATGTGTCCACAAATGCAACTAAGCAATTAACATTGCCCAGTTTGAGCACTTACAGCTCATCGCTACATTTTGAGTTTGGGGCCCTCCTAAAGTGGCATCTTACAGGGGTAGAAACTGGAGCAGAGGAGCCATCTCACCACCTCTCACGCAGCCTGTCAGCACCAAGCTGGGATGAGCCCCAGCAGCTCCACCTCCCCAGTCCTGCTGTGAAGCCGCTGGGCCCATTGCCAAGGACAGACCCTCCACCTGCTTCCAAACGCTCCATACCCAGCCCTGCTCCACCAGCAGCCCAAGCTCACCAGCCCTGACCCACGTGTCTGCCTGCCTGATGGCCTCTCGAAGCACCTCTGGGCCCTGCCCCATGGCTCACCCGCTCTTCTGCAGCCAGCATCCATCCGCAGAGCCACTGCAGAAGCCTGGCACCGCAGCCTTTCCCGGTTGATCTGGCACTCGCAGTCTCTGCTCCTCACTGCCGCCGATGCACGGAGCAGAGTGGCTGTCCCAGCGCCTCCTCGCACACCACCACATACCACGGGAGCACCAGCAGACCCGAGCTGCCACGCAGCAGGCGAGTGACATTACCCCAGGAGCTGGTGTCCCACGTGCTGTGTGAGGCCCAGTGATCGCTGCCTGCATGCTTGTAACCCTCACTACCCAGCTGCACGCACAACTTGCACACAGAAACTCCCTGTACAGGCTCACCTCCCTGTATATAGGCAAATCCTCTGTTGCCAGCAGAGCTGGATCATCACTCCTTCCAGCTGTGGCACTGAGCATCGCATGAAGCCCAGGGCACAGCACTGAGACCAGACAGGGGACAGACCCACAGCAGCCACCTCTGAACAGTCCCACACATGGCCACAGCCCAGGGCCTCTTAGCTACAGGCTGGTCCCAAGCTGCAGCCAGCGTCCATCAGGGAAATCAATTATTTGGCATCTTTCTGTAACACTGGAGAGTATTCCAGGTGCTGTGGCCTGCATTGCTGTATGCTCAGCAGTGCCACAGTTGTGCTTGAAAAGGGGATCGAGAACAGCTGCCTGTCAACAGAGTCACCCACCAGCCACGTGCACAGAGCGGAGGAGCACGGCCATGCCAGTGGCAACATGGGGAGGAAGTAGGACACTGGGGTGCTGCTGGAGGGGGGCTCTGGAGTGCTGCGCTGGAGCTGGTCTTTGGACCACAGAGGGTGTGCAGCGTGAGGCCGGACCCAGCTGCAGGAGGGCCAGGACTGCCCTGGGGGCTGTTTGTACAGTCACCACAGGCCTGAGACAGCCAGCCCAGCATCAGCCCTGCACTGGGAGGGGGGCTGCAGCCAGCCCCCAGGACCAAGCAGGTGGGAGGCACAGCAAGTGAAGGGAGAGCAAAGGGGTTCCTTGCTCAGGCCTAGCTCAGTGCCACCACATTAGCATGTGACAACAGCCAGCAAGGCTGTGCCTGTCCCGGCCACCTGTAGCACCCCTGAGAGAAGGTCCCTGGGTTGCTCACACCAGCCAGAGGCTCCCAACCACCTGCCAGTGCCGAGCCCAGAGCTGGGGTCAGGAAGGGACCACAGCCTCCAGTCTGGCACTTCAAGCTCATTTAATGGGGAGACTCCAAGTGAGATCCCCCCAACAGCACCCCACCATCAGCTTTCCAAGTACAACCAAACCTCCAGCTCAGGGTCCAAACCTTGCAGCAGCCAGAAATTCTCTATAGCAAAACCCAGAGAAGCACCAGTTCTAGAAATCCTTAAAATTACCCAAGAAATCACCACATCCTAGATCGTCTAGCGTCACAGCGCAGTGGCCAGCCCAGCCCACGCACTACAGCCCCACAGCCCTGCCTGGGATGTTTCTCATTGCACAGGAATGCTCCTTTACCCATCAGAAACAGCTCTTTTGGCTAGTGGAGGGGCTGACCCAGGGTCCCCAGTGCCAGGATGCCAGTTCCTCACTGCGTTTTTCTGTGGGGAGAGGGGCCCAGGGCTGCCATGCACTGTCCCACAACCCACCGCCAAGCCCTAGGACTCACCCCAGACCCTCTTGCTCTGTTGTGACTTTTTAGGACCCCAGGCCCTAGGCACAGGCTGTGCCATTTTCAGGCACCAAGTGACATCCATTGTTATTTCCTCAGACCCAGCCCTGCACGCCTCTGTTTCAGTGGTCTCAAGTGTTGTACAGGGCCAGGCCTGGGGCCCACAAGCATGGGCTGGAGCCCCCCCCCCAGCCCCCACCGGGCTGCCTCAGCAAACTGAGGGGAACTTCTCATTGTCTCGTTTTTCCGTGTGATGAAATATAGCTGAGTGAGCCAGTGCCAAAGCAACACGCGTGCATCTTCTTCCTCCCCCCACACGGACCGCTCGCCTCCTCCCCAGTCCCCTCCAGTGCGACTGGTGGGGGGAAACCAGCCCAAACACAGGGACTGGAAGTGGGGCTGAACGTGAACATGGGGTGGGGTGAGACTGGGGAAGTATCGGGGTGATTTACACCAACAGAACAACCCTTCCCAAGGAAAGCTGTGCAAGGTGATGCCCAACACCGTTACCACCAGGCTAGACCAAAAGAGCTGTTGCCGGCTCAGTCACTCACTGCTGCAGGTCCCTCCTGATGGTGGGGTCAACACTACCTGCTGTAGTTGAGCCTGCCGGGTGTGCATGCACCCAGGAGACCCACACGCTAAGAGCGCTTTTGGAGTGCAGGTCTGCTGCCCAGCACAGAGGCTGGAGTGCCCTTTGCCGCATCCACAGTGGCATTTCTCCCCAGCGGGCCCTGGGCAGATGGAGAGCAGGAGCAGGAGACAGGCTGGTTGTGTTACAGAAAAATCTTTTATTGAGTTCAGGAGGCCGAGAACTTTCTCAGCGTGATGACGACCAAGGCCACAAGCACAGACGTACCCAGGAGGGAGGCGATGACAATGGCACCAATAGCTCCGGGCCCCAGTGAGCCTGCAGGGACAGAGAACAAGGTGGTGTGAGGTTGGCAGAGCCAGTGGGTCCCAGATGGGAAGGGCTATGGGGATCACCCCCACACCCAGCATGTCCCCAGGCATTGGGGCCACTCCTGCCCCAGAGCTCCCTGCGTTGGCCATAGTGGCCCTGGTCCCATGTCCCCACGCAGCCAAGGTGTGGTCCTGTGCCCCAGTGGCATCAAGCCCTTGGGCAGGGGGCTGGAGCCAGCCATTGCCACCCCTTCACCAGCTCCTGGTGACAAGGACAGCTGCCACAAAGTGGGTCTTTGGTGCTCAGGCTTTCCTGGTAAACACCTGCACCAAGAGAGTTGCTTTGCTTGTTGCAGAACCACATCACAGCAGGTGTTTGCTGGAGGTAGAAGCCAGGAAAGGTGCTCACATTCCCTGTTTAAAGAGCTTTAGGCACACTCTTGCCCTGGAGAGCCATGCCTGTGCTCGGGGCACTTTCTGCAGGTAATTGCTGTGATGGGTCAGACCCAGGGCAGGAAGAAAGGCCTCAGCAGCTGCTCTGGGGCTGGCAAGCACTCCACAGCGGAGGCTTTTCGGCAGGGAAGTTTCCCTGAGCAGGTGATACAGGCAGTCTTCCCCCCCTGCAGCAGTGTGGGCTGGGGACAGGCCACCTCTGGCAGCTCAAATGCCTCCTGGGAGGCAATAGACCCATAAAGAGCAAATCCACAGTGAGGACATCCCGAGCCGCTGCAGGAGCAACCCACTGGCAGCCCATCACGCAGTCACATACCGTCCCCGGCATCCAGCCGGTGCAGGTGGGTTGTGTCCTCGGGCTCCAGCTCGGAAGTGTACGGGGGGAAGGCGGTGGCGTCTGAGAGCTGGGCTGTGGTGGTGGCGGCATCGAAGGGGCCAGCTCCAGAGGGCAGCTCGGGTGGCTCATTCCAGAGGGTGGGGACTGGGCCCTGCGGGTACTCTGCTGGGAGACAAGCACCCACAGTCACTCAGGGGTGTGGGTGGCCCCGGCCAGGCTGCTGGTGACAGCAGCAGCTCAGCAGGTCCCTGGGCTCCAGCCGCCTGCTGAGTGTGCCAGGATAGATGGATGGTGATGCGAGGGCTGGGAAACCCAGCGGGGCAGAGCCCGCCTCTGGGAGGGCACCACCTCCGCAGAACACCAACACCCAGAGCAGCAGAAAGCAATGCCCATGCCCCGGGGTGAAACCACACTGCCATAGGCTTTTGTGGCAACCTGGTGTACATACAGCACCCAGGGGATGACAAGGAGATCCCCACAACCATGCCACCTCTGCTTGTGCAAAAACAGGCCCCGCATGAATATCCACAGCCAGTTTGCTCATGGATGCCCACGGGACTGGCCTGGGAGGGGCTGTCACATTCCTGAAACAGGCAGAGACCACCCAGCCACCTGTGCTGGCCAAATTCACAGCATCTCAGGGCCTTTCTGTCCTGCACCACCAACTTATGCAACATAGGATGCCAGAGACACTGCCACTGCACAGGATACCGCTCCCCCAGACAGGAGCCCCAGAGCCTCAACTTCCCTCTGCCCCAGCTCCACACCATGCTGGGGAGATGAAAGCTGGGCCAGGCTCTGTTTGATGTTACCATTCACCTCCTGTTATTTCTTCCCCCTGTGGGGTCAGGGACCAAACCAGAGAGCCCTGCCTGTCTGTGTGTGGCTCAGCTGAGCACTGTCAATGCCCAGCTTGTTCAGGTGAGCCTTATGGGAGCAGGAGACATTCCACAGCTCCCTGCCGAAACCGCCAGGAATGTTGCACTGTGATGGGGAAAAAAAGAGGGGGAGGAAAACGAAGAGCATCCAGCACCAGGGCCCACCTGAACTGACACAGTGGTTATCAAGGCCAGGAAGAGGGCATCAGAGGAACCAGAGCAAGCAGCCTGGGCTCCCTGGGGGAAGGCATAGAGGCATCCCCAGGCACCCCAGCTCTGGCACAGTGTCTCTCAGTGTACCAGGGGCACTCGAAGACTTGTCCCAGGCTCTCCCTGGCCCAGCATGAGAGGTGGCAGCGCATCAGCCCCAGCTTTAAGTAACTGGAGCCCTCCTTACCTCCCACAGGCAGCCAGCACTTTGTGGGAGGAGAGCGAGCTGAAGAATCAACACTAATGGGCTCCACCACACTTTGTTCTCCTATAGGAGCCCTGCATCAAAAGGAACAGGAGGACCAACACCAAAACACTCACCTCTGCTGCCTGTACAAACCCACTGATAGGACTTACCGCAGGGCTCACATCAAAGAGTAGCTCCCACCATCCCTGAAGCTATTTGACACTGCCTGCAGATGCAGGAACACACCAGAGTTCTAGACTAGTTTTGAAAGTCCTTTCTACAGCCACAAAAGCTACAGGATTTTCAGCGAGACAGCTGCCAACTTCAAGTCTGGCCCAATGAGCAATGAGAGAGACAAATTAGCCCCCGGTTTGAGGCCTGTGCCAGTTAAGCCAGGCAGCAACACCAGCCTGCTCTGGCTGGCTGACCCACCCTGGGGAGAAGCTGGGAGTCACTGTGAATACCACGTCCTCGCCCGCTTGGTACATCTGTGGTCACTGCATCAGAGGCAGCATCTCACGTCCCCGGTATGAGCACACAAGAGGTTTGTGCTCCACAAGGGCTCCCCAGAAACACCTGAGCCCTTTGCAGGGCCCTTCCCAACCTGTCCTGCAAAACCAACCAGCAGAGCTGGAGACTCGCATCCCATCCGGAGGCTCTTCCACAAAGTGCCATTTCCAGTGGACCTCTCTTCTATAAATCCTGTGGTTTAGCTACCAGAGGACAGATCAGGAGGAAATACAGAATTTAGTGGGTAAATGTAGTCAGAACAACAGGGAAAGGAACCAAGCAGAGCCAGAGCCATTTAGTTAGCAATGGTGGCATTAGGTAGCTGTTGGTTCAGGCACAGACCAAACGTATGTAATGCTTTTGAAGCCCTGGTTCCAGGCTGCTTTCGCAAGTGGAGAAACTCTGCACAGAAGAGCTACGCTCTGGCTACAACCTTCTTGACTGTGTCAACACCACCGGGGCCAGCACCAACACTGCAGCTGTTCCCATCTGGCAAGAGAACACCACGCTGGGAAGACACCATTGTTGCATTTCCCAGGAATGTTTTCCTCTCCAAAGCCAAAAGAGCTGGGCGTACCCCTCGCATCTGACCAGGGGAAAGTCATTAGCTCAGATGATCTGTAACAGACACAGGCACCATCCAGGGAGGCTGCAGGACCTGGACAGGGTCTTCCCAACTCCCCATTCTCAAAGGGAAGAGGAGGAGCACTACTCCTTCCAACTGTAATGCAAAAGCTCTTTTTCTAACCAGACCCACAGGTCCCAGATAGTCTCTCCCGTCCCCAGGTGCATCTAATTCCTGAAAAATTTATTGCAGCTCTCTTTAAGCAGGGCACAGAGCTTATTTTTGATAGCCAAGTAAAGAGGAAACCATCTAATCTGTTTATGATCTCAGTGATTTTTAAGACCTGGATAGAGTCCTGGACGGCTGCTGGATATGTATTTTGTTAATGCCCCTCATCTGATTAAAACATGCTTTCAGTTCAGCTTCACAGAAAGGGCAGAGTGTGCTAAACATGCATTTTCTGTCCTGAGTTCTTGTGGTTTTACCTTAATGGCGCGTCAACCAAGGGAAACACAACTCCTTTCAGTCAGGTCTAGTGCCCCACTAACAGGAGTTGTCAGCTCAGAAGCAGCAGCAGTCATGCACGTGCATGAAGTGAAATACCTGCATCTGAACATCACCAAGAGCCAGGGCTTACTGCTGCGTCTCCTTTTTGGTTCTTGCACCTCAATGCTGCTAGAGCAGATGCCGAGAGCCCTGCAGCAGGCACACGGGGTGGGGGAGCACAACACCAAATGCAAGCACCATCCCCAGAGTTTGCTCTCTCCAGAGCAAACTGCTGCAGCCTGGGAGAGTGCCCGTTTGTAACCAGCACTTTTCTTTCCAAGACTCGCCTTTGATTTTCCCTCCTAAACTAACAGCTTGTGTCCTCACATGCCTCCATTCCTGCCTTTTTGAGAAGCCCAACCACCCATCCAACCATCCCCCCACATCCAGCGGGTTTCTTTAACAATGGGGAAGTCACACTTGCTCCCTTCCACAGGGCTGCCACTGGCTGAGAGCAGCAGATCTCTACCATAGCAGCATTAAATGCCACACTCCCATTTCAGTCCTCTGACATAAGCAATAAAGGCAAGGTAGGACAGAGTGTGTGTTAGGCACCAAAGCCCAACACACACACACACTATTAATAAGGTTTCACATGTCTAAGTGGGACATGAGGGTGACTGGAATATGACCGGACAGGCTCCAAGTACAGGCATGGGACTTGATTCAGGAGGTTCAGTTCTCTGCTCTGCTGCCAACGTTTTGTGTGGCCACCGCAAGTCCCTCTCCCTCCTGGGCTCAGTTTCTCTGTGCACAAACAGGAGACTGGGGCTCTAAATACAATCTACAAGAAAAGCAGCACCAGAGCAGCCAGGCCTGCCCACCTGCACAGTTACTGTCACCCTGACTGCGACAAAGAGGATGCAGTTTATGTGCCTGAACAAATGCCCAAGTGACAGCTCCAGATCCGGTGGCAGTCTTTCACAGGGAAAGGGCAAGTCTCACAGGACCTCCGTGGCTTTCAGGCAGGGAACAGCATTTTTTACTTCTGCAAAAACCCCAAACGCATTGCAATCTCAAGTGAGGGGGTACAGTCAAGGGTTGAAAACCAAATATCAAAGGCAAGGTAGCACATGGTTTTCCTGTTCACCCAAGAACTTCGTGGAAATAAAGAACTACCGAGAAACATGTTCAAAACACACTGTCCATCACAAGACCAGATGTTTAACATCTGGGTGAGAGCCACGCATTAGCTGTGGTGGCAGCAGCCTTTGGACCAGTCATATCTCTAGGAAAACCCACCTGGTGCACTTGCGTGGTTTGTTTGCCCTGGAGCAACTCGGCAGGGGCAGCAGGCAGGCAGACAGACAGGCTACCAGGCTGCTGACACACACAGGTAACCCCAGCGTTGCTGAGGCTTTGTGCCTTGGCACCGGGTGCTCTGAAGGGAGAGAAACCTTGACCCCATGGCAAAAACGAGCTCTCCCCCAGCATTAACCCTGTCTCAGCACTAAAGCACAGACCCAGGGTAACTGTTGCTTCACAGGCTACCAGTGAAATCCACTTGGTAAAGCCAGAACTTGGAAGCACTTAAGAGAAAGACTTGGAATAATCTTAGTTATCAGGGATTTACTGAGCAGAGATGGAGCCTGGGAAAAAGGGACTAAAAGTATTCCAGTGTTTTGCAACAGGCCAGGTGGAAGATAGCTCCTCTTCCTTCCCGTATGTTGACACTACAGATTGCCTTATTTTAGGGAAATATCTATACTGCATTGTGTCTTCTCCCTCTCTCCAGCACAGGTTAGTTACAACTTAGGCCAGGAAAAGGGAAGAAATTATCCAGTTACTACACCATAAAGAAATACACCATGAGTTTTCTGAATGATGCAGGGATCCAGCAGGACTGGAGCTACATGGGCTGCAGCGAGATCTAGAAGGGATGACACCAAAGGGAACTTGACAAAACTGCTATTTCCGTGCTCAACGAGAAGAAAGCAGGGTGACCTGCCAAGCATAGTGACATGGTAGCCAGTGCCCCAGAAACTTGGTGGCTGAAAGATAAGACTGGAAAAGTCTCCACAAGTGATAGCTCTTGAGGAAACCGATCAAATCTGACAGATCCTTCAAGATAGTCCTGAACAACCAAAACCTTCCCCCAGCAGACTGCAAGACCTCAAGGCAGGCAGATGTGGCCGCCTAACGCGTTCATCCCTGGAGACTACTCACCCATGACCAATACTCTTCCTTGTAGAAGCTGGTTTCAGCACCTCATCATCCTCACTCTCCACCTCCAACCCAGTAACCTTAGTCAGGAGCAGATACTAGTGTCAGTGATTTATAAGGAGTGTTGGTGCAGAGCAAGGCCGAGTAATGCACTACAAAGAGCTGCTGTAAGTCTGGACAGACCTGTTGGAACAACCGCATCTTTTTTTAAGAAATTTGCCTGACAAAACCTATTTACTACTTCTCACATTCTAGTACTTAACTTTAAAAACTTCCTAATAATCTTTTGCTCTCCTACTGTTGAGAATGAAGACACACTACAGAAAGATGTCCTTGAACAAGGTCTTCTCCTGTACATTTTCCTTCTGCACAACATCTCCTGCTCTGCTGCTTTTTTCTCCTGTATGCATTCTGATGTACTACTGCAGTATAACATATTTCCACAGTAGCTGAAAACAATGAAATTCATGAGCTCACATCAGAGTTTAGATACCAAATATACATGACTCAGAAGCCAAAGCCTTGCAAAGGCTTTTTACTAACTTCCACTTCACTTGGAGCTCTGGATCCATTCTATGAATTGAAACTGGTTTTGCTGATAGAAAAAAATAAAAATCAACAATTCACAAACCTCCTGTGCTCTAGGCCTACGTGCCACCTGGGTTTGGAGAAAGCAACAGTGGAGAAGATTTGGTTGTGCAGAAAGTCCTTGAAGCGGCTCTGTCTCCTGTTGCACCAAGATGACGTGGACAAAGAGGGTTAAAGACTTGGTTGGTTGTTTGCCCATCTTTGACAAATGGGATATTGGAAAAAGCTCAGTAACTCGGAGGAGAAATTCATGTTGTCTCCAGTTGCAGAGCTCTGACCACGCCATCCAGAAAAGCAGACTGGCTGGGCAAGAAGCCAGATCAAGGTACACAACCCACCAGCACCTCAAAAGTGCTCTGACTGCTACACCCAGATGGGAACCTCAGCTGCCAGCGAGGTCCTTCACTAAGCGCTCAGGAGTTCAGCGAGACAAGTCTTTTGGCACTAGGTAGCTGAGACCCCACTGTGATAAAATTAAATCCAACGAGGAAGGGAAGACTCATTCTGGACCTCGGGTCTGCATGGCTGGCATCAGCTGCAGCCCTCTCCAAGGCAGACTCCGCTTCTGCCCACCGTGAAGGGCTTTGCTATGCAAAGTACGAGGTGCTGAGATGGGAGGGCAGGGGCTGGGTGAACTCTTGAGGCCAGCAAGGGGCTGTCCAGCCCTAGGTAGCCACAGCGGGCACAGGGCCAGGGCAGGGATGAAAAGAGGCCTTCATAGGGAGCACAAAGGGCAGCTTGTGATGTGCGAAAGCCAGGAGCTCGAGTGTGGAGCAGCACAGAGCACTGCGGTTCTGATGAATGTTAAACAAACTTGTTTACAGAAAGGCAGGGCTGCATGTGTATGCACAGAGAGCAGAGGGCTGTCTGTGTGCTCTTCCCTTCTTTGTCTGCACAAGGCAGGAAATTTCCTTTACTAATGGGGTGAAAAGCAGAAAAAATTCCACTATGCACTGAAAGCCCCTGTATTGCGGGTAGGTAACTCTCCACTCCAAATGCAGCAGAAAACCATTCTGCTCCAGGGATGGCTTACCATACAGGCTGGTCCCCTCATGTCCCGCTTTGGGGTAGCAGAGAACAAACTTCTTAGAGACCTCAAGCCTCTAAAATGCCTCAGAGGAAGCACAGAGCCTCTCCTATGCCCCCGGAGCCAAACATTGCATTCATTAGTACAAAGCTCATCAAGAGCTACTGGCCTCGCTGCACGAGTGCGACTCACCCTGTACAGGAATCAAGTGAACATGGAGTATTTCACAGGAGCAAAGTGACACAGGGAGACAGCAACAGATACAAACCATAGCTGCAATGCTGACCCAAGAGCAAATACACAGGAAAGCTGGCAAGGCAGGGGGCAGAGCAAATGTGCACCAAATAGTGGAAACTTAAAATAGCATAAAGGAAATCCTAGCTCAGAGAGGGACCAGATTAAATTTTCACTGGAAATGAATCACTTTCTGTAGAAGAGTGAAATACTGTTAGCAGTTAAGAAAAGACCTTACCTGGTTTAGGGGAAGAGCACTGCCACTGCTTCTGGGAGCATGAGCAAGCTACAAACTGAAACTATGCTTAAGCATTTTATGTTCCACTACACAAAAATCAAAGCTCAGGGTTTGAGAAGGAAAACATCCACTTTTTAGTGCTTGTTTCTTCGCTACTTTAAAGGTTTCCCAGCAAGGTGGTGTCCTACAAGGGGAGGACCTGTGGGGGAAATGCCAGCTACAGTAATCCTGTTCTTGCACCCACAGATGTTCCAGCTAGGTGCTGTGATAAATTCCCCTACCCATGTGAAAGCTCCTTTACAAAAAAATAATTTCATTGGCTAGACGGCTAGCCAGGATCCCCCTGCTAGGCAAGATGCTCAGAACAAACTGGGAGGGAACTGCAATCCAGCCTTGCGCCAGGTCTTGGAAGGAAGGACGGGAATTCAGGAAAACAAGCGCTGTGCTTCTGCCCGTTATCTTGGGCCTGAGCCATCCCTTCAGCCTTGCCTCTGCTTAAAGGAAGAGGCTTTGACAGAAGCAGCTCCCCATAGGAGTTCCCACCCATATGTACACTCAGAGCCCATCTATGGAGTCGGTTTGGAAGCCCGTTATTCCTCATTTGTAAAACCCCCCTCAGACCAGCCAGCCCTTGAAGCTGGCTCTGCCCTTGGCTCCCCTCAGCCAGCACAGCCATGCTAAAGGCAAGAGCAGCTAAGGCTGCAATTACTAGCCATCTCCTTAAAAAACAGCACCTCACAGAATAGGTGTCTCACCTATTCCTACTCCCATCATCTCACTGAACTAGAGTCAGAGCCACGTACCTTCCCAGCACTGCTGTCTGCCTCAGCACACCCAGCTCTGGGCAAACTCAGCTTAGATGGACATCTCTGCTTTTGACAGAGCTAAATGTTTCCATAGACATATTTCTACTTAGAGCAGCTGTTGTAAAGTGCTCTGCTGTAGCAGAATGCATAGAAGGAACCAGAAATTGGCATGCAGGCTTTAGCCAGAGTTTCTTTCACAATTGTAACCTCTTCCTACCATTACAAGCTGACAGATAGCCTGTCCCATCAGCTGCTGAGACCACTCCATCTAGTGTTGACCCATCTGTTTACTGATCTACTGCCACTAATGGTCACGTAGGTGCTACTGCTGTTCTGCTTAGGAAAAACTATGGAGAATATATTCTTACTCACCACCAGCCACTGATGCCAAAGCTAGTTTCCATTAATCAATTATAATTTAATACTTACAGATCTTTTTTAGGGGAGGGAAAGGAGAGAGAAGCACGTTAGTAAAAGATCTCCCATACTTTTGGGCTTTAAATGCAAACAAAGCTGCTTACCTGCCAGCACAGCAGGGACCAGGATGCCGCACAGCGTTAGCAGGACCAGGCGAAGGACTCTGTGGTAGGGCATGGCTTCCCTCAGGAAAAGCATCAGCAGGAATTCTTAAAATTCTTCAAAGTATGAAACAACTTGGAAATTTCACTGGTATAATAAAAATTTTGTCCAGTCAGGTAAAAAAATATAAATTCCTTTACAACAGCAAGTGGAGAGAGTGCAAAGCCCAGCAGAGACTCACTCACTCTGACTTCTAGAGCACACCTCCTCCTGAAAGCAGCTCCACCCTCTACAATTTGTGCCTAAAACCCCATAGGCAGCCAAGCCGTTAGGCATCCGTCACCCTGCCAGGCCAGCACACACACGAGCGGTTGTTGGTGAGCCCTTCCCAGAGGACACAGGGATGCTCCTGGAATGCTTTCCCTCCAGCCGGCCACCTCATGACATGGGAAATAACACAGGACCCATTGGGGCAGGTAACCCCAAAACCGAGCAGACCACTTGAGGGCTTTGCTCTCTCCTCAGCGTGCAGGGCGGCAGTGGTCTTTCCAGGGTGGGTGCAGCAAAGAACAAGGGCCTCAATCTTTGGAGGCTAAAATGCTCTGAAACGGAGCCAGAGCGGCTCCATGGCATCCTTGTTTTCTGGGCATAATACTTACAGAGGTGAACCAGGAGCCACGTGTCGTCTCTGCTGGCAGAACTGCCTGTCCAAATCTGGTTAAGTCTTCCAGGAGAGTCACCTTTGTCAGGCAAGGACAGCATCCTCCTCGGATCTGAACTGTACAGACACTACTACCTCCTCCTGCCACCCTCTGCCACTCTGTCCCTCCCCTCCAAGTGGGCTTGTGGAAAGTTCACAGCAGAGAAAACTGAGGTTTGTTTCAAATCACATTTGCACTGATAGAGACTTGGGAAAGGATGAACTGTATAAAAAGGGGAACACTCCAGCTTATCATCAGAGGACAGAAGAATGTCACTAGATTTTTTTTAAGTTGATATGAGGATGAAATACTTCACAGTTTCCGTTCAGAAAAACATGTAATAAAGTACATAAACACCCCCAATGTCAGTTCTTTATGCTCTGAAAATATGACACGAGTAGTTTTGTCTTAAATTTCAGAATCAGATTTTTCTGCTATGACATCTCTTTGCTTTTTGGCTTTCTCTGACAGGCAGCCGGATAGAGTTCAGGTGTCCTTTTAAACCATTCTGCTTGCTGCAGTTCTTTGCAAAAGTGCCTGGCTGCGAGGGGAAGCAGGAAAAACAAAGAGGAGTGACTGCTGTCCCTGCAGCAAAATGACAAGTTAGGAAGTAACCTGATGAAATGTGCTCAAAAGAAACCTCAGACATCTCTAGCATCAAATTCAACATCGTCAGTCAAACTTGGATCAGAGCCCCGTTAGCTTTCCAGGTTCACGTTCCATCTGAAAAGGAGCTGGAAGTGCAAAAATATATATCCAGCAGCAGATACAAAGCTGTAGCTCCTATTTTTCCCATCCCTACTGATCCAAATGACATTCACTACAGAAAGAGGCCCTGTTTGTCACAGAATGTTACAGGGCAATCACCTGAGCATACAATCTGAATGTGCCAGCGTCTTACCTTTGTACGAAATACAGAAGCCAGAATATTAAAATATTACAAACAAGATCTTCCCCACAGGTCTTATCTACAAACTCTCAGAAGTGGACCAAGGTCCTCAGGGGTTTGACAAATTATTGCACATTCTCCCTGCTTGCATTTCTGTGCTTTCATTTAGCAATCCACGAACTGTTCCTTTCCTGCTCCCCGGCTGAGCTGGAAATTAACAGGCTTTTGCCTATTTGTTACACAGTATAGAGTAGTCCAAAATTAGCTTGTAGAAATTAGATCATACCATTAAAAAACAGAAAGTACTTATGAACCAGACACCTTATATACACACACACAAAAAAAGAAGATATTAAAACAAAGTCAAATTATCAGCCTAAACATGCACTGTTCTCTCCAAGACATTACCTAAACATAATGCAAAGTTACTGTGTAAATTGGGCCTTAGCATAATGACTTCACATTCTTTGTGGTCATGTGAATGGTAGACAGACATTTATCATTATCTTTTACTGGGATTTTTCACACAAAAACAAGCAGCAAGTAGAAAAAAAGAAAAAGATTTTGTCTAAAGGGAAGCCTACCAGGTGTCCATGTGGACTTTACACTGGGGGGAGAAATAAACCCTCTCATTTAGGGAAGGGAATTGGAATGGTTGGGGTGGTTACTGACTGGCAAAAAAAGGCTCCATGGCTGAGTGTTTGTATTAACAGAAAACTAACCGTGGTTTGATCTCTCCTGCATAAACACCACAAGCGTGAACGCACATGTTTCTGTACAGGGGGGTGCAATTAAAGCTTTCTTGTCAGTTTTCCAATCTCAACTTACTACTGTTTATTTGAAGTCTAAAATTATCAAGGAGAAAAAACCCACCGGTATTCCTCACCAGGGAAGAAATAAAGCAGCAGTTGTTCCACATCCTGTGTATTTGCTTGTTGTTTCTTGATGAAAACTGATGCAAGTCGAGTTTTGGGTCAGTTTTAGCACCAGGAATTATCTCAAAACTCAGCTTTGACAAAAGCAAGCAGAAAGTTTTCTCTCAGATATAATACAACCAGGTTTTATTTAAGTTCTCTCTTTTTCCCCCCCCACACTGGCAAAAGTTCAGAGGGAGTTTAAAGTTTTGTAAACATTTTAACTACCCCTCTTCCCCCTTTTATGAATTTACAAAGCAAAGGAGACAGGGAGACCAGATTTGCAACAGTTCCAAGTCTCTCCATGCTGTTGGATCCAAAAACTATATACAAGTCTGCAGCAGTCTCTGTATAGTTACTGTACATGTTTGGGGGCAGGGGGAAGAGAGAGGAGGAAGGGAAAGGTGACCCCAAAAAATGAATAAACCAAACAAAATAAAATCCAAAGCCAAACTGCTCTTGAGCAACTCGAACTGTTTTCTTTAGGCAGTGATGACAGAACAACAGTCACCTTTATACAACTCCACCAGAACTGCAGCGTATCTCCCTTGGCAGGTTATAACCCTCTGGGAATGGGAGATGGGACCAGGGGGTTGAAACTAAGTGCATTTGGCAGTTTTCATTTTCTTTCTTTCATGGTGTGTGTGCATGTGGGTGGGTGGAGAAAGGAAGGTGGTATTAATATTTCCGTGAGAGAGGAAGGTTATGATTCCATAAATACTTAAAGATTATGGATCCCAGTGAAGGTGCATGAAATAGTTTAAGGTGTAGAAGATAAGCAGGGCTGTCACTGCACATAACTTCGCCCTCCACAGTCTCTCTTCATGACAAAAAGGTATCTCTGCTCCTTAACCTAAGCACTGCTTGAAATGACAACTAGCTAAGACTGCTGGGGTATATATCTGAAAGCCAGTGTTCACCCTCACCAAAGACTAAAGATCCACACAGTAAAGATCCTACTGTCTCTTAAACGAGACAAATTTGCAGGAAAAGAGCTCAAAATAAACTGGTCCTAACCCTCCACAGGTAGCATTTAAGGGATCAATTCAACCTAAAAGAAGAGATGCCACCCCCCTTTTTTCCCAGAGTAGAAGTCCCCACTTGTCCAGGAAGGCTGGAGTATGCCAACTGGGAACTCCATCAGCTTCAGCATCACCACCTAATGAAGACAGACTCGAGCTTTCCCTCCAAAAATAATGTGCTGAGAAGGGCTGGCAGGGGGTGTGCAACTTCAAACCAACCCAAGCTAAACTGCGCCCACCACCACCCCTCTCCTGCTGTTGCCAGTTCTAAGGTTAGCTTATGAATGCAACTCCTGGCTTGGGAGAGCACCTCTTGCCCTGATGGAGCACGGAAGTCAGTATCTGTGTGGCATTTTGGTTTTGACCAACATCTGTTAACCACAAACTCTCTCTCCCTCTCCATGACTGCACATGAAGGATGCGGTACAAGTAACCAGGAGAGGGAAGCAATGGTTTGCAGAATCCCAATTGATATTTTTTTTTCCCTAGGTATGTCAGCAGAAGAAATCACAGCACAGTGAAAGCTTGCTGCCCAAATCAGCCTTGTTGTGAATGAATCCTCCTATCTCCCACCCTCCCAGGACTCTGAACAAAGTCCACACGACTCTAGGCTGACAGTAGGAACAACGCCTGTGCAGTCCTGGGCAGAAAGGGTTTGCTGGGGCCAGAGGAAGCAGCCTGAGATGATTGATTCTGTGATTCACTGCGAGGCAAAGAAGAACGCATGGTGGAGAGTACTGTGTCCGAAACGGAGAATCCATGGTTAACAGATGCAGGAAAAGCCAGTTGATTTGCACATGCTCAGTAGTCTTCCAAAGTCTCTATTTCTCCCATATTGAGCCGCTCTGATGAGGCATTCACTGAAAACCCTGTAAAACCAAGAAGGACTTGTGTTAAAAATCTGGATGTGGTATATTGTGTTTGATGCAATACATCTGTTACATGCAGTAGCATGTGTAAGATAAAGTGAATAATACGTATCTAATAAAAACTCAGAGGGAAATTCAGTAAGGCTAGAGATATAATTACCCAAACTGTTTCTGTTTTTTCCCTTAATAAATCGAAGACAATCAATTGTTTATTTAGGTAAGCATCACTTAGTCTTTAAAAACAGATCAGCAGAAGACTGGTTTCAACTTTCATTTGACACAAGATGTCATCTGCAGAGCTAGTATGAGGCATGTCTAGGCACAGTGGCAACATGGCTCAGCAACATCTTGGAAAGGAGCAAGTTTGAGTCAACTGGTACTTGGAAGTCCCCATCAATACTGTACTTATATGGTCCAAGAGGCAGAAATATACATTTTGTGAACTCAGAATCCAAGTGTGGAATCATGCTCAGCATTTCAGGGGGTGTGAGCAATTCTACCCCTTACTTTAACATCTAAATACATCTACCTATGAAATCTAGTGGTAATTCCATGTATTTCCACGCTTTTTTTACAGTCTTCTATCTCAGGAGTACAACATGAAAATGTACAAAGCTATATAGTGCTATGCAGATGGCTCAAGATGCACCTAAACTTGTACCCAACCTTTTAATCGTAAGTGCTGAGGACATGATGCACGTGAGAAAAGTGTGCGAAAAAAGCAAGAACACTTGCTACAAGGAAAAAACCCAATATATCATATGCAACTTTCCTACTGAAATCCAATTTTTACAGTTGTACCAACCTCACATGGAGTATGAGAAAGTTCTCCTGTGTAAGGCTACTAAACACAAACCTGACATTTCATTATCTTGAGACTGCTATGTAGGCTTGCTCTGTGCTAGAAAACAAACCACTTTCACAGTCATTATCTTCAACAGATAAACAGTGCTCTGTTCAGTAGGTTTAAGCAAATTGTTCTGGCTCCCTCTCGTGGCAGTATGTTACCTAAAAGGTTTTGGAATTATTTGTAATAAGTGTACTGATTTTTAAGAAGCTGCACGTGCTACTTCTCTTACAGTTGCAACAACTTAATTGTATGTGGTGATTTCACATTACATGAGCAGGTTTTTAAACTATTCAACTGAAGACCCATATCAGACTCATTGGATTGGCACCTAGGGGTGGCATAAGTCAGGATTCCACTGAAAAATTCAATATACTTCATTGCAGAAATCATTGATTTAATTGAAGAGTATTGATTTTGTCGAGAACAAAAAGGGAACATAAAAAACAAAGGCAGGGCTCTGTCAGAGCCTTAAAAAAAGCAGTGACTTCCAAGTGGTTAATACCAGGCTGCTTTACATGAATATGAGCTAAGTAGCACCAGCACAACAAATACCAGCCCAGTGTGGTACCCAAGTTTCCTTTTTATCACACAGCACAAATGTAGACACATTTATTCTACAGGAATACTACAGTGCCATATTACATTCCACAATGCTCACTACTCAGGTACTTACACGATGCCCTTGTATCTTAAAGGCCACTTTAAAAAAACCTTTCCATCAATGCTATAAGGACTAGTTAACTACCATCCTCACGTAAAAATTAAAATAGAGAACATAAAAAATAAACAAATAAAAGAAGGACTACTAATGATGTCATCATCTCCACTGCCTCCAACTGAAAACTTATGACCACTTTTCGACTGTTTTTTCCATAAAATCTTTGCCATAATTTCTGACTAGGGTGGTTAGCTCATGTAAAAAAGTAGGAAGGAAGAAAGGCAAGCCTCAAGAAGCTTTATTAATTCATTAAATTCATTAATTCAATAAAATAGGCATAGGTTGACTCAAAAGAGGAAAGGCAGTTTAACTGACATCCCTGAACTACCTAAAGGTTTCCAGATAATAACCAAGGTATTGGAGAGACCTTTTCATGAGGGAAAGTTCAACAGAAGTTGTCCATGAAACTGATAAAGAGTTTTTTTGAATCATTAAAATAGTAATACTGAAACAAATTCTAAAGACACTTCAACAACTACCTTTTCTGCTCGAATTCAATATTCCCATTTAAAGTTAACAGGAATTCTACACTCCACGAGGCTTTTCCCAAACTAAACATTCATTTATAAAAATTAAAACTGACCTAACAAGCTGGGATCTGCACGAACCATTTTCTGTTTCTTCTTTTTCTTCCCACTCTGCACAGCCTCAAAATTGGATTGCTGGTTGTTGCTCTGATTGGTCTGAAAGACCGAATGTAGCGAACTGTGGTTCATCCCCCACACTGAATCCTAGAAAACAAAGCAGGATTATAAAGTGCAATTAAGTTTGGTTTATTTATATTGAAAACATTCAGAAAGCCCAAAGCACTTCCTATATCACATGTGGCAGCACTAACCACTGATGCATCCATCTAACACATCTACCTCATCTTTCTAAAGCATATCCTGGATTAGTGTGTTAAGACACTATTTGATCTACAGTTGGCCCCAACTGTTAGTTATAAAGGAAACTTGATTCTGCAGTAAATATTTGAAATTTGCTTTATTCTCTGTATTTCACATGGCCTGTAAAATCCTGCTCATCCTCCTATCAATCCAGCAGAAATGCAGCCTCTTTCAGACTCAAATATAGTCTCTATACACTGCTCCTAAGCACTGTAGCGAGTAAGATTTACCTGTTGCTGCTGCTGTTGCCGCTGCTGACTGGCTTTCTGTTTGGCACGGCGCTCAAGAAACTGCTTGGCAAACTCCTTGGCCTCAGGAGTATCTCCAAGATAGGCTCTGATGTAATCATGGACCTCATAGGGAGACTCCACTTCCTTCAGGAAAGAAACAAACGTGGGAACTGCAAGAAGAAGGCAGACCGTGAGGGAATGCATGTTGATATGTGAACACATGCATGCAATAAACACAAAGTTTGGATTTCTGTTTCAAATATTCACTAATCTAGTAGCCATGGCAAACAGCTTCCCCTCCAGAGTTCCCTACAGTAAAGCCCTATGACAGAATGCTTCATCTATTCTGCAGTCAAAGCAAGGATAAGAAAGGCAGCTAATGTGATGAGAAGGAAAAACAAACTGACAATCCTATGGGTATATTAGTCCATCAGCTTGAGTCTCTGCCAGCTTTAATGTTCAAATTTAATGCCAGGCCCAAATGAAAAATACTACTCCCAGAGCTGTCATCAGTACAATCTCTTTTTGGCTGAAGCACAACAGATCACACTCCACAGTGGCTGACCTGACCTGCAAGGACCTGAAGTTCAACAGCTAGCTCACTTGCAAGGTGTCTTTACCAGCTTTTTTTCCTTAGACTAACTTTGTTGCACTGAGTTTTATTTTAACACGGAGAAGGGTAAAGCAAATCATGAGCCAGGAAGACACCAGGACAACAGGCTGCTGCCTGTGGCACAAAGTAGCCTTGGAAGCACAGAAGTTCACTGTGGATGTATGACCCATGATGGCCTTGCAGGGCCACAGCCTCTCCCAAGACACCAGATGAAGGTAGTTAGTACATCACAGATGAGGCCAAGAAGTCACTTCTAGTGTCTCTCCTCTAAGAGGAGGGAAGCTGTGGCACTGCAATTGTGTGAGGTGTGATTCTGGCTCTTGGCGCAGCTCTTGTTCCCCACTCAGGTTCGTGGGTCCCACAGAACCACAACTTTGCAGTGTGCAGATGCTGGAGGCAGTAGTACAAGAAGGTATCAGTTTGTGATCTCAGGCTGGGCATTCCTCTATGTGCCCTCCAGCAGAATTAGTACAAAACCCAACCAGTTTCACACCAAAAAAAGCTTTGCACAGGGACATTTGATAATTTGGCCTGCACTTAAAAGTTAACTGGATCCTCATCCACCTGCCTGATAATGCTTCCATGACCACCGAAAAACCTCAGCAGAGCTCTGGGTGGCAGACTTCAAATCTGTTTCCAATCCCCACTGATTTGCTATAGTTAGCCCAACAAAAACCATGGAGAAGATGATGCAGCCAGTTCTTCGGACCACTATTTAATGATGCCATTTTGCTGACTGTATTAAAAACATTACTTTGATGTCATTACTGTCCCTCAGAACTATCTGGTCAGGAAACAAACTGGATATTGTTTCTTACAGTGGATCATTTACATTCCTCCCCACCTCTTACCATCTAAGTTGTTGGCTGTGTTGAGTGCATGAAGCATCTGTTCACACCACTGAGTGAATCCATCCTGGGCTTTATTAACCCCCTGGAACAATTTCAACAGCTTCTCCTCTTCTTCCACCTTCTTGTTTTGTCTACTTGTAATACCTACAGATTTACTGAGGTAAAGAAAACACTTATAATAAATCATAAGTTACCAGACTTACGAACAGTACAGTATACAGTACAATGTTACAAGACTCACTAGTTTACAAGGTGTGAACGCTGTTTAAGAACCAACTAATTTTCTATGTAAATGACAAAATAAATTGTGAATGGTCACCTATTAGCTATTTTTGTTGTCAAAACAAATCCTGAGCGACACACAAAAAAAAGAAAAACAGACGAAGATGTTATAACTGCTAAGTGATCATCTCAGGAGTCGTAGCCTTTCTTTGCAAACGCTCCTTCCCCAATTCCTACCTGAGGCTGGCATTGCTTTTGTTTTTATTGGTCGAGTTACGAGGTCCCACTTCCTTCACTGCATCATCCCAGAAACCCATGTTTGAGTTTTTGGTATCAGCATTACTCCAGATGCTACTGACTAGATCAGATGCCCACTGGTTGCTGGGATTAGTGTTTAGGGAGCCCCACACTGAATTCCCAATGCTGGTGTGCAGGTTAGAGTGCTGTTGAAACATAACAAAGAGATCCTGGTTATTAGCACCAGACCTGGCAGAACAGTAATGAATAGACATGGAGAACTGTCATGTACTGTTTCCCTCTGCATACTGATTACATAAATACCATACATACCGTAGTATTTCTGACTCTGTTCGGCTGCTGGTGCTGCTGTTGCTGCTGTTTCTGCATCTGCCTTGCCTCTTCCTGCTGTATCTCCAGCAGGGACTTGGTGGTGCCTGTTGGTTTGGTGACATTACCCCAGCCTGACAATTTTTGCTGCTGTTGCTGCTGCTGTTGCTGGAGGGCCTTCATTAGTTCACGCTGCTGACGCCTTTGCTGTTGCATGCAAGACAAAAACGCTTGTCCATACTTTCAAAAGGTCATTACTATTCAGAAGTCTAGCTGGGAAGCTGGTTTTAAACTGATATCACTCTCTCCTGGAGGAGTTTGGCTGACCTATTATTTTTTGAGCCATCACAGTTCCTCCAAAAAGGGAGACACTAAGTAACCAGTAAATACAAATTGTTTATTAGCCTAGGACAGAATAAATTTGTCAAATCATAACTGCAGCCAGTTAAGCATTTGGGGTCTTGGAAGAATACCTTCTCTCCTACCATCACTTGCACCCCCTGCCCCCTTCAACCCTTCCCCCTGCCCCAAACTGCCCTGGTCTTGTGCATATCTGCAAACATATTAGAGTACAGATGTAAAATAATTTTATATTGTTTTGTGAACGTAATATACTCCCAGGATTAAAAGAGTACAGTTCTCCCTTCTTTCAGATACTTGTATTAAGAAGCTATAAAAACTTTCAAACAAGTACTTACTGAACCTACACCCGAAAGGTAGGATTTTACCTGAGTTATGCTATTTCAAAAAACACTCCTCATCCTCACCATTCCTTCTAATAACTTTGACAGTTAAACAGTAACACAGTTGAGACCACTAACAAGTTACACCCCATTACTATTACTATTTACCTCTTCTCGAAGCTGCCGTTCTCGTTCTTCTTCTAATTTTTGGATCTCTGCCAATGACAGTGTGGTCTGGGATTGGCAAGCTCCTGAATTTGATTGCTGACCCCAGGTTGAAGATGAAGGGAGCTGGGCCAAAAACCACATCATTAGGAATTACAAAACATTTTAGAGAATACCGCTGCAGTATAATCATGAAAAATCAGTGTAAGCCCACAGCACAAGGGAAAAGAAAGGCCACCTTTAAAGTTTAACAAAACACTGGAAAGTATAAAATGGTACAATTAAGTATGAAAAAGTACAACATATAAACTATGTTTCTTTCAATTGCCCTCTGATGTATCATAGGGTCAAAGACACAGCGTATCAAGAATAATGTAACACATCACTGCCTGAAAAATAGCCATCAATTTTGATTTCAAAGACTTCAGGAACTCCAGACTTTAGAAACTTTGCACTGGCCCTTGTTCATTGCAGCAGAATAAACATCTGTACTCATCTGCGAATCCCTTTCTAGTACACTTCTATCGACTGAACCTTTTTTATTTTGTAACTTATCTTCCTCTTGTTTCTCCCACCATTTTTCACAGTCAACTATTTACCCTCTTCCTTCTCCATATAGTTCAACCGTCCCCAATCTGCTCAAGCTAGTCTAGACAACCCTGAATTCAGCTGTGGTTTTACTTCCTACACTGAACTGAAGGAGGAAGTTAGACTGCAGAGACACATTACCTTCATTTGTGCAAGTTGCTGCTGTTGCTGCTGTTGTTGCAGCCGTCGTAAAGCCTCCTGCTGCTGCTGCCTCTGTCTCATTATTTCTTTCTGGCGCTGGAGTTCCAGCTCCTTGCGCTTTCGCTCTTCTTCTTCGAGCCGCTGTCTGGCTGCCTCTTCTTCCATGCGTAGCCGACTTTCTTCAAGGCGCCGTTGGGCTTCCTCCTCTTCACGCGCCCACTTGGCAGCCTCCTCTTCCTTCCCAGGACATAAAGAGGAGTTAAGTCTAAGACTTAGAAAATCTAAATTACTCCTACTCTGTGGTATTGACATTCTGACAGAACAGAGACCTTTGTATCTGTAATCTGTGCTGTTTAGGTTGTTCATTTACCTTTACCTTTGTCAGGCAAGAAAGCCCAATAATATGGTCTATACCACCTAAAAATATAAGTTTGCCATTGCTCCACCAAGGAACTTGGAAGAGAATGACATCTCCCTAGTTCAGAGTAGCTAATTTCATGCCACTTTCCTTCTAGGAGTTACACACCTTTCAGTCTGAGCTTCTACCTGCTTATACTACTTACAGTCAAGTACTGCTACATTTTCAGTGGAATAAAACTTGACAGGATTAAAGGAAGGAGAGGTTTTGACATGAAAGAAGAAAACAGGTGACAAAGGCAGTGATGGTTACTGTTGTTACTCAACGCTAGAGTTGCAAAGGAAAAGATGCTTCTGCTAACAAAGGAGATGACTGTGTGGTGGGACAGAAATGGCAATGAATGTCTTGCAAGGGAGGCCCCTGAAAACAAATTTTTAAATAACAACTGGCAATTCTGAAATGGACCTGGAAATTAATGTGAAGCCAATCATGTTTCAAAATTAGTTTGATTTAGCGACTGTGACAGTATCAATTTGGGGGCTGGAAGCTCAAGTTCCCCAATACGGACTTCTAAAGCTGACCCCAGGGGAAAAAAGCCTGTTAACAGTAAGACAAGAAACGGGAAGAAAGAAGCTGAAACTTTTATAATGGGTATAGTCTTGGCATAGTACAGAAAGACTGGCAAAACTCATTATCTCAGACGACATTAAAGATAACAATTCTATAATAAAGGCTCAGAGAGTGACAATTCAAAACAAATTATTATTCTTGTACTCTAGTCTGCCTTTCTTTTGAAGAAAGGAGTAGAAATACCATGCTGCAAAGCCATTCTTAAGGTTCAAACATGAAGGAAAACACTCATTCAACACAAATTTATTTTCCAAAGGGCAGACTGGATTCTGATTATTTTGTCTGAAATCAGGATACAGGTAAACAACCTGGTTTTCATTCACTTGATACTGTCTACAAACTTTGCCTTCCTCCACCAAAACTGATGGGTGCCTCAGGCACGGATGCAAGTTTCAAAGCCTGTTCATTCTGGCAGCCTCCATAATTAAATATAATAGTTCCCTTCTGCCATTTTTCACCTGTTTACGAATTAACTCCTCTCGTTGCCGTCTTTCCTCCTCTTCTCTTCTTCTCTCTTCCAATCTTCTAAGTGCTTCCTCCTGTTGTTGCCGCTCTTCTTCCTCCCGCTGCCGCCTTAGTGCAATTTCCTGCTCTCGTTGTCGCCTCAGGGCCTCCTCCTGGAGTTGGGAACAAAATGTGAATCTATAAATGCCATTTTATTGATGAATCACATCAGAACACAGACTACAACATGGTCTGGCCAGATAAATGGCCTCAAGAAAAGTTCCTTAGCTCCAGGCTAAGCACTACCAAAACAATTATATTAAACACTCCAGACCCACATGTTAACAAGTTTTTTGACACAATGTGCATCTCATACATAAATGAATTATTTTAATAAAAAAAGGAACACATGAAATCATTCCATATCTTTGGTTTTAAAAAGAATGGTGTTGAGAATGAAAACAAAGGGTGAGACTCCTCTTTCCGATATGTACTAAGTGTACTTGAACATATATATGTATTTTAATCTGTGGGTGTGGGTATCATTAATTCTTTTTTTTTTGGGGGGGGGTGTCAGCTGTAAGTTGGAAGCTTTTCCTACTTATAAAGGAGTTTCTAAACACTGACTAAAGTGCACTACAAAACTCAAACCACATATCCAGACACCAGAAATAAGCTGAAGCAGCCCAGTGCGCTTAAGAAAACTGTAACCTTTGGAAGTCGCGGAGATGTGGAACTCTGTGAAAGGGCTTTGACTGGGCTTTTCCTATACACTACAGGCAACAAAAGGTCTTGAGGGCTTTAGTTTTGGGCTATCCCTAAATTATTTAAATAGCTTCCAATAAATTGCTTTCCAAGTAGCAAAATTATTTACTTCAGTCAATAAAACTTCAGCACCCTTTCCTACTGCTCTGAAGATCAAGATAAACAGAAATTTTTCCATTCTGCTACTTGATTTTTGGAGGAATAGAGCACAACCAGCCTTCAGCTGGCTTCCTGTATATTGTTAAATAGGAGTGCATCTGTGCAACTTTACGCCCCAGTTCTGACTTTGCCTTGCATAAAATACCCTTGGATTTTGCTGCCTTTTTTGATCTCTGAAGTCCAGCAACTGTGTTAAGGCCACTCTGCTTTTCATCCCTCCTATTCTTCTCTCCACTTTCTGACTTATCCTACCAGCTCAACCTAAAGATCCTACTTTTTGCACATGAACTTTAAGCTTTCATAAATACATTTTCCTTTTGAACAATCAGTACTGTGCAATTGTACTCTTACAAGTTTTTTTATAAGCAATACATTATCCACAGAATGAAGGGAGACTAATTTTGCAGCACAGATATAAATTTTGAACTCTGGTAAATCAAGGAAGTCAATTCTGAAATCTAAGACCCTTTTACTAAATCTGATACCAAACCTTCATATACACACAGCATAGATAAACTGCAGTACAGTTCACTGAACAACTAGACCAGGTTTCTCTGACCCTGGCTAACTTCAGATGTCTACAATATAACTGTCAGTAGACAGAATTTTTTTTTTTTTTACCAGTAATCCTATGGCACTGAAGAGGTGCTGGCTGCAAGCCAAGTAGTAATGTAAGTGCAGTAAGTGTAAGTTTTTCTTCCACTAGCTGGACATAAAACAGTAGTCTGCGAATTGTTTTCTCAACTAATCAAGTCCTTGATTTGTCATATTCACAAAAGCTTCAAGCACAACACACAACACCTAGACCATTTTTGTAACTTGGGCCTTGGGACACATGCACTCAAGTCACAGTAATCAAGTGTTCCCAGTACAAGTGCTGAAAAATTTCTGCTTGTTGTTTCTTTTACTGAAAAGTCTACTGAGGAGGCTGGAGGTGTGCCAGTCTGTTTTGTTTGACTAGAGACCACACACCAGGATCTCGGCTCAGGATGCCTAGGGGCCAGCCAGGCTGGGGGGATGTTCGGCACTAGCCATTGACATAACATGTAGTACCTGAGAGAGATGAACAAAGTCACCAAGTCCTCCTATACATCAGCAGTTCATTGACATCTCTGCCCTACTTTCTCTTTGGGAAATGAGGCTAGAATTGCCATTAATAAAGCTGTAGGGATCTCTTTCTTGCTCAGGCATGCCAGGAGAGACACTGTTGAATGACAGCAATTAAAAAAAAGGAAAAAACCCACTTCTCTCCCATAGAGAACTGAAGATGAACAGTGTTGTACCAACATGAGTAAAACAAAAAAAGAATCTGCAAGATTATGAAAAGCTGGGAATCACATGGCTGATGTAATTCTTTTTTCCTACTCTTCACACCTATAGAAAAGGTTGCCTTAAATATTTACTTCTGTATCTTCTTATTATTCAATGTTTTTGTTTGAGCATGTAACCAAAAACTTTCAAAGCTCTCCAGCTTTCTGCCACTGACTTCCTGCTCCAAGAGAATCCCAATATTCTTTAGCATCTTTTCTAGTAATTGTTTTCAACCACACGTCTTGCTGTACAGCCAACTTGTTTCAGGTCTTTTAAAAGTTATCTATAATATTGCAGAAAATCCTCATTTCAATAGACTCTGCATTCTTAAATAAAATATTACAGATTTTTTTTCAGTTAGTAACACCTACAATTCTACTTGTCCATGTTACTAGGGCTTACAAATCTTTTCATTTTGTGGATCTCATCTTTGAACCAGGTACTTGAAATGGAGCACTAAAGATACAATTCAGAGAACACAATTATTAGCTAATTATTAAACCTCAAATTTTGTTCCTCAAAGCGATCAATCATTACAAAATAGAAGATATCAGACCAGAAACAAAAGAGAAATACAGGAGCTACACAAGCTGGGCATTACTGTTTGCAATTCTACAGTGCAAGTAATTGATGAAAACTATGAACAGAACTGGATTCAACATTTGGTATGACATTTCATCCTACAGAATTGAATTTCTATTAGTTATTTTTTTTATTTAGAATTCACCATCAACAGCATATTTACTAACCTTATATACTAGTCTTTTATGCAGTATTACATCAAAAGCCTTCCTGAAGTCCAGGCAGATTAAGTCTACTGCTTCACCCCTCTCAGCTCTCACTGTCATCTCCTCAAAAGAAGTTAATCAAATTTGTTAAGCATCATCTCCTCTGTATAAATCCATGCTAATAAATCAGTTCATCCCTGATTCTACAATGCCTTCCAGTACAGAAGTCAGATTCAAATATTAGACCAGTTTCGTTTGTTTTTTAAAAAATACAGAATACAGTATTATTTTCTCTTTCCAGAGAAATGCGTAAACTCTTTTTTTACCTTTTCAAGACATTACTGCTCAGAATTAAGCATTGTGGCAATTATTCAATTGGTAATGAACTAAGACACTTGCTGTTACTGATTTTCAACCCCATTCTGCTTCCTCCTCGTAAATAATTATTTCCCATGACATCTCAGAAAGGGAGAGTCAGATTGTTTACTGTACAAATCCAAAGTGGACAAAAAACTTTGGAATTTAATGGACATTTCTAAGAAGTTACACATAGTAGCAAAACTGTTAGTCTGAAAAGAAACAACCCAAGTCTATTTATTTGAAGCCACCATGGATGACACACATTGAGTTACCAGGTGATCAGCTGAAAAATTAGTTATTATTAAAACAGATCTAAAGCAACTTAACTCAAAAGTTCAACTTTTGAGTATATTATTGCTTTAATGCTACAGTAAAGCTTGAACTCAAGCATCAAAGGATGCTTTTCCACTGTATACCATAATGACTTGCTGTACACAAAATAGACAGATTAAAGCAAGGAGCCATTTATTTATAGACCTGACTCTTAAAGATACCATGAAAGCCAACTACATATCATACTGCAGCCTATTAAAATAGATCTTCAGTGACAAAACCCAAACACTGAGTGAATTGAGGTCTATGACTATCTTAGAAATAAAGCTAAAGATTCTAGAGGCTTCCTCAGAAGTGTCTGATTCTTAAACCAGGAAACGTGCTTCACAACTGCCTACCAAAGCACATCGAAAATACTGTAAAGGACAAAATTATTTATTACTTTCACCTATTATTCACGTGCTACTTTACAGGGCATTTACTAACTCCTTAGTGAATAAGCTCAACAATGTGCTTGCCCTTATCCTTCACACACAGAGTGAAAACTAACTTTCACTGCCTTTCCCTCCTACAACACTTAAAGAACAACTAATCTTTCTTCCATACAGAATTCAGAAGTAAATGCTAGAAACGTCAAGCCAATAATGTCTCCATTTCGTGTTCTTGTAAGATTGAGAACCTACTACAACTCCTACATTCATTCTCCTACTGCAATACAGATCACGTAATTTTAACAAATCTGCTTGTCCAAACTATATCCCTTCCTTTCCCAAATATCAACTCAAGAAAACAAAGCTGAAAAACTCCATGACATAATCCAAATAATTTTTTTGAATAAATGATTTACTAAGTTAAAAGAAAAAACAAGGAAGAAAAAGCTAAATGATACATCACTTTTTCCACTATATCCTTCTACATTTTATTTATCTGAACAGCTACTTAAGCTCCAGTCTACTCCAGAACATACCCGTATCAAAACACTAGACTGCATAAGTGGTGACTAAAGATTAAACATACAATATCTGCACAACTAACTATAGTCTAATATTGACACTAAGAAGTTGGGAAGAAATATTCCACACAGAATAAAGCCTCTTGGCTCACAGACAGAAACCTATCTTGAAGTCAACCATCAAAGCCCATGTCTCAGATTGCAATTTGGGCTCTTCAACTTAAAATCAAGAACAGAAGATGATCATTTCATATACTCACATGAAAAATATTAGAACTGTCTTCACACACACCTACCAAAGATTAATTAGACCCCACAGGATTCTTAAAGTGAGTTTTATAAAGTATTAAAATTAATTAGAGATGAACTACATTGAGGAAACTCACTTGCTTCCTGCGGGCCAGTTCTTCTTCTTCCCGTCGTTTCCTCTCATCTTCCTGCTGCCTCCTAAGTAGCTCTTCTTGTTGCCTCCGAAGCTCCTCCTGCCTTTTCCTCTCCTCTTCCTCTCGTTTGGCCCTCATTTCCACTTCTCTCCTCTCTTGCTCTAGCTACAATTCACATAAAACTATGCTCAGATGCAGGTAACGTATTCCTACACCATTTCTTAGGGCAACTCTGCTGAGATTATAGTAACAACATAACAGATGAAGCCTCTGATAGATGCTCTCCTTTAATTGTAATTTTACCTATCAGCTGGCTGCCTACTGGGGTCAGATTCCTGAAATAGTCTAGAACAATTTCTGTTCTGTAAAAAACACCAGTTCTCTAATCAGTCTTTCTACATCAGCTCCTTAAAATAACCTCTGACTATAGAAGGTAGTAGCGAGTTGCTTTGCAGTCATCATAAAATAGCCAGTTTCAGGAAATGTACAGAATCATACAGGTTCTAACTAAAAAAATAATTTAATACTAGTGTAAGTGTGAAACAACCCCGACAAACAGAACTCTTGCGATTCCCCAAAACCAATTCTGGTGAAAAGATGCAAGGATTAAGAGAACAACTACCTGCTCCTACTCAGGTTTTGGCATGACAGCTCATGATGATCCCATTTTAAAACAGAGGTGGCTAGTGAATAGTTTTTAATCACAAGTGTAAAAAACATAACCACTATTTTAGACATCAGCAGTACTGCCACAGTAATGACTTCCAAACAGCAGTCCACAAGGATTTAATAACTGGTTTCTATAACCCGTATTTTCTTTATGGTGTTTTCCATGAAAATCTAATCGAAATAGTACAGAGTAGCCTAAAGATTGAAGAGCTAAGAGTCTTCCATTGGCTCAGGAAACACAGTTACATTGCAGAACAGCAATCCCAACTTCTTACAGTACAAAACAGTTTCTGACCTTTGCAGCTTTGGCCTTCTCGAGCTGCTGAAGTTGTTCTAGAGCTGGTCCCTGAGCTGCAGTATCAATGGGGAGATCCCAGACACTGCTTCCTTCCCAGACTAGACAGTGAAGAAAACAAACATTGACAAGCAAAAATAAGCACATCAACAAAAAAAAACCAAAAGGGGGAATCTTGTGTATGCTGTTACTATGTTTTATGAACCAAAATCATGGTAACACATTAGTCTTAGCAGAGAGCCACCTTCCTGTAGAACAAGGCTTGTCCATTACTGAAGCAAGGCTGGGTTTCCTATAAAATGCTACACAAGAAGCAGCTATTCAAACTCCTCCCATAAGAGCAGAACACCTTTATAATGTAACACTCAATCCCTTTGGATCAAGGCACCCCATAACCATCAGAAAAACTACGATATTCTTCACAGCTCTCAAATGGAATTTAAACTGCAAGGCAAAGTAGCCTGAACCAGTTAAAAAAATACTGATGCAGAAATTATTTCCCCTAGTGTCAAAAAGGGAGCAATCACCTCAAAAATGCTGGCTCTTAATCCATGAACTTTTCTCAACAAATCTGACACATGCTAAGCATCTTACCTGTAGGTTGTGAAGCTGACTGAAGTTCCCATATTGAGCCAGTGTCCGGCACTGACACAGACCTTGTAACAGGTGGCATCATGTTCTGTTCAGATATTCTGTAATACCAACAGGAAGAGTCAACATGCCACTTCCAGGGAGAAGAGTGCTCTGAACACGCATGAGATTCAGTAACTTGTAACATACTCCTTTCCTTCCACACCTCTATTTAAAACAAAAATATGATGTGGACAACACTAGTTGCTTGCAGAGTTCTCGCTCATCTCAACCCTGCTGCCAAGTCAAGGGCTAAGCGAGGTACTGCTACAGTTCTGCATTTGCTGCTTATAGGTTAATTTGAGGAACAAGCATCTAGTACTGCAAAACTCAACTGGCAAAGCCATTCTGTTACCAGCACAACAGATCTGTCAAAAAGGTATGATTTCAACTACAAGATTTCCTCATTGTTTTCATAAACATTCTGAGGTAAAGGCTACATATATAAAGAAGTATTCGACACCCTGCAACAGTTTCATATTCACACAATGTTTAAAATATGTAATGCTCAAATAAGAGCAAACTTAAATAGGATGGACCACTGACAAGATTATAATTATCATTATATGCAAGTTAGAGTATAGGAAGAATGGTATTCAGTTCAAGTCTGGGGTAACTCACCTCATCTTCAGGGCCTGGAACTGCTGCAAGAGAATAGCAAGCTGCTGCTGCTGCTGGGATGAGAGGGCTGCCTTCTGCTGCTGAGCCAGCACCTGTGCATATTGTTGTCTTCAAAAGAGAAGCAGAGAATCACTGGTATTTGTTCACTTGCTTATTTATATAATACCCAAGTTGCAGAAGTTGCACATAGATTCATTCTCCAGGACTAACGACCACTGACCTGTATCATGTACATGCTAAATACTAGAGGAAACCACAGAATGGGGCCTTGGAAAGAATCAAGATATAAGAACACAACAAATCGGGCACCATGAGCAGAATCAAATTCCTCTTCACCCTCAACTCTGCCAACTGGTTATTGCTGTCCAGTGTTTCTCTTGTAAGCTATGCAATGGTACTTTCCTTCTTCTATAAATTACATACAGATTGCCCAAATTAACCTGGCTTTGATGACTGCCCACTTCACAAATCAATCTCTTCCCCAGCATATCAAGGCATCCCCTAGTACAGGGGCAGGCTCTTGCCTTATCAAATTGTAAGCTGACAATCAGTATTCAAAACCAATAATCATGGCACATGCTTTGAGGACCCCTTGAATGAGTCTGATTGCTTTCTTTTCTCCAAGCTCCTACAAAACAAGTTGTTAGGAACTGGCCAGAACTGAACAACTGATAACTGTGGCAAAATGGATGATGAACTGCTTTCTTTAGCAGTTACCTTCCACTGATCTTCAAAAAGCTGAGCAACCAGACCAAAAGTAAGTTCTGCCTTCTCCACCACCAGTTCAAAAGACATGTAGCCTTCGTCTGACTCCAACAGATCCAAACTGCATTACAAGGACAGCCGGGATTCAGTTTCACCATAACGGCTACCTATATAGCAGGTCTTACCAAAGTAGCTATGCATGACACCAAAAAAGACTCTGAAAAGTGTGCCTCAGGTAGCCACACTTCACCCTAATCCTGCAGACTATCGACCCTCTGGTGTTTGTGGAAGCAGGCTATTGCTGTTGGAGGTGAAGTGCTCCCAGCCCCATTGCCAAAGGAAACAATGACAAGAAGCTGAACCCAGGTGATTAAAAATGCAGGGCAGAACACAGCCACTGGAAGATCTCTGGGACTGGCAGTCTTACTGTATTAAAAGATGCTGATACTGGAGGTGCTGCATTTGGATCAGGGCCAACTCTTGTTGCCTGGTCAGCCGCTCTTGGTCCAGCTCACCCTATGTTTAGGAATTAAACATTCTATTTTAGTAACATTTATAGTAACAGCAGTATTTGCAATAGCAAATGCAAGCAATGTAAAAGTTGCATTCTGAACTGAAAAGACAGAGAAAATAGAAAAATACCTAGACAGAAATCAACATTTACAAAGCCTATAGTATGGTGACTGTGAAATACACAGCACTTGTATGTATCACAGGACCAAGCCTTCCAGCCACAGAGGTAGCAAAACAAACATTTATAAATTGAGTGTCTTTTCTCCACTTAAAAAGGTAACTTAACACAAGAGTTCCACTTTGGTGCTTGGAACACCTGCAATTCCAAGACAGAGCAGTTGACACATAAATAATTCCATTTCCATTTGTTACAGGCCTATTTGAATACTGTAACTGTCACATAATTACCAGATGTGGAAGCGGTGCTGGACCTGGAGTGAAGGGAACCCTGCCCCACATTTTCATGATGTCTCCAAGTGGCTGGAAAGTCTCATCACAGGCTCTCTTAACCAACAGCGACATAGTGAAGTATCCAGCCTGGAACCACTCTGCCATCTCCTGATTACTGAAAGGACCTGAAATAAAATCAGCCAATACATATTTAGGGGTGGGGGGGTGGGGAGTAAAGCCAAGTTGAGCACACTGGAAACAAAGTATGGTGCTTGTTAAAGTAACACAGTACATCAGGCATTCCTGTCTAACACACTTGCCTGGACAGACAGTACATTCAACATTAGAGTGTCAATGCACATATCTAGAGCTTTACAGTGGCTACAGCATTCCCCCAGATAGCCTAATGAAAAGTGCATGACTGCTTTTACCATGCATTGGAGGGAGATAAGTCAGCTCTGAGATGAAAGCCAAGCAGCCACAGTGGTGCTGAGCTTGGTCTAGCTAATACACACCCTGCCTTCCAGCAAAGCTCGCTACTTCAGGCTCAGCAACAGGTTGACAACAGTTGCCATTTCCATTTTGGACCTCAGCAGTATCTGCTAGCTGACAGTGCTAAAAGCACAAGCACTACTTTCCCCACATGTACTGCACAGATAATTAAACAGTCTTAGTCTGTCTCAACTCTTGCCTTCAAATCAGAGGAATTTACATGTTTTACAGAAGTTTTGCTTCTGGAACTTAGCAGACGACCAGATCAACTTCTGAATGGACAATTACATTTTTTAAGATAATGAGGAAATCAGTTTCTCTTTCCTTTCTTCAAAACCTACACTCTTCCTCTTTTTCCTCAGAAAAATTTCAGTCGCTCCCTTCAAAGGGAACCCTGCCCCACATTTTCATGATGTCTCCAAGTGGCTGTTCCCTTCCCTATACTACTTTCACATATCCAAACAGACAGAGCCAGTATAGCAAAACAGATTATTTAACAGAGCAAGAATGACATGAATACAAGTTTTGCAAAAATATCTTCTGAAAAGCAAGAATGTCTGGTAATTCTTGCCTTCTCTGTAAGGACTATCTTTAGAAGGCAATTCCTCCCAGAGAATATGAAAACCACAAGAGGTATCCCAAGAAAAAATTATGTGGGAGTGTTTACTTCTGGAGGTCACATTCAAGGAAGTACTCACTCCAGTAAAAAATTGTTAGATCATCACTGAGCAATAAACAACCAGCAGCAACTAACATAAGTCTAAAGCAGACTGAGCAAATAAAATGCTTTATGGTTAACATCCTTTAAACTTAAAGCGGTGAGAAGAAAACCCTAAAGATGTGTAATAACTGCAGGCAAGAGACTGGCACAGATCCCACAAATAACAACCCCACAAATCCTATCTAGAGTTCATAGCTGAGGAAGTCATTCACACTAAACAGCATTAGGAACTACTTAGCAAAGTACAGCAAGAACTCGCTGCTTAATTGCATTTTTGGGACGCAGCTGCTAAAAAGAGCCCCAAGACCTCCAAAAGAAAAGTACCTTCTGAAAACAAAGATGCACATATCTATACAAAAGGCCTGCTCCAAATTTCATTAAAAAAAAAAGAGAGATTTCTTAAGCAAAAACTGCAAGCATGAAACAGTTGGTATCATATGAACTAATAACGCACTGGCTGCAAGTACAATTTACATTGACATTATATGAGAGCACAGGCTTGTGAAGACTTGTCTTCTCTGCTCTAGATTCTAAGCAAATCACCCTTCCCTGAATACTTCACATCTTTGAGCTGAGACTAGAAAACTGATTTCAGTGTTTCTCATTCATTCTTCAACGAGCTATTGAATGGTCACATTCTTGTTTTGTTTCCACTATTATCTGGAAATCAGAGTAACTATTGGCATGAAAACCAGGTTTTAGTCTAACCTCAATTTACAGAAACATGAAGTGATGGCAAACCTCAGCCACAATACAGTATAATTCTGGACATGAGGCATGCTGAGCTGATGGGGGCAGTGACGGGTAGAAGATTTATTTTCAAAACCTAATTCTAGAGTGGTAAATACCCTGTGCTGCTTCTGTAAAAACAAGCATCAGTATCTGTTGGTGGTAATTTTGTGAAGAACTCTTTAACAGTTCTGTGAAACAAAAGAGGAAGTGTAAAGGGCACAGACCTACCCTGAATTTCTCCTTGTGGATCTTTGTAGTACCACTTCTGCATGGCTTCATGGAACAACGGCATAGAGGAACCTTTTGCTCTGTGCTCTTGAATTTTTGCTGCTAGTCTTTCGTCATCAAGGGCACTGTCCTGCAGGTATGCCACCATTTTCTCTGCTTGCTGCAGGAGACATCAAAACCAGCAAGCAATGAGAGTTAGATGTGTGCTTACAGATTTGAAAATGAGCACAACAGATACAACTTCGTACTACCCAGTGCTCAAGAGCATACCAGGAATTACAGGCAATTCAAGGACTGGTGTAACTGCACCATGAACCCTGACCTCAGTCTACCACCTTGTCACAATCCTGAATAAGCACAGTTCACCTGCTTAAGTAAAGCTTTCAAACAACTTGCCAAGAAAGTCCCACACAGTATCACGGTGAAAAACAAAACGGGTATGGGAGCACTAGCATGAAAAATGCTTTACATCTCAGCAGTCACTAAACGTTCATGAACACAGTCTGCACTTCGTATATGTTTCTCTTGTCTTTTTTTTTCCTTTTTTTTCTTTTTTTTTTAATTACAATATTGGGCATTCTGTTTTATGGTTTCTCAAGGCAAATAGTAAGGCTACTTGACAGTGGTAATAAGCACTAGGATTTCTAGCTCTTTAACACTAGGTATAGCACCCTTATTCAGAAAAATACTAGACAGGCTTGAATTATTCTCAAAAAAATATGGAGGGAAAAATTAACTTTCAGCATACATTGTGAAGTGTAAAGTTTCAGCTGCATTTCTGGTTTTATGGGCTTCAAATATTTTTTGCATTCCACATTCCTCCAGTCTCACGATTGTCAACAACAAAGGAATTTGAGAAGTTTTACCTGCTCTAGGTGTTTGAGGCCCTCTTCATCATCTGGGTCAGTGGGAATGTTGCCCATGCCTGGAGCAGCTGTGACAGGTGTCTGAACTGGCCGCAGAGCAGGATTTGAATTGGAAACAGGAGGAGAAAGATGAGCAGGAGAAGCTGTGTCTGTAGAAATCTGTGGCAAAGGTTGAGCAACAGAAGCCAAATCTAAAGAAAAATGTTAAAATTAGTTCATTATCTTTAACATAAATTAAAATGATTTTTAAGAATTTATTGTGGAAAACATTCAACAGCTCAAAATTCGCACCAAAGCAAAAGTATTTTCAGATCTTCCTGTATGTATGACTGCACATTGGTACTGCTGACAGCACAGGCACCCAACCTAACTTCACGGAACAGTTTAGTTCTAACAGTGCAGAACTCTGCACATTTCACCATACCCCATTCCCTGGCAACATATATTTGTCCAGACTGATCTGCTCTACAACTAGCTCGTGTTTCGCTAGACTGTGTTGCAATGTGAAGTACCAGTGTGCTACAAGCGCTTGAGACAGCATATCCAACAAATCTTGTTTTTATAGACCAGTTGTTGAATTCCGGCTTTCCATCACCATAATCCAGCACTTGCCTCTTAAAAGAGACCAAGACTAATCACGAGTAATGGAAACTTACTAAATTTATCTATCAAATTTATTACCTTCCCCTCTGTTGGACATTTTGGCTGGCGGTGTATTCTCCGTTCGATTCTCTTTATCTTCTGGTTTTTCCGTTCTTTCTGGCACAGACTCTTCCTTCCTTTCAAAAAGGCTCGTCTGCAGTGGGTCTGGAGGCTGGGATTTCGGTGGGGTATCTGACCTGGTAGCTGGTGAAGATGTTTGGACTGCTTCTTCCACTGCTTCTGTAACATTGCACAGTTCTATGTAACTGAATTATCAGAAATTCTACTCTGCAGCATAGAAGAGATGCATAAGAAGTCCCCCTTACCTGCCACTGCTCTATCTGTTTTCTCTCCCTCTTTCTTGGTGGTCTTTTCATGATCTTTGGCTTCTTCATTGTGGCTCCCTTCAGAGTCAGATCTTTCTTCGCCTTCCTCCACAGGTCTGAAGTCCATCTCCTGTTCCTCAGGGATTGGCTCCTTCTGCACCTTCTACAAAGCCAACATAACCATCCATAATCCACCCAATGTAACAGGACATTTGCTCAAAGCGAACAAAGGGCCCAAGACAGCTTTTCACCTTTAAAGAGAGAAACGCTCCAGAGGAGTCAAATGTTCCCATCTCTTCTTCCGCATCTTCTAAGCACCACTCAGGGAGACTGTCCCTGTCATCATCCATGCTGCCACTCCCACACCTTACTCGTCGATAACCCCGTTCATCATCTCGTTCCCGGAAATCGAATTCAAACCTCCGCCGTCGCTCCATGTGTTCTCGCCAGCCTGCAGAACGAGGGCAGTCTAAGGTGGGGGGGAAAGCAACTTTACAAGACAGTCCCAGGGGTAGTAGCTTACTTGGAAGGGTGAAGGGGTGGGTGAAGAGATGACAAACAGTGACAGAAATTCAGGAAGCCCCTACAGGGTACAATCCACCTATGAACAGGCATCTTAAAGGACAAGGAAAAGAAAAGGAGTATCTTACCGTTAAGCAGGAGACTTTCAAATATTGTCCACTGTATATCCCCACATTATAAACTGTATTATGAGCATTAAAAAAAACATGTAAGGGAAGAAAGCTGGGCTACATAATCTAAAAGCACTGAAATAAGACAAGCAACACTAGATGCTGACTGAATTTACCAGCAATCATTAACTTAAAATTTTTGGCATTTTTGTATGTATAAGATTTTATATTTTCTTTTAGGCAATCTGTAAAAGTCACATCCTGAACAAACCACCCATGCGTTTTTCCTCCTGCCTTCAGAGACACTTTTGTGCATATACTTGAAAAATGGACTGACAACTGTTCAAACACTTTTGAAAGGACTGTTAAGACTCTTGAACAGTAACTTTTTAGCCATGGAATACTGAAACTTGGAATGATAAGGAAAGGGGGGAGAACTTTCCAAATTCAAGTATAAATTTTATTTCACTTTTCTTTCTTATCTATTCAGAAGATTTCTTCATTCAGCCAAGCTTAAAATCCTCTGACTGCAATAGTGCTGTTTAAACTGTAAAAAACTTACTGCTAAGGAAAACAAACCAGGAGTGAAAGGATTGTAAACAGCTTTCCAACCAACAGAAGCTATCTTTACCAGAAAGTTCCAAAGCAACAGTGAAAGCACCTTGGTTTTTAGGGGCCATGTTCTTTTCTGCAGAAAAAATGTCTTTTTTTGGTCTCAGAATTTGTGCAATCACTACAGTCTCACTCACTGTTTATCAAATACCTAGCAAAAAAGTCACAGTACAGAGAAACTGTTCCATTTGCTTCATATGAATGAGGCATGTTTCCACATCAACCCTAATACCCTAACTATTAATATTACCCATGCAAAAATCCACCTTTGTCTCACAAATACAGGTAACATGAAACAAACTCCTTCTAGAAACACTATGAACTTTAAGATTATATTTTATCAAGGAAACACTACAGATTAGAGTTTAACAAGGACTTCACTATACCATATGTGCTTATTTGCAAATAATTCCACAGTATAAATCTATGCTTCTAGTTATGCCTTGGAAACAAATACATAACATTTTTGGTATGCAACACCGTCAAATCAATGTTCTGAGGCAACCTTTTTAATGTCATTAAGGAACAAAGTAAGGCACAGTAAGCTTGCGCTTATGCCACCTTTTCTGCCTGCTTTAAAGTATTTTTTAACACCTTAGGTCTGTGATGTCCACCTCCTGTTCATCAGTAACTTCTCAAAAAATATGTAAGCAAAGACAAAGGCTCACTGAAGATGCACTAATGGAGTAAATACTCCAGAGAGCTCAAGCACACTTTTGAACACTTTTAAGATTCAGGTGGACAGGGTGCTGGGCCATCTTGTCTAGACAGTGCTTTAGCCAAGAAAGGTTGGACCAGATGATATTTGACACCCTCTCCAACCTGGTATTCTATGATTCTATGAAGTAATAACTATTTCATACACCCTCTTCAGAATAGGATGCCTGCATCACACCCTGTGCACCTCTGCCCACAGCATCCTGGCCTCCAACTTCGGCCGAACGCAGGAGGTGCAGATTTCTAAGGGCCTTCTTTTCAAGTAAGTCATACATATGAACACCTCACTAAAATAATGCTCAATTTCAGAAGAACAAAAGCATCTCTAGGAACAACCAGCAACTAAGCAGGACAACAGACTCTACCTGAAAGAAAAGGCCTGACATTGAAATTCCACTGACATGGCATCAGAAGCAGCATTAAGTTTACTTCCCCCTTCTTCATCAGAAATAGCAACGCATCAAAACCAGGACCTCCTTTGGAATCTGAGGGCTTTTTCTGAGGTTTAAGTGTGAGAGGTTGCTGACAACCAGACTGCATTTCTGATTAAAGCCACAGGCAGACATCTCCTCAGTACAGCCAGCAATGTCCACGTCAGGTTTCCCAATACGTGGAAAAAACAGAGCTATGGCCTGAACCTGGCAATGCCATATTGTACAAACAGATTAATATCTCTGCCTGTTTGCTACCCTGGGGCTTGCATATAGCTGAGCATCTTTTCTTCAGCTCTCTTTTGTATAGAAGAGGAAATTTTGGTAGTAAGAACTTTCTAGACAGCCATAAATGGCCCATCTTGAGACCAGGCATTGAGAAGAGCCTCAATTATTTTTATACAGTTCACATCCCTACAACAGGAGCACAAACTCTTCGTAGTAGGACCCAGAAACATGGTTTTTCAAGATGAATTCTAAGCGTTTTGTTAATTCCAGGTATCTTCAAAGCTCAAATTAAGAACTTGGAGACTTTGTTTACCACATGGTCTGCTTCCAAAGATTTAGACGCACAGCCTCCTTTCATAGCCCACATTTTCAGAGCTAGGTGGACAGGCAAAGAGATAAGTGGACCAGACATATCCTTGTTTCTTAGTAACAATAAAAGTTTATAAAAGCCTAGTTAGAATATAGTGAGCAACTCGGGTGTGAAGTACAGGGCTGCCAATCTTTAAAGCAAGCCAAAAGTAAAGACAAATCTTAAAATCTTACCTGAAGTTTTTTAACCAATAGTTAGGACACAAACATAGCTTTGAATTCAGTCCCGTAGTATCATTAGGCAGCAGTTATACAATCAAGATTCCAAGTTAAAAGAAACAATTTTAAGCTAAATTTACCGTTTGCAACCTATGGTGACATTACAAGTGAAAGAAAGGATACTGGCTGCTTCAGGAAATCCAAGTACATTTCAGTCTCAATTACTAATAGCTATTTATCTCTTAAAAGTTTTATTCTCTAATTCAGAAAAGAAATTCCTAATGTATACTAAAAAACCCACTAAATACTAAACAAAAGACACAGGAATAGTACACATTACTTTTTTGGCATATGTTATATATGAATCTAATTTTTATTTTGCTCAATTTTAGAGCAAGATTAACAAATGTACTTTAGCTGCTTCAAGATATTCAAGAAGCACAAAGCACAATGCCCAAAAGATAAGTAGTTTACTTGATTCACAGCAGTTGATTCAAAAAATGGAGTGAACCAGGATGAATTTGAAAAGCCTTTCAAAAAACCAGCAACCAAAAAAAAAATTATATGAGATTACAAACTCAGGCCTCTCTAAAATGCTTTTCCAGAAAGAGATCTTAATAGAGCTGCTTAAGCAAAGACACAAAATCTTATCAGAGAAAAGTTTTAGGCAAGAATAGATGCTTCCTATTCCTTAAGGATGACTTGGTAACAAAAAACAAAACCAAAACCATCTATACATCATTCACAAGTTATGAGACCAAAAACGGTTTGTGTAAGTTTCTGATAAAATGGACTTGCTCCGCAAATTTAAAGGGCCATCATTGTATGAATGCAAGAACTGGAACAACAGAAAGAAGGGGCTTTTTAGGTAAGCAGTCATTAAATCCTTAAAAAAGATGGCTAAAAATATAAATAAATAAAAAAGAGAACTTTGAAGCAGCCAGTGAATTTAAAGCTATAATCACATTCTTCTTACAGATAGTTAACCCAGTCTAAAGATCCTATTTCACATCTACAATAGCAGTGGTACAGAACAACTAGCAAAACAACCTTTCCATTGTATAAGCCAAGGAAAGATGTCTTCTAATCAGACTTCTAGTCCCAGTGCACAAACAGTAGTAGAAAAAGTAGAAAACCCCATAAACTGTGACTGGAAAAGCCTGGTCATGCAATCCAGACAGTTTTCATGCTGCAAAAAAAAAAAGACAAGTTTACATCCTTCTGAATTAAGTAGAAGGGAAAAAAAGCATTATGCTTGTCTATTTTAAGGAGAAATCTGACTGATTTGCTGCTTCACTTTACTACCAACACTCGGATGATCCCTTACTTCATATGAGACATAGCCATGTGAGAGGAGAACAGTTTAAACACAGCATGGACACATGACAGATCCCTTCAACTATGTCAAGGAAGTTAACTTGAGCTACAATAAATCAGACAGCAGAATCTGGGAAACTATACTTAGGGGCACAAGACTGCTTCAGCAGCAGCAGTCCATCCTCTTGATCATTTGTGCCTATTAAAAAAAAAGCACAAAATGAGCAGATTTAGGTCAGCCATCCTGCAGTAAACACAGCTGAAGGAGCAAGAGGAATTCAAAAGCTGGAAAAACAATGGTCTGTGGGAATCAAAGTATTCTTTGCTTAACACCAGAACAAGACAAACTCAAGCCTGACAACTGCTACGTTCTTCTAAACTGTTCTCACCCAAAAGAAAAAAAAAAACAAGCAGCGTACAATCTAGTAGGAAGTATGCAGAGCCAAGTCAAAGGAAGGTCCAGCTAAACAAATGACGACAGTACTCTGAAGACATTTCTCTATTTTTAGCAGGACACATGATTAGTACTATTACCTAACAGCAGCGTAAGTACAAAGAAGCACTTTAAGCCATGCCAATTTGAGTTAAACTCATTGTTTAAAGCAAGAATGTGATTAAAACCATTTTGATGGTCCTGTGGTTACTACTAACAGAAGAATTCAAATACAGCTCTGACCAAAGCTGAGAGACTAGTACAATACAGCTGTCAACTCAGTCTATCTCAAAATTAGCAACTTTTCTGGAGATTCACAGAATTCTTAGAACAGGCTTTTTATTATACCTGCTAAAACTAACTTGTAAGTGAAGTTAAGTTAGTTGTCTACTACAGCGAAAATTCAAATAAGCAGTAATATTTCCTATGATGGAAGATGAATTTTCAAAGCCTTCCTCAGAACATCTTCCAAAAAAGTTCAAGACATGAAAGAACTTCTGAACTTTGAGGTCTATGCTTCCTTTTAAGCTAAAGCATGCAGGCTTGTACTTGCAGAACACTCCACTCCAGAGTATCATGCTGCATCTGATCATCATGAGGTACAATCGTAGCTGGCCTGATGTCATCTGCACTATATAACAAAGCAGCAGTGTCTAATGAACAATCGTGACCAAACATTGGAGAAAAGAAAATGACATTCTTGAAAATTTGCCCCTTAGCCCTGCTCTAAATAAAAAACATCTGATTATAAATCTAGCCTTGGGCTCACTGCTATATTTTAGTACAAGCTAACAGTTGTTTGAAGACAGAGTAATATGTAGCTGTGGAGAGGGTTAGGAACAGAGGTAATGGTTGCTCACAACCATTACAGTACTGAAGGTCCTTTGGGATGCTGAAAAGGTTGATAGACCCATTGTAAGAACAAATGTGACTTAACTTAAAAAAAAAAAAAAAAAAAAAAAAAAAAAAAAGAAGTTGCCCACCTCAGCCCCCAAGATGTCCCATGCTTCCTTTGCTTCCCTAGGAAGATATAACAGTAGAAGAGCCACAATCCTCCCTTGGTTCCCCAGAAGCCTTCTGCAGCCAAAAGATACCCAAAACCAAGATCCCACAACGGGTATGACTGGCTAGCAGGATCTTTTCCAAGTACAAGGATATAAATAAATAAATAACTACATTGCAGTTATACTACTCAAATACCAAGCTCAGCTTTGTATTTCTCCTGCAACTCTAGCAATTCAATGCTGGAAAGCAAGTGAACCAGACTGACTTTGTCAAGCCAGGGAAGGGTAGAGTGACACCAAATAGATGCCTGAAATTCAGGGAAACAAGACATCCTGTAACTAACTACAGGATGCATAGAGCAACATCTTTTGATATTTTCCAAGGATGCCTCTTGGCATTGCAAACACATCTGGAAAACTAGAAAGCAGGCCAACAATCTGAATGGTTTAGTGTCAGCATCACTCCACAGCCTTAGATATGCTATCTAACATGAGTAATTTCTTTCCCCTTGGCATCACAGCCACAGAGAAAACAGTATTATTAAAAAGCCCCCTGATTTTACCAGGCACATACACACCTGTAGCACAACACCAAGTACACACCTGAAAAATATTGTTCCCTTAAAGATGTGAGGGTATTGAAGATATTAAAAAGAAAACAAAGGGCACATAATTTCACACTAATCATTTTGTGACCAAGAACCCCACGTATGCCAAACCAGCAATGATTGAAACCACGTGAACCTTACCTATTTTTGTCCCAAACTTCATGCTACCTCCCTTTCCTCTGCTTTCCCCATGCCCTGATTCACGCAGGACCCTTTCCCTATAACCATGGCCACATTTTTCTCCAGATCTCCTCTCACCTGGACTGTGAGGGCGCCACCTCTCACCATCTCTCCGTGACCCAGCCAGTCGCCAGCCTCCATCATCATCTTCCCCATTTTGTTCCTCCCTGAAGATGCGCCAGTTCTCGCTCTCAGAGCGTATAAATTCATGCTTCCTCCCCGTTGTTGCTGTCCCACCTTCCTCAAAGTTTGGTCTCACTGCAAAGGAAACACATGCCAGTGAACGTCTGTCCCATGTTTAGGAACCTAAAAACAAAAGGGTTGAAATCTTGCTCCCTTAGAGGCAAAAATGCACAAGTAGTAAGTGGTGATAGGAACCTAGGAGAAGAATAGAAGGTAATGGAAGAAAACATATTACACAGATTTAAGAAATACCTCCACATCCCTATGTACCTTGGGATGGAAAGACCAAGGGGAAAAAAAACCCAAACAAACAGAAGTAAAGCAAAGCATACAAGAAATTATGACATGGACAGGAAAGACAGAGGAGGAAAAGACAGTTTAAAAGACATAGGGAAACATAAAAGGAAAGAAGGCAAAGTGTGCAGAGAGAAAGAATAAACTGCTGTATCATGAAAAATCTCATGCTAAAGGAAAATGGGAATACAATAAACCATAAACATTACACACATTTTATACAAACTAAACATATTTGCTACTTCCATAATAAAAAGGATACAACTTCTATATTTAATCCAATATGACATACAGCATTCTTGCAATGTTTTAGCAAAGACTGAAAATTTAAAGTAGGATTAAAGAAAAACATATTAGTATTAACGTTATCCTGTGAATCCATCTGCTGGAGGACCAAGGTCAGCATATTAAGAGTTAGGAACAACTACGCTTGAGCTCAAGGACAAGTCTACCAGAAGCTTAAGAGATAGAATAGTCTTTTAGTTCCTAATTTACATTACATTATATTTAAAATAAAGCATATAAAATCCTCAAGTACTTAATGAAGAGCAACACTGTCACAAAAGGATGATGTAAATACTTTTATAAAAAGAATCCACACTATACACCAGGTAACTCAGGGTAGATATACATGCTGCTTTCACTGTTGATTCATCCTGACAAGGATACACCACCACCAAAATAAATGGTAGTACTAGCTTCAGGACTTCTGGATTTTGTATTTCTTTTAATATGTTTAGCTGTGCAGCACCAGAATTCTTAGAGGAAGCATGGTGATGCCACTTCTTCACTGATACTATTAACCAGTGTTAACCTGCAATTGTGTGCTTATTTACAAAAAACACGTATTCAAGTACTACAGAAAGGTATAGTTAATCTTCCTTCTTAGAGTCTTAAAATCCAAAAATATAAGATAATATATAAGATGATATCTGGTGAAGACTGTATAGTATGCCTGCTTGCTTAGACAGGAAAAATGAAATAAAGCATGACTGCGCACTAAGGTTCCTGGGGTGGAAAGGGACATTTTTAAGAATTTAGTTTAGGAAAGACAGGAGATTACATTCCCCTTTCTTCAAATCATGCAGCTTTTTCAGACAATGAAAAAATGAGGGAACAGAGCACCTGAAATTCTATGGCATATCAAACCTCCTTTTAGAACTCAGAAATTCTTCCTACATAGATATGCTGCACTCTGGAGACAGGAAACACAGTCTTTAGACCTTGCCTATATCTTGGAGAAAAACCAACATCCCTTCTTCACCATCTCAAAACACTGGAGAAAAAAAACCTTTTTCTTTCTCCAGCTCAAAATTTTCCACAGTATATTGTTTTAGGGAGGGACTATAGTGAGAGAGTACAGGTTGAATTCAATCCAGCGTACAAAATCCAAAATGTTTCCAGTTTCCCATGCTCCAGGTTCACATGAAATCCTTTTACCACTGTCACAGGAACAAGTTTCCACAAGAATTTTCAAGATGGCAGGGCCCTTGACCTGTCAAGTAGACAGGAGAGGCAGGAAACACACCAATGTTTAAGATGCAAGAGTTCCGCCACCCTGATGACTACTTGAGTGACTACAATTGACTACTTGAGGTCCTCAGGAAAGTAACCGAAATACCTTCCTCTTATGTTGTTTCCATGTAAAGAGCTAAAGAAAATTGGGCTAATTTAAAGTACATCATCAGTATCAACAGGCAATCTCAGCTATGAAGCCTAATATAACCCAGATACACGTTTACTTCATTGAAGGGAACATCTGGCTAAAGACCACTTCTGTACTTGCTAGGCTTTGAGAACAAAAATTTTAAAACAATGTATTTTAAAACATTGTCTTGTGATACTGGCTCCAAGTAAAACAAGTTTGCTGGAGACACTGAACTCCATTTGGTAGGTGCAATGTTGGCAAATTTACTTATCTGGAATGGATAAACCTTTGCAGATGAAGGTCAACCACATTGTTTTCCCATGCTTCACAGAAAATAAAGGAAGGCAACAAGCTAGACAGAAAAATTTAAGTCTGGAAAATACAGGGTTTCTTTCATTTTAGATCTCTGAAAAATGTCATGTAGAAGAATGTAACAGGAAGTACAGGGAAGCCTCTCAGTATTGATCCTTGGATGGGCTACACGTTGTAGAAAACTAGGAGACAGAGCTACAGAGCCAAGTCAGCTGAAAGTAAAACACACAGAGATAGTGGCCCAGGAGAGAGCTGCAATCCAACAGATCAGATGAGCCTAAGACCCAGATGATAAGGAATATGCCTCATTCTTTCTGAGCTTATTTTTAAAATGCTATAAGAAAAAAGTAATTTTTTTTTTAATTCTGCAGCAAAAGACACTCATTTTTCCTCACTAAAACAGTAACCAACAGAAAAAAGTTACCCAATTTGCTATTTTGGGACTAGAAAAAATATTAGAGATGTATCTATTATTTTCATCAAATTCATAGCTATTACCTGATGTTCATTCAGTAACATTAATTCAAGAGATTTTAGACTTTCCCAATTAAATAACATCTTTTTTTCTCTATTGTTATTAAGTTCAGTTAAGATTCTGGAGACTGCTCTTTAACACTAGCAAGCTATCAGCTCACAGACTCTCTTCTGCTCTTCCAAAAACATTTGGAAAAAAAAGTTACCTAAAGAATATTGTGAAGTCTACTTTGCCACTGAATATCCGTATGTTCTTCGCCCCTCTGCAGATATACAGATGCTATAGATATACCCAAGGCAACTCATGTTTTCTTATTCCTTAAGACAGCTGGTTTTGCTCCCAAGAACTGAACTATTGAAGTCAGGTTTTGTATTCTGAACTTGCAGAAAATGGCATCCCCATCTGCTTCTGTGGGTTATGAAACACATATCTCTACAGAGGTGACAAAACGTCAAATGCTGCTTGCCGAGATCAGACACAAGTGGGATCCTGCCCCGCTCTGATTTTAAGTTCTACAGCATTAGAAATCTAAGAAAGAAGAAAAGAATCGATTACAAGGGGTCAGTATTATATTTATCTGAGGATGGTATCACCCATGATTCTGAAACCTTTCTAAACACAGCAGCACACCAGTGTGTCACTTCAGATGACTGTTTCAATGCCACACTTCAGTGGAATTAAGAGAGAAAGTGCAGCATACCATGACATACTTAAGTATTCTGGTACTAGGACACCATAGCAAGCAATATTCAAAGAGAGCAAGGTATGTGTCAAAACAGATCTGGCATGAGATGATCGTCAACATTAGACAGACCAGCCAAGAAACTAGTTCTTTTCAAATACAAACCAGTCACAGGTTAAGGATCAGAAGAAAAAAAAAATCAAGCTACCCAAGTGACAGAAAGACTATGACAAAACTGTATACAGGAATACTCCTACAGCTTACATCTAAATTCATAACTTCCAGAGTCCTAACATATTGTCTTTGCAAACTGTTCCTAGACCTGAGAACACTCATTTCAGTTGAGATTACTTAGGTCACAGAGTCATTATTTGGCAATGTTTTAAGGACAAAAAAAAAACTAAAATGCAATCTATGGTTTTGCCTTCGACTAATTGACTGGACTTCCTGAAGAGAAGGAGCAGTAAAAGGGCACCTCTGTTCAAGTCTGTCACAAAGCCAGCAATGGTGTTTACAGAAAACTTCAGATAGAGCCTAGTGGTATCTAGCCAAAAAAGCCTACAGCTGTGCAACACTGAGTTGAAGGGAAACTAACTGCAAAGAACAAGACTGGGATTCTGGGACATAGCCCTGTGGCAACAGGTTTTTGAAGAGGACTTACTAACAGAATGGCAAATAACTTCTGTTCTCCATGCTGTCAGTCCATGTTTCCTATGTCATGCTCACTGTTTGAAGAGAATAAACAGGAAAGCGATAATTGACAGCAATACTGTTTCCTCTAAAGAGGGGGAAAACTAGGAGAGTCTGTTAAGTGTTTTGAGTTGCTCTCTTCTTTCTGCTGTGTACTACGCGCTTCCTCAAGAAGAGGTTAAAAAGAAAAAAAAACTTTGCAGCTAGTGTTTTTAAAGGAATTCAGATAACTTTGCCTAGATGTGTTATTTCATAGCTCATTTTACAGAAAAATAAAATAAATGGCCTTAAGAAGATGTTTCTACAGAAGGACTACCTTTCATTAGGACAGTATTTGACATGATAGGGACACTATAGGAATACGTACATCATGAAGTGACTTGCTTGTAACTGAAGTCAGTGACAGAGATCAGAAGTTCTGATGCCCATTTCTAGCTTCACATTTTCTCTCTCTCCATAAAAATCTCAATCTCAATAGTAGGTCTCAAAGACATACTACTCCAATATAACTTTTTTTTTTTGCTAAATTGACCATTATCCACTGTCATGAACGAGTAAATTAAAAAGAATTAACAAGAGAGTTAGTATAATTCTGTAACACATACCTGGAAATCATGTACTGCAGCTATTTCATCTGCTGTATGATCGTGTTAGATTGTCAATCCATTCAGTTGAATCAGATTAGAAAACCTGTGACTGGACACCATATGCTTTCTACTGTACAAAATACAAGTATTATTTTCTTACAAACCGTAAAAAAAAATCCTACTTGTAAATAAAAGAGGCTGTCCGTAGCAGAAGTTCAACTTTGCTAGAGAGTACAGGGAAGGGTGAAGGGCAAGTCACATTGTCCTTCAGGCTTGCCACAGTGGTGGGAGTCCCCTTGCACTACATTATTTGTCTTGGTTCTCTGAAGGTCACACTATGACCATCGCAATTTTCAGTGCTATGCCTGAACATGTATTAAAATGTTCCATACTAATGAAGCAAAGAATTAATGTTTTGTAATTCAGGGTTGGAGGGAAGGTTAAAGAAAAAAAAAAAGAAAGATTTTGTTTCCTAAGCAGGAAAGTCTACATTAATAATTTTCCCAGCAGGCCTTCAGTAGTTTTACTGCAAACAACCACAGCCTTTGTTTCTCAGATCCTCTTACATCTGACATTCGATCAAAGCCCTCACATCAGCAGCTCACCAAGGGAAAAAAAGAAGTGTGAAATACTACTGTATTACAAAGCTGTCCTCAGAGTTCGGTTTAGTAATCCAGCATGCTGACCACTCTGCATAGTCATTCAACTAAAATATCTTCCCCAAACAACCCTTCTCATTTAATAACTAAGAGAGAAAATAGCTTAAGTGGAAGTGCTTTAGTTTACTGCATGGAATCAGCAACCCACCTAATCTGCATGGTTTCATTCTTAGGCTTTAGCAAAATCCTGTGATTAATTCCATGTTTTCACAAAGGAGCAATGTGGAGATGGAAAAGAAGTGGCCAGATCTACATCTTCTGACCAGCATTAAGCTACAGTTCAGCAACACCCTCCAGAGACCATAGGCTGCAATATTAGCTGCAGCCCACCTTTCTGTTAACACCAACACTCAGGAGCTTGGGACCTAATGAGAAGAGGAAGTGGCACTAGACACGCAACAGTGAGACACAAGAGTTTCTCTTTTCACCTAAACTAACAGTAGTTGACACCGGTTAGGGAGAAAGTATTGGAGAACAGTGTGTGTTTTTCAGCAGCAATATGGGAACTTTATCCACTCAGCTCTTCTAGGGGAACTTTGGCCTTTTCGACTTTAACATAAAACTATCAGATTATACAAACCTAAAAAATTATCCTGATTAAGGAGGTGAGGGGGAAGGCACCCCTTCTCCAAGTGTTTGAGGATTTCTCCTTGGCTGCTAAGGGTTTGTGTTGGGGTAAAGAAACCCTCCTAACAAACCAGCATTCTTTTCCACATGATCAGAGTTAACCAGCCCCCCTGCAGGCAAAATGACCAATCAAATCAGCTTCAGACAAAAACCAACACTCCCCCCCCCCAGCACTATAAACACAGGAGTGAGACATACAAACCCATTTTTTTAATTTAAAAAAAAAAAAATCACTACCAACCACTTGTGGGAAGTTTCTTGCCAGTGCTAGGACTAATACACAAGACCAGCCCAGTCCCTCTCCTGGAGCCCAGGTATTCCCCTTCTCCTGCACAAAAATCCTTTGAAGACCGGTAAGTACACAAAAAAAAACTTAACTTTTTTTCTTTTTCTTATTGTACAGTTAGAGATTGTTCTGTCATTCTTTAATCAAAGTTGTTTTCAGGACACAGAGTTTTATTTCTAAAGCTTGCTAAATTAAGTCACCTTAAACAAAATGGTTTCTGATTCTCCCCCTGCCCCCCAAAGAAAATGCTCAAAATGCTCTCAGATGACCATAGTCATAACAGCATACAGAGCAAAAATCAAAGTCATCATGCAATATTTTTTCAGAAAGTTTTCAAGATAAACAGTGCTGGAAAGACTCTGCAACACTCTGCAAATGGGGTGTTCGAGCCTGCAGCTAAGGTAGCCGGGTGTTACCTGGCCAAGTGGTATGAAAACATCATCCTCACCTGCATGCTGCATTCATCTTAACTCAGCATTTAACTTCAGTTCCATCACAAATTTTAAAAAAATGAGCTTCACCTCTTCAAGTCTGCTTTTACCATCTCTAATTATATCGCATGCCTTCAATAATTTTCAATCAATGCATTCTCTGTGCTTATGGACATATTGTGAGCTAACACTGCTGCCCAGGAAACCATGTGCAGGCATTGAGTATGAACTCCAACGTCCTAGAAAATTGTCATTCTAAACAAGCCGTTGGGGAGTTTGCATCACACAGGGCTGGACTGCTCTTCAAAAACAGCAAGTTCCAAAAAAAATGGATGGCAGCAGACTTTTATTACTACAGCCTTACATCAAATAAAATCCTCCCTCTTAACTGTAAATTTACTCCTCCATTAACAATACTTAATTTTGCATTTAAGTTCCTCTATAAAGATTTAATATATATTAGCATATTTTAAAGTCTTAAACAACATTTAAGCAAAGTCTACCTTGGTAAAGTTTTTCTGCTTCTCTAAAGGTAGCCAGACTAGTTGGTCCACTCAGATGCTACTTCATAATCAAGAATTAGGGTTCATACGGATCTTCACAGTATTTTCAGCATGCTCCACTATGTGAAAATATATTATGCACAAAATGGAGCATTACAGATATCCCTAAAGAGAGTATATAAGCAGCCTTGCTTTCTGTACTAAAAAAAAAAGAAAATACATTCTCTTCCATTTTACCAAAATTGGGGGGGGGGCTTGGTTGTGGTTTTGTTTTTGTTTTTCAAAGTGCATTCTGTAGTAAACTGTCACAGGTCAAAAGTACAAGCTCTTGCATCCTATACTTTGTGGCACTTGCTTTGAAAAGTATGACTTGGGCTCAACAAATCAAAGTTTTGATTTTCACGAGATTTACTTATATACATAACAAGTCCTGAAAACTGTTATCTTAATTCTGCAGACTGCTCAGAAAAAACAGTTTTCTTACAAACTACTCCTATTCATCTCACTGAGGCATTAGCTCCATACCTAAAGGACAAAGATGTTTGAAATTTTAACTATCCTACTAACAACTGTAGCATAAGCTTTCAACCAAAGCAATTATTCTAACTTAATTACTTCCTACATTTCTAAGATTGCCCCTTAATGTAAGTTATATGATCCAGTCATGTCATCAATACTGAAAAAAAACCCCTTCATTTCCTAATATTAATGTCAGAGCATCTCAAGGATTACCATTCAATCTAAAAATAACAATACTGAGATTTTAATATCATGAAAGTGCCTTTAAAAAAATTATAAACTTAGTTTGTTCTTGTTGCAAAGTGCAGAGGCAGCAACACATCTGAATGATCACAGCTTAGAATCCAGAGAAGATGCTTAAATCTGAAACTAGTACAAGATCATGTGGATCCAGGTCAAGTAAAGAGGGAACATACACATTCCCAGAGTGGCATGCCAGCACCACCTGGGTTCTAACAAATCTTGAAACTATACTACAGTTGTAAGCCATTTTTGCAGTTACTCCCAGCAAACAGCAGGTCCTCTTGACCACTTTGCTGTCATAATGAAGAAATGCACTATAAATTGCCTCAAATCCCTTCCACAGTCAATTAGAACAGGTTTTGTTATGAATAGAAGTTGGGCAGGTAGGGCAGCACTGCAGAAATCTCCCCTGAACACAGCTCCACATAAAGGCATTCAGGCTCCTAAAAAGGTTGCAGGTGCATTAGTGTACTGAGCTAAGAACAGGCTGGAAGCATTACTTCAAATGCCTTCAACTGAGAAGGCAAACAAAAAGAAAATGAAGACACTGCTGCAAAAGAGATCCCCTGCAATCCTACCAGAGTGTTAGCAGCTGAGCTTCTGCTGTCAAGAGAAAGACTAAGCAAGAGGAAAGAAGAGGAAAGCAACGTGATGGCACCAAACAGCAATGTAACAAAGAGGTGTTAGAACACAAGGAAGATCTCAAACAAAAAGGCAAAGCGTGGGAGATCAGCATGCTAGATCATGAATTCCAGAAATGCAAGCAATATCCTAGAGCTGTAAGGCAAGGTTTTATTGCACATAAATCATTAGCAAGCCAGGTCAGTTTACAACCTGTCCAACTGCTAGGTAAAGGGAAACTGTGACTTCAATTTAAAAAGTTAGTACTCACCCTACCTTGACTTGTCTTCAAACAGTGTATAGAAGAAGGAAGCCGGAATGAAGGACAATGATGGTAAAGAGATTTAAAAAAAGCTAAGAACTGACATAGACACTGGAGTTGGTGATAACCATTTAATTTTCAATAGACTGGAAACAAGAAGGATTAGACACACTGAATGCATGATAAAAGACCGGTCAACATGCCAATAGAGATTTAGAAAAGTCATTTCTGACAGTTCCTGTCTTTCCAGTCAAGGGCTATCAACTGGGAGATGGAGGGAGAAGGAACACCCCAAAGCTACAAGTTTCACAAGTCAGGAAAAGCAAAACCAGACAAACAGCATAACATCAAGGTTAAGAGATTACATTAGATAAATCTGGATTAGAAACACAGTACGCATTTAGCAGTGGAGATGAGTGTTCTCCAACAAACAATGCAGAATTTTTCTTTTCAAGTCGAAGTTAAATGTTTTTCCTAAAACATATGCTGTTTGAAACTGGGATTAATGTGGGGACACCAAGGACCATGCCAGGCAGGGGATCAGATGGTCCAAATTGTACTTTAAAACTTCATTAATTTATCACTAACAAGGAAAGCAGGTATTTCTTTTTTTCAGTACAGTGGGTAAGGAAAGGTTTAGACAGAAGACAATAATTCTTTTTAAATTCAAAGTCATATCTACTCTTAAGTTGACGCTGCTTTTGAAAATACAGAGGACTCATCCACCCTGAGTAAACTATTTCTCACAGGGCAGTTCTTTTTTCACCTCTTATTCTAAACCAACCGCATTGCTCAGAGCCTATTAGCAGTTTCTTACCCATTTTTCCCACTCCAAGTTGAGACTTGTGGCTCTTAAAGCCATCAAGAGCTTTTGCAAAACAACAGTTTTAGAACTCAAGCTTACACACTTCCAATGCTATCACTGCCACCAAATTAGATACCTAATATTTTAAACAGTCCTAAACAAGAAAAATCAGAGACCTATATCAGATGAGACAAGAGCAGTAACCTGGTTAAACTCAGCAGGCAAATTTCCCTGCTGGCAGTCTCAAGGAACAGAGACACCAGACTGTTGTGATGTGTGCTGCTGGGGGCTAATGGACATTCTCTTTCTCAAGTACCTTTGAAATCTGTCAGTAATGGATCCTCCCCCACAGAAAAGACCCCAAACAACCTGACAGTGAACACTCACTAAATTTTTTTCAGAGCTTTAAGTCAACATTAAGTGATTAATCACCACCCTAGAAAGCTCCTTAATCAACAAAATTGAGACCCTGCAATGCTGACAGCATTTTGCTCTGAGTAGTCTGTGGGACTCAAGCATGCTACCTTAGCATTGATGTGCAGAAGGTCTGAAGTGCAGCCAAGAAAAATGTACCACATTAAGAGAAAAAGCAAAAACATACTTAATGTACGTAACTGTAGAAAACGCTTCTGTCACCAATCCATATGAAGTTCATTCTCACAGCTTATGTTTGTTTTGCAAACACAAATTAGTTGGAGGCTATGAAGCAGATGCTGCCCTCAAAGTACCATGAGAATTTACACAGACACACTAGTTCTCCTCTTTAGTTTTGGTTTTTTTCCAAGAATGCACAATGTTTACACCCAGAGACTTTTCTTTCTATAAGTGTTCCCCTCTATTCAAACAAGGGAGTGCTTCTTCCAAGTACTGCTTTTTCTAAGATGATAAAACCAAGGCATTGTACACAACTCATTTTGAGCATGGTCCCCATCATCCTTACCATTCAGAGATGCCCATTTTCCAGCTCCTTCAAAGCATCCAGAAGGCATCTTCTAAATCTTAGCACAAAGACTCTGCCCTACAGACACATCACTAATTATGTGGTTCCTGAAGCATTTAAAATTGTATTCAGCTTATTGTAAATTCTGTAACAGTGCAGCAAGACTTAAAACTGTCATTTAGACAGCTATATAGTAGACCAAAGATCAAACTCGGATGAAGACAGGGGGGATATGCTATGAACTGAATGGACTACAATCAGAATTCCCCAAGAAAAGTAGCCTAGTACTATTGACTGGGAGAATCTCAGTAAGCCCACTGTATTCTCTGGCACAGGGAGCCACTTCGAAATATTACTTCTAAGAGATGGGAATTGGAAAATAAAAATGAGGTGAAAACCACCAAATTCCACTCAGGCCATCACCTACTCTACCTCCTTTGACTACAGCACGGATAGAAAAAATAGCTGGATGGTTCTGAGAACCTACAGAAGGAAAGAAAACTGAAAATTTAGCTAAATATTGACTGTGATGTCAATTCTCACACTTCAGTATGCATTAAGCACAAGTAAAAGCAAAAGAGAATGTTTGGTAATTACTAAAATTTGGTATCAGGATCAAGTAAACAGTCATGAAAACTGCTGGCTTACAGGATAACAGATCACAAGAAAAATTTTTACCTTTCCTAATTCATTTGGAAGTTCAGCATCCTTAGATCTATTTGGTTTCAAGATAAAACTAAGACTGCACTTTTGGGGGGCAGGGCACGGGGAGGGGAAGTCCCAATTCCTCTAGCCTGCTTGTACACTTGTATTACACACTGAAACACTTATAATTCAGAGAAAGGTCAAAATTGATAGGAAACCAACAAAATTGACTAAACATACCATAATTATGATTTGCAGAATTTATGTTTTTTTAAATCCTCTGTTGTCCTACAAACAAGCTTCCTCACAACCCTAAGCTGCACACATTATGAAGCCTCTGTTTTACAGGAGCCCATATTTAATTTTAATCTGTCCCAGGTGAACTTTAAGCATTCAGTATTTATAAAATTCATGGATTTGAGTGACCAGTGTCTTTTCAAAAGACACTCAGCATCTCTGACAAGTTTGTCAAGTTTTGAGGTTTAAAAGTAGACAAAGGAGCCTAACATGTCAAATACCTACAAGTACCCATTTTGCTTCCCACATTTGCAATTCCATCTCCACCCCCTAATTCCCATACACTTGCTGTCCTATTTTCTTATTTGGTCACTAATAAAAAATACACTGCTTAATCAGACTAGACTTCAAATTATGTCACAGTATATTTTCAGTATTGGTATCCTGCCCTCTTTTTACCCGATCCTTACATAAACAGCCTCAGACTCCCAGAAGCAGCTCTGCCCTGAATACTGTAATTCTGCTTAACTGGAAATGGTGGGTGCAGACAGCAGACATTTCCTGAGCTAAGAAAGTCTGAAAGGGCTACTAGGTAAACTACAGCATTCTTCTAAAATACATAAACATGTTAGAAAAATAATAAACATTATTTCCATAGTACTATTGTTAATAGTATTCATAACAGTATTGGTACACTATTATAGTCTGCTAAAAAGAAGATACAAAACCTGATATAATCAGACAAAATTCAGTTTCTTTTCAGATACAGTACGCCTAATCCCATCCCACTCACCCCTAAAGAATTAAAGCATGCAACTCAAATGTAAATTTAGGAAGGTAAAGTATGAAAGTTATATTTAAACAACTAAGCAGGGAAAATTTGAGAAGTAGTCAGATTTTTAAAGTTAATCTTTTTTAGCAAAGTATTACCACAAACAGTGGTAAATTCCTTTGCAAGCTCCTGACTTAATCTTCTCTGGATTGCAATGTATAAGCCCTCCTTTGTTGGCTGCAGTATTTCAACCCCTGCTGATGTGTCCAAAACTGTGAACATTCGGCAAAATACAAATATGGTGCATTGTATCACTTTTCCTTTTTTCTCTTTTCTAGAAGATGACAACAGATATGATAGAGAGCAATAACACCAAATCCAGTGCTCCCCTTCTGACCCAAAGATACCTGAGGATGGTGACCAAGGATGGACATAGCACATTCCAGATGGATGGTGCCCAAGGAAAAGGTCTGGCATACCTCCGAGATGCATGGGGAATATTAATGGACATGCGCTGGAGATGGATGATGCTTGTCTTTTCTGCTTCTTTTGTCATTCATTGGCTAGTCTTTGCAGTGCTTTGGTATTTGCTGGCTGAGATGAATGGGGACCTGGAGCTGGACCATGATGCTCCACCTGACAACCACACTATATGTGTCAAGTACATCACCAGTTTTACAGCTGCTTTCTCCTTCTCACTGGAGACGCAACTCACAATTGGTTACGGCACTATGTTCCCAAGCGGGGACTGTCCCAGTGCTATTGCACTGCTTGCAATACAGATGGTCCTGGGGCTCATGCTGGAAGCCTTCATCACAGGTAATCCTTCATATTTAATCTTTAAACAGAATAGGTGTAACAATTAGATTTAAGAAATGGAGCTATAAATAAATAGTGATCACATTGATATCTGAAAGAACAATTAAGTCAGTCACTACAAGTATGATGAGAGTTCAGCTATGTAGTAGTAGAATTTAAACACCTTTCATTAACAGAAGACATAAATCAGGCGATATCAAGATTTGGACTTGACAGTTCCACTATTCATTGGACAATACTTGTGGCAAATCCCCACTCACCACTCTCAATCACTTATTTCTTATACCACTATCTCTAAGTTTTTTCCATGGAATTACAATATTTAAAGTCAATTTGGTTTGATTTTAAGGTTTACTTTTGTCTAGCTGAAGTATTCTTGTTGATCTTTAACTCAGTGTTTAAGTATTCCTCAGTACCTAATGTCATGAAAATTTTTACATCACAGCTATTTCGAGGTATTTTAAGGTATTTAAAATAATTTTCAGGTTTAAAGTATTTCAAAAGACTTCAAAAATACACAGGTTAGTTTACTGTGTGTTAAGAAAGAGCTTCTCCAGTGGTAGCACACCAAGATCAGGTACTATTACCAATTACAGCAAATCAGGGCAAGCTAACAGCTCTCCTTCCTACAGCTACAGTTCACTCTCCAAATATTAGTAAGCAAACAGTTTAGAAACAGAAGCATTTTAGGAAAGCTATACTTTTTGAACAAAAATGGGTTAGTGTGATGCCAGCCTAGCAGTTTTCAAACATGCAGGCTGAGACTAGAAAGACCATGTCCACCCAAACCTGCTTCTATTCCTTTGGACTGTTTCACAGAGCTCAGAGACTGCAGGTAATCAACTCCAGCATGGCACTCATTTTCAGTTTGCTCTTCTTTCATCATCTCTGTGATGCAGGTGCTTTCGTGGCAAAGATTGCCCGACCAAAGAATCGAGCATTCTCCATCCACTTCACCCGCTCTGCTGTAGTGACACACACAGAGGGGAAGCCACACCTTATGTTCCAGGTGGCCAACACACGCTCCAGCCCACTGACTAGCGTCCAGATTTCTGCTATACTTTACCAAGAACAAGAGAACGGGCAGCTGCACCAAACTAGCGTTGACTTCCACCTAGACAGCATTACTTCAGATGAGTGTCCCTTTTTCATCTTTCCACTGACCTACTACCATTCAATCACTCCATCTAGCCCCCTGGCTGCCCTCCTCCAAAGAGAATCTGCTCACCATTTTGAGCTGGTCATCTTTCTGTCAGCTGTGCAGGAAGGCACAGGAGAAACATGTCAAAGGAGAACATCCTACCTCCCCTCAGAGATCATGTTGTACCATCGCTTCGCCTCCGTGCTAGCCCGCAATGCCAAAGGTGAGTATCAGATCAAGATGGAGAATTTTGACAAGACTATTCCTGAGCTCCCAGCTGCAGCTGACTCAAAGAGTCCAACAAGGACTGACAAGGAGATCCGCATCAATGGACAGCACGCTGACAGCTTCCAGCTCTCCGAGACTGTCCTTACAGAATAGAGAGACCAGACTTCGAACTTTGTGCTTTTTTAATTATTATTACATTAAACTTTCAGGTTCCATTTACAACCTTCCTTCCTTGCCATCTTCTAGTAACCCTTCTCTTGTACTCCCATCCTTTTGATTACAACATGACATGCAGAGTAAAGAGAACTGGTGTGCCCATGTAAGTCGAGGACAGGCTGGATTAATCACCCAAGACAAAATCAGGTAGAAGAATCACAGATCTAATTCTTGGAAATTAAGAGAGCTACCTGCTGAATTCACCAGACTATGATTAAAGCTGCACTGACCCTGAGAGACCTTCAAAACTCCCAAAGCTGACCAAAATCATAATTAACCAGCTTGTAACAAAATGGACAACAATACAAAAGAAAAATCTCAGTCAAAACCAATATGGAGTCATTCAGTAAATGCATTAGTTCTGTGATAAGCAACTCTGTTCATCCAAGATCCTAATGTTTCTGTTCTCTTAACTCTTTGGGAATACAGAGTTATATCTCTTTTCAGATGGCTGAATTCACTCTTAGAAAGTACTGCCAATCTCTCATGGCAGTGAAAAGCACTCCTGCTGTGCTTATTAAGCAAAATTGTAAATAGTAACTGTAGTTCTCCATTCTGCCAAATAAGAGAACATCTCATTTCAAGACAGGTCTCTGAAGACACTATCAAAAAATCTTGATGTATATTACAAATGCTGCAGTGGAATTTTTTTCATATTTGGAAACACTGAATAAATTATTTAGCAGTGGAAAACAGACTATTCTAAATGAATTAATGTAATTTTTATTTTTAAAAGGATCATACATTCCACATGTTCTCACGTTTGCGCTGCTTGTTTCAATTAGATCTGACCCAGAAGGATGCACTATATACACAAGAAATAGAACTGCATCCATTTATATTTTATGCTTTTTAACATCAGTATTTGCCTGTACACACAGCACAAAAATATTTAGAGACACTTGAATCAATTTTAAAATAAAAGATTAAAACAAACTATACATGAGACTTTTGTATTTAAGTGCCTCATAAACCTATTGCAATTAAGACACTGTTCTGAAGCTCCTAAATAATTTAAGAAGCTAAAGGATAAACAAAATGATGGACAATTATTTCCAAGCTCTCAACAAAAGCAGTGCCTATTATGTGTTCATACTTGAATAGTCAAGGATCAAAATAAAGTAAAAGTTATCTTTCAAAGGTAAAAGACTTTTCCCAGAAACCAAGATGCCAAAAATAGCAACTTTCATTGACAACAGCATAATACACTACCGAATACACTTCCTTTTACCTTCACTGAAGTGGTCAGCAGCAGGAAAAATGGTCTCAAGCTATCTAATGAGATACTGTTTAACTGAATTCTTCTCAAGCCCTAAAACTCTTAACTCAAGTGTTAACAACCCCAAAAAGGTCAGCAAAAGGCTACTTTGTTTTAGGGTCTGGGGAAATAGGAAGCAGTCCTATAGAAGCTCTTCACACAGGAAAGGGGAACAAGGCAAAAGGCCCGCGTTTTCATTCCAATTCAGCTCTCGTTCCAAAATTGTTCAAGTATTGCCTCCTCACATTCCAGACCTCAGACAGATTTGGTTTTATCACAAATAGTCTCAAAATCTCTTATTAAAAATCTAATTTTATATAAAAGCATTAATGAATGTTGTAGAGCTTGAAGAGCAACACACTATCAAGTTACATTGCCTTCATCCCTAGTTTTCTTAGGTGCTGACCCATATCCAACCTAAAGAACCCTTTTCCATCCTCATATCAGTACCCATAATTTTTAAGTATTTCTTGCAAGTGTTATTTCCACATTCTCTACCAATATAAGACATTGAGAAGAGTCCTACAAATTAAGAACCAGTGCAAGAGCAGTCGAACAGATTCCTGTGTAAAGTCTGAAATAACCATTTAGGAAAAAAGAGTAGCATTCTGTGTGAGGTATTGTTTTTCCCATATATCACATGCTCCAGTCTCAGACAAACCACATGTTCTAAACTTCAGATGCATAATCCCAACAGGATTGTACTATAATCTCAATGTTTAGAGCCAAAGCTATACAAACCTATTTTTTATTTCATTTAACATCTAATCAAAGTGTGGGCTGCTTCATTTGGTTTCTAAATGACTGATAAACTTTTAAGTTCTCCTGGTTTTTAAATTATTTTCTATTTATAATTTGGTTTAAAAGGGGGTACAACTGCAAGTATAAAGAAAAAAAACCATGTTTAGTATACACTAAACACTATCTTCAAATACTACATTTTGGAATGTAAAGCTAAAGAATGCTACAGAAGTAAATTAGACAAACACAAATGTGTAGTTACTTCAGAACAGTTGCAGAACAAGAGGTAGACAAAACAGCCCTATTGCTTTTACAGTTCCAGAGAACTGGTGAACCATGCATGTCTGATAAACTATTGGAAGTATGCCATGGCCCAAATTGGAATACAAGCCTAGAAAAATTGCTGATGGGCTCCGATACAACAAAATTGCACTCTACTCTTTGACTAACATTGCAAGAGCAAGCTGGTAATGAACCTTCTTTAGATGCACTTCTTCCTAGAGAGGTAGGGAAGAAAAACAAGCGAGTTGGAGGAAGGGAACGTGTGATTCAAAGAAATTCAACATCCTTTTTATATTCACTTGAACACCCTTTTTATATTCAAGTCTTCTTAACCTAACCAAAAAATACATATTAAACAGAACTCAAATCAGGTTCCAGAACTGACTTACTGAATGTCTTGTTTAATCTACATTACAATTATTTACTACCACTGTGTAATTGCTGGTAACTAATCAAATCCCCTCATCTACTAAGCTGGTATTAGTCAAGAGGCTGCACAGAAAATTAAGTAGCTTTTGTGCAGTTCTAAAAGACAGCCATGATCAAGAAAACAACTTGCTCATTTTCTTTGCTAATGGCCTCAGCCTTGCAGAAGCAATGTGGGTTCTCAATGAAGTCTGTCAGAACTGTAACAATCTGCAACAAAAATTCACAAATACTTTGTGCATATTCAATTTGCATGCTGAAACTAGAAACATTATGTTGAGAATCAGTCAAATGTGAACTAGCAGACTGTTGTGAGCACTGAAAAAGCAATCATTAATTTTTAAGAACAGTATATTGATTATATTTGAGAAGTAATTCTTTGTTGAAGGTCTATTACTTCTTTAATCTCATGACTTTTAATTGACAGGTTCTTGCATTGTCATCCATTATGAATGCCCAGAAGACTTTAATATTTGATCTCTTATTAATTCTGTAATGTGATCACCCAGAACAAAGAACATGAAAAAGCTGGCAACTCAGTAAATTACATAATTTGAAGCTCATCCAAGGCCCTATGAAAGAGCAATGAAAAACTGAGGCACAATAAAGTTAAGAGAATAAAAACCTAAACTAAGGAGTTTAACTAGGGTAACAGAAACCAATATATGCATCAGCTAAAACATGTTAGCCTGAATTGTAAGCTGCATGTCAGTTCTCCCCTTGCTCTTTCTGCTTCGACTGCTTTGTGTGGTATACTAGTGGTTGGTATTAATGTGGGACTTCTTTTGGCACATCCGTATCCCTATCTCACACTCAAAAAGGAAAGCCTTTATGTAACAGTAACTATCTGTTGATTAATCAAGGTTTGAGTTAAAACAGACCAACACCTGTTAACTTTTTTTGTGCTCTCCACCTCATTTCTCTTTGAATGTAAAGAGGAGAGAAATACTCCTCTCACTTACTGGGACATTAATCTCATTAGAGATCTCGTTAGCAATATGCAAACATAAATTACTATTGTTAAAAAACAAAATTTTTATATTAAAACTTCAGAAAGATTGCAGGTCTCTCGCCTCTATCATACTGTGCTACAGAGCTTTTAGCCAAGTAAGATCAAACTAGAAGAGAAATAGAACAAGAGACTTAAGAGGAGGAATCAGGTACAGAAAGGTTCATGATTTGAGAATAAGCACACCATCCCTCACAATGAACCAGGACTTCCAACAAAGGACACAGGGACACCATCTTCTCTAGATAATGGTTCACAGAAGATGCATTCCAAAGTCCTGATCACTAGTAGTTGCTACAAACAAGACATGCTCCATACTAGCTGAAGCACTAACCCCCACATTCAGGCAGAAGTCAGCTTCAGTAAGGACATCGTGCATACTGTAAATGCTTCGCAATTTCAACTGAGAGAGATACCTCATCCTAAACTGACATGCAATATTTTTATCACAGTCCTGATAAGAAATGTGATACATTCTATAGTCTGGATCTGGAAGTGTTTTAATTTTATCACAAAAATAGGAAGGGGCTAAAAAAATTGAATCAACTGTGGTAGATATTACTTCTGCATCCATTTGTTTTTTGTAAAAAATGGAGTCCTGAAATATCAGTAGTACTTTTTTTTCCCCTATTTTCATTTTTTTTCCCCCCAAGAGGTCTCTGAATATAAAGACACACTGCAAGTCCAAAGTTTCACTACTGGCACATAAAGATGGACAATCTCAGACCAATCCCAAGTTATTTTTAGAATTATTTTTACTAGTACAAAACCTCTCACTAAGCACAGCTGTGGTACATGCATGTGGAAACATGCCACAGAGAAAGAGCAAGCTCCTACCAGAGACCAATCAATGCATGATTCCAGAAAGCAAAAAACCACTGCAGTTACCATATAACCAACGGATAGTGGGGGAAGTTCCTTGAATGTTCTTACCACTCTCAGAATACAGATTTTAGCTAAATAGAGGTGGTCCATCTCCAAGATGACAACCCACTCCAAGTTCAGCTGAAAATTCAGACAGACATACTGGGTCACAATTAAGGATCCAGTATTCTGCCTGAACATGGCCAGTGTAAAACATTTAAGAAACAGGAGAGGAATGGCAGGGGACGACGACCAGATTATAACCTGAATAAACAGAAGATTTGTGTAACAACTTAAACTAATTTGACAGACAGTAAATGCATCAGCATGGGAACCTCAGAACATTGCTGCTGGGATCTACCTCACACTAGCAAGCATTCAAAAAACCTAACAGTTCACATGGTCCAGAAGTCCTAGGTACCAAAATAGCACACCCTAGGAATGTTTAAAGCTGCATTGGAAAGGCATATTGCCACAGCACACCTGTTAATCAGTACAGGCTCCTTTCACAGATGTACAGGAATTTAATTCCAGCTGTAGACATCACATCTTAATTGAATAAACAGAACCTACTTACTGCAGATTTTTCTTATCTAAAACATTTAAATGTCTAATAGTGAAAACAATAAGAAAAACAACACTTTGAGAACACATTTAAGTAACCTGGCACAGCATCATGAATCTTGTATCAACTTGGAGCAGTAAGAAAGGTTTACGTACATATATTTCCCTTACCCAAAACACCCCCTGCTCCTCCCTCCCATTTTCTGCCCATACAGTAACAAAACCATACCTGGATCTTTTCGCCCTGGTTTTTCAAAGCGTCTGTCTCCCCTAGAAAGGCAGAATAGAAGTTTCAAATAAGGTTTTGGAACTACCCCACTCATTTTAGGTATGGCTTTTTTTTTTTACTCAGTAGGGGGCTTATTTAAAATCAGAGCTTGATGGGACAGTATCTTTAGAGGTCTAAGTGACAACTGATACCTTCAGGAACACTGATACACACACAGCCTTTGGCAACTAGATATGTTTTGAAATGTGACCTTAAGTACTGTCAACAGTGTTGAGACTAAAACTGAAGCAAATCCTTTAGCGATCCATATTTTCACCCATCATTTCCACTGCAACTGTCACAATTTATATTCTCTTAAAGTAGTTCCTTCTTCCTAGGAACTCAGCAGAAAAATTACTTACAAAAATGCTCTTTGACGTACTCCTAAGTTTCTAGAAACATGACTGTGTTGACTCCATCTTAGAAATTCAGACACTCCACTCAGATACACCTAATCACCTTTCCTGAAGGGTTTTTATGAAGTCAAAAGGCACAATAGGAAGCTGAGCAGATGTATGTAAAAAACTTTAAGGGCTAGAGTTCTGTTACCTTTCCTCCCAACTCTGTGATCTGTGCATTTCCCTGCCCCCTCCTCGCCCAAATCCACCCTCCACTTCATCGAAACTTCTTTGGTAGAAACCGCTTTCTCCTCGGCCTCTGCCTGAAAAGACAAAAAACACAAGTGTTTGTACAAATAATAACAAAAGTTGAAAGACTCAGGTAGGTTTCCTCTTCCTCATGTCCCTGTGAACTAATCTTGCAGCCTTAAGCCCCAGTGAAATTATCTGGGGTAAAGGTAAAAAGGAACGAAGATTGAAGGAAGAGTCTTATGTAAAAATTCTTATCAAGAAGCACAAGATCAGACAGAATTGACAAACAATTCTGAAATAAATACTATGCAGAAAAACACAGAAAACAGATACTTACCCAATAGAAATTACCAAACAAGGATGCATTGTTCACACAACATGCACACAGTACATACGTATTTTACACTCAAAAACCAGAACAGTGGAATCCACTATACTGGTACTGCACTGCAGATGTACTCTTAATTACTGCTGTAAGGTTAATAAGGGAGAAGGAAGCTTCACTACTATTAAGTTCTAATGATTCCCAGCAGAAATCTCCCCCAGGAGCAGTGGGGAGAAAAGAAGGATCACAGGATGGGTATAGGCAGGACAGCATGAAGAACCCCCAATAGCTACATAATAAAAATTATCCTCCTCACTTTTTCAAGAAATGATTCTCTGGAGGTGGCTACGAAGTATCAAGCCTCAAGCCAAAAAGTTACAGATGTATCCTCAAGTAAAGCATCTTGAAACACATCTTCAGTGTTTGGGTAGGTGCAGGTTGTTTGGTTCAAAACAAAAGAAAAAAACACAACAGAAAAACAACACCCCCACACATCCCCAGACCTTCAAGATAGCTTCCAGTACTGGTTAGATTAATGGCTGCAGTCAAGTTTCCAGATCTACAAAAGATAAACCCTGCTTCAGAAAGTACCACAGCAGAAGAAATGGGAGGGTTTTTTATCAGCTAACCTACCATTTCAAGGATCTCATGGAAAGACAAACAAGTGAAACACATCAATCCGCTGGCTGTCAGGACAATTCCTTTCCTGCATACACATGCGGTCTCTATAGTCAAGTCCAAGAACCATAAAAGCACTTGATAAAGGGAATTCTTGGCTGTGAAATTATCACAAAACCTCAACCCTTTCATATTTCTCTCTTCCTGGCTTCAAGAAAACAAACACCTCAAAGGATGAGGTGCAAACCAGGCCAGGGATCTGGAGGAGTAAGACAGCATGACCAAATGAAACAGGAGACAAAACACCTTGAGAATGGAATCCAGTCTCTGTAGTCTTCTGAAGTAATAACAAGCCTCTACATCTAAAATCTAAAGACCGCTGGATGCATCAGGGAATTGTACCACATTTCAGTGTCTTATGGAAAGAGGCTCTAAAAAAATGGAAATAATTAAGGCAGTTGCAACAGTTTCTCTACTATTCTATACCAAATCTCTTGGGGGGGAAAAAAAATAGCCTTCCAGGCAGAGAAAAAGAAAAGTGATCCCCAGATAATCCAGTCAGGTTCCTCAAATACACACTGATTTTCTACCAGGCAGTACATGTTGCAGGGTGTATAAGGAAGCCACAAAGTTAATGTCTGTACAGTTTCTCCTTCTGCTTCAGAAATGGGGTTTCAACAACCTCTTTGGACAAAACTATCCTGTTCCTAGCACCAGCAAAGCAGTTCAGTGGCAGACCTCCTTGTCACAGAAATGCAGACTTCCTTACCACAGAGTTCTGGAGATGCTTAAGTTCAGATGGAAACTGGACAAACTGGTAAAAGATAAATAAAGCTGATATTTACTACACATAGAGACCACATCTGGCTCAGGTAATGCACTGAGCTGCAAATGTTTAGAAGCTGAGCATATATGTGATGCTTCTTCACTTTTGTGTTTTTACCCAGTCCTTATTTTTTTGCCAAAGTGTCATCTTTTGGCTGTTGCTGGAGACAGACTACTGAGTTGAATGAGTCCTTGCCTGATTCAGTGTACCTGTTCTTACACAAACAGGTGGAGACACAGGAGTTGACTGAGCACCTCAAGGCAAGAGAGGAAAGATTAGTCTCAGACCTTTGACTGTACTGTAAACATGCCTTCACTATGGCAAGTCCACTACTGCAAGGCTGACCATAGTCATGAGTGCAAAATAAGTTGCAAAGGCAAGAGACAGTAAATATGTGATACAACATAAGAAGTAGCACAATGTTTATTCAGTTAAGGCATTATGGGTCCCCTAAGATGCTGGAAAAGGACTTGGAGCTGTTATTCTTCACAAGAACCCAGGAAAGTTTAAGCATCTCATGCAATGGCAATCTTTGCCTAGTTTCTTCACTACAGGAAAGCTCTCTTCCTTCCTCTCACAGGAGATAATAAAGCAAAAGCAGTTCACAAGAAAAAGCCACAGGCAGGCAGTCAGAACAAAGGCACTGACTCATCTCACATCTCTGAGGTAATGGAAGTGGAAAGTTGCATATACTTTTCCAACAGAAACAAAATTGGTTGTCCTTCTCTGTTTTTTACAGTGAGTGACAGCAACATTTGTAGTGCTCCCCTTCCAGTGCAAGCAAGCATGACTACACACTGATTACTGATAGCAGACACACAACTAGCAGAACCAGAAGGCTGGGATATGGAAGATTTCATCAGCAAATAAAGCAAGTGTCCTGTATAAGGGAAGAACAGAATTAAAGCTGTTTTAACAGCAGCATGGCTTATGGCACCTTTAAAAGCATGTGAAACCACAGCCTGAGAAACCTCTCTCCACTTACCCCCCCCCCATCACAGTTCATCAGTACTTCAGTTGTGCTCAGCCACCGAAGTAGTCTGAATTAAAAGATAACCTTGCAAAAGATTGAAACAAATGATCTCAGCAATTCAGTTTAAGGCTGCCTGTGGGGCCATGCTACTCAACTCCCAGCTGTACTGACACCATACAGTACCAGACAGGACCTATTTAAGCCACTTCTGCCCTGGTTGTGTTGCCACTCCCCTCCACTGCATTCTCCATGGCACACCATCAAGGTGTGGTAACTTGATGTACCCATTCAACAATACCCAGTAGAAGTATATGTGCAACTCCAGCAGACACCAAGCAGACCTCTGTGTGAGCAGCATACTGCATTAAAACAGATCCTACCAAGCTACAGAAGATAAATAGCTAGTTAAGGAAAACCACGGTGTACAAAGTCAGTTATTCAGCAAGTATTACGAAGATGAGCCTGACCTGAAAGTACACACTAGGACGCAGCTAACACTGATAACAAAACACATGAAAAATGCTTGCAGAGAGGATAAAACTGCTCATATAGGCACACTGTTCACCATTCTGTTTCTGTACTTCTTGGCGCTTTTTTTGTGGCTAATAAATCTAGAATAACATGCTTATTTTAAATAGAATGCCACTTCTGAAAAAATGCATGGCACATGAGGAGCAGACTTTCTAAGTGTAGATGTTGCACAAAGTATTGAATGCAAAGTCAATAGATGTCTATGAACCCTTCCATTTAAGAACTGAACAGAACAGCTATCATTTGTTATTTCAGTAATTCCTTAAAAACCTCAGAATGAGGACCTCAATACACTGGATATTGTAATCATAACAGCCAAAAGTCTCTAACCTGGAAAACAGACAAGTCTGAATTTGAAATACAAAAAATACAAGACACAAGCAAGAGGGCAAGAAGCAGCACACACTGTCATTCTGATTGTCATTACAAAAAAAAAAACCAACCCACACAACACAACAAGCAAATTATTGAAATTACAGCATGACTGGAGTTTAAGATCTATGATCATAGCCATAGTACTGTGTGGGAAGAGCTAGGTAACTGTAGTTCAACTACTGCTGTTTAGGTATGAGAACTTTCCACTTTAACACCATTTACACACTTACGAACAGCAGCAAAGACAGATTACAAAGGGGAAAGAACTCTAATGGGAAGCAAAGCACCCTTCATAAGGGTCTTAACCGTAAAGGAGAACAGCTACAAAACAAGGTGTCTGTAAGCTTACAGCCTATTCCAGGGACTATTTAAGTCTCCCCTTGTCTGAGGCTCTTATTCATGAATGTTGACATTCCAGTCCCGCCAGCACAAAGCACAGGGCTTAACTGCACACCACAGGGAGCTCCCAGGAAAACAAGTCAATTAGAAAAAAAAGTCATGTGCAAGTACTTGGTTTCTTTAGAGAATATAACTTCAGAACTAAAATGTTTCAGGTTTATGTCTCCACACGACACATACAGTATTAGTGATGGCAGTTGCACACTGCAAATGGTTTTTAACAGTAACACCAAGTTATATTTCAGCACACAGTCATAAATATTTTAAACAAAAATCAAAGCAATTTCCACACAGAAATTATTTTCCCATCAGCTAAACGTAATTGTCATACCACTTGAGGTGACCATTGAGCAAATATTTACTGAGTGTTATGTTGTAGTTTTAAATATTGATAAAGGAAGTCACATTTAAAGTTCTAATAATAACCTTCCTTTACCAGCATTTCATCCGTTCTTCCCTTTGCCAATCTCTTAAGACTCCCTCTCACGCTCCCAAATGCTTGAAAACAATTCTGTGATTTGTGCCTCAGTGAGGGAACTTAATTAATATATCTAATCATACATGCAAATTCTCCCCTGAAGTTACTGTTGTGCAAGTCACTTCAATACAGTAATCTTCTTTTGGTAAAGATGAAGCCCACATTTGATCAGCTGTAGCTTTGCTGCATATAATGATGTAAAGTTCATGAAGAGCACCAGATAACCTCTTGAACCCAGGCAATTTTGCAATGCAATAAAGAAAAATGTTTTCCAACTGCTAAGTGAAGCATTTCATTTAATGAACAAACTCCAAAGAAATTCTAAGTCCTTTTCACTGTAATTTGAAAAACAGAACTGCATTTAAAGCTTGCTACTTGCAAGCAACATATTAGTTTTGTAAGTTAGATGTCAGTCCTACACAGACCTCTTCATAAATAACTATTAGAGACAAAGTACTTAATTACAAGAACATCACTTGTATAATTATGAAGAAATGTAAGATTTTGTCCTGGCAGAAGCCCCAATTTGTTTGCTAAATATAGAAACTTTGGGAAGACTCATCACACCTAAAGCCCAAGACTAATTGCTCATGGAAAGAAAAGGGGAAGAGTGGAAGAAACATACAGCAACCAGGATCAATGGAAGAGGGAAAGCTCAGTAATTTACTGAAGAAATTTACTGGAGAAACGTGTTCTTTACAGCTTAGCAGAAGTAAGAATGACAGTAGCCTAACAAGTACAACATATAATGATTCATGACAATTAAGAAAGATGAAATGAGGATGAAAAAATAAGTGAAAAAGATGAATTTTGCTACAAAGTTCTTGAGCTAGTATTTCTTAACATATCTTATAAAATGAAGTATGAAAAAACAGGAATATATGCAGTAGAAACTTTCAAAGAGTCTTAATAATACAGCATGTATTTTAAGTTCTGTCCACTAAAGTGTAATGAATCAAACTTTATTGTCAAACAGAAGGTCCATGCATACATAAATATTAAATATTAGAATTACTGGATTAGAAGCCATATTCTGCCATGTTTAACCCTATGACCTCACTGAAACTAGTGGGGGCAATTAAAAAGCAACCCACTGCTCACTGCATAAGGATGACGTTCATGGTTCATAGTACAGCAAAAAAAAGAACACAAAATTTGACAAAAGAAAGAAAAATGGCAAATTAGAAATGGTCATGGTATCTTGATATTGAAACTAGAGAGCACACTAGTGGTCATATGATCTCAAATCACCAAGTTTTAAGCAGCATTCATTCCATTTGCAGAATTAAGCCTTAATGCATCTAAAAAAATAGCTAAGATGTATTCCTAGCAAAAGTGAAACATGGATGGTAGCAATGCAATACACACATTAACACACCAAAAAACCAACAGCTTTCAAATGTACAACAGAAATATAACAAGGTATATATAAGTAAGAGTGTCACACCACCTCTATATATGTGCACATACTTTTTTTTTTTTAAAGCACTTGGGCAAAAGACAATGATAAATAAAGAAGGTGAAATGACAGGGAAATCCAGTGATAGCCTTGTTAAAGTTTAAATGTATATGCCTTAGCCAGGAAGCAACCACGCGAGGACAGATGACAATCTACAAATATCTGAAAGATGTAAGCTAAGAAGAAAGCAGGATTAAGGAATGAGAATAGAAATGAGAGAACAAATTAAGTCAGAGCAAAATTCTGGTCAAGCATTTACTTATGTATGGAAGTGAGTTCTGAAAATGTTATTGAAAATATCACCAGTTAAGGACATTTAGAATTAAATTAGAAAGGACCCAAAGAGAAACCTCACCTAAGCACCTGCAAAGACAGAGGCCACATGATGAATTATTCCTGATGATATTTCCAAGTTATTAATATCTTAGTATTCTAAATGTAACCCATTATATTTATATATATATATATATATATACACAAAACCCCCAAAATAGTGTTCACAGCAGTATGCACATTGAAAGGAAACTGCTAAGATAAACTTTGGATTTAACAATTTCTTTTCAATCTAGTGATATGGCTTGAGGACATTTTCTCAATTCATTTGCAAATGTTCAAAGTGATCCAGGATGAGACATCGAACTATAGTGATGCACTAAAAATGGCAAGACTCAAATTTCTCCCAAATTGAATTATATCTTTCCATTAACCTTCTCCTGTTTATTCTCAGGATGCTAATAAATAAAAATGACTTTTCAGAACACGCAACACTATCTACTAAAATCTTACTGTTTCAAATATATTTGTGGATTCTTTTCCCCTTTCCCTATAAATTGGTTTTGTACCTTTAATAAGTTATTTCTAACAATACTGAAACAAACAATTTCCTATTCCACCTAAAAACTACCTTTCCCTTTTGCTTTCCACACCCACCAATCTGACAAAGGCATGGAACACAGGTACCAGATGTGCAGAACAATCACTAAACACGATATTCATTCTCTAACACCACCGTATTGGAAAGATTCCAAAGCTTTAAGGTAAAAGAAACTGGGCATCAGAAAATCTGGCTATAACCAAGCTGCATCTAACATCTTTCAGAAGCTTTAACCTGGATCATGTGCATACATTGCAGTACATCCCACTAATAGCTCACCTCGACCTCTAGAGGAACTTCGACCTCGAGGAGCCCCTACCACCGTTCCTCCTCCACGTCCCGTCAACCGCAGGACAGCAGCACTGTTTACAGACATCGAGAAATTTCTCTGCCAAGAAGAAGAAAGAGCCAGGGTGAAATTCCATTAAAAAAAACAAAACCAGAAACACTTACCATTATCCTAATTTTAGCTTTATACCAGCCTTGTTTTCCTTATGTTCTTTACAAATTCTCTACAACTGACTAACACTAACAAGGAAAACTATTCCTTGGAGACATGAGTAGCTGAATCACTCTAAAAGTATCTCGGTCAATATTCCAAGTTACTTACCTGAAATTTCCTTGCTCTAAAGGTAGCAAGTGAGCACCTAATCCTTTATCAGATGATTCCAGCACAGAAGTGATTAGAACATCAGCAGCTTTAAACACAGCCATTCAGTTGCAAAAAGAGATTGGCACCTGCCTACACCTGATGCCATTAATTAATACCAATTCTAAGTTTACATCTTAAGCAAAGCAGGAACACGTAGAGAGCCACAGAACTTGTTAAGCACAATTTTATTCAATCTCCTTTGCAGAAATAAGTCTTTTTTCTCTAAATGTATCTATCATAGGAGTAACATGCTTTGGGGAACACCAAGTGTATTTAAGACTTCTGAACTTTAACTGATACTCATTTTAATAAGACAATAAACACCAGTAAAATTCAAGCTTATTTTAACATGAAATAATTGCTAAAGAAAAAGCTATATCGATAAAGAATGGATAATTATAACCAACTCTGGCCCCATTCTCTGAACACAAGTAGTTGGAAAACTGGGCCAAAGAATTCAGCAGCATGTTCAGAAGGCAAACCTGAATTCACACACACTTTCTGAATGCAAGTTTCAAATAATTAGAATGCAAAGGACTCCAAACAGCTGTTACATCGGGCTTCTTGATAGGAACTTAAAGGAGGCAAATTGCTTACATGAACTTATCTGAATCACTATAACTTTGAAGGTCTTCAGAGAACAATGACACAAGCAATTATATACCATTAAAAATCTAGATGGCTAACAAAGCCAATAGACATCTAAAGGAGTTTCAACCCATTTCAGAAACAAGCCTGCTTGATACATTCTTCCTACAAAATATATCATCCTTCAAGAGAGAACTGGTAACTAAGTAGATTTGGGGGGGGGGGGGGGAATCCAGTTATGATGGCAAAAACAAGGTCAGCCTCCAGTAAATCTGATTCTGTTTTCCTAGCTAGCTCTTAAAATTTAAAACAACCATTTCAACAGCAAGTCAAAAATGAACCACCTCCATTTGCCTCTAAGCAAATCACCACCCTTCCTGCTGTTGATATTTCTGTTTTTTGTGAAGTGGTGAATTATTTTACTATAGAAACGACTCTAAGCTATTGATCAGATTCACTGTCCTGCATAGGAGATTCCTTAATTTTTGTTACCTTATTTTTCCAGTAAGAACAAAATAGTAATCTCACTTCCTTTTCCAATTTTTTTTTTTACTTGTCTGCCTCAGCTCTGAACAAATTCTCCCTCCCCTCTGTAGAGCTTGCTGTGGTGAAGACGCAATCCTTGTGATGTGCATAGTGGTAATAATCCACATGGTAAGATCACAGTAAGTAACAAAAAAAGCCAAGGAAAAAAAGCAAAAACCACCCTACTATTGATTAGTGTATTACTTCAGTGTCCATCCCTGACAATGCACACCAAAGAGCAAAGCTGCCCCAAAACAAGGGCTCAATTCTTTAGTAGCAAATGGAAGATGTCCCAAGAAACAGACATCAGAAACATAACCATTGAGGAGAGGAAAAAACCCTCCATTATATTCAGCAAGAGCTTGAGACTCCCTTACTCCACAAGCAGATAAGATTAAGACAACTGAATTCTTTCCTAATGCAAATAGGAGTAAGGGGAGCAAGAGAGGAAAGGCAAAGGAACATATACTGCATATTGCCTGTGGTTGGTGGTAGAAACCTCTGTTAAAACTATGTACAGAAACCTCCTTTTCTTCAAAAGACATTTCCCTGGAAACAGATCTTAGACAAATCTCTGATTTCCTATAACAAAACTTACTACAGGGTGAATGAGTTGAGCTCTAGGTTAGCTCAACATCCTTATCACGAGGAAAGTGACATTCTACATAAGGATAAAGAGGACCAGCAATTCCATATGAAGTATATCCATGTCCTGTAATAGAGAAAACTATAGCCCTAAGCCTCTAACTAGTTAAATTCCACAGGACTAAACAAATTTAAGCTTATATTCATATAGCTGACATTACCTATTATCCATCTCTAGATAACACATCTTTAAATCAGCTTGAGACAAGTTCTTCCTGGACATACTACACATAAAACTACAATGCTATCAGGTGTGTACTCTCAGGTTGCAAGCAAGAATTGCTCTGAATCCAAGCCTAGAGTAAACCTGATGGGTTCAGCTTCAGCTGAACGCTACCCTAAAGTACATGTACTCTGATCAGCTTGTCCTCTACTGGACTCCCTAATCTCTGTTCCTCAAGTTCTGAGAGGATAATACTACCTTCAGTATTTACGGAGGGGGCACAAACATGTTTTAAACTCTTTTATCAACCTTAGGTGAAAGAGCTTTCCTGCACCACAACTAGCAGCAAAGCCATTAATATTCACCTCAAGATCACTTCTGAACATGATTCTTGATGATGAACAATTTTTATTATGTCATGGGGAATAAACACCAGGAATTTCTGGTAGTTTAAATAATGACATTCCCTTGGCATCTCAAATCAGTCGTGAAGGGGGAAAAAAAGATCTTCAGACAAGAAAAACCAGATTGTTCACATCCCCTGGGTCCTCAGAAAACATTAAAGAAAACACTTTCTGAAAAAGGGAATATGAACCTCTTTCACATTAAGATTTTTGTGGAGATTGTAGAAAACGGTTAAGCTGACCATGAAGACTCCTATATTATTACAGGTGAAAAGGAGCAGGAAAAAAAAACAGTGACACAGTACACACCAACTTCTCAGAAGTTTTCCAGACTGATGAAACACTGGGCACTGCAGCAGAGGACCACCTCTCCCTGAAGGTCAGCAGCACTTACCATCTCATCTGTACCAAGAGGCTACTCAGCACATTTTCAATACCATAGCCTTAACCTCGTATTACTTCTCTGGAGAGTATCTTGACACTCACCAGAAGTCAACGTCCCTTAACTGTAAAAGGCTTGTAGTTTACTCTCTGAAGGACTCTATTATGCATCAGCAAAAAAACACATCCAAAGGTATTTAACACCAAGGTTCAATATTTTGGTGTGCTACTGTATGTCTGGCTGACCATTTCCTGGGCTTGCTGCCTGAATCCCTCCTGTTCCCACTGCAGAGTGGGAGCTGGGCTAAGATTTCCCATAAAAGCATATTCTCAATCTCAGTTGTCTTTTAAGACTGTGACACGAAGTGCCTACAGAGTATTCACATGAACTTAAATATGACTGCTGATTAAAAGCTAAACTATTAGCATCTTATGTCAAAGAAAAGCATCCTAAGATGACACAAGAAACATGAATCAACTCTGAAGAGGAAGGAATTCCAGAAAAGCTGAAGAGGATATGCCAGAAAACCCAGGTGTAAAAAGATGATGAAAAATTCAAGAACACAATAGCATGGGGCAAAGGAAGGAGGATACTCTGAAATCTTCAGAAACTAATACTAACACTCCCCATCCCTGCAAAAATCAAATTACACTCAAGTCCGTAAAAATACTCAGCTTTCTATTAGAAAAGAAAGAAACAAACAAAATTAAACCACAGTATTCTGAAGTAAGAAAAGTGCTAAGAAATGTGAGAAACCAGAGAGCAACTGCACAATCATAAATTCTGACAGCCATAAAGAGGGAATCAATTCAGAGTCAAAAGTCAAAGGCACTTATCCAGAGGGGGGCAGACAGTCTTCTCTGCTAGGAATCAAATTTAAAGCAAGGACTTACAAACTACTCAGATCAGTCACCCTTGAAATGGAATCTTCGTGAACTACCTGTTCTCACTCTTATCTTGTTCACCAATTAATTATATACCTATAGAGACCAAACAAGGAAATAGTCGAGCAACTGCTTACATACAAAGTAGCCAAGAGTACTGCACTTTCCTAAGAAATGTTAGCAGTCAAAAAACTTCAACACTTCTCCAAAGACCACAAAACTGAACTTACACAACTTGGATACTTCTATGACAACAGCGAAGGTGATCCAAAAACTGTAAAAAAGTTTCACTGATCTGAAAATGCTGTGTACTTAAGGTAATACTCCACAGAGGATGATCCTGGATTTAACAAGTTGACTGTCTGCCACACACAGAAAATTGTATGAAAAGTAGTTGTTCAAATTTAAGACAATAATTGAGCATAAATGAAATTTAAATTTTATGCTAACACAGTATGCTTTCATAATTTCTTTCCCTAAAATCTACTAACCTCAAATTTTTTGTTGTTTTTTGTTATGGAAGTGAACTCTTTATTTTACCTTTACACTAACGGAAATCTGAAGATTTTGGTTTTTTAAAAGAAGGATACAAACCTGTTCTTCTTCTGTAAAAGGTACAAGTGCCAGTGGTGGCAGGGGCTCCTCTTGTAAAATAGGCAGAAACTCCTTATCCAGAAGGTCTGAAGGTATCTGTATGAAAGGAAAACAGCATACAAATATACCCAAGTATTTCCATTTCAGGGATGATGCCACATACTTTGATTTACAAAAAAAATTTTATTCTACCAACTCTGTCTCCATCTACCAGGTACATCACTGCTTCCAGTAACATTTACAGGGGGTGGGTGGAACTCCACTGCACATTTACACACACAAAGACACCCCCCTGAAAAAAAAATTCATATAGACAAAACATCCAAAGCATCCACCACCCACAACTGTAATATGTAAAGTATCAAGATCATACATGTCAGAATTCAAGCTTCCACATCACTGCAGCTCAAATCTGAAGCAAGAGAAATTTCATCTGGTAAATTAAAAAAAGTATTGTTTTAACTACAATGCACTTCTATAGCCAAATTTTTATTTATATATTAACAAAACTGCCATATATAGCACAAAGGTGGTATTTGATTTAAAGTCAGCATTTCCAATTTACAACCAACAGGAGAGTAAAACAAAGTGAAGTGAAACTATAAGTATGGATTTATTGAGTAGAGAACACTGATGATGTATACAAAAAAGTTAACACTGATTTTTAATCAGTCCATCATCAGATGGAAGCTCCATCAGCAGATGTGACCTTGAGCATATGGACAAGAAGCTACAATTACAGCCAAGTGAGCTCTAATTATGCCAACAAAGAAATGTTTTCAAAAATATCTAGTTCACAATACTAGAGATGAAGACTTCTCCCAATTTTAATTGAAGCAAAGCAACCTAGGGTTTTTTTTCATTTGGGTATACATTAGCAGTAGTCTTCCTGCTTTCAATCAGTACCTTTATCAGATGCAACTTTGCCTAATCTTCAGCCAAAGACTGAAGATGACAACACAGTGAAAAAACACTAGGATACAAGATACAGCTTAAAAACATCACATCTAGTAGTTGACTAGAAAGTGTTAAGAGTCCTCTCAGTATCAAAAGCTGGAATTATTCAACACCATGGAAACACATGTTTATCAAAAGCAAGATATACTCTAATAATAATGCCCTTCTGGCAAACACACAGGGAGAAAATATTCTTTTGGACCAGTCAGAACCATCTGAGAGCTTCCTGTAACATACAGTTTTAATAGCTTGTTCTGAATCAGTCGCAACTGTAGAGGTCTTAGCATCATCTGATATAACATACACAAATTGCAAAAAACAATGACCTCTGACAGGCTGACTTATTCAAGCATAACATCAAAGTTTAAATCGCAGCTTCTCAAAGTAGAGCAGGGTAATTCTGCATGTTAAAGCATGGCTTTAAGCTGTAACACACTTAACAGCTTTAGAAAAATCTTTGACATTCAACGCCCTTGAATCCGTGTATAAGCAATGCAGGGCTCCCAGCACTGTAGGAAAGCATCAGCACAGTCATCGTAGAGTAAGAACATGAAGGTATGTGTGCACATCTATATGCAAAGCTAAAGGCACAACCTGACACAATTTCTTGCAGTCCCTCCCTGACTTGAGGGTAAGTCAATAAGAGGGATTCAGACTTCCAAGTCACAATGTGCCTGCTGCAACAATAAACCTACCTCTGTCACCATCTACAGAAAAAACTAATGTTTACGGATGGAAAATGTATGAATCATTTGCCTGAAGCACTTTCTGAAATGTGACTCTTGTATTGCTGAGAACCTTTGTTTGAAATTAAACCGGAGGTGATTTCTTGACTTTCTACACTGCTCTTTGGTACTACAGGTGCTGAAGTGTATTTGTGTCCTGAGTCCCAAAGAAGTGAGCTACTAGAGGACTGCTCTCATTGGACTGGTTACCTGCTAAAGTGAACTGCCTTAAGTCAGGATAAATGGGAAGCTCTTGCCTTTTTTAGATCATCTGCTAATATGATTTATTGTCCGACTTTCAAGCTGAATCAAATAACTATTTTACACTGCATTAAATAAAATCCTACTGAGGCAAGCAAATCTGCACAGCTGCAAGGACACTTTAACTCTCAGTCATCTGTGGCAGTGGAACTGAATATGGCAATCAGGGTTTTTTTGTTCTTGGGGGGCAGAGGAAGTTGCCCCTACAGTGGCAAAAAGAATCAAACATAATGAATGCAGTAAGAGTGGGATCAAACAAGCACACAAACAAAAACTCCACTATTGGACCTCTTCAGTTCTTTGCCAAGGGATACATGATTTCTTTGTCCACAGTGACAAAATAAAAGTAACTATTCCTAATCACAAGACTGTCATTAGGAATACACACATCAGGCCGCCTTCCTTTTCCTGCTCACCTTATTATCCTTTAGAAAAAGTGCCAGCATTTCTTCTCTCCCATACCGATAGTCTGCTAGTTTGTACTTTGGCAAAGCCGGAGACAAAGGAGGGGATGTCACGCTCCCGCCACTAGACAAAGCTCGCAGCCTAAAGTAAAGCAGAAAAACAATGAAAATTGAATTGAGGAGAATGTGCCTTCACCTATGCTATCATCCCTCTGTACATTTACATATTTGACACAAATGAAATAAATCCAGTACTGAGAGTAAAGGAAAGACATTAACAGTCTAACTTCAAAACCCTGAAACTTGGTGCTTCAACAAGAGTGAAAGTCCTTCCCTCATTTTTCCCACTGCCAGGAGAAAAAAAAGAAAAAAAAGATACTGCCACAAGCATGTTAAGGAATTCAACTCATCCCCAGGAGAACGCTTTCGTCGTGACTATATAGCAAGCTAGCTACACCCCTAAAACCTTGACAAAGCTATTTACACTGGCTGCACAAAATTCAGTTGTAAGTCTTCCATAGATATTAATGATAACACCTGCTTTTCGACAAGAAAAATTCTTACCACACTAGGGACAGTGTGGCAAACATTAGTCTAAGGAAAAAGTTTATTCAGATGTTTCACAAAGTTTAACAAACAGTACAGGACAGTAAATTTTGCAATGATGTTTCTTCTTGTGTCTCTGGAATCCTACTCTACCCCAAATTCCTCTTCCAGAACTTAAAATTAATGGCATTTTTCAGACAGTGCATACATCATTTAGGTTAGTGTCTTAATAAAAAAAGATGTACAAAATAGCTACGCTTTACTTCAGAGACATTTCAAGCAGTAATCTAACTTAGGGTAACAGATAAATATGCTATTAAGTTTCGTCCCATCCCCCACATCTAAGCTACTCAACTTCTTGCAGGTTACATCTTAACAGTGGTATATTATTCCCACTCCGCAGGTGGATTACTCTCATTCTATACAATCATTTCTTCAGCTACAAAAATATCCAGTATTTTTAAGTTTGAGGAATATTTCACAAAAGGATGTGTGTCAAGAAACAAAACCCAGACCATTTTCCTACATTCTCCTTGATGTGCATCTTAGACAAGTAAAACAATGAAAACTCATCTCAACAATCACAAAATCCTTGGAAAGGGAGGTGTTCTAAACTAAAACATTGATTCAGAAGCTACCTTTCACCTAATTATTGAAGCATGCTTTGATTTATTGTTCTTTAAACAGAAAGAAAGGAAGAGTAATTTGCAAGGCAAATGTTTATCTTATTTTTTCGTTTGGTGCCACCCAGTGGCAGTTTCTTCACATACCACTTCCAAACAAAAAATGCCTGGGGAGGTATTATTCAAAGGATTAGATGGCTCAGCACAATGTTCAACTCCAATCCAGATCAAACGTGACCGAGAGTTTCACTATTAAGTGATACAACAGCATACATGATGGACATGACTATACTGCAACCCAAAAGAATAATTATAAAACTTAGAATTTTATACCATTATTTCTGTAAAAATGTAGTAACTCACTGGAGTATAATATATACTTTCATACATAATCTAATACTGTTTTTAAACTAAATGGAGACTGAAGTCCCCTCACTATGACAGCAATCAAGTTACTGTTAAAATATGTGCTTTTTTCAGAGTTGCCTTCCCCCTTCTCTTTTTTTAATATAACTTTGGCTTCCATCCATCAATAAACCTAATCGTGCCTGTCTCTTACACTGAAGAGCACTCCTGCATAAAATATCTGCCTGGTGGGCATATTTATAGATAGTGATAAAGTCATTCTTTAACCTTCTTTCAATCTAACAAAATAGACTGAGCTCTTGCATTGTTTTCCAGGCCACAAATCATGTCTGTCTTCTTTATTGAATACTCTCCAACTTTTCTACGTTGTGTATAAAAATGTGTCAGCAAAAGTGAATATATTATTCCAGTAACAGTCTTACCACATGCTATGCAGCAATTGTATTTCCTATAACCACTCCACACTCCCATTTACACACTTAAGGATCACATGACTCTTCAGAAACCACACTATTCAGAATTCTTGTTTGTCATTGCAGTCACCAACACTTTATCAAGAAATTGGAACAAATACTGAACAATAATCACACCTGTGTAATTACTCTTTAGCAAAAGCCAGGACAATGCATGTCAGACAAGCTGGAAAACTAACAGCTGACAAGATTACAGAATATCATGGATTCAATAGCTCATTTTTCCTGACACTTTTCAGTGTGCACATGCAGGAGACTATGACATGAAAAGCACACTTTTACCATATTCCATATCGTTTTTTTAATATTAAATCTGTAACTAAGCAAGCATTTTTTTTAAGTCTGGTAAGGAGGGTCTAGGAGCTTCCTTATTAGTATGTATCACATGGAAAGACCAAACAAGTAAGTTGTCTTCACTCACTTTGTGTATACCTCTGAGATCATCAACATTATTCCTCCCTCAGATACTTGGTAGCAATGCAAATGTTATGCATTACCATAACATGAAACCCAACTCATTTCATACACAATGCCAACTTACAAAGTGAAGACTAATTTTATAATCTTGCTTTCAGTCACAAGCCACCGACTGAGGTGAAGCAGAATGGAGCAACAAAGACATTATATCCCATTCAGCCTTATAATCAATTCAGTCCCTAAGGACAGAAATTCATAACGTTCTTTTAAAATTTTAGACAAGGTTCCAGAAAAAAACTTACCATTCAGGCCCAAAGTTAAGTGTCTGAGTTTCTGCTGCCATTTTTTCCTGTTCTATTCCTCTTTTTTAAAAAGCGTGAACCTGAAAAATAACAATGTTTACTGTGAAAACAACTGGATTAATACAGTTCTTCATAAATTTCTTCACAATACAAAAGCACTCTGGTCATGCAAAGAAGTGAAAACAAATTAACTACGTGGAAATTTTTTTTTTTTTCTCCAAGGAACCCATTTCAGCTCTCCAACACAGATTAATTTACTAACATAGGAGTAACTGCATCAAGATCTCTTCCCTAAATTCCTCTTTTAACAGCTCAAACAGGACACTGGATCTGGGTGTCTGAAGAAACAACTTGCACAAACAGTCCCTTTTCAAATCAGTGATTACCGCAAGACAACCACACACAGAGAATTTGATGCATAATCCTTTTCTGTAAGAACAGTAATGCTTAATTAACAGAATTGCAGCTTCCTGACAATTTCAAGAGGATAAAAAAAAAAAACCACCACTAGAAGTGCAGCAAGAAAGATTTGCCAGTTGAGTGGCAGAGTATTCAAGAAATTTCCACTGCTCATTCTTGAAAAACCAGCCTTCTAAAGGTTCAGTACATCCATTGCTGTGACATTCTCCTAAATGTGCAGGCAGATGACAGTACTTCTCTCATTCTTGGTTTTATTAAGAAAAAAATGCACAAATTAAGACTTCAGCTATTTTCATTCCTATTAGCCAAGGTCCTGCAGACACTAGTGAAGGTCAGGTCAAGTTCCTATACAGCAAGAGTGTTAGAGGGAAAGAACAAGACTAAGGGAAGGCTATGAAGTTTTCTTTCTCAGAGCCAAGTTCAGCCCAGGCAGTTCTGGAGAAGTGTCTTTTGCAGTAAGAAAACACAGCTCCTCTATCCTTCCAGCAACAGCAAAATCCAAATCTACAGAGGAAGGGGTTTGGGGTTTTCAAAAATCAAAAACACTGTAGCCAAAGCCCAAACGAAAAAGGATTTCTATCATTACCTACAGAAACTGGTTGATTAGACTTCAAGAACCCATAAAGACAGATGGTAGGGAGGGAGCTTTGCCATATCAGAACTCTGTTCCTTAACAGGCCCAAGGACTAAATAAGAAGCTTCATAAGTTTGTCTTTTGATAAACTATACTTTGCATGGAAAGGTGATGGAAAAGAAAAACAAAACATGTCAAGATAGAAGTGGAAAGGGCATTAGTTACTGGCAAAAAAAGATGACAAAACCAAACAACATAAAGATTTTTTTCTTATATACATGCTACTGAAGTAATGATACGAAAGTAAAAAAAATAATAAATCAACAGCCTGAAAGCCATAAAATGCCAAAAAAACTCACGCTAAATTGCTTGAGCAGATTTTACCCAAATCTTTCAGGCATAAGAGCACAAATAGTTGTAGAATTCCCTGCAGCCTAAACCTGCCAACCAATGCTCAGCTCACATATTTCTACTACACACCATATTAACTTATTTAACACTATATACCGAAATGGGATTATCTCACTACATGCACCAGAAACTAATACAAAAATATCCAGCTATTCTCACAGGCCTAGTTAGAGATTATTTTGGTCTGATTTGGGTTGCCTTTTTGAAGCAGCTGACAGCTCATTAGAATGTTCACAGTATATCCATTCATCATTCTGCCAATCAAAATATAAGATTAGGTACCTAAAGAAGACATAGAGCAGCCACATGTGAAAATACCATGGGGCCAATCAAGCAAACCATCTTGCACACTTGGGCAGAGACAAGCCTCTAACACAATTCCTAGTAACCTTAATTGGATGGCTGTCCATTTGCTTCCTGCAATGCCTGTAATCCTGCTGGGGAGGTGTAGCAGGGAGAGCTTTCAGATCAACCCATGTGGATCACCAGGGAACCTGGGATCTTTAGCTCCTAACATCAAAGCTAGCTTAGGAATACCAAAAAGACCGGCACTGAATGCTAAACTGCAATGAAAACACAGCTGAACAGCATCAGATCCAAGGATAAAGCACTAAAATCCAGTTAGGATTGAGCAGTTCACTAGTTTTGGACCCACTGGGCCCCACCATCTTCAGCCTCTGGGTTTACTTCCCAAAAATTGAGGGTACTGTGTCCTCTCTCTACTAGACTCCTAAGCACTTTAGTACCTACAACCATACTCAAGGCCTACTAATCTCATCCCACTGAGCTGCAAAATGGCTTTCCCTGTCCCTCGTTTTGGCCACCACACTTTGTTTTGGGAACTCTTTGCTGGCTTCCTCTTCTGTATTGCATTCAGATAAGTTACTTCCTCCCCAGAAGTTCTGACTGTATGAATTCTGAATTGAAAGCAAGACACCTCTAAGTGGATGAAATTGTAGCTGAACAGGAAAAAAAAAAACCAGAATAAAAGACAGATCTGCAGATGATTTGAGTAGGTGTAAGAGCTGAATTTACTCTAATAGGCAACATAACCCAGAAATAAAACATATATGAAAAAGAAATTACAGGCAAAGCTGAGAGAAAACCCTTGGAAAGGAGGCACTCAGGAAACAAGTAATGATTTGGAAGGAGGGGAGCAGAGGAACAAAGAGACTCAAGAAAGCTAAGCAAGCACGCAAGAGGAGTACCCTTAGCCATGTCAGAGCAGACAAGATCAGGAAAGCAAAAACCATGCGCCGCTTAGGCTGGTTCACTAAGCAGCAGCCAAAAGGTGAGGGCACAGAAGCCAAACTGGAGAGGAACCTCTGACAGGGACTGCACAACACACATGGTCAGTGTGCAAAGGAGACGCTGTACTAACTGGAAAGGCAAGTTGGGGTGGACCACACAACACTTGCATCATGAGAGGAAAGAGTCAGGGTGGAACAAGAAAAAGGGTGAGGAATTAAGAAAAGGGAGTGAACAATCAGGTCATGAATTTAACTATTTTGGCCAAGGAAAAGGCACAAATTTATCAGATCTTTATTATCTAGATATGTTTCTTAGGCTCTAAACTTCAATATTAATAATTAAAATGTTAATTTTGGTCTTTTTTATTTATGCTTCCTCCTTATTAATCAAGGATGGCAAATCACAAAAATAATATACACTTAACACATTTCCTCCTTGATATAATTCGATGGAGGAACAAGCCCCTTTCTGAACTGCTAGAGTTTTGTAAATCAATATTTTCTACTCATTCATGGCTGTTGACTGAGGAATCTGCACAGCCACAGGTTTTATATGGGCAAAGAGCACACAGGGACAGCCTCAAGTTGAAACAAGGAGCTGAGACCGTATTTTGCTAAGGTCCAGTCAGCACCACTGCTTGGGCAAGTATGTCACCTGAGGACTTCCCACCACTCCTTCAAAGGGGAACTTTTTCTCCAAGGTTTTCTTCAAATCAGGTCAATCCTTGATCAAGGTGCCAGTGCAACCCTACAAACAGTTGCAGTTTTCCTGCATATTTAGGGAAAAATGGAACTACTTCACAAACTGGAACTGGGACTCATTTTCCTGGTGTGGTACTGCAGCCACCAGCCTGCTATCAGCATGTGGGACTGAAAAGAGAAGAAAACACATCAACCTCACCATTAACCTGCAGACTGGCAAGGGAAAAAACATCCTTTCTATTTTGTCAGCAGCTTAGTACTTTGGAATTCAGAAGTCCATCCTCCGAGAAGACACAAAATGCAATCCAATAACATTAAGCCTTTAAGTGGCTTTCACTCACAATTAACAGGTAATATTATATGTACAGAAGTTGCTATCAGCAACATTAACCTTATTTTATTGGTTTGCTTTAGGTACAACGGTTGTCTTACCAAGCTCGTGTTTTTTTAAACTATTTTTCAAGCTTGCTATTTAGTACCCAACAAATCAATTGAAGCTCTCAGAAACATCTGCTTCAGACACAGGTCAGAACTTGATTCTACCAGCTAGATTGGCGTGTTAAAGTGTGTAAGATGACATTTCAGTTGAAAAAAATCTAAAGGTCTATAATTGCTGTGGCACATTTTGGCCACAAGCTCTGGTCTTTTAAAACATATAGCTATCTAGTAAATATCTAGGCAAAAAGCTGTTTTTCAGAGACTTTGAAAGATCTAAACTGCCATGTTTTCCAGACTTTGCTCAACCTCAGGATTTACATTAAATTGCCATTTTAAGGTCTGTCCCTTACTCATGGGCACTTGAGTTAAGATTTTCAGGCAATGTTAAACTACTACATTCCCATTATAGAATTTTGCCAGCTTGTACCACATGGCAATCTGTCTCACCAAGGTGTTTTGCTGTTTTGGAGAGAGAGAAACTGATTCTTAGTGTCCCAAGCTGAGTCTAGGCAATGACTGCATTCAGGTCTGCCCATCTAATCTCTCCTACAGACAACAAAAATTTAAATATTTGGGCTGTCACTGCAATTTATAGCTTTGACACTGCCGCTTGCTTCGGTTTTTTATTAACTTTGGAAATGTAAACCTTGGAAAAAAGATATAACACTGATCCTTCCTATACACAGCTATTTTATTTTGAAATGGTCTACTATTTGATCAGAGATGTTTAAAAAAAGTACCCTTTCCTTTCAAGGTAGTTCTGTTGCTACTGTTGGTTTGAAACAGCCTTTTTAACCTAGAAATTGGCTGAAAATTAAGAACCAAAGAACACAACAGAAATCTAACTCAAGCAGATTTAAGTGCAAGTTTATTTAAGGAGAACTCAATTCCTTGGAACAGGAATTTAACAGCAGTGCTCCATCATGCAACAGCAACATTACATCAAGAAGATAAAACTTCACCTTCCACAAGCAAGAAAACATTCCACAAGCAGCTACTAGAGCTAGTTAATTTCAGTACCACTAACTGCATTTTTAAAAAAATTAACAGGTTGACTGAATAATTAATGCTGATTTTCTCTAATTCTTGAAATATTAAAGATGATGCAGATTGTATGCAAGCTACCTTTTAAGTACAGCAGTAAGCAGGATGACTCAGGTGGCTATACTAACCAGTGTCTTTGATATTAATCATTGGTTGAAGTAGACAACACTGATTAAAGGACACTGACATAATTAAGGCCAGCCAACACAGATTTATGGAAGACATTCAATCAAAGTATACTTTTGTAAGAGTAGAAATTTCATTGCTCAAGCAAGTAGGTGAAATAAATTTTAACTTCTGCAGGACATTTTGATTAAGTAGAATGCTAAAAAGGACAAAATCATTCAGAACCACATGAAAAGTCTCAAATCATCACAACCTATTTTCTCTTTTAACCTTCTCTTCTAAAAAATCTACAAAAACCCATCTCAGAAGGCAAAACTTTATCAAAACATAGTAAAAGGTAAGAAGCTATCCTCTACTTCTATAGAATCTGTAACAGTGACCCACATAACTTCTAAAACCTGAGGATGACAAACATGGAAATGGTAAATAATGGCAATGACACATCATCAATAATACCATTATGAGTTATTCAATTACTCAGTCCAGTATAGCAGGATGCCTTTAATAAGGCCAAGCATACAATCAAAAGACTCACAAGCAGAAAACATTGGTGATATACAACAAATGCAAGACTATTCTGGAAAAAGACAGTCCTGAAACCAATCTGAGATTTATGACATTAATCAGCCGAAGAGGAACTTATGATACAACATTGACAAGAACAGCTAACAGAAAACACTGAATATAGAAATAAGGACATATAGAGTAAATATAGAGTGGATTTTATCACTGCAGGGATACAGTGTCCTGTTCTGTTGTCCATAAGGCAATAAAGCTGATAAATCAGGTGTTCGAAAATTGATAGAACATGACAGATACGCCTTACAGCAAGGGAAAAAAAAACACACCAAAGCTGTATTTATTGAGCTTTGAGAAAAATTTAAGTATCTTGCTCAGTCTGTAAATGATTATGCAGGTAAAAAAGGCTGAAGACGCACATTTATTCAGTGAAGGGACTGAAGCAAGAAATTCAGAGATAAACAACAGAGTAAGTTGTTTTCAGGTCAACACTAAATGATTTTCTAAAAAGTATGTTCTAGTTCAAACAGAAAATTAATCAGAAAAAAAAAATCCATTAGTCACATTACACAAGATGCCAGATGAGCCACAGTAGTCCCTTCATGCTTACCAAGCCTTTATCCTGGTAAAGGTGGTGAATTTTTCAAGGCCTATCTACCCACACACCAAGAGGAAGTTTTTCCTAAGGGAACAATGTCTAAACCATCCACTTCTCCAGAAACCACACCTCTATTACTACAGTTACATTTTTAGATCTCCTAAAGTCTTATAACCTGCCTGTCTCAAATCATTGCAAAAGTGTTTCAATATCTCAGTAGTTTCTGGTCAAAAATTGTCCATGACATTCTAAAATGGCAGGACCAAACCGACCACCCTCTGCTTACTTCACACAGATCCATTTAAAGCTTCATGAAGTGCTGCAGCTTGCAACATGTTGCACCACAGTCAAGAGTGACAAACACAAGTAGGCACTGAAGCTCTTCTAGGATAGGGTAACAAGAGAGACTAAAGAGACCTGCACACCTAACAAAATCCAAGATAAATAAAGGAACATTAAATATCACAATTCCAGAGATTTTCCTCCTTTTCTACCGACTACTGTGAACTTGGTGGTTAGAGGTAGGTTAGAGAGCTATCCACTTCTTGCTTCACCTGAATACAAATGAATGTGAAAGCTTTTCCCAGTTTTTCCACCAGAAAGCAGTGTGACCTCCACCTTTCTCACAAGGCTTCCAGCCAAAGGCAGACACCAGGGATTAAGCTCCAAGCAGTCAGGGGACCACACCCTTGGCCCTGCCACTGGCTAGAATGCAAACGACTTCTCATTCCAAATCCTGTCCCAAAAACCTACCAGCACTCTTGTTTTCCAGCTGAAAATCACTTCCACATCTGTCTACCTTATACATCGACAATCTGCTGGTAGGTAAATATTTAGTCTGTGCCATTCCACAAAATATTACAGATGAAGATGCTGAGCCTGTCTACCTGCTCCTCAATGCAGCCAGTTGCCAGACTACAGGAATGCAACCAAAACCACACTGCAGCACCTCTCTCCTATTCGTCACACATTGTACAGCCCATACATATATTCAAAGTGGCAGAACAAAGCTTCAGACTACATTCACTGAAAACATTCATTGAATTAACAGATCTAGGGTCTTGTGGGGTTTTTTTGGTTTTGTTTTTAAACGTCATTTACATAAGCACCTTCTTTGGCTTGTAAAAATTCTCTCCCTCCACCCTTTTCTAAGGTTTCCTACTCATGCAGTTCTGAGACATCCTATACTTCAGGAAACAAACATTCGACAGTAAGAAAGCATCTAATTAAAAGTCCTAACAGAGAGAATTAGTGTATCAGATTGCACGTGTTCATCAACCAGGAAGTCAGAAGGTAACTTGTTACTACATCTGAATTACAACACTTCAATAGCTTATCACTTTTCTTCTCTTTATGTTAATATCGCTAAAGATATTCACTTGTTTTGATCTATGTAAACTGACTTGTGATATTATCCTGATCCTGCCTTAGTACTCTTAAAGCTTACTATAACATAAAGTTACATATACAGATGATTGATTCAGCATTAACTAAGCCTAATGTAAAAGCTTCCACTAGTTTTAATGGTAGTTGAAGTAAGCCTCCAATTTATTAAATCAAGTTATTAGACGCTTTTACTTAAAAACCCTGCCATATGCTACTTCCATGATCAGCCTCACTGACTTTCTATCACACACATTACTCAGTCTAACACTGACATCAGCCCCGCTTCAAGCAGGTGGCTGGAGCAGACAACCACCAAAGGCTGGTCTCTTCCAATCCAAATCATCCTCAGATTCTACCATACATGGCTCAAAAAAAAAAAAAAAAAAAGGCAGTTCATACATCCATTACTTGCCAGTCATACCAACTCCTTGCCACATGACATTCTGACTCTAAGTATGAAGTTACATAAATTCAGCTAACCATTCATCATGGTAAAACTTCACCTAAAGTAATTTTCACAGTGTACAAAATGCATCTTTTCCTTCTGTTTTTTTCCAATCTGAACTGACATGCCACAACACACAGACCACAAATCTGCTTTTACCCAATCTGATCTACACATGGACATCTATAGCCTCTGAATCTCCCAGTCACACAAACCAGTGTCTTTATCATAAAATACTATCAACAGTATGCAACGTACTTAAATTTGTTGTCAGTGACAGGAGGTAAAAAAAAAAATCATAGTAACCACAACCTGAAAGAAGTATTTCTCTACTGAAAAGGACCAAATACCCAGTAACAAAACATTACCTTCACAGTGTAATGCATCATGCTTACTTTCACTGTAATAACAACTATTTAACATACAAAAATATTTTTCTAACTGGTTTATTTTCCTAACATGTTATACATAAGCTCGTTTATCTGTTTATAATGACAAATTACATATCCAAGAGCCACCACTGAAGTAATCATTCTTTCTTATTTGCTTAGGTTTTTTAAAACATACGGCCAAAAAGATAGAAAATCATGATGGGCAACTTTAATAATTAGCTGAAGGAATCAAAAAATAGTAAGTCATCCAAAAGATATTGTCAACAAGGCAGTATTTCAAGACAAATGTTCTAAATGTCCATCAAAATCTCTCATTGACCTATAGACTCTACTACCTCTATGGAGCTCCTGGTATACCTTCTGCTTTTCTCCACAGTCCTGAGGTCTACATATACATATCCAGCTTCTAAATATTACAAGCTTTAAGCACTACAGGAGAGGCTTACTCCTGAAAACACACCTGGATTTCACACTTGCCAAAAACCTCAGATGCATCAAAGCAATTCTGTGTATCCTTCCCATAAAAAAAAAGGGGGGGGGGGGGGGAGCAAGGGGACATAAAAATTTTAATGGCAGCCTGGTTTCCAGCAGAGACATCAAGCCATCGCTACAGTTTCTATATTCAAGGAATGTTTCACCACCTTTAGAGAGAATGGACTGAGAGCCCTCCCTCTGCAAAAAAGAGAAGTTGCCTCAGTGTCTGTTGATTACAAAATGTGTCCGTCTCAGCTACTAACAAAGCAATGTAAACACCTCTGTCTGCTACAATCCCCCACTACCACCTGAGCTAAAGATGAAAAAATAATGGTATTAAACATCACTATGATGAACTACATGGTTATATACATACAAGCACATATATACTCCCAACAACCACAAGAGGGCCAATGTTGTATAGACCTTGTAATTGAAAAAGCACTTAATTCTTCTTAGTTCCATCCATAACTTACATACGCCTTAAGCAAACTTGCTAAGTTTTCTCAGTTCTGACAATTTTCAAGCCAGATGATTTGTGCACCCAAAAAATGTTCAGGACTGAAAGAGAGGAAAGGAGAGACTAAGGCTGAAAACTGACTTTGTTCCTATAAAAGCAAATACCAACCCCCCTGCAGCATTTCACACACCTAGGTTTTCAAATATCACTCAATGAATTAAAATAAATTGATGAGAAAACCACACAAAGAAACAGAGTCCCTTTCAACACAATTGCTTTTTCAGTAACAAAGCGATGGGCTTCTCCTTACCAAAGCATCCTATGTATCTCTAACAAGCTATGGATGAAGGACAAAGCAGATCAGGCCTGTGCTTTTACATTTGTGAGCAGAAATTTTATTGCTCTGCCCCTTAGCTCTGTCTATCTATAATCATGAATTAAATATAGCTTATCTCCACTCATCTTTGAGCAGAAGCTGGGGTGGGGGGGGACGATGACGGGGGACGGGACAGACACCAAACAGAAAGATGAGGAAAAAAATGCCAGAAGAGGAATTTTTTTCTAAATCGGACTATGAGAAGATTTAACATCATACCTTAAAAAGCCCTAAGAAGGAATTTTTAAGACCTTAATGGAAGAATAAGAAACATACATTAGACAGGTACTTGAATTTACAAGATCAGACAAAAGTAGACAGAATCAAATTTCATATTCTTGGCATTTCAAACAAAAAAAAAATATCTGAAGAGCTGGAAGCCTGAACTACTTTAAAGGAGGGGGCAGAGGGGAAGGAAAAGACCATGGTCCAGGTGCCTAGCTCATCTTCATCAATTACTGTGAACTGATGTTTCCCTTGTATGCTTAAATAGAAAGATCTTTCAGCAGAGACATCTTTCAGCAAACCACCTCTTCAGCCAGTCAGCTGCCCACATGAGATATTCCATATGACTTTGACATCTAGTTTGTTTTTAAATGAAGTATCTATATATCTTAAAAGAGCTACCAACTTTTTTCTTACATTCAGGTATAAGAAACTCCAGTTTATGATTGAACTCCACTTTGACAACTGGCCTTAGGAGACAGCAAGCATAAGAGTAGAGATGCAATGGTGCTTAGTCTAAATTCCTTAAAAAAAAAACAAACAAACAAACCTTCTTTACAGTCTCCTTACACAAAAAAAATCTTTTCCTCAATAAAGGAGTAAAACATTTGGAAAAATTAAGTTGCAAAGCCCTCAACTCTCTATTTACAAGCATTTCTTTCACTTACATCAGCATAAAGATCAGATTTTTCATTTACTGTATGTTTTAGGAAGGCAAGAAAAAAACACTAATAGGAGTATCTGAGGATATTTTACAGTCCTCTTAAAATCAACATGAAAAGAGGATCTGCAAGAATCCAAGTTTTTACTGTGATACCAAATTATTTTCGTAAGCACCCTGTGAAAAAAGTCATCACTGCAACATGACTACTTTGCATTTTAAGTGCTAAGCTCTTGCTTTAAAAGACAGGCTGAAGAACCATTCAGAAAATGTCCTAAAAGAAATGCAGTGACCAGGTACCCCCATGCATGTTCACGTATCCAGGGACTGGGAGAGCCTGAACACCTCTTAAAATCATTAAGAAAACCTAGTCTTTATATACACTATTGTCAGATATGGAAAGTGGCTATCAAAGTCTCAACACAAGAAGCGGATCTTGCTGTAAGTGCCATTCGACTTTCATGGATAAATCTCTACCTTCTTTTTAATATAGTTAACTATTAGACAGAATCTTTTGGGGTTTTTTAATCACACATTCAGTGAGAAATTAACACAGACACACATGACTACTGACAAGAGTTAACCTGTATAGCTATGTGAGCCTGGAGAGTGAAGGGGGTGCAGAAGGAGCAATGGACACTCCAACATTTCTGTTGATACCCTCAGGACTGATTAGGGCACACATTTTTACCTCAGCATCAGCTAACTGTTCAAAGGATGTCTATTCAAGTGAACAGCCAAGATACCAATACCTCGTAATACTAAAGTTCTTAATAACTACTGGAGCCAACAACCAATAACAGAGCTCAAAAATACCAGAACAAAGCTTTTGTTGATAACAACTGCAACCCATTTTGTTTACAAAGGTTCCCAATTACCACACTGTGCATCTATGAAATGTTCTACTCACAAAGCAGCAAATTAATATGTGTTTATTAAAAAGTTTCTTAAGAACAGAAGCAACCAGCAGAGTTATGGGAAAAGGAAAAAAAAAAAGTCACACGTACTTTCCAGGAACTTGCCCAAGTCAGCTCCTGAAGCAAGAAAACAGAATGAGCAGCAAGAAGTTAGACAGAAAAACATAATCAGAATTCAGAAGTTTCTTCCCCTCCCACCCAAGAAAACAGACACTTAAGAATTAAGAGGTAAACAATTACAGCAGAAAACCAAAAACACTGAGCTGAAGGTTACTGGGGAAAATGTAGGTTTTATTCCGAAGTGCTACTTGGCAACATCTCCTTTCGGCCTACAACTTGTTCCACTTCAAAGTGCAATTACACAGAGTTGAAAGAGTGAAGACTGCTTTGTTGACACTGAAACTACTTGTCTTGGATCAATACCAAACGCACACAATCCTGATCGATGTTCTCTTCAACGTGCCAAGGCCTCTCCAGTCAAACTCTGCTGGTCATTGCTGCTCCAAACACCCTGCTGCCTGGGGGTGGGGGGGGGAAGGCTCGAGTGCTCGACAAGCTCCCTCCTTTCTCAAGCCTGTGTAACCTGACAGGACTGGGCGTGCTCGCCGCGGGGCACACACACAGCCTTCAACGAGGGCGCACCTGCCCGTGGCGCTGCCGGAACACAGGCCCACTCTCACCGGGCTAGCAGGGGACGAGCGAGTTCACAAGGGTTACTGTGAGGAGAGAGGGCACCGGGGACGCCGCTGCCAGCCCCGGAGGGCCTGAGGAGCCCCGGGCGCCCCGCCGTCGCCTGACAGGCACCGTCTCCCCCCGCCGGGACCTGCTGCCAAGGAGCCGCATGGGGAGGGCAAGGCCCGCACCCCCGAGCGGGGCCAGGCCCCACAAACCCTGCAAAAGCGCATCGCCGGGAACGCAGGGGAGGCCCTTCGGGCGCGTCCCTCGCCGCCGGGCCGGGACGGCCTCGCCTCCCGGTAGGCCGCAGGGCGCCTCGGGGCTGCGGCACCCGCGGCGGACAGGAGCCACCGGCAAGGCCGGTGCTCGGCGCGCGGCCTAGGCCCGCTCCCGCAGGCGGGGAGCGCGGCGGCGGCGGGAGCGCGACAGCGGGGAGGCGACGGAGACGGCCAAAACGGTGGCGGGGGCAGGGAGCCGGCGGGACGGCGTTACCTGCGCTCCCGGACGGAGAGTCCCTCACGGCTACAGCGACTCCTCAGCCCCAACAACACAAGATGGCGGTTGCGCCGCCACGCAACGTCACGTGAAAGCAGGCCCCGCCCCCTGCCTCCGCTGCGGGACCCGGATGAGCGACGGTACTCCCCCTGCCCCGCAGGCACCGCCCGCGTGACGAGACGGCGCCGCGCGCACAGGCAGGGAGGAGGCGGTCCCCCAGCAGCTGCGCGCGCATGTCCCCCCCTCCCCGCCGTGGGAGCGCGGGCGCCCCCTGCCGGAAGCACGCGCCAGCTGCAGCCCCTCCCCCGCACAGCCCTGTGGGAAGGTGGGGGTGCTGCGGTACCGGGGAGGCGGGGGGGGGGGGGGGGAGGGGGAACCGGTTGCTTCCCCCTTCCGGGCCCGCTGCGCCTGCTGCCCCGCCGCCTCTGCCGGAGCACCGGGTGGCCCTCAGCCTGAGCCCCCCCCCCCCGACAATTAAATTACCGCGTCAGCCTCCTGCCGTGAGCAGGCCTCACAGCGCCAGGCGCAACGCGGCCATTCGGTGCCGGGGCCTGGGCCGCTGAGGTAAATTACTTGCTCGGCCGCTGCCTGAGCTCCCCGGGGGACACCCGTTATCACCCGCAGCCTTCCCCTTTCCCTCCTTGTAGGTTACGCGTAGGTAATTCCGCTTTACTGGTGGCACTGAAAGGCCACAAGGAACTGCCTTAAGTGAGCAGTGAGGAGGTTTTAAGCACAGGCGGTGTGCAGGTGCGGAGGGCAGGACGCGTGCCACGGGGATCAGGCCTGCGGGTGTGCTGCTGTGGGAGAGACAGCCTGGGAGGAGGCCCCTGCTGCTTACAGGGGAAGGGCATTAGGTGGTACATATTTTGACTCCAGATTTACTGATGGAAAAATCAGGGAGCTCACAGCAAACGTTTTTCAGCTAAAAATAGTGGTTTATTTTTAGTCCTAAAACTTATATTAGTACATGATGCAGAATAGCCCCATGTGCTTCCTTCAGCCTAAAAAACTGCTCTTGGCTGTTAAGTGCTATTGAAGGTATAACCATTTTCAGCTGAAACAATTTCAATCCAATCACGATTTCAGCCACAGTCCATGAAGCTTTCTCCCTCCTCTTCTAGGTGAATAAATACTTGTCATTGTGCACTGAACCCCGGCCAAAAACAGTGCAACAGTGAACACAAGTGATTCTTCTGAACTAATGGGTTGAAAGCTCGTAATTCTTGGGGCTTATTTTTAGCTGAGAGCAACATAAGACTACTTCACCCAAAAATCTTAGAATGAAATTTCTCCTGTAGGAGGCTGGTGTGTAAAAGCAAAGCTCTCTAGCAAAGGGCTGGTCTCTGATAAGCTGCATTTGATCCCCCTGGTTGTTGTCACACAGCTTAAGCCAATACTAATAAGAGTATGGGGAGGGAGAGGCAGCCCTGAGTTGCAAGCTGTCAGTGAGAACTTCCAACTTGACTGCAGAATTGGCTGTGCCTTGTTATGCTACTTATCAAATGTGAGTTTGAGCACTCAAAGATACTTGCACATGCTCCAAGACAAGCTGTATCTGAGATGGGAGAAGTTTAGCACTTGTGGAAATTTTTTTATCCCAGTTCGCACAAACATGATATTATTGAGACAAAAAATTCAAGAAGAGGTGTGTCTGAAACATGCCTCATCTGCAGAACTTGGCCATTTTTTTTTAAATACCTCAAGGAAAATCAGGTTACTTTTTTTTTTGGTAATAGCAGATGCATCTAAAATCCTCCACAACACTCATTCAAGCAGAACATGGAGACTGTAATAAAAACTCAAGACTGTACCTGTGCAGTTAAATTCCTGCATGGTTCAATTCCAGGACTTTAGCTGATACTGTGTAGGTGTGAAATCACCCCAGCAGCTGGTCTGGGTACCAAGGGCATGATGTATTTGAGAGCCCTGGATTACAGTGCCAATTCATCCTCACTATTAAAAATCCACGCACAGGGAAGTGGCATCCCTAACAAACTAAAAACCTTCCCTATTGACCCATTGTTTTCACCCATCCTGACTTGGAAGCGAGAGCCTGCTTCCCTCAGCATGGTACAGTAGTGGAGCTACAAACCTGGAGAACAGCTTTGAAATGGTAAATAATGGTCACAAAGCAGCCCAGAAGATGTGGCAGAATCTGTTATGTTTCCTTTCACCACCCCCACTTTTTGTCATTTGGAAAAGTGGCTCCCCTGTTTGTCAAATATCAGGGATTTTGTCTGAGAAGGGTCAATGTCTTCTTGGCAGCCTCTGTTTTCCATGTCCTCATTTGTCACATCCCTAAAAATAATAAAAACAACAGACAAGGCAGGCAGGTGAACATCCAACTGTAGTTTTTAAAGGCAGTCACTTCAATGCATCTGTCACCTCAGATGGCTTATGCTGAAAGACAGACTACCACAAATACACTGCTACTTCTGAAACGCCCAATTATTTTAACATGTCTTTCCCACATGTGGCAAGCTGAGTTTGAAAGGCAACAATAAAGCACTCCGGTTACTCCAATCCATCTTGCAAGGGATTTATTTGGATGCTCCCATAAGGTTAAAATTTGATTTGGTCACCTTAATCCTCACAGATAAAACCTGAGCCCCAAGCCAGGAAGAACCTGATCATAACAGTTTCCCTTTCTCTCCTGTGTTTACACTGAGCTTTGTAGGCAAGTCTTTCTGCCATCACACACTGTCCCCTGCGGCTAGTGACAGTGGCTGCTGTAACAGAAGCATCATTGAGAAACACACTCCGATCTGATCCGAGTATCCAGACAGGCTGAACCCATCCTCGGTGCAGGCTGAAGTGCTAGTGACTCCTCTACTATACATCTCCTACTCTGGGAAACTTTAAACAAAAACCCTCCAGGGAGTTCCCGTTGGAGGAGATGAGTGACTTGAGGCAAATCTTTATCCATTCTGGGAGAGACCCATAAACACAACAGGTTTTTCATCAAACTTCTCTACTTGCCATCACAAACAGACTTAGAGTGACTTGGAGCACATCAGCAGTGCGAGTCCGGTATTGATGTACCAGCAGATATCCGTAAAGAGAGTTGGGATTGCCAGGACCTTTAAGAGCCACCTGCGGTGACATCAGGCATAAAAGGAGGCCAGAGCATCAACAGTTGTGATATATTAATTATGGGTAAATACAATGACGTATTGTCAGCCAGTAAGTATTAGATGGGAGACTAGCTAGACAATGTCTGTTTAGTACTTCTGCATAACCTAATGACATTGCTATTCAGTCCAATAGTTGCCAGCGAAACAGAACAATTTAGAAAGCAGTTTACCAATGTCAATTTTTGCAAAGCTAATTTCAAAACGCACATTGCTGCAACTTCAAAATAAATGTACATCCAAAAGCACTTACTGTTCACTGCACAGAATAAAGGCCCCAACTAACAAAACCTAATTGAACTGAACAAAGCTACCACAGACGCACTGCTCATTTCCTTATTGAAACTTGTCAGCTGGAGTTGACTCAAATCTATTAAAACCACTGGAAGCCCTTTTTCCACCCTCTCCTCCTCCTGCCCCAGGGTGCTCACCCAGCTGCACATGCAAAGCAGCACGAGTCAGCAGTGCTTGCTATGCTGTGGAGAAGAAAGAAAAAAGAAAATCAAGAGCTGCAGTGTTGCAATTTTCCTGTGGAAATGGAGACTAAGGAACTTCACTCTGATTTTACCTGACCCCTGAGTCCCAAGGGCTCACAGACACACAGCGAATGCATTGACTGCCGACAATGTACAGAGCAGAGCTGCACTGGATAAAATATTTACATCTTCCATTTTATCACTGGCTCGTACCCAAAATGATGTATGGTTAAACCTCCTCCTGAGCCCCCCCGCCAAACTGGCCCTGCCTGGCCTTAGCAGATCAGCAACAGCAGAAACAAGATGCTTAGACATATTTTCATATGTCCACATATGTTTCTTTTTCTCCCTTCTATAAAGGCAGAAAGAAGAAATGCAAAGGGAAATCTAGCTGAAGCAACCTGCCCGGTTCCCAGCTTGGGCACCACCAGGGCTGAGACACAGTGACTATTTTAAGATACAGGAAGGCTGACAACCTTCAAATGTCAGCATTTAGCAGTGGGCAGTATTTCAAATACTTACACAGCCACATCCCTTTCTGAGGAATTGCAGACATTAGGGCTTTTTACACCAGAACTGTTGTACAGAAGAGGAAGTGCTATCAAGAAGGGGCTGAACACTTCCCTCACTCACCCAAGTCAGGATGCCAAGCTCTGAGGATCACTACCGTAATTTCTGAACAAAATGGTATATTCAAGGACCTAAAATAAACCACAGGCAAGACTGGAGATAACAACGCTTTATTTGTACATTTCAGCAACAGGAGAAATAATAGAAGATGAAATTATCTGCTTTGTTGTAAAGTATAAAAACATTTAATTATAAATATTTAGCTAAAAAAGCGTGATTTATAAAATATAATCTGTGAAGATATATACACACAGTTTACTTGTTTAGCAATTCTTTCACCTGACATTAAAGAGTAGAGGTTTTTTTCTATTTATTATTCCACGCTCACAGTTTAGTGCTCACAGTTTAAGAAGCAAAACAGACAAGTGAAAAGACAACTGGTGAGTTTTGTTCTGGAAAGGAAAAAAAAAATTTAAAATGCACTAACTGGGGCAATAGCAGAGGCAGAATTTGAGCAAATCCATGTTTTGAGAGAGGTCTCTGAGGGAACACAGCTCCCCTGCCATGACCTAAAGTGTATATATCCAGACAACCAGTGGGCACTTTAACATTTGTGGGCAAGTTTCCTGTGTTTGCAAAAGAAAATAGCTAATAACATAGTGCAAACCCTCCGAATTCAGTTCAGCTAAACATGATCACCTCGTTGCTCTTCTTCAGCAGGGATTGCTCAGTATGCTGGGCTGGTGTTGTCTGTCATGACTCTAACAAAAATCAAATAACGTCACCTGCATGATTCAGGATATGAGCAAAGTTCCAAATAGAAAACCCCAGTGTGCCATCTGATTGCATTGTCTAGCTGGCAATATCCCTTAAAAACAGATACAGCTGCCTAAGGCTGGAAAATACAGTGAAGCCATACAGTACACTAAATGTGATGGAATGTGAAAGAAGATACATGGTCAGGCAACTCAGTTTTCTATTCCTCATTTAAGACAGAGCCAGCTTCCTCCCTTCAAAGTCTTGGGAAATCTCGCCTCTTATTGAGAGGTTTGTTACTATGGCACTTCAGAGAAGAAAAACTGGAAGACTCTCCAACATGCTGGGTGGCAGAAAATGCTACAGAAAGCGGTAATTAATTTGATCCATGTCCCTAGTAACCATCTTTCTCTCTTCACAGTGTTTTCACAGTGCCTGTGGCATAGGGCTTTGAGGAAGAAGAGGGAGTCAAGGATGCATGACAACACCCAACAGCAGCACAAACGTACAGGAAGTCAAGCTGTACTTTGTACACCCTGATTTACACAAGACCTCACTACTTGCCTGCAAGCAAGGAATGAATTAATATGGGGTTAAGAGAAAAAGGATTTATAGAAAAGAAGGAAAGAATGAAGTAGGCAAACATGACACTTGTCAGTGCTCACCCATGATTTGCTACCTGCTGTTTCTGCTTCAGGACGATGTGTTCCTGACAGTTCAGAGCAAACAGCACATACACAGCTCTTGTGATTCACATCATTATGAAAGCATAGTAACTGCAAGAGTTGTGCCCTTAGAAACTCAGGAGGATCTTCAGGAGAAGAAGGCTAGCAAAGCTGTGAGGAGTTTTAGGCAGGATCCAGGCAGTTCTCTCCAGGTAGAGCCCTGATCTGGGAAAGGTACCAAGTCATGTGCAATCTCAGAGTGCATATTGGCTGCTTGGTTACTGGGTAAATGCAGACTTTAACTCCCTGAAAGCTGCTCGGCGGTGTTTCCTTTCCTCCTCTTCACGCTTTCGCTCATCCTGCTCAGCTTTTATCTCTGCCTCAAACTTACTGGCTGAAGAGAGGGCCTGAACCTTTATAAGAGAGAGAGAAAGAAAATAGAAGAGTGTCAGGCCTTGCATCAGAGGGAGAGCCAGAGCCTGAACTACTCCCAGATGACAATGCAGAACTGTTTGCTGGACCTCCCTGTGCCTGCTGGGAAGCAATGTCAGGATGGGTCAAGTATTAATTACACTGCAGTGCTTGGGTATTTACACCCAACACCTGTTAGCTTCCTTGACTTTAACATCAACAAGAGAAAGGTCATTTACTAATAAGTCACTAACAAGTGACCCAAACAGTGCCATCAGTAGTGGGTCACATATATTCTTTCTGTAAGCAGGCAGCATAGCATAAGTCATGAGTACACAGTGCAGAAAACAGTTCTGAATCACAGCCAAATCTGAGAACATCATACTACACCACAGATAATCTGCAGATCAAAGAGACATTGTTTATTCACTGGCTATTTTTCCAGCTTTCATCTCAGTACATCTGCTGTGCAATAGCTGTGTTATGCTCTTGGGAAAAAACTTCTTATATAAACAAGCAGGATTATTTTCTCTCCAAGAGAGCTTTCAAAAAGGGTGCTTTGTCAGCTTCAAATGGTGCAAAGCTCTTTCTGCCAACCCTGGGACCCTACAGAATAATTTTGATTCCAAAGGTTACAGAGAGCTGCTTGAGAAAGAGATGTCTGAAATTGTATACTCCAAAATACGCCATTCACCACTGAACTCAGAGTGTTCTGGTTGAGGGAGGTTTTGCTAAATGGGAAACTCAGTCCCCATTGCATTAGTTTCCAGGATGCTTTTGTCTTTAAAAGCAGCCAGCCAGCTAGTCCCATAGAGCTCCCAGCCACAGGGACACCGGTTAGCCAGTCAGCTCTACCAGGGTAAGACCCACAGCAGAGATGGTGAATTAAGCTGTTCTAGTCTTGACTGATCTGCAGAGGAAGGCTGTAGCTAAAGTCCCACAAAGTTTGAAGGGAAAAGCTATGGCTGAGTTGGGGCAGGGAGGGGCATGAAATACGCATCCTTTTAGCTAGGGAGAAATCTGGCAGTATCTTCTACTGAAAAGCAAGCAGGGTCTGTGTCTCAGTGGCAATTAAGGCCTGTGTGCAGAGCTTTTTCATGTTCCTCTGTGCCACACCATACCTTAGCTTCAAAGAAGTTCTTGGCTCCTTTGACTCCCTCAATAGAGACATCTATCTCGGAGAGCTTCGCAAGGGTCAACAGGCCGCTGTCCTCCTCAAGTTCACCAGCTGCAGCTTTATGGAAAATCAGCAGGAACTAGCAAGAGAGAGAGGAAACATTCAAGTTGCTCACTGAGGCTCAAACAACTCAAAATGCAAACAGCACAGACATTTGCCTGGAGGGGACTGGAATTTACATTTCTGTTGAATGTTGCTGAGGAAACCAGGTCTACATAAACCAAGTGGCAGCACAGAACTTGTGCTCCAGTGCCCTGGCTCCAGTACACAGCCCTGCTAGCCTACAAGAGGTACAGATCTCATAGAAAAAGAGGGTTTCCTGGGGAGCAGAGCTCTGGTGAAGCATACCTCCTACCAAGCCCGGGCTGCTACATGGCCAGAGGTAGGCAGCCACCTCTCCACCTGCCTAGTACAACAGTATGGTAGGCTCAGATATACCTCTTTATGTCCCCACAGCCTAATGGTGTATTCACAAGTCCCCCACCAGCTTCTCCAGTGTTCTGGGGGCTCAGATCACACCCCATGACAACGAAAGCAGGGCAAAGATGGCCCTGGCTTACACCTGAACCCCAGGCTCTACAAACCAAGGTGCCAGTGCACTCCTGTTCGAAAGAACAGCAGCCCAGGTGTGTGCATGCCCTGGGATAGAGTGGCTCAAACAAGCATCCACAGAGCAACTTGTTTTGAAGCCTCTGTCCTGCACTGGACCACAGACATTTTACAAATCTGGATGGAGTCACTACAGCAGAGCGCATATTGGCAAGTGAATTCCAAAGGCAAACAAACAAAGAGCCTGTATTACACTCCAGGAAAGCACACTTTTGTTTTTACAAAAGGGACAAAACCTGCCTACATAAAAATAAACACCTCTGCACCACCTTCCACCTGCTAACCAAACTCCTGGTTAAGATGTGGGTGTTCTATGCATAATTTGAGAGGTCCTGTAACTCCCTGCTATTCTTGGCCACCCCAGGAGGTGTCTCAACACTTGGAACGGTGCGGAAAGAACAGAGACAGGGACAAGTCACCCGGGTACAAAAGGAGCACAAGCAACAAAGTTGCAGCACTGCACCACTTCAGTCCAGTGCAGAGGGCTGCACATACCACGTAGGGTTGCCTTGAGATCCATTTGCACAGGAACATCAACTACCTCTAGTGCTGTGCTCCTCAGACTACCAGGCTTTGGACTTTGCTTCTTCCTACGGAGAGCCCGAGCTATCCCAGAGGAGGGCAGCAGAGCCCCAGCATCTGCACTGAGCCAGCCCCTGAAGCACTCCCCTGCTTCAAGTTGCTCGCAGAAGCTGGTGGAGACGCAAAGAGTTTGGGAAAGCCTCCCATGGGGAAGGGTGTGGAGATGACAGCAGCGCTGGCTGCCCTTTCAGAGAGGCAGTATCACCAGGCATTGCTTCACACAACTGTCTTGTAACCCACATGTGGTCAGCTCAGAGCAGCCAGAAACCCAGCTGTGCTTGGGAAGGGAACTTCTCCCCCTCCAAACATACGTAAGAAATTAAATGATGCTCTGCTTAATGGGCAGAACATCCTGCTCAAAAAGAAACCAAATTCTCCCCAAGACATCCTCTCCCTCTGCTCAGATCCACTGGGCTCAGGCTAGTTCCTCCCCTCCTCCACCAGCGGGCATGGAGACACAGAGGGCTGGCAGCCAGGCTGGCATTAGTCATGGTTCCTCCTCACAGTTTCTGCTCCACCCTGTGAGTCCTGCTTCCTGGCATCGGAAAAGGGCAGCAGAGGCAGCACAATCCTGAGGTCTGGTACAGCTGTCACCCAGGGAGGGACTGGAAACACCCAGTCATGAGTACAAGTGTGCATGAATCATCCTGAAACTAGGGGATGGGCAGCAATCCTCCAGTGGAATATGGGCTGCCCCAGCCAGGAAGGGCAGGCTGTGTTAAAGGAAACCAGGGACTAAGCCACCAGTTGCAGCAGACACCGCATAACGTCAGCGAGGTGGACTATGGGGCACCATGCTGGTTTCCACAGGAGCTCAGGAGCAATCCTTCCTCGCATGTCAGCGCACTGCCTGCAGCTCACCCCATCAGTTGTTTGCCCTCGAGGCATCAGTCCTTACTAACTAGAGAACACTAGCAATCGCCATTCAGCTCCCATTCCCAGCCTGTCTCACACTCTTGCTGGGCCCAGGACACATCACATGCAGCTAAGCCTCAGGGAAATGTCAATAGAGAAGCAAAAGTGAATAATGTTGGCACCTTTAAAAGCTGTGCTCTCAAGGACAAGGTGACACACACTTCCCACCCCACTAACCTCAGAAGAGATAAGAGATGGATCTGCTCTCACGTCCTTCCTTCATGATCCAAGACCTACCCCACAGTGCCAGGTCTCAGAGCGATGCTGCAGTTACGCAGCCCCACTGGGCACCGTGCTGGCCTCAGGGATGCGAGGGAAGGTACAGGATTGACCAGCAGCAGCAGCCTTGCAACAGCTAGCCAGAAAAGCAGTGCCACCCAAGGCTGTGGTTTGCACCAAGCCTGCTTGCAAACACATGATGTGGGTCAGCATTTAAGCTGGTGCAGGCGTGGGGGGATTTTTATGGCTTCTAGATAGCAGCTACAATTAGACATTACTACGATAGCAACTAACTCTGGTTTCCTGTGGTAATGACGGAATTAGACAAAGGTGGTTTTTCCCCCCCCTCACTGTACCTAACATTTTTAAGCCTAAATTTCTTTGCTTGAGTCACAGAGGGAGTCTTGTGTAGTTAATTGTTGATGTATTGATGGACACTCAAAGGTCAGTGGTAGAAGGCAGCCTTCCTAACAGGGCCAGCAGTTCATCAGCAGCAAGTCAGAGCCATACGAGCCTGCTTTCCAGGTAACAGCTTACCTGGGATGGGAGGACATGACACTACTCAAAGCAGCAGCAAAAGGTGACCTATCACAAGTGAAAGAGGTCCTTGCCAATTCTCTGGCCAGGCCACAAGAAGCAAATCTTCAGGCAGGTATGTCAGGACTTGTTATTCTCTGGAGAGGCAGACAGGAGCCCTCAAGTGCTCAAGTCACACCCTGGTGAGTTCAGACACTCATTTAAACCAGGGTTTCTCCTTGTGTTGTCAGAATACTCCAAATCACCTTGGTCACCCTCCATGTGCTTGCTTGTCACCACCAATGGGAAGCAGAGTGGGACAGCGCTACGGGCTAGTTCAGACCTCCTCACCCACCAGGAAACCTGCTTCCCTGCCAGTCCTCTGCCCGAACAGCAGCTGGACACAGCACATCTGCAACAAGGCAGGAAGCATCCTGCTCCTCTCTACCATGGGAAGCTTTGGGTACATGCCAAAGCTGCCATGTAATTTGTCCCCAGAGCTCTGTCAGTGATGCTCCCTCATTCCAACCCATGTACCACTCAAGCTTGTGTTTGACCATCGTTTTGCATCTGGAGAGAAGCTACAACAGCACCAGCTGCCGTGTGCCGCATGCCAAGGGCTGGCAGCACAGGCAGCCCATGCCAGCTGATGGGCAGCGGTGCAGGGGGCTGCGCTCCAAACAGGTGGCAGCAAAAGAGGAGCTGTTCTGCCACTGGTGCCAGGACATCACAGCATCTTCCAGAGCCTTGAGGATAAAGGCACTTCTCTTTCACAGGAGATAGCCTCTGCAGCAAGCCCAGAGGCTGTCCCCAGCTCTTCACCCAGGGTGAAGGGTGGCCCAGGAGGCATGAAGAGAAACAGAGGGCTCCTCCAGCCCACACAGTGATTTGGCAATCACCATCTGACCTGGGGCCAAGAGCACAATAATATTCCTGCTCTGCCGGATTCTTTGCTACCCCCAGTTCACCTCTGACTGGGCACATCTCCTTCCCTGCCCAGAGGAGCTACCAGCTTAGGGCTTTCCTAGTGTGAACAGACAGGCTCTCGCTTCCCAGATTTACATGTCTTTCCCCCTCCTCTCTAAAGGCTGGGTGCTGTAACCCAACAGTCTTTGGCCTCTGTCTTCTACTGCTGCCCTCTTACAGCAAAAGAAATGCAACAAAACCCTTGGGAGACAAAAGCAGGGGAAGATGGTGTGACATGCCAGCACAGAGAGATGGTACAGCAGCTCTGTGACCTGTCAGTCACCCCTCACACCCCAACCAGCCCAGCCAGTCATGGGCAGGCCCTGGCTGCTCATCCTCCCTCCCAGGCACTGCCAAAGGTCTCAGCATTTCCATAATGAAGACCTCAACATCCTGAGCTGTGGAGAGCTCTGCACCTTTTCTCCATAACCAAACCCCCACCCTGGAGGAGGCATGGTGAGAGCACAGCCCCTGCAGAAACTAGGGAGCCCAGCTGCTCAGGGCCCATCACTGCCATCCCCTGGGGCAGGAGGAGGCAGGACAGGAGCACAGCCCTCACAACCGGTGCAGGACACAAGCAGCAATAGCCCTCCTGCTGCCTAAGGGGCTGTTGGTTAATTCAGAAATCCACAGTATGACACATGCTTCTGAGACAGCAATCAAAGCCTGGGACGAGGAGACGATGCAACAAGAGGCTTTGGTATCTGGGCTCCCCCTTCCTGCTGAGATGAGTTGTGTACCCTTGAGCACCTACAGGTCACTGCTCAAATTCCCTCTCTTCCTCCACCCAGCAGCAGTTCCTGGCCTGCCCACGCTGCTCCCAGTGGTCTCAGCACAGTGGTGACAGACAGATCTGTTTGCTGTGTGTCCCTGCTGAGCCAGCATGCAGTACCAAACTGCTGCATTACATGGTTTATTCCTTGCTGCAGGGAGGTGACCACCCCTCGTGAAGCTCGCTGTGGCTGGTCACTGCATGATGCAGAGAGGGACCCAACATAAACTGGAAGAGGCAGCCTCCTGCACCCCATGAGATGAGTTGCTCTGAGCAGAACCCTTGCGCTGCACCTGAAATGAGGCCCGAGCTGCTGTACTGCAGGAGCCCAGCAATGAGACCTTGTGACTGAAGGGACATGCCACCTCCAGCTACAGCAAGGAGTTCTGACAGCACTCCCAGGCAACTACAGCAGGGCTCAAATGTGCTCCCAAAGCAATCAGGAGGTTGGAGAGCTTTAGCACCAGGTACCATTACTGCCACATGGCGATGGATGTTGACACAGCTCCACAACTTGAGTTCCCCATGGCATGGGGAAGCTTGCCTCCTTCTCCACTGCACCCCACAGCTGCAGAAACAGAGGGGACAGGGCTACCTACAGCCAGACTACAGGGCCTGACTGCCTCCTCTCTCCACCCCACAGCCACAACCCTGTCTGCTCCTGCAGCCACCCTCACCTCACGGAAGCTGAGCTTCCCATCAAAGTCTTCATCCACCTCTTTGATCATGTTCTTCAGACCCAGGTGGGTCTGGGGGGCTCCCAGCTTTTCCATCATCAGCTTCAGCTCCATCAGGTCAATGTACCCATCCCGTCCTGAGTCATACCTGTGGGTTGCAAAGGGGAAAGGGTCAGCACTCATCATCCCCCATATCCATCTTCCCAGAAGAGGAACCGTGCAAATGGATAAAGTCACAGGGTGGTTCAAAACTTGGGGGAGAAGGGAAGCTATATTAAGCTCAGGGAAGTAGCTTGCAGCTTTCAGAGCTGTCTCATCAGAGAGAGAAGTGCTCAGGGGACCTCAGACCAAACCACCCACACAGAAGGAACATAGAGGAACTCAGCTTACCTCAGTGGGATTTCCATCTCACCCACTTGTGTGCCCAGCACACAGTTTACACCATGCACTGGCGCAGTGAGGCAAAGGCATGCCAGAGCCAGCCGCTGCCATGTCTCCTACTCGTTTCAAGGAGAAACAGGGAGCAGAGACCAACCAGAACCTCCCAGGAGAAAGCAGCTATCTTTCTTCATAAGCAAAACACACTCCCTCTAACTGTTAAGATCTTTCCTCTCCAACATGGTTTTATACTACACAAACACTGTGCTTCAGGGCAGCTGTTTATTCAGTGTCCCCAGGCAGAGCAGAAAGGCAATCCCGGGGAACTGCTGGCAGAGGAAACCAGTGCCCACCTCTAGAAGCAAGACTGGAGTGGGACCACGCTCCCAATGGAACACAAAGGACTGCAAGGACTCCTTGCAGGAGGAGAGCGCACCCGTGCAAGGGGCAGAGTGCTTTAGGGATGGTGAGGTCGTGACCCACTGTGCTCAGTCTGGGACTCAGTCTGTGCACCAATTCCTCCCCTGACATCTGCTGCGGGTGAGAGTAAAGCATCCAGCCCACCCAGCAACCAGCGCTTCACACCCACCAGGGCCATCACCGGGTTGCAAAGTCCAAAGGCTGGAGGGATGGGTGCCCCGCTGTCACAGCCCATTGACAGCCCTCTCTCATCCTGGTCCTGCCATCAGGGTCCAGCACAGAGCTGGGGGCTCGCATGGGAAGATGGGGCAAGGTCCACCAGGCTGAGCTCAGCCCCAGTGCACAGCCTGCCACTGCCTCCTTGCTTCCTGCCCTCCTTGCCACCATCTCAACCCTGACAAAGTTAAATCCTTTCAACCATTCAGAAAGAAAACCATAGGCACAGCACTGAAGCTTTCCCAGCTGGCAGGAGCTGGTCAAATCCTCCCTCCCATCATCTTTCATTGACTGTTAGCTCTCTTCCAAAGAAACGATGGCTGTAGCTGTCCCAGACAGAGATCTGCACAGTTGTGGTTACCCTGGAAGAAAGCCCTCTCCATCTGAGAAGCCTCACAGCCGCAGAGGAAGCTGTGGCAGAGGAAGGCACGAACAAAGCCACAGGCCCCAAGCTGCTCACAGCCATGGGCAATGTGAGGCAGGGCTGCAGCCAAGAGCCTTGCCCCTGCCTTCACAGGCACAGGATGTTGCTCCCCCAAACTGGGGTAGCCTCCACAGCTTTCCAAAGACCTCCACAAGCAGCTTTTATGCTCTCTGTGCCTCCCTGTTTCCAAGGGTCCCAAGCCCATAAGACCCCGAATGACAGGGACATCGCCAGGCTGGCACGCAGCCCCTGCTACCAGTCTGCCTGCACTCTCTGCACCCCACAAACCTGTGAACCCACCAGGCCAGACAGCTCACTAAAAAACTAGGAAAGAAACCTCTGCTGGATCAGAAACCAGGTCACAGACCGAAGACATCACAGGGCAGAAAAGCAGTGCATTCATCACAGCAAGGAAGGTGTCAGTTAATTAAGGCACACATTCACAGCATTACCCAGCCCAGCTCAGAGATGCACTTTCAAGACCTCACAGAAGTGTAATAAGTGCAATATTTAATTGTCAATTTGATTTTCCTTTAAGTTTGGGAGAACGGATGTGGAGGTGTTCCTCCAGAGTAAGGCGATTGGAGAGGTAGTGCCTTTGATCAGATAAAGCAGCAAAGCATATCGTGGCAGGGAGGCACTTGGGATTGGGGGTTTTTTTTGGGTCCCAGCAAGCTCACACTGCCCTTTGGCTGGGTGCCGAAGCAGGACTACACTGAGGCCCCCACCAAGGGCTGCCCATCCAGGGTCAGGACACTTGCCAGCCCCTCTCGGAGGCATTGGATAATGGAGATGAATGCAGAAGAAGGGCACATGCCCAGCCCGTGCCTGCCATGTTCATCTCACCCTTCTGCTATGGACGCTACCCGCAGGCAAACACCATCCCTTCGTGCCTGCCCTGGCCCTAAGCCCAGGGGTAAATGCACCATCTCGAAAGGGTTAAGCATGGGGCACAGCCTCAGGGCTCGTCATCCCTGCAGAGAGGCAGCACAAAGCCAGGATTGTGAGAAATGGGGTCTTGCCAGTGGCAGGCCACCACAGCAGAGCAGCACGCTGTACCAGTCACACAATGGGTGTTGAGCACACCAGGCCAGGATAAAGCTGGTGCGACCAAGATGCACCCCGAAATCGGGTTACCAGTCCCTTGCAATCGGGGACAGAGAGAGGGACATTGAAGCCCCTGGACGCTTGGTGCCCATCCTGCAGAGCAACAGCAGCACCCTGCAAACTGCTGCATTTCCTCCCTGCCCCCCTTGCCTCCTAGAACAGCCCAAGTATTTTAGGACCTGTGTACAGCCACTCGGCTGCCACGGAGCCAGACTATTTAGGGAGAGGCATATTTATAGGGCATGAGAGAAGGCGCAATTCATTCCCCATCACCCCCCTGCAGGCACAGGCACTCAGTGCAATGGGGCACGGTGTGGGCTGCACGTTGTTGGCCAGCCAATGCTCCCAGCACACTTAGCCTTACCAAAAACCCCACTGTGTGCCTTTTGGGAGCTCCCTTTCAGGGCCCAGGGCTCCAGCCAGCCCCTGATACCACTCACACCCATTTCCCTGCCTGCAGAGCAGCTCTGTCATGGTGCTAGACACCAGTGAGCCCTAACAGGGAGCAAAGGCAGAGCTGGAGGAGGGCACCAGGGCAAGTTTGGTCCCCAAATGCATCCCAGGAAGCCGTCCCATCCTGTGCTCCAGAAGTGGCACAGCAAGAGTATGCAGCACTCGGGTGCCTTGCTAGCCCTCTCAGCCCCCGCTCCTGTCACCCGCTGTCCTGCCATGACACTGGAGATTTGCTTCTTTCGGACTCAGAGCTCCCCAGGGCTGCAAGCCAAACATCACCCCAGTGATGCGCAGGCATTGCAGACAGAGGGGCTCTCATGCTGATGGGCAAAGACATCTCACATTGCAGGCAGACATGCAACTCCAGCAGCAAGTCAGTGCCATGGCGGGTCCCCACCTGCAATGGCTGGGACACCGCAGGCAGCCATGAGCACCACGGCTGACGCGATAAGGCTTTGCAGTGCCGCCGCAGCAGTGTTCCTGGCAGCAGATGAGACATAGGCAGTGGCTGCCAAAATCTGCTGCAACAAGGATGCGCCCAGATTCCCACACTGGCTCACTTCCACCCAGGCTGCAGAGCGTGCCTGGCTGCTGAAACACTGGGGGAGGAAAGCCGGAGGTGAAATTGGGGAGGGGGAAGAGGGAATACTTGCTGAACAGACTCGCTTAAGAGCAAGAAGTGTGTTACACATGATTTCTGCCCAAGTACAATCATTGTAATGGTGTTACACAGCACAGCTGGGGGTGAGTTACACCACAAAAGAAAGAAGTGCCAAGAAGGGAGGAAAAAGGAGATGCTGAGGACTGCATCACCTGTACCAACTCTGCAGCCTGAAAAAAAAACAAGGGGAGGTGGGAGGATAGTTGAATAAGAAATCCCAACTCCTGAAGGATCAAAGAGCAGTTTATAAACATTCATGGCTCTTGAGAACAGCTGGAAAGAAAACCTGCCCTCCCTGTACATGTTTGCTGTACCTGAGCTTGCTCCACACACTGTGGGCACCTGGACTTTGATCTGCAATTCCTGCATGCTGCAATGGCCTAAAACAGGCTTTGAAATAAAGCAGTCGGACTAATGGTGCTGAAGTAGTAATAATCTCCTCTTAAATATTTCAAAATCCTTTCTAAGTAGTACTTTATTCCCTCTGAGCATTGCGTTTCACCTTGCATGGAGAGGGAGGTGCTGATCTCTTCTCCCTGGTATCCAGTGATAGGACACATGGGAACAGTTCAACGCTGTGCCAGGGGAGGGTCAGACTGCACGTGAGGAAGCATTTCTTTACCAAGAGGGTGGTCAGACACTGGAACAGGCTTCCTGGAGAGGTGGTCGATGACCCAAGCCTGTCAAGTGTTTAAGAGGCATTTGGACAATGCCCTTAACAAGCTTTAACTTTTGGTTAGCCCTGAAGTGGTCAGGCAGTTGGACTAGATGTGATCATTCTAGGTCCCTTCCAACTGAAATATTCTAATCTGTTGCCAAGAGCTTTGGAAACAATTCCTCCCTACCAGGGTGGGGACAGGAACAGGCTCCTCAGCCCTGTGCAGCTCCATCCTTCCCAGGCCAGGCAGCAGGAGCTCTCCTGCTCCTGGAGGGACACAATGGCAAGACGAAAGTCTCCTCCAGCAAGATTTCCTCTGAGACGCTGGGCAAGACCTCGAGGCACAGAAGCCTGCAGGGCCCAGGCTGGGTGCTGGGCACCTGGGGTGGCTGAGTCCCCATAGGGATGACCTCCCTGAGACCACTGGGACTCCAGAGGTAGCCGGTCACAGACCACAGGTCACACTGGGAGCACGGCAGTCCTGGAACAAGCAGGTCTGCTGCAGCACATCTGACACGTCCCTTGGTACAGGGACACCTGGCAAGGGGCTCCCAAGTGGCTCCAGGAGGGCAAGGAGACATCACAGCCTCTCCCACCAGCCAGGCACAAGGTACTCATGAAACACATGGGCAACACGTGAAATACCCTAAATACAAAAGCAATAGCATGGCTGGAATTTCTCCACTCCCTCGCAGTGCGCAGATGAAGCCGATGGTTGTTCTCCTCCCCCCTACCGCCCTCAGAAAGGTCACTCCTGCCAGGCACAGCCTCACAGCCTGGCTTTCACCCCCCCCTCTGCCATTTCCCTGGACAAGATGGCACCAAGGGGAGCTGTGAGACTCCAGAGCTCCTGAGGGTTTGCTCACAAGACTTGGGGAAGGAAGGTTATCATGGTTACCACAGTCCTCACACATTGTCAGAATAGGCAGCTAATTAGGTCACATTATAATTAGCCTGAGCTGCAGACTTCCTGGTCCCTCTGCCAAAAAAAAAAATACCCATCCCGAGAGCTGCCTGCATCCAAGCAGCCCCCACAGGCTCCTGCACAGCCCCAGCTCCCGCAGCAGATACCCACACACCATCTCCAGGGGAATGGGGCCAAAATGGGGGGATGCTGCCAAGAGGAGGCTTGGACAAGAGGGGGAAAAGTGAGCCCAACCATGGCAGCAGGAGCATCGTTTCTGTTTTGGAAGGATGCTCCCAGCAGCACACAGCACCTAGATGGAGCACTGGATTTTGGGAAGTCCCATGTTCAGATAAGCCCTTTGCTTCCACCCTTGGCACATGGTGGTCACAGCCACCAGCCATACCATGGGACGCCCTGACAGACACCATAGCAGCCGCTATCACCAGCAACTCCCTCTTCCCAGCTGGAGCACCCTTACCCAGCCCACACCATGCCCAGGTCCCACAGGCTCAAGTTTAGTCTGAATAACAGATTTACAGGTCCCACTGAACTGGTAAGAAACACTTGCGGATGGGAAGTCTGACAGCAGAACCCTGGCAAACTGTGACAGTGAGAAGATAAATCCTTGTCTGTCAAAGGCTTATTTTTTACCATTAGTAAGAAAGACCCCAGGTTATGGTGCCCAGGGCCAATAAGCCATACAGAGAATAAAAGCCTTAATCACATTAACTCAAGCTCTGACTGGCAGGAATTAAGGGGAACATTTCCTCTCCTCCCTGGATCACGTGGCATTGGCCAGTACTTGAAACTGGTCACTGAGAGCAGATGGAGCAAAGACCAGATCCTCTGCCACCACTAACATCAGGTGCCTGTAAGAGAGTGAAACCAGGACAGGGTTTTCCATCCACCTGTCCGAGAAGCACAGGAGAGCACGGGGAGTGCAAGCCCAGCTTCTGCCCTTTTTGGCATGACTGGCTGGTGCTCAGCTGCAGTAGTCCTCACAGGGCACACAATGTTTTCCAGCTACATTGACCAGCTGATTAGCATTCAACAGCAAAGCCTAGGTTTCCCGCTTACAAGGCTGGTGTTTAATGAGCTCATTGTTGAAAAATTCGGCTGCAATTCAGCTCTTCTACTTTCTATTTCCCAAACCACCACTGTTCCTCTCCTTATCCCTATTGAGGCAGTGCCGCTGCCCACTTCGGGCTCTTGCCCACAGCTTTTGAACACTACAGCTGCCAGCATGGTTTGTCCTTCTGCCCTCGCAGCACCATGTCTCAACCCTTTGCAGAGTGGGATCCCCTTTAACTGTCATCAAAAGGGGCACAGCAGCGAGCGGAACAGCATTCTCACCCAGACCACCTCCCTTCCTGTGCCCAGTTGCCAACACAACGCTGCCCCTGCAACAAAGAACTCTGGTGAGCTCACAAAAGCCCATCGCCTTGCCTCCCACAGTAACAGCCCTGGCTGGGGCTAGCAACACCCTGCAGCATCAGGAGGTGGAAGTGTTCAACCAGGCTCTTGGTCTCCTCGCAATGACCCCAGCCTCCAGGGCGCCCAAGGCAGCTTCCAGGTAGGAAGTTGAGGACCTAGCAAGTTACAAACCCTGTTGCGGTCACCTCTGTGAGCTGAAGAAGATCTTTGTGCCTTGCCGTGACAGCCCACGTAGCACCTCTGTGGCACTGCCTCCTCGTGCCTGGCAGCAGCTCACCCCCAGTCTGGCAGCCCTGCCTGCCTGCGGCCAGCTGGCTCATGCGGCTGCCTGCCCAACCCCTCTCCTTGGGGCTGGGAGAACATCAGTCCCCGGGAGCGCAAGGTTTTGTGGTGCTGGAGGGAAACCTGAGCACAAGTAACCAAAGCTGCCCAGGCACAGCCCAACTGCAGGAGCCAGGACAAAACTCATGGGGGAGAGATGCAGGCTGGATCTTGGCCCCAGGAAGGGCCAAGCCTTTCTGCTTACAGCAGCAGCTCTCCACATTGCCACCAGCAGCTTGACTTTAACACAAACCTTCCTGCTGGGAATCCCGGCCCCCAGGAAGGGGGAAGCAAGAGGAAGCTGTGCTCAAGCTTTGTTTGGGTGCATGAGAAGGAGCAAGCACAAGGCCTGGCAAACAGAACCCTGGATGGGGATCCAGCACTGCCTGCCAGTGCCAGCAAAGCTGCTGGGGATGTTCGGGGTCCCAGTGGCTGCAGGCAGATGCCCAGCGTCGCTGCAAGGCCCCAGGACCCAGACCCACCAGGTGCCACAGGGGGTGGGGCAGCAGCACCTGTGCTCTCCCAGCCCCCTGTCCCACCCAAAGAATCCCCCAAAGCCACAGCTCGGGGGTGCCACCACAAACAGCCATCGTCCTGAACCCGGGTTGAGCAGAGGCAAGCCCAGACCGCGATCTAAGCGCGGGACTGAGCCCCAGCTCCGGGTCAGAGGCAAACCCTACGAACCTCCTCCCCCCGCCCCCCGCCAAACACACAGGGACAATATCGGGATCAAATGGCGCTGGTAACCCGCCGCAGCTTCTTCCAGCCCGACCGCAAAACCGCGGAAAAATGCAATCATCTCGCCAAGAGCAAGCAGGCTCTCTCCAGATGTCCCCCCCGGGGAAAAGCTCGGGGAGTGTTTGCGGAGGAAAAGCAGAGCCCAAAACCCGTCCTCCCCCCTCCCCGGGGGGCGAACCCCCGCTCCCACCCCACTCACAGGCGGAACATGCGCTCCATGTCCTTGATCTGCCGGCGGCTGAACTCCTTGAACTCGGTGTAGGGGTTGAAGACGGCGGCCCGCCGGGGCTGCGCTGCCCCCTCGTTGATGTCCTGCCGCCGGCAGAGCTTGGCGCTCAGCTCCGCGCCCGCGCTGGCCGTCAGGCAGCTCCGCTCCGCCTCGTCCCCGGCCGCCTCCTCGCCCCTGCCGGCCGGCCCCGCCGCCGCCTCGCCCTCCACTGCCGCCCCGCTCTCCTCCAACTGCAACCGCCGTTGCAGCTTCTGCGCCAGCTCCTCCGAGGCCATGGCCCGGAGCTGCCCGGCCACCGCGACGTCCTACCCCGCTCGGCTCCGCTCCAGCCGGGCTCGCCTGTCCCGGCCCGCAACTTTATTCCCTCACTCAGAGGGAGCGGGGCGGGACGGGGCGGGACGGGGCGGGGGGAGGCCGGGACGGGGCGGGCGCTTAAGGAGGCTCGGCGGCAGCCCCGGTGGTGGGGGGGGGCTCGTCCGCGCGGGGGGCGGTCGCCCTACCTCCCCCTCCCCAGGGGTACCCCCTGCGTGTACACCCACAGTCGGGTGCAACCCCGCAGGCTGACCCCCTCACCCGTACGCTCTCTCACGCAGGAATCACCCCTGCTCAGGTACATCCCCACAGACTATCTCCCCACAGGTACCCGCCTCCCCAGACAGGGAACCCCCCCACTCAGATACATCCCCATGCTCACCCTCCCACGCACCCCCCAATGAGCCCCCTGCGCCCCACTCCGCGGCACGACGCCGGCCCCGGAGTGCACAGGCCACGGACACCCCACAGCCGCTGACTGCACCACCCCGTTCTCCGGCCTGAGACGAGCCCCCAGTCCGGCCGGGCCCCCCCCCCGCGGCCGGGGAAAGCAGACAGGCCACGCTGGCTCCCCAGGCACCCCGCAGCCCACCCCACGCCTGCAGGGACGGCGAAGGCCAGGCTTGCCCCGTGCCGGCGCAGAGGGACCCCTTAAGCCCCTCCATGCGCCTCCCCTCTCTTATCTCCCTGGGCTAAAATTAACCCAGGACAAAGCTCAGCTGAGCTCCGGCCTCCCCCTCCTTCTCCGGAGAGCACGGAAGACGGGCGGCCCCTTTCCGCCACGCCGCTCCCCTTCCCCGGGCCGGTGCCCAGTGCCATCCCTGCCGTTCCCTGGCCTCGGCGGGGCACAGCGGCGTCCCTCCCCGGACTGTCCGACCCTGGCCCGGCTGATCGGAGGCTGATGTCGACCCCCGAGATGGGATCAGGGCTGGAGTGTAGCGGTTTAGGGTAGCTGCTGATGGGATTTACCCACCGGGGAGGAGGGGGAGAGGAAAGCATCAGCTCGCACCGGCCGCCTGCTTATGGCTCCTACGTGCCCGAGCCTGTGCATCATGGGGAACCTGTCCCAGCGGCTGTGACGTGGCTATTTCGCACCTCCCGGCGGGTGCTAAGCAGCTCTCTGACCCTACCACAACGTGGCGACCTACAGCGGATACTCCTGGGCAAGGTCATTCTCACCAAACCTCCTCAGAAAATTACTGCTGAGGCCGTTTGCAGAAACCCTGCCTGCTACCTCCTGCTTGGGCATGGCATGGGATGGCTGCAGGGTCACCACGCTTGTGGCACGGGAAGGCCACTGCAGGTGTATCACACCAAAACTGCCTGAAAACAAAGCTGCCGAGTGGAAGGGATGGCATGTGCTGTGCCCACACTGCTTTGCCTTCAGACACTGCCACATCCATGGTGGAGAGCAACTTCTTCCACTCAAGGGGTATGGCAAGGAGAGCTGGGAGGTGCTGCCAGGACACTGGCCACCCTGGAGACTCATGAGCAAAAAGGTGCTTCTCTGGCTTGCAGGGTGTGCAGAGACCAGAGTAGAACGACGGTGAAATCAGCAACAGCACAGCCAGGTTGCCATCTGCTGGAAATAAATTTGAGGGGTAGGAGATGGCTGGTAAATAACATGAGGAAAGACACAATCATCTGCAAAGTGGAATTGGTACAGAGATGGCACAATAACCGGGAGGGCAAGCGTAGGGACCTGTTTTAAGAATGCTGATGCGTATCTCTGACAACTGGGTACAACCATAGCAGTACACTCTTGCAGTATAAAACAAAGTACAAATCAGACAATCTGCATTACAGACTGTAGAGCGTGGGGTGGGAGCGCGGCTGTGGTCACCCGAGAGGGCTCTTTGCGGGGCAGGGGTGCGTGGGGATGTGAGCGGGTGGTGCCGGGGGTCATCGTGGTGGGGCAGGCGCGTGTCGTGGAGGCGTGCCGCGGCTCGGCGTGGGTCGGCGAGGCTGCAGCGTGGGGTGGGAGCGCGGCTGTGGTCACCCGAGAGGGCTCTTTGCGGGGCAGGGGTGCGTGGGGATGTGAGCGGGTGGTGCCGGGGGTCATCGTGGTGGGGCAGGCGCGTGTCGCGGAGGCGTGCCGCGGCTCGGCGTGGGTCGGTGGGGCTGCAGTGTGGGGGGGCAGGAGCGTGGTTGTGGTCACCCGAGAGGGCTCTTTGCGGGGCAGGGGTGCGTGGGGATGTGAGCGGGTGGTGCCGGGGGTCATCGTGGAGGGGCAGGCGCGTGTCGCGGAGGCGTGCCGCGGCTCGGCGTGGGTCGGCGAGGCTGCAGCGTGCGGTGGGAGCGCGGCTGTGGTCACCCGAGAGGGCTCTTTGCGGGGCAGGGGTGCGTGGGGATGTGAGCGGGTGGTGCCGGGGGTCATCGTGGTGGGGCAGGCGCGTGTCGCGGAGGCGTGCCGCGGCTCGGCGTGGGTCGGCGAGGCTGCAGCGTGGGGTGGGAGCGCGGCTGTGGTCACCCGAGAGGGCTCTTTGCGGGGCAGGGGTGCGTGGGGATGTGAGCGGGTGGTGCCGGGGGTCATCGTGGTGGGGCAGGCGCGTGTCGCGGAGGCGTGCCGCGGCTCGGCGTGGGTCGGCGAGGCTGCAGCGTGGGGTGGGAGCGTGGTGCCGGTGGCCCGAGGGGCCTGTTTGCGGGGCAGGGGTGCGTGGGGATGTGAGCGGGTGGTGCCGGGGGTCATCGTGGTGGGGCAGGCGCGTGTCGCGGAGGCGTGCCGCGGCTCGGCGTGGGTCGGCGAGGCTGCAGCGTGGGGTGGGAGCGTGGTGCCGGTGGCCCGAGGGGCCTGTTTGCGGGGCAGGGGTGCGTGGGGATGTGAGCGGGTGGTGCCGGGGGTCATCGTGGTGGGGCAGGCGCGTGTCGCGGAGGCGTGCCGCGGCTCGGCGTGGGTCGGCGAGGCTGCAGCGTGCGGTGGGAGCGCGGCTGTGGTCACCCGAGAGGGCTCTTTGCGGGGCAGGGGTGCGTGGGGATGTGAGCGGGTGGTGCCGGGGGTCATCGTGGTGGGGCAGGCGCGTGTCGCGGAGGCGTGCCGCGGCTCGGCGTGGGTCGGTGGGGCTGCAGTGTGGGGGGGCAGGAGCGTGGTTGTGGTCACCCGAGAGGGCTCTTGGCGGGGAGAGGGCTGCCTACGGCCATACCACCCTGAGAACGCCCGATCTCGTCTGATCTCGGAAGCTAAGCAGGGTCGGGCCCGGTTAGTACTTGGATGGGAGACCGCCTGGGAATACCGGGTGCTGTAGGCTTTTGGTTTTGGCCTTGGCGGCGGGGCGGCCCCTCTTTTCTTTTCTTTCTTTTCTTGCTGCGGTGTTGCGGGTGGAGGGGCAGGTGTGTGCGGCTGAGGGCGGGGGTCGTGGCGGTGGGGCAGGTGTGCTCTGCGACTGCCTGGCGCTCGGCTCTGTGGGTGGGTGGGGCTGCAGCGTGGGGTGGGAGCGCGGCTGTGGTCACCCGAGAGGGCTCTTTGCGGGGCAGGGGTGCGTGGGGATGTGAGCGGGTGGTGCCGGGGGTCATCGTGGTGGGGCAGGCGCGTGTCGCGGAGGCGTGCCGCGGCTCGGCGTGGGTCGGCGAGGCTGCAGCGTGGGGTGGGAGCGTGGTGCCGGTGGCCCGAGGGGCCTGTTTGCGGGGCAGGGGTGCGTGGGGATGTGAGCGGGTGGTGCCGGGGGTCATCGTGGTGGGGCAGGCGCGTGTCGCGGAGGCGTGCCGCGGCTCGGCGTGGGTCGGCGAGGCTGCAGCGTGGGGTGGGAGCGTGGTGCCGGTGGCCCGAGGGGCCTGTTTGCGGGGCAGGGGTGCGTGGGGATGTGAGCGGGTGGTGCCGGGGGTCATCGTGGTGGGGCAGGCGCGTGTCGCGGAGGCGTGCCGCGGCTCGGCGTGGGTCGGTGGGGCTGCAGTGTGGGGGGGCAGGAGCGTGGTTGTGGTCACCCGAGAGGGCTCTTGGCGGGGAGAGGGCTGCCTACGGCCATACCACCCTGAGAACGCCCGATCTCGTCTGATCTCGGAAGCTAAGCAGGGTCGGGCCCGGTTAGTACTTGGATGGGAGACCGCCTGGGAATACCGGGTGCTGTAGGCTTTTGGTTTTGGCCTTGGCGGCGGGGCGGCCCCTCTTTTCTTTTCTTTTCTTTTCTTTTCTTGCTGCGGTGTTGCGGGTGGAGGGGCAGGTGTGTGCGGCTGAGGGCGGGGGTCGTGGCGGTGGGGCAGGTGTGCTCTGCGACTGCCTGGCGCTCGGCTCTGTGGGTGGGTGGGGCTGCAGCGTGGGGTGGGAGCGCGGCTGTGGTCACCCGAGAGGGCTCTTTGCGGGGCAGGGGTGCGTGGGGATGTGAGCGGGTGGTGCCGGGGGTCATCGTGGTGGGGCAGGCGCGTGTCGCGGAGGCGTGCCGCGGCTTGGCGTGGGTCGGCGAGGCTGCAGCGTGGGGTGGGAGCGCGGCTGTGGTCACCCGAGAGGGCTCTTTGCGGGGCAGGGGTGCGTGGGGATGTGAGCGGGTGGTGCCGGGGGTCATCGTGGTGGGGCAGGCGCGTGTCGCGGAGGCGTGCCGCGGCTCGGCGTGGGTCGGCGAGGCTGCAGCGTGGGGTGGGAGCGTGGTGCCGGTGGCCCGAGGGGCCTGTTTGCGGGGCAGGGGTGCGTGGGGATGTGAGCGGGTGGTGCCGGGGGTCATCGTGGTGGGGCAGGCGCGTGTCGCGGAGGCGTGCCGCGGCTCGGCGTGGGTCGGCGAGGCTGCAGCGTGGGGTGGGAGCGTGGTGCCGGTGGCCCGAGGGGCCTGTTTGCGGGGCAGGGGTGCGTGGGGATGTGAGCGGGTGGTGCCGGGGGTCATCGTGGTGGGGCAGGCGCGTGTCGCGGAGGCGTGCCGCGGCTCGGCGTGGGTCGGCGAGGCTGCAGCGTGGGGTGGGAGCGCGGCTGTGGTCACCCGAGAGGGCTCTTTGCGGGGCAGGGGTGCGTGGGGATGTGAGCGGGTGGTGCCGGGGGTCATCGTGGTGGGGCAGGCGCGTGTCGCGGAGGCGTGCCGCGGCTCGGCGTGGGTCGGCGAGGCTGCAGCGTGGGGTGGGAGCGTGGTGCCGGTGGCCCGAGGGGCCTGTTTGCGGGGCAGGGGTGCGTGGGGATGTGAGCGGGTGGTGCCGGGGGTCATCGTGGTGGGGCAGGCGCGTGTCGCGGAGGCGTGCCGCGGCTCGGCGTGGGTCGGTGGGGCTGCAGTGTGGGGGGGCAGGAGCGTGGTTGTGGTCACCCGAGAGGGCTCTTGGCGGGGAGAGGGCTGCCTACGGCCATACCACCCTGAGAACGCCCGATCTCGTCTGATCTCGGAAGCTAAGCAGGGTCGGGCCCGGTTAGTACTTGGATGGGAGACCGCCTGGGAATACCGGGTGCTGTAGGCTTTTGGTTTTGGCCTTGGCGGCGGGGCGGCCCCTCTTTTCTTTTGTTGCTGCGGTGTTGCGGGTGGAGGGGCAGGTGTGTGCGGCTGAGGGCGGGGGTCGTGGCGGTGGGGCAGGTGTGCTCTGCGACTGCCTGGCGCTCGGCTCTGTGGGTGGGTGGGGCTGCAGCGTGGGGTGGGAGCGCGGCTGTGGTCACCCGAGAGGGCTCTTTGCGGGGCAGGGGTGCGTGGGGATGTGAGCGGGTGGTGCCGGGGGTCATCGTGGTGGGGCAGGCGCGTGTCGCGGAGGCGTGCCGCGGCTCGGCGTGGGTCGGCGAGGCTGCAGCGTGGGGTGGGAGCGTGGTGCCGGTGGCCCGAGGGGCCTGTTTGCGGGGCAGGGGTGCGTGGGGATGTGAGCGGGTGGTGCCGGGGGTCATCGTGGTGGGGCAGGCGCGTGTCGCGGAGGCGTGCCGCGGCTCGGCGTGGGTCGGCGAGGCTGCAGCGTGGGGTGGGAGCGTGGTGCCGGTGGCCCGAGGGGCCTGTTTGCGGGGCAGGGGTGCGTGGGGATGTGAGCGGGTGGTGCCGGGGGTCATCGTGGTGGGGCAGGCGCGTGTCGCGGAGGCGTGCCGCGGCTCGGCGTGGGTCGGCGAGGCTGCAGCGTGGGGTGGGAGCGTGGTGCCGGTGGCCCGAGGGGCCTGTTTGCGGGGCAGGGGTGCGTGGGGATGTGAGCGGGTGGTGCCGGGGGTCATCGTGGTGGGGCAGGCGCGTGTCGCGGAGGCGTGCCGCGGCTCGGCGTGGGTCGGCGAGGCTGCAGCGTGGGGTGGGAGCGTGGTGCCGGTGGCCCGAGGGGCCTGTTTGCGGGGCAGGGGTGCGTGGGGATGTGAGCGGGTGGTGCCGGGGGTCATCGTGGTGGGGCAGGCGCGTGTCGCGGAGGCGTGCCGCGGCTCGGCGTGGGTCGGCGAGGCTGCAGCGTGGGGTGGGAGCGCGGCTGTGGTCACCCGAGAGGGCTCTTTGCGGGGCAGGGGTGCGTGGGGATGTGAGCGGGTGGTGCCGGGGGTCATCGTGGTGGGGCAGGCGCGTGTCGCGGAGGCGTGCCGCGGCTCGGCGTGGGTCGGCGAGGCTGCAGCGTGGGGTGGGAGCGTGGTGCCGGTGGCCCGAGGGGCCTGTTTGCGGGGCAGGGGTGCGTGGGGATGTGAGCGGGTGGTGCCGGGGGTCATCGTGGTGGGGCAGGCGCGTGTCGCGGAGGCGTGCCGCGGCTCGGCGTGGGTCGGCGAGGCTGCAGCGTGGGGTGGGAGCGTGGTGCCGGTGGCCCGAGGGGCCTGTTTGCGGGGCAGGGGTGCGTGGGGATGTGAGCGGGTGGTGCCGGGGGTCATCGTGGTGGGGCAGGCGCGTGTCGCGGAGGCGTGCCGCGGCTCGGCGTGGGTCGGCGAGGCTGCAGCGTGGGGTGGGAGCGCGGCTGTGGTCACCCGAGAGGGCTCTTTGCGGGGCAGGGGTGCGTGGGGATGTGAGCGGGTGGTGCCGGGGGTCATCGTGGTGGGGCAGGCGCGTGTCGCGGAGGCGTGCCGCGGCTCGGCGTGGGTCGGCGAGGCTGCAGCGTGGGGTGGGAGCGCGGCTGTGGTCACCCGAGAGGGCTCTTTGCGGGGCAGGGGTGCGTGGGGATGTGAGCGGGTGGTGCCGGGGGTCATCGTGGTGGGGCAGGCGCGTGTCGCGGAGGCGTGCCGCGGCTCGGCGTGGGTCGGCGAGGCTGCAGCGTGGGGTGGGAGCGTGGTGCCGGTGGCCCGAGGGGCCTGTTTGCGGGGCAGGGGTGCGTGGGGATGTGAGCGGGTGGTGCCGGGGGTCATCGTGGTGGGGCAGGCGCGTGTCGCGGAGGCGTGCCGCGGCTCGGCGTGGGTCGGTGGGGCTGCAGTGTGGGGGGGCAGGAGCGTGGTTGTGGTCACCCGAGAGGGCTCTTGGCGGGGAGAGGGCTGCCTACGGCCATACCACCCTGAGAACGCCCGATCTCGTCTGATCTCGGAAGCTAAGCAGGGTCGGGCCCGGTTAGTACTTGGATGGGAGACCGCCTGGGAATACCGGGTGCTGTAGGCTTTTGGTTTTGGCCTTGGCGGCGGGGCGGCCCCTCTTTTCTTTTCTTTCTTTTCTTGCTGCGGTGTTGCGGGTGGAGGGGCAGGTGTGTGCGGCTGAGGGCGGGGGTCGTGGCGGTGGGGCAGGTGTGCTCTGCGACTGCCTGGCGCTCGGCTCTGTGGGTGGGTGGGGCTGCAGCGTGGGGTGGGAGCGCGGCTGTGGTCACCCGAGAGGGCTCTTTGCGGGGCAGGGGTGCGTGGGGATGTGAGCGGGTGGTGCCGGGGGTCATCGTGGTGGGGCAGGCGCGTGTCGCGGAGGCGTGCCGCGGCTCGGCGTGGGTCGGCGAGGCTGCAGCGTGGGGTGGGAGCGTGGTGCCGGTGGCCCGAGGGGCCTGTTTGCGGGGCAGGGGTGCGTGGGGATGTGAGCGGGTGGTGCCGGGGGTCATCGTGGTGGGGCAGGCGCGTGTCGCGGAGGCGTGCCGCGGCTCGGCGTGGGTCGGCGAGGCTGCAGCGTGGGGTGGGAGCGCGGCTGTGGTCACCCGAGAGGGCTCTTTGCGGGGCAGGGGTGCGTGGGGATGTGAGCGGGTGGTGCCGGGGGTCATCGTGGTGGGGCAGGCGCGTGTCGCGGAGGCGTGCCGCGGCTCGGCGTGGGTCGGCGAGGCTGCAGCGTGGGGTGGGAGCGTGGTGCCGGTGGCCCGAGGGGCCTGTTTGCGGGGCAGGGGTGCGTGGGGATGTGAGCGGGTGGTGCCGGGGGTCATCGTGGTGGGGCAGGCGCGTGTCGCGGAGGCGTGCCGCGGCTCGGCGTGGGTCGGCGAGGCTGCAGCGTGGGGTGGGAGCGTGGTGCCGGTGGCCCGAGGGGCCTGTTTGCGGGGCAGGGGTGCGTGGGGATGTGAGCGGGTGGTGCCGGGGGTCATCGTGGTGGGGCAGGCGCGTGTCGCGGAGGCGTGCCGCGGCTCGGCGTGGGTCGGCGAGGCTGCAGCGTGGGGTGGGAGCACGGCTGTGGTCACCCGAGAGGGCTCTTTGCGGGGCAGGGGTGCGTGGGGATGTGAGCGGGTGGTGCCGGGGGTCATCGTGGTGGGGCAGGCGCGTGTCGCGGAGGCGTGCCGCGGCTCGGCGTGGGTCGGCGAGGCTGCAGCGTGGGGTGGGAGCGTGGTGCCGGTGGCCCGAGGGGCCTGTTTGCGGGGCAGGGGTGCGTGGGGATGTGAGCGGGTGGTGCCGGGGGTCATCGTGGTGGGGCAGGCGCGTGTCGCGGAGGCGTGCCGCGGCTCGGCGTGGGTCGGCGAGGCTGCAGCGTGGGGTGGGAGCGTGGTGCCGGTGGCCCGAGGGGCCTGTTTGCGGGGCAGGGGTGCGTGGGGATGTGAGCGGGTGGTGCCGGGGGTCATCGTGGTGGGGCAGGCGCGTGTCGCGGAGGCGTGCCGCGGCTCGGCGTGGGTCGGCGAGGCTGCAGCGTGCGGTGGGAGCGCGGCTGTGGTCACCCGAGAGGGCTCTTTGCGGGGCAGGGGTGCGTGGGGATGTGAGCGGGTGGTGCCGGGGGTCATCGTGGTGGGGCAGGCGCGTGTCGCGGAGGCGTGCCGCGGCTCGGCGTGGGTCGGCGAGGCTGCAGCGTGGGGTGGGAGCGCGGCTGTGGTCACCCGAGAGGGCTCTTTGCGGGGCAGGGGTGCGTGGGGATGTGAGCGGGTGGTGCCGGGGGTCATCGTGGTGGGGCAGGCGCGTGTCGCGGAGGCGTGCCGCGGCTCGGCGTGGGTCGGCGAGGCTGCAGCGTGGGGTGGGAGCGTGGTGCCGGTGGCCCGAGGGGCCTGTTTGCGGGGCAGGGGTGCGTGGGGATGTGAGCGGGTGGTGCCGGGGGTCATCGTGGTGGGGCAGGCGCGTGTCGCGGAGGCGTGCCGCGGCTCGGCGTGGGTCGGCGAGGCTGCAGCGTGGGGTGGGAGCGTGGTGCCGGTGGCCCGAGGGGCCTGTTTGCGGGGCAGGGGTGCGTGGGGATGTGAGCGGGTGGTGCCGGGGGTCATCGTGGTGGGGCAGGCGCGTGTCGCGGAGGCGTGCCGCGGCTCGGCGTGGGTCGGCGAGGCTGCAGCGTGGGGTGGGAGCGTGGTGCCGGTGGCCCGAGGGGCCTGTTTGCGGGGCAGGGGTGCGTGGGGATGTGAGCGGGTGGTGCCGGGGGTCATCGTGGTGGGGCAGGCGCGTGTCGCGGAGGCGTGCCGCGGCTCGGCGTGGGTCGGTGGGGCTGCAGTGTGGGGGGGCAGGAGCGTGGTTGTGGTCACCCGAGAGGGCTCTTGGCGGGGAGAGGGCTGCCTACGGCCATACCACCCTGAGAACGCCCGATCTCGTCTGATCTCGGAAGCTAAGCAGGGTCGGGCCCGGTTAGTACTTGGATGGGAGACCGCCTGGGAATACCGGGTGCTGTAGGCTTTTGGTTTTGGCCTTGGCGGCGGGGCGGCCCCTCTTTTCTTTTCTTTTCTTTTCTTTTCTTGCTGCGGTGTTGCGGGTGGAGGGGCAGGTGTGTGCGGCTGAGGGCGGGGGTCGTGGCGGTGGGGCAGGTGTGCTCTGCGACTGCCTGGCGCTCGGCTCTGTGGGTGGGTGGGGCTGCAGCGTGGGGTGGGAGCGCGGCTGTGGTCACCCGAGAGGGCTCTTTGCGGGGCAGGGGTGCGTGGGGATGTGAGCGGGTGGTGCCGGGGGTCATCGTGGTGGGGCAGGCGCGTGTCGCGGAGGCGTGCCGCGGCTCGGCGTGGGTCGGCGAGGCTGCAGCGTGGGGGGGGAGCGTGGTGCCGGTGGCCCGAGGGGCCTGTTTGCGGGGCAGGGGTGCATGGGGATGTGAGCGGGTGGTGCCGGGGGTCATCGTGGTGGGGCAGGCGCGTGTCGCGGAGGCGTGCCGCGGCTCGGCGTGGGTCGGCGAGGCTGCAGCGTGGGGTGGGAGCGTGGTGCCGGTGGCCCGAGGGGCCTGTTTGCGGGGCAGGGGTGCGTGGGGATGTGAGCGGGTGGTGCCGGGGGTCATCGTGGTGGGGCAGGCGCGTGTCGCGGAGGCGTGCCGCGGCTCGGCGTGGGTCGGTGGGGCTGCAGTGTGGGGGGGCAGGAGCGTGGTTGTGGTCACCCGAGAGGGCTCTTGGCGGGGAGAGGGCTGCCTACGGCCATACCACCCTGAGAACGCCCGATCTCGTCTGATCTCGGAAGCTAAGCAGGGTCGGGCCCGGTTAGTACTTGGATGGGAGACCGCCTGGGAATACCGGGTGCTGTAGGCTTTTGGTTTTGGCCTTGGCGGCGGGGCGGCCCCTCTTTTCTTTTTTCTTTTCTTTTCTTGCTGCGGTGTTGCGGGTGGAGGGGCAGGTGTGTGCGGCTGAGGGCGGGGGTCGTGGCGGTGGGGCAGGTGTGCTCTGCGACTGCCTGGCGCTCGGCTCTGTGGGTGGGTGGGGCTGCAGCGTGGGGTGGGAGCGCGGCTGTGGTCACCCGAGAGGGCTCTTTGCGGGGCAGGGGTGCGTGGGGATGTGAGCGGGTGGTGCCGGGGGTCATCGTGGAGGGGCAGGCGCGTGTCGCGGAGGCGTGCCGCGGCTCGGCGTGGGTCGGCGAGGCTGCAGCGTGCGGTGGGAGCGCGGCTGTGGTCACCCGAGAGGGCTCTTTGCGGGGCAGGGGTGCGTGGGGATGTGAGCGGGTGGTGCCGGGGGTCATCGTGGTGGGGCAGGCGCGTGTCGCGGAGGTGTGCCGCGGCTCGGCGTGGGTCGGCGAGGCTGCAGCGTGGGGTGGGAGCGCGGCTGTGGTCACCCGAGAGGGCTCTTTGCGGGGCAGGGGTGCGTGGGGATGTGAGCGGGTGGTGCCGGGGGTCATCGTGGTGGGGCAGGCGCGTGTCGCGGAGGCGTGCCGCGGCTCGGCGTGGGTCGGCGAGGCTGCAGCGTGGGGTGGGAGCGTGGTGCCGGTGGCCCGAGGGGCCTGTTTGCGGGGCAGGGGTGCGTGGGGATGTGAGCGGGTGGTGCCGGGGGTCATCGTGGTGGGGCAGGCGCGTGTCGCGGAGGCGTGCCGCGGCTCGGCGTGGGTCGGCGAGGCTGCAGCGTGGGGTGGGAGCGTGGTGCCGGTGGCCCGAGGGGCCTGTTTGCGGGGCAGGGGTGCGTGGGGATGTGAGCGGGTGGTGCCGGGGGTCATCGTGGTGGGGCAGGCGCGTGTCGCGGAGGCGTGCCGCGGCTCGGCGTGGGTCGGCGAGGCTGCAGCGTGGGGTGGGAGCGTGGTGCCGGTGGCCCGAGGGGCCTGTTTGCGGGGCAGGGGTGCGTGGGGATGTGAGCGGGTGGTGCCGGGGGTCATCGTGGTGGGGCAGGCGCGTGTCGCGGAGGCGTGCCGCGGCTCGGCGTGGGTCGGCGAGGCTGCAGCGTGGGGTGGGAGCGTGGTGCCGGTGGCCCGAGGGGCCTGTTTGCGGGGCAGGGGTGCGTGGGGATGTGAGCGGGTGGTGCCGGGGGTCATCGTGGTGGGGCAGGCGCGTGTCGCGGAGGCGTGCCGCGGCTCGGCGTGGGTCGGCGAGGCTGCAGCGTGGGGTGGGAGCGCGGCTGTGGTCACCCGAGAGGGCTCTTTGCGGGGCAGGGGTGCGTGGGGATGTGAGCGGGTGGTGCCGGGGGTCATCGTGGTGGGGCAGGCGCGTGTCGCGGAGGCGTGCCGCGGCTCGGCGTGGGTCGGCGAGGCTGCAGCGTGGGGTGGGAGCGTGGTGCCGGTGGCCCGAGGGGCCTGTTTGCGGGGCAGGGGTGCGTGGGGATGTGAGCGGGTGGTGCCGGGGGTCATCGTGGTGGGGCAGGCGCGTGTCGCGGAGGCGTGCCGCGGCTCGGCGTGGGTCGGCGAGGCTGCAGCGTGGGGTGGGAGCGTGGTGCCGGTGGCCCGAGGGGCCTGTTTGCGGGGCAGGGGTGCGTGGGGATGTGAGCGGGTGGTGCCGGGGGTCATCGTGGTGGGGCAGGCGCGTGTCGCGGAGGCGTGCCGCGGCTCGGCGTGGGTCGGCGAGGCTGCAGCGTGGGGTGGGAGCGTGGTGCCGGTGGCCCGAGGGGCCTGTTTGCGGGGCAGGGGTGCGTGGGGATGTGAGCGGGTGGTGCCGGGGGTCATCGTGGTGGGGCAGGCGCGTGTCGCGGAGGCGTGCCGCGGCTCGGCGTGGGTCGGTGGGGCTGCAGTGTGGGGGGGCAGGAGCGTGGTTGTGGTCACCCGAGAGGGCTCTTGGCGGGGAGAGGGCTGCCTACGGCCATACCACCCTGAGAACGCCCGATCTCGTCTGATCTCGGAAGCTAAGCAGGGTCGGGCCCGGTTAGTACTTGGATGGGAGACCGCCTGGGAATACCGGGTGCTGTAGGCTTTTGGTTTTGGCCTTGGCGGCGGGGCGGCCCCTCTTTTCTTTTCTTTCTTTTCTTGCTGCGGTGTTGCGGGTGGAGGGGCAGGTGTGTGCGGCTGAGGGCGGGGGTCGTGGCGGTGGGGCAGGTGTGCTCTGCGACTGCCTGGCGCTCGGCTCTGTGGGTGGGTGGGGCTGCAGCGTGGGGTGGGAGCGCGGCTGTGGTCACCCGAGAGGGCTCTTTGCGGGGCAGGGGTGCGTGGGGATGTGAGCGGGTGGTGCCGGGGGTCATCGTGGTGGGGCAGGCGCGTGTCGCGGAGGCGTGCCGCGGCTCGGCGTGGGTCGGCGAGGCTGCAGCGTGGGGTGGGAGCGTGGTGCCGGTGGCCCGAGGGGCCTGTTTGCGGGGCAGGGGTGCGTGGGGATGTGAGCGGGTGGTGCCGGGGGTCATCGTGGTGGGGCAGGCGCGTGTCGCGGAGGCGTGCCGCGGCTCGGCGTGGGTCGGCGAGGCTGCAGCGTGGGGTGGGAGCGTGGTGCCGGTGGCCCGAGGGGCCTGTTTGCGGGGCAGGGGTGCGTGGGGATGTGAGCGGGTGGTGCCGGGGGTCATCGTGGTGGGGCAGGCGCGTGTCGCGGAGGCGTGCCGCGGCTCGGCGTGGGTCGGCGAGGCTGCAGCGTGGGGTGGGAGCGCGGCTGTGGTCACCCGAGAGGGCTCTTTGCGGGGCAGGGGTGCGTGGGGATGTGAGCGGGTGGTGCCGGGGGTCATCGTGGTGGGGCAGGCGCGTGTCGCGGAGGCGTGCCGCGGCTCGGCGTGGGTCGGCGAGGCTGCAGCGTGGGGTGGGAGCGTGGTGCCGGTGGCCCGAGGGGCCTGTTTGCGGGGCAGGGGTGCGTGGGGATGTGAGCGGGTGGTGCCGGGGGTCATCGTGGTGGGGCAGGCGCGTGTCGCGGAGGCGTGCCGCGGCTCGGCGTGGGTCGGTGGGGCTGCAGTGTGGGGGGGCAGGAGCGTGGTTGTGGTCACCCGAGAGGGCTCTTGGCGGGGAGAGGGCTGCCTACGGCCATACCACCCTGAGAACGCCCGATCTCGTCTGATCTCGGAAGCTAAGCAGGGTCGGGCCCGGTTAGTACTTGGATGGGAGACCGCCTGGGAATACCGGGTGCTGTAGGCTTTTGGTTTTGGCCTTGGCGGCGGGGCGGCCCCTCTTTTCTTTTCTTTTCTTTTCTTTTCTTGCTGCGGTGTTGCGGGTGGAGGGGCAGGTGTGTGCGGCTGAGGGCGGGGGTCGTGGCGGTGGGGCAGGTGTGCTCTGCGACTGCCTGGCGCTCGGCTCTGTGGGTGGGTGGGGCTGCAGCGTGGGGTGGGAGCGCGGCTGTGGTCACCCGAGAGGGCTCTTTGCGGGGCAGGGGTGCGTGGGGATGTGAGCGGGTGGTGCCGGGGGTCATCGTGGTGGGGCAGGCGCGTGTCGCGGAGGCGTGCCGCGGCTCGGCGTGGGTCGGCGAGGCTGCAGCGTGGGGTGGGAGCGCGGCTGTGGTCACCCGAGAGGGCTCTTTGCGGGGCAGGGGTGCGTGGGGATGTGAGCGGGTGGTGCCGGGGGTCATCGTGGAGGGGCAGGCGCTTGTCGCGGAGGCGTGCCGCGGCTCGGCGTGGGTCGGCGAGGCTGCAGCGTGGGGTGGGAGCGTGGTGCCGGTGGCCCGAGGGGCCTGTTTGCGGGGCAGGGGTGCGTGGGGATGTGAGCGGGTGGTGCCGGGGGTCATCGTGGTGGGGCAGGCGCGTGTCGCGGAGGCGTGCCGCGGCTCGGCGTGGGTCGGCGAGGCTGCAGCGTGGGGTGGGAGCGCGGCTGTGGTCACCCGAGAGGGCTCTTTGCGGGGCAGGGGTGCGTGGGGATGTGAGCGGGTGGTGCCGGGGGTCATCGTGGAGGGGCAGGCGCTTGTCGCGGAGGCGTGCCGCGGCTCGGCGTGGGTCGGCGAGGCTGCAGCGTGGGGTGGGAGCGTGGTGCCGGTGGCCCGAGGGGCCTGTTTGCGGGGCAGGGGTGCGTGGGGATGTGAGCGGGTGGTGCCGGGGGTCATCGTGGTGGGGCAGGCGCGTGTCGCGGAGGCGTGCCGCGGCTCGGCGTGGGTCGGCGAGGCTGCAGCGTGGGGTGGGAGCGTGGTGCCGGTGGCCCGAGGGGCCTGTTTGCGGGGCAGGGGTGCGTGGGGATGTGAGCGGGTGGTGCCGGGGGTCATCGTGGTGGGGCAGGCGCGTGTCGCGGAGGCGTGCCGCGGCTCGGCGTGGGTCGGCGAGGCTGCAGCGTGGGGTGGGAGCGCGGCTGTGGTCACCCGAGAGGGCTCTTTGCGGGGCAGGGGTGCGTGGGGATGTGAGCGGGTGGTGCCGGGGGTCATCGTGGTGGGGCAGGCGCGTGTCGCGGAGGCGTGCCGCGGCTCGGCGTGGGTCGGCGAGGCTGCAGCGTGGGGTGGGAGCGTGGTGCCGGTGGCCCGAGGGGCCTGTTTGCGGGGCAGGGGTGCGTGGGGATGTGAGCGGGTGGTGCCGGGGGTCATCGTGGTGGGGCAGGCGCGTGTCGCGGAGGCGTGCCGCGGCTCGGCGTGGGTCGGTGGGGCTGCAGTGTGGGGGGGCAGGAGCGTGGTTGTGGTCACCCGAGAGGGCTCTTGGCGGGGAGAGGGCTGCCTACCGCCATACCACCCTGAGAACGCCCGATCTCGTCTGATCTCGGAAGCTAAGCAGGGTCGGGCCCGGTTAGTACTTGGATGGGAGACCGCCTGGGAATACCGGGTGCTGTAGGCTTTTGGTTTTGGCCTTGGCGGCGGGGCGGCCCCTCTTTTCTTTTCTTTTCTTTTCTTTTCTTGCTGCGGTGTTGCGGGTGGAGGGGCAGGTGTGTGCGGCTGAGGGCGGGGGTCGTGGCGGTGGGGCAGGTGTGCTCTGCGACTGCCTGGCGCTCGGCTCTGTGGGTGGGTGGGGCTGCAGCGTGGGGTGGGAGCGCGGCTGTGGTCACCCGAGAGGGCTCTTTGCGGGGCAGGGGTGCGTGGGGATGTGAGCGGGTGGTGCCGGGGGTCATCGTGGTGGGGCAGGCGCGTGTCGCGGAGGCGTGCCGCGGCTCGGCGTGGGTCGGCGAGGCTGCAGCGTGGGGTGGGAGCGCGGCTGTGGTCACCCGAGAGGGCTCTTTGCGGGGCAGGGGTGCGTGGGGATGTGAGCGGGTGGTGCCGGGGGTCATCGTGGAGGGGCAGGCGCTTGTCGCGGAGGCGTGCCGCGGCTCGGCGTGGGTCGGCGAGGCTGCAGCGTGGGGTGGGAGCGTGGTGCCGGTGGCCCGAGGGGCCTGTTTGCGGGGCAGGGGTGCGTGGGGATGTGAGCGGGTGGTGCCGGGGGTCATCGTGGTGGGGCAGGCGCGTGTCGCGGAGGCGTGCCGCGGCTCGGCGTGGGTCGGCGAGGCTGCAGCGTGGGGTGGGAGCGCGGCTGTGGTCACCCGAGAGGGCTCTTTGCGGGGCAGGGGTGCGTGGGGATGTGAGCGGGTGGTGCCGGGGGTCATCGTGGAGGGGCAGGCGCTTGTCGCGGAGGCGTGCCGCGGCTCGGCGTGGGTCGGCGAGGCTGCAGCGTGGGGTGGGAGCGTGGTGCCGGTGGCCCGAGGGGCCTGTTTGCGGGGCAGGGGTGCGTGGGGATGTGAGCGGGTGGTGCCGGGGGTCATCGTGGTGGGGCAGGCGCGTGTCGCGGAGGCGTGCCGCGGCTCGGCGTGGGTCGGCGAGGCTGCAGCGTGGGGTGGGAGCGCGGCTGTGGTCACCCGAGAGGGCTCTTTGCGGGGCAGGGGTGCGTGGGGATGTGAGCGGGTGGTGCCGGGGGTCATCGTGGTGGGGCAGGCGCGTGTCGCGGAGGCGTGCCGCGGCTCGGCGTGGGTCGGCGAGGCTGCAGCGTGGGGGGGGAGCGTGGTGCCGGTGGCCCGAGGGGCCTGTTTGCGGGGCAGGGGTGCGTGGGGATGTGAGCGGGTGGTGCCGGGGGTCATCGTGGTGGGGCAGGCGCGTGTCGCGGAGGCGTGCCGCGGCTCGGCGTGGGTTGGCGAGGCTGCAGCGTGCGGTGGGAGCGCGGCTGTGGTCACCCGAGAGGGCTCTTTGCGGGGCAGGGGTGCGTGGGGATGTGAGCGGGTGGTGCCGGGGGTCATCGTGGTGGGGCAGGCGCGTGTCGCGGAGGCGTGCCGCGGCTCGGCGTGGGTCGGTGGGGCTGCAGTGTGGGGGGGCAGGAGCGTGGTTGTGGTCACCCGAGAGGGCTCTTGGCGGGGAGAGGGCTGCCTACCGCCATACCACCCTGAGAACGCCCGATCTCGTCTGATCTCGGAAGCTAAGCAGGGTCGGGCCCGGTTAGTACTTGGATGGGAGACCGCCTGGGAATACCGGGTGCTGTAGGCTTTTGGTTTTGGCCTTGGCGGCGGGGCGGCCCCTCTTTTCTTTTCTTTCTTTTCTTGCTGCGGTGTTGCGGGTGGAGGGGCAGGTGTGTGCGGCTGAGGGCGGGGGTCGTGGCGGTGGGGCAGGTGTGCTCTGCGACTGCCTGGCGCTCGGCTCTGTGGGTGGGTGGGGCTGCAGCGTGGGGTGGGAGCGCGGCTGTGGTCACCCGAGAGGGCTCTTTGCGGGGCAGGGGTGCGTGGGGATGTGAGCGGGTGGTGCCGGGGGTCATCGTGGTGGGGCAGGCGCGTGTCGCGGAGGCGTGCCGCGGCTCGGCGTGGGTCGGCGAGGCTGCAGCGTGGGGTGGGAGCGTGGTGCCGGTGGCCCGAGGGGCCTGTTTGCGGGGCAGGGGTGCGTGGGGATGTGAGCGGGTGGTGCCGGGGGTCATCGTGGTGGGGCAGGCGCGTGTCGCGGAGGCGTGCCGCGGCTCGGCGTGGGTCGGCGAGGCTGCAGCGTGGGGTGGGAGCGTGGTGCCGGTGGCCCGAGGGGCCTGTTTGCGGGGCAGGGGTGCGTGGGGATGTGAGCGGGTGGTGCCGGGGGTCATCGTGGTGGGGCAGGCGCGTGTCGCGGAGGCGTGCCGCGGCTCGGCGTGGGTCGGCGAGGCTGCAGCGTGGGGTGGGAGCGTGGTGCCGGTGGCCCGAGGGGCCTGTTTGCGGGGCAGGGGTGCGTGGGGATGTGAGCGGGTGGTGCCGGGGGTCATCGTGGTGGGGCAGGCGCGTGTCGCGGAGGCGTGCCGCGGCTCGGCGTGGGTCGGCGAGGCTGCAGCGTGGGGTGGGAGCGTGGTGCCGGTGGCCCGAGGGGCCTGTTTGCGGGGCAGGGGTGCGTGGGGATGTGAGCGGGTGGTGCCGGGGGTCATCGTGGTGGGGCAGGCGCGTGTCGCGGAGGCGTGCCGCGGCTCGGCGTGGGTCGGTGGGGCTGCAGTGTGGGGGGGCAGGAGCGTGGTTGTGGTCACCCGAGAGGGCTCTTGGCGGGGAGAGGGCTGCCTACGGCCATACCACCCTGAGAACGCCCGATCTCGTCTGATCTCGGAAGCTAAGCAGGGTCGGGCCCGGTTAGTACTTGGATGGGAGACCGCCTGGGAATACCGGGTGCTGTAGGCTTTTGGTTTTGGCCTTGGCGGCGGGGCGGCCCCTCTTTTCTTTTGTTGCTGCGGTGTTGCGGGTGGAGGGGCAGGTGTGTGCGGCTGAGGGCGGGGGTCGTGGCGGTGGGGCAGGTGTGCTCTGCGACTGCCTGGCGCTCGGCTCTGTGGGTGGGTGGGGCTGCAGCGTGGGGTGGGAGCGCGGCTGTGGTCACCCGAGAGGGCTCTTTGCGGGGCAGGGGTGCGTGGGGATGTGAGCGGGTGGTGCCGGGGGTCATCGTGGTGGGGCAGGCGCGTGTCGCGGAGGCGTGCCGCGGCTCGGCGTGGGTCGGCGAGGCTGCAGCGTGGGGTGGGAGCGTGGTGCCGGTGGCCCGAGGGGCCTGTTTGCGGGGCAGGGGTGCGTGGGGATGTGAGCGGGTGGTGCCGGGGGTCATCGTGGTGGGGCAGGCGCGTGTCGCGGAGGCGTGCCGCGGCTCGGCGTGGGTCGGCGAGGCTGCAGCGTGGGGTGGGAGCGCGGCTGTGGTCACCCGAGAGGGCTCTTTGCGGGGCAGGGGTGCGTGGGGATGTGAGCGGGTGGTGCCGGGGGTCATCGTGGTGGGGCAGGCGCGTGTCGCGGAGGCGTGCCGCGGCTCGGCGTGGGTCGGCGAGGCTGCAGCGTGGGGTGGGAGCGTGGTGCCGGTGGCCCGAGGGGCCTGTTTGCGGGGCAGGGGTGCGTGGGGATGTGAGCGGGTGGTGCCGGGGGTCATCGTGGTGGGGCAGGCGCGTGTCGCGGAGGCGTGCCGCGGCTCGGCGTGGGTCGGTGGGGCTGCAGTGTGGGGGGGCAGGAGCGTGGTTGTGGTCACCCGAGAGGGCTCTTGGCGGGGAGAGGGCTGCCTACGGCCATACCACCCTGAGAACGCCCGATCTCGTCTGATCTCGGAAGCTAAGCAGGGTCGGGCCCGGTTAGTACTTGGATGGGAGACCGCCTGGGAATACCGGGTGCTGTAGGCTTTTGGTTTTGGCCTTGGCGGCGGGGCGGCCCCTCTTTTCTTTTCTTTCTTTTCTTGCTGCGGTGTTGCGGGTGGAGGGGCAGGTGTGTGCGGCTGAGGGCGGGGGTCGTGGCGGTGGGGCAGGTGTGCTCTGCGACTGCCTGGCGCTCGGCTCTGTGGGTGGGTGGGGCTGCAGCGTGGGGTGGGAGCGCGGCTGTGGTCACCCGAGAGGGCTCTTTGCGGGGCAGGGGTGCGTGGGGATGTGAGCGGGTGGTGCCGGGGGTCATCGTGGTGGGGCAGGCGCGTGTCGCGGAGGCGTGCCGCGGCTCGGCGTGGGTCGGCGAGGCTGCAGCGTGGGGTGGGAGCGTGGTGCCGGTGGCCCGAGGGGCCTGTTTGCGGGGCAGGGGTGCGTGGGGATGTGAGCGGGTGGTGCCGGGGGTCATCGTGGTGGGGCAGGCGCGTGTCGCGGAGGCGTGCCGCGGCTCGGCGTGGGTCGGCGAGGCTGCAGCGTGGGGTGGGAGCGCGGCTGTGGTCACCCGAGAGGGCTCTTTGCGGGGCAGGGGTGCGTGGGGATGTGAGCGGGTGGTGCCGGGGGTCATCGTGGTGGGGCAGGCGCGTGTCGCGGAGGCGTGCCGCGGCTCGGCGTGGGTCGGCGAGGCTGCAGCGTGGGGTGGGAGCGTGGTGCCGGTGGCCCGAGGGGCCTGTTTGCGGGGCAGGGGTGCGTGGGGATGTGAGCGGGTGGTGCCGGGGGTCATCGTGGTGGGGCAGGCGCGTGTCGCGGAGGCGTGCCGCGGCTCGGCGTGGGTCGGCGAGGCTGCAGCGTGGGGTGGGAGCGTGGTGCCGGTGGCCCGAGGGGCCTGTTTGCGGGGCAGGGGTGCGTGGGGATGTGAGCGGGTGGTGCCGGGGGTCATCGTGGTGGGGCAGGCGCGTGTCGCGGAGGCGTGCCGCGGCTCGGCGTGGGTCGGCGAGGCTGCAGCGTGGGGTGGGAGCGTGGTGCCGGTGGCCCGAGGGGCCTGTTTGCGGGGCAGGGGTGCGTGGGGATGTGAGCGGGTGGTGCCGGGGGTCATCGTGGTGGGGCAGGCGCGTGTCGCGGAGGCGTGCCGCGGCTCGGCGTGGGTCGGTGGGGCTGCAGTGTGGGGGGGCAGGAGCGTGGTTGTGGTCACCCGAGAGGGCTCTTGGCGGGGAGAGGGCTGCCTACGGCCATACCACCCTGAGAACGCCCGATCTCGTCTGATCTCGGAAGCTAAGCAGGGTCGGGCCCGGTTAGTACTTGGATGGGAGACCGCCTGGGAATACCGGGTGCTGTAGGCTTTTGGTTTTGGCCTTGGCGGCGGGGCGGCCCCTCTTTTCTTTTCTTTCTTTTCTTGCTGCGGTGTTGCGGGTGGAGGGGCAGGTGTGTGCGGCTGAGGGCGGGGGTCGTGGCGGTGGGGCAGGTGTGCTCTGCGACTGCCTGGCGCTCGGCTCTGTGGGTGGGTGGGGCTGCAGCGTGGGGTGGGAGCGCGGCTGTGGTCACCCGAGAGGGCTCTTTGCGGGGCAGGGGTGCGTGGGGATGTGAGCGGGTGGTGCCGGGGGTCATCGTGGTGGGGCAGGCGCGTGTCGCGGAGGCGTGCCGCGGCTCGGCGTGGGTCGGCGAGGCTGCAGCGTGGGGGGGGAGCGTGGTGCCGGTGGCCCGAGGGGCCTGTTTGCGGGGCAGGGGTGCGTGGGGATGTGAGCGGGTGGTGCCGGGGGTCATCGTGGTGGGGCAGGCGCGTGTCGCGGAGGCGTGCCGCGGCTCGGCGTGGGTCGGCGAGGCTGCAGCGTGGGGTGGGAGCGCGGCTGTGGTCACCCGAGAGGGCTCTTTGCGGGGCAGGGGTGCGTGGGGATGTGAGCGGGTGGTGCCGGGGGTCATCGTGGTGGGGCAGGCGCGTGTCGCGGAGGCGTGCCGCGGCTCGGCGTGGGTCGGTGGGGCTGCAGTGTGGGGGGGCAGGAGCGTGGTTGTGGTCACCCGAGAGGGCTCTTGGCGGGGAGAGGGCTGCCTACGGCCATACCACCCTGAGAACGCCCGATCTCGTCTGATCTCGGAAGCTAAGCAGGGTCGGGCCCGGTTAGTACTTGGATGGGAGACCGCCTGGGAATACCGGGTGCTGTAGGCTTTTGGTTTTGGCCTTGGCGGCGGGGCGGCCCCTCTTTTCTTTTCTTTCTTTTCTTGCTGCGGTGTTGCGGGTGGAGGGGCAGGTGTGTGCGGCTGAGGGCGGGGGTCGTGGCGGTGGGGCAGGTGTGCTCTGCGACTGCCTGGCGCTCGGCTCTGTGGGTGGGTGGGGCTGCAGCGTGGGGTGGGAGCGCGGCTGTGGTCACCCGAGAGGGCTCTTTGCGGGGCAGGGGTGCGTGGGGATGTGAGCGGGTGGTGCCGGGGGTCATCGTGGTGGGGCAGGCGCGTGTCGCGGAGGCGTGCCGCGGCTCGGCGTGGGTCGGCGAGGCTGCAGCGTGGGGTGGGAGCGTGGTGCCGGTGGCCCGAGGGGCCTGTTTGCGGGGCAGGGGTGCGTGGGGATGTGAGCGGGTGGTGCCGGGGGTCATCGTGGTGGGGCAGGCGCGTGTCGCGGAGGCGTGCCGCGGCTCGGCGTGGGTCGGCGAGGCTGCAGCGTGGGGTGGGAGCGTGGTGCCGGTGGCCCGAGGGGCCTGTTTGCGGGGCAGGGGTGCGTGGGGATGTGAGCGGGTGGTGCCGGGGGTCATCGTGGTGGGGCAGGCGCGTGTCGCGGAGGCGTGCCGCGGCTCGGCGTGGGTCGGCGAGGCTGCAGCGTGGGGTGGGAGCGTGGTGCCGGTGGCCCGAGGGGCCTGTTTGCGGGGCAGGGGTGCGTGGGGATGTGAGCGGGTGGTGCCGGGGGTCATCGTGGTGGGGCAGGCGCGTGTCGCGGAGGCGTGCCGCGGCTCGGCGTGGGTCGGTGGGGCTGCAGTGTGGGGGGGCAGGAGCGTGGTTGTGGTCACCCGAGAGGGCTCTTGGCGGGGAGAGGGCTGCCTACGGCCATACCACCCTGAGAACGCCCGATCTCGTCTGATCTCGGAAGCTAAGCAGGGTCGGGCCCGGTTAGTACTTGGATGGGAGACCGCCTGGGAATACCGGGTGCTGTAGGCTTTTGGTTTTGGCCTTGGCGGCGGGGCGGCCCCTCTTTTCTTTTCTTTCTTTTCTTGCTGCGGTGTTGCGGGTGGAGGGGCAGGTGTGTGCGGCTGAGGGCGGGGGTCGTGGCGGTGGGGCAGGTGTGCTCTGCGACTGCCTGGCGCTCGGCTCTGTGGGTGGGTGGGGCTGCAGCGTGGGGTGGGAGCGCGGCTGTGGTCACCCGAGAGGGCTCTTTGCGGGGCAGGGGTGCGTGGGGATGTGAGCGGGTGGTGCCGGGGGTCATCGTGGTGGGGCAGGCGCGTGTCGCGGAGGCGTGCCGCGGCTCGGCGTGGGTCGGCGAGGCTGCAGCGTGGGGGGGGAGCGTGGTGCCGGTGGCCCGAGGGGCCTGTTTGCGGGGCAGGGGTGCGTGGGGATGTGAGCGGGTGGTGCCGGGGGTCATCGTGGTGGGGCAGGCGCGTGTCGCGGAGGCGTGCCGCGGCTCGGCGTGGGTCGGCGAGGCTGCAGCGTGGGGTGGGAGCGCGGCTGTGGTCACCCGAGAGGGCTCTTTGCGGGGCAGGGGTGCGTGGGGATGTGAGCGGGTGGTGCCGGGGGTCATCGTGGTGGGGCAGGCGCGTGTCGCGGAGGCGTGCCGCGGCTCGGCGTGGGTCGGCGAGGCTGCAGCGTGGGGGGGGAGCGTGGTGCCGGTGGCCCGAGGGGCCTGTTTGCGGGGCAGGGGTGCGTGGGGATGTGAGCGGGTGGTGCCGGGGGTCATCGTGGTGGGGCAGGCGCGTGTCGCGGAGGCGTGCCGCGGCTCGGCGTGGGTCGGCGAGGCTGCAGCGTGGGGTGGGAGCGCGGCTGTGGTCACCCGAGAGGGCTCTTTGCGGGGCAGGGGTGCGTGGGGATGTGAGCGGGTGGTGCCGGGGGTCATCGTGGTGGGGCAGGCGCGTGTCGCGGAGGCGTGCCGCGGCTCGGCGTGGGTCGGTGGGGCTGCAGTGTGGGGGGGCAGGAGCGTGGTTGTGGTCACCCGAGAGGGCTCTTGGCGGGGAGAGGGCTGCCTACGGCCATACCACCCTGAGAACGCCCGATCTCGTCTGATCTCGGAAGCTAAGCAGGGTCGGGCCCGGTTAGTACTTGGATGGGAGACCGCCTGGGAATACCGGGTGCTGTAGGCTTTTGGTTTTGGCCTTGGCGGCGGGGCGGCCCCTCTTTTCTTTTCTTTCTTTTCTTGCTGCGGTGTTGCGGGTGGAGGGGCAGGTGTGTGCGGCTGAGGGCGGGGGTCGTGGCGGTGGGGCAGGTGTGCTCTGCGACTGCCTGGCGCTCGGCTCTGTGGGTGGGTGGGGCTGCAGCGTGGGGTGGGAGCGCGGCTGTGGTCACCCGAGAGGGCTCTTTGCGGGGCAGGGGTGCGTGGGGATGTGAGCGGGTGGTGCCGGGGGTCATCGTGGTGGGGCAGGCGCGTGTCGCGGAGGCGTGCCGCGGCTCGGCGTGGGTCGGCGAGGCTGCAGCGTGGGGGGGGAGCGTGGTGCCGGTGGCCCGAGGGGCCTGTTTGCGGGGCAGGGGTGCGTGGGGATGTGAGCGGGTGGTGCCGGGGGTCATCGTGGTGGGGCAGGCGCGTGTCGCGGAGGCGTGCCGCGGCTCGGCGTGGGTCGGCGAGGCTGCAGCGTGGGGTGGGAGCGCGGCTGTGGTCACCCGAGAGGGCTCTTTGCGGGGCAGGGGTGCGTGGGGATGTGAGCGGGTGGTGCCGGGGGTCATCGTGGAGGGGCAGGCGCTTGTCGCGGAGGCGTGCCGCGGCTCGGCGTGGGTCGGCGAGGCTGCAGCGTGGGGTGGGAGCGCGGCTGTGGTCACCCGAGAGGGCTCTTTGCGGGGCAGGGGTGCGTGGGGATGTGAGCGGGTGGTGCCGGGGGTCATCGTGGTGGGGCAGGCGCGTGTCGCGGAGGCGTGCCGCGGCTCGGCGTGGGTCGGCGAGGCTGCAGCGTGGGGGGGGAGCGTGGTGCCGGTGGCCCGAGGGGCCTGTTTGCGGGGCAGGGGTGCGTGGGGATGTGAGCGGGTGGTGCCGGGGGTCATCGTGGTGGGGCAGGCGCGTGTCGCGGAGGCGTGCCGCGGCTCGGCGTGGGTCGGCGAGGCTGCAGCGTGGGGTGGGAGCGTGGTGCCGGTGGCCCGAGGGGCCTGTTTGCGGGGCAGGGGTGCGTGGGGATGTGAGCGGGTGGTGCCGGGGGTCATCGTGGTGGGGCAGGCGCGTGTCGCGGAGGCGTGCCGCGGCTCGGCGTGGGTCGGCGAGGCTGCAGCGTGGGGTGGGAGCGTGGTGCCGGTGGCCCGAGGGGCCTGTTTGCGGGGCAGGGGTGCGTGGGGATGTGAGCGGGTGGTGCCGGGGGTCATCGTGGTGGGGCAGGCGCGTGTCGCGGAGGCGTGCCGCGGCTCGGCGTGGGTCGGCGAGGCTGCAGCGTGGGGTGGGAGCGCGGCTGTGGTCACCCGAGAGGGCTCTTTGCGGGGCAGGGGTGCGTGGGGATGTGAGCGGGTGGTGCCGGGGGTCATCGTGGTGGGGCAGGCGCGTGTCGCGGAGGCGTGCCGCGGCTCGGCGTGGGTCGGCGAGGCTGCAGCGTGGGGGGGGAGCGTGGTGCCGGTGGCCCGAGGGGCCTGTTTGCGGGGCAGGGGTGCGTGGGGATGTGAGCGGGTGGTGCCGGGGGTCATCGTGGTGGGGCAGGCGCGTGTCGCGGAGGCGTGCCGCGGCTCGGCGTGGGTCGGCGAGGCTGCAGCGTGGGGTGGGAGCGCGGCTGTGGTCACCCGAGAGGGCTCTTTGCGGGGCAGGGGTGCGTGGGGATGTGAGCGGGTGGTGCCGGGGGTCATCGTGGTGGGGCAGGCGCGTGTCGCGGAGGCGTGCCGCGGCTCGGCGTGGGTCGGCGAGGCTGCAGCGTGGGGGGGGAGCGTGGTGCCGGTGGCCCGAGGGGCCTGTTTGCGGGGCAGGGGTGCGTGGGGATGTGAGCGGGTGGTGCCGGGGGTCATCGTGGTGGGGCAGGCGCGTGTCGCGGAGGCGTGCCGCGGCTCGGCGTGGGTCGGCGAGGCTGCAGCGTGGGGTGGGAGCGTGGTGCCGGTGGCCCGAGGGGCCTGTTTGCGGGGCAGGGGTGCGTGGGGATGTGAGCGGGTGGTGCCGGGGGTCATCGTGGTGGGGCAGGCGCGTGTCGCGGAGGCGTGCCGCGGCTCGGCGTGGGTCGGCGAGGCTGCAGCGTGGGGTGGGAGCACGGCTGTGGTCACCCGAGAGGGCTCTTTGCGGGGCAGGGGTGCGTGGGGATGTGAGCGGGTGGTGCCGGGGGTCATCGTGGTGGGGCAGGCGCGTGTCGCGGAGGCGTGCCGCGGCTCGGCGTGGGTCGGCGAGGCTGCAGCGTGGGGTGGGAGCGCGGCTGTGGTCACCCGAGAGGGCTCTTTGCGGGGCAGGGGTGCGTGGGGATGTGAGCGGGTGGTGCCGGGGGTCATCGTGGTGGGGCAGGCGCGTGTCGCGGAGGCGTGCCGCGGCTCGGCGTGGGTCGGCGAGGCTGCAGCGTGGGGTGGGAGCGTGGTGCCGGTGGCCCGAGAGGCCTGTTTGCGGGGCAGGGGTGCGTGGGGATGTGAGCGGGTGGTGCCGGGGGTCATCGTGGTGGGGCAGGCGCGTGTCGCGGAGGCGTGCCGCGGCTCGGCGTGGGTCGGCGAGGCTGCAGCGTGGGGTGGGAGCGTGGTGCCGGTGGCCCGAGGGGCCTGTTTGCGGGGCAGGGGTGCGTGGGGATGTGAGCGGGTGGTGCCGGGGGTCATCGTGGTGGGGCAGGCGCGTGTCGCGGAGGCGTGCCGCGGCTCGGCGTGGGTCGGCGAGGCTGCAGCGTGGGGTGGGAGCGTGGTGCCGGTGGCCCGAGGGGCCTGTTTGCGGGGCAGGGGTGCGTGGGGATGTGAGCGGGTGGTGCCGGGGGTCATCGTGGTGGGGCAGGCGCGTGTCGCGGAGGTGTGCCGCGGCTCGGCGTGGGTCGGCGAGGCTGCAGCGTGGGGTGGGAGCGCGGCTGTGGTCACCCGAGAGGGCTCTTTGCGGGGCAGGGGTGCGTGGGGATGTGAGCGGGTGGTGCCGGGGGTCATCGTGGTGGGGCAGGCGCGTGTCGCGGAGGCGTGCCGCGGCTCGGCGTGGGTCGGCGAGGCTGCAGCGTGGGGTGGGAGCGTGGTGCCGGTGGCCCGAGGGGCCTGTTTGCGGGGCAGGGGTGCGTGGGGATGTGAGCGGGTGGTGCCGGGGGTCATCGTGGTGGGGCAGGCGCGTGTCGCGGAGGCGTGCCGCGGCTCGGCGTGGGTCGGCGAGGCTGCAGCGTGGGGTGGGAGCGTGGTGCCGGTGGCCCGAGGGGCCTGTTTGCGGGGCAGGGGTGCGTGGGGATGTGAGCGGGTGGTGCCGGGGGTCATCGTGGTGGGGCAGGCGCGTGTCGCGGAGGCGTGCCGCGGCTCGGCGTGGGTCGGCGAGGCTGCAGCGTGGGGTGGGAGCGTGGTGCCGGTGGCCCGAGGGGCCTGTTTGCGGGGCAGGGGTGCGTGGGGATGTGAGCGGGTGGTGCCGGGGGTCATCGTGGTGGGGCAGGCGCGTGTCGCGGAGGCGTGCCGCGGCTCGGCGTGGGTCGGTGGGGCTGCAGTGTGGGGGGGCAGGAGCGTGGTTGTGGTCACCCGAGAGGGCTCTTGGCGGGGAGAGGGCTGCCTACGGCCATACCACCCTGAGAACGCCCGATCTCGTCTGATCTCGGAAGCTAAGCAGGGTCGGGCCCGGTTAGTACTTGGATGGGAGACCGCCTGGGAATACCGGGTGCTGTAGGCTTTTGGTTTTGGCCTTGGCGGCGGGGCGGCCCCTCTTTTCTTTTCTTTTCTTTTCTTTTCTTGCTGCGGTGTTGCGGGTGGAGGGGCAGGTGTGTGCGGCTGAGGGCGGGGGTCGTGGCGGTGGGGCAGGTGTGCTCTGCGACTGCCTGGCGCTCGGCTCTGTGGGTGGGTGGGGCTGCAGCGTGGGGTGGGAGCGCGGCTGTGGTCACCCGAGAGGGCTCTTTGCGGGGCAGGGGTGCGTGGGGATGTGAGCGGGTGGTGCCGGGGGTCATCGTGGTGGGGCAGGCGCGTGTCGCGGAGGCGTGCCGCGGCTCGGCGTGGGTCGGCGAGGCTGCAGCGTGGGGTGGGAGCGTGGTGCCGGTGGCCCGAGGGGCCTGTTTGCGGGGCAGGGGTGCGTGGGGATGTGAGCGGGTGGTGCCGGGGGTCATCGTGGTGGGGCAGGCGCGTGTCGCGGAGGCGTGCCGCGGCTCGGCGTGGGTCGGCGAGGCTGCAGCGTGGGGTGGGAGCGTGGTGCCGGTGGCCCGAGGGGCCTGTTTGCGGGGCAGGGGTGCGTGGGGATGTGAGCGGGTGGTGCCGGGGGTCATCGTGGTGGGGCAGGCGCGTGTCGCGGAGGCGTGCCGCGGCTCGGCGTGGGTCGGCGAGGCTGCAGCGTGGGGTGGGAGCGCGGCTGTGGTCACCCGAGAGGGCTCTTTGCGGGGCAGGGGTGCGTGGGGATGTGAGCGGGTGGTGCCGGGGGTCATCGTGGTGGGGCAGGCGCGTGTCGCGGAGGCGTGCCGCGGCTCGGCGTGGGTCGGCGAGGCTGCAGCGTGGGGTGGGAGCGCGGCTGTGGTCACCCGAGAGGGCTCTTTGCGGGGCAGGGGTGCGTGGGGATGTGAGCGGGTGGTGCCGGGGGTCATCGTGGTGGGGCAGGCGCGTGTCGCGGAGGCGTGCCGCGGCTCGGCGTGGGTCGGTGGGGCTGCAGTGTGGGGGGGCAGGAGCGTGGTTGTGGTCACCCGAGAGGGCTCTTTGCGGGGCAGGGGTGCGTGGGGATGTGAGCGGGTGGTGCCGGGGGTCATCGTGGAGGGGCAGGCGCGTGTCGCGGAGGCGTGCCGCGGCTCGGCGTGGGTCGGCGAGGCTGCAGCGTGCGGTGGGAGCGCGGCTGTGGTCACCCGAGAGGGCTCTTTGCGGGGCAGGGGTGCGTGGGGATGTGAGCGGGTGGTGCCGGGGGTCATCGTGGTGGGGCAGGCGCGTGTCGCGGAGGCGTGCCGCGGCTCGGCGTGGGTCGGCGAGGCTGCAGCGTGGGGTGGGAGCGCGGCTGTGGTCACCCGAGAGGGCTCTTTGCGGGGCAGGGGTGCGTGGGGATGTGAGCGGGTGGTGCCGGGGGTCATCGTGGTGGGGCAGGCGCGTGTCGCGGAGGCGTGCCGCGGCTCGGCGTGGGTCGGCGAGGCTGCAGCGTGGGGTGGGAGCGTGGTGCCGGTGGCCCGAGGGGCCTGTTTGCGGGGCAGGGGTGCGTGGGGATGTGAGCGGGTGGTGCCGGGGGTCATCGTGGTGGGGCAGGCGCGTGTCGCGGAGGCGTGCCGCGGCTCGGCGTGGGTCGGCGAGGCTGCAGCGTGGGGTGGGAGCGTGGTGCCGGTGGCCCGAGGGGCCTGTTTGCGGGGCAGGGGTGCGTGGGGATGTGAGCGGGTGGTGCCGGGGGTCATCGTGGTGGGGCAGGCGCGTGTCGCGGAGGCGTGCCGCGGCTCGGCGTGGGTCGGCGAGGCTGCAGCGTGCGGTGGGAGCGCGGCTGTGGTCACCCGAGAGGGCTCTTTGCGGGGCAGGGGTGCGTGGGGATGTGAGCGGGTGGTGCCGGGGGTCATCGTGGTGGGGCAGGCGCGTGTCGCGGAGGCGTGCCGCGGCTCGGCGTGGGTCGGTGGGGCTGCAGTGTGGGGGGGCAGGAGCGTGGTTGTGGTCACCCGAGAGGGCTCTTGGCGGGGAGAGGGCTGCCTACGGCCATACCACCCTGAGAACGCCCGATCTCGTCTGATCTCGGAAGCTAAGCAGGGTCGGGCCCGGTTAGTACTTGGATGGGAGACCGCCTGGGAATACCGGGTGCTGTAGGCTTTTGGTTTTGGCCTTGGCGGCGGGGCGGCCCCTCTTTTCTTTTCTTTCTTTTCTTGCTGCGGTGTTGCGGGTGGAGGGGCAGGTGTGTGCGGCTGAGGGCGGGGGTCGTGGCGGTGGGGCAGGTGTGCTCTGCGACTGCCTGGCGCTCGGCTCTGTGGGTGGGTGGGGCTGCAGCGTGGGGTGGGAGCGCGGCTGTGGTCACCCGAGAGGGCTCTTTGCGGGGCAGGGGTGCGTGGGGATGTGAGCGGGTGGTGCCGGGGGTCATCGTGGTGGGGCAGGCGCGTGTCGCGGAGGCGTGCCGCGGCTCGGCGTGGGTCGGCGAGGCTGCAGCGTGGGGTGGGAGCGTGGTGCCGGTGGCCCGAGGGGCCTGTTTGCGGGGCAGGGGTGCGTGGGGATGTGAGCGGGTGGTGCCGGGGGTCATCGTGGTGGGGCAGGCGCGTGTCGCGGAGGCGTGCCGCGGCTCGGCGTGGGTCGGCGAGGCTGCAGCGTGGGGTGGGAGCGTGGTGCCGGTGGCCCGAGGGGCCTGTTTGCGGGGCAGGGGTGCGTGGGGATGTGAGCGGGTGGTGCCGGGGGTCATCGTGGTGGGGCAGGCGCGTGTCGCGGAGGCGTGCCGCGGCTCGGCGTGGGTCGGCGAGGCTGCAGCGTGGGGTGGGAGCGCGGCTGTGGTCACCCGAGAGGGCTCTTTGCGGGGCAGGGGTGCGTGGGGATGTGAGCGGGTGGTGCCGGGGGTCATCGTGGTGGGGCAGGCGCGTGTCGCGGAGGCGTGCCGCGGCTCGGCGTGGGTCGGCGAGGCTGCAGCGTGGGGTGGGAGCGTGGTGCCGGTGGCCCGAGGGGCCTGTTTGCGGGGCAGGGGTGCGTGGGGATGTGAGCGGGTGGTGCCGGGGGTCATCGTGGTGGGGCAGGCGCGTGTCGTGGAGGCGTGCCGCGGCTCGGCGTGGGTCGGCGAGGCTGCAGCGTGGGGTGGGAGCGCGGCTGTGGTCACCCGAGAGGGCTCTTTGCGGGGCAGGGGTGCGTGGGGATGTGAGCGGGTGGTGCCGGGGGTCATCGTGGTGGGGCAGGCGCGTGTCGCGGAGGCGTGCCGCGGCTCGGCGTGGGTCGGCGAGGCTGCAGCGTGGGGTGGGAGCGTGGTGCCGGTGGCCCGAGGGGCCTGTTTGCGGGGCAGGGGTGCGTGGGGATGTGAGCGGGTGGTGCCGGGGGTCATCGTGGTGGGGCAGGCGCGTGTCGCGGAGGCGTGCCGCGGCTCGGCGTGGGTCGGCGAGGCTGCAGCGTGGGGTGGGAGCGTGGTGCCGGTGGCCCGAGGGGCCTGTTTGCGGGGCAGGGGTGCGTGGGGATGTGAGCGGGTGGTGCCGGGGGTCATCGTGGTGGGGCAGGCGCGTGTCGCGGAGGCGTGCCGCGGCTCGGCGTGGGTCGGTGGGGCTGCAGTGTGGGGGGGCAGGAGCGTGGTTGTGGTCACCCGAGAGGGCTCTTGGCGGGGAGAGGGCTGCCTACGGCCATACCACCCTGAGAACGCCCGATCTCGTCTGATCTCGGAAGCTAAGCAGGGTCGGGCCCGGTTAGTACTTGGATGGGAGACCGCCTGGGAATACCGGGTGCTGTAGGCTTTTGGTTTTGGCCTTGGCGGCGGGGCGGCCCCTCTTTTCTTTTCTTTTCTTTTCTTTTCTTGCTGCGGTGTTGCGGGTGGAGGGGCAGGTGTGTGCGGCTGAGGGCGGGGGTCGTGGCGGTGGGGCAGGTGTGCTCTGCGACTGCCTGGCGCTCGGCTCTGTGGGTGGGTGGGGCTGCAGCGTGGGGTGGGAGCGCGGCTGTGGTCACCCGAGAGGGCTCTTTGCGGGGCAGGGGTGCGTGGGGATGTGAGCGGGTGGTGCCGGGGGTCATCGTGGTGGGGCAGGCGCGTGTCGCGGAGGCGTGCCGCGGCTCGGCGTGGGTCGGCGAGGCTGCAGCGTGGGGTGGGAGCGTGGTGCCGGTGGCCCGAGGGGCCTGTTTGCGGGGCAGGGGTGCGTGGGGATGTGAGCGGGTGGTGCCGGGGGTCATCGTGGTGGGGCAGGCGCGTGTCGCGGAGGCGTGCCGCGGCTCGGCGTGGGTCGGCGAGGCTGCAGCGTGGGGTGGGAGCGTGGTGCCGGTGGCCCGAGGGGCCTGTTTGCGGGGCAGGGGTGCGTGGGGATGTGAGCGGGTGGTGCCGGGGGTCATCGTGGTGGGGCAGGCGCGTGTCGCGGAGGCGTGCCGCGGCTCGGCGTGGGTCGGCGAGGCTGCAGCGTGGGGTGGGAGCGCGGCTGTGGTCACCCGAGAGGGCTCTTTGCGGGGCAGGGGTGCGTGGGGATGTGAGCGGGTGGTGCCGGGGGTCATCGTGGTGGGGCAGGCGCGTGTCGCGGAGGCGTGCCGCGGCTCGGCGTGGGTCGGCGAGGCTGCAGCGTGGGGTGGGAGCGTGGTGCCGGTGGCCCGAGGGGCCTGTTTGCGGGGCAGGGGTGCGTGGGGATGTGAGCGGGTGGTGCCGGGGGTCATCGTGGTGGGGCAGGCGCGTGTCGTGGAGGCGTGCCGCGGCTCGGCGTGGGTCGGCGAGGCTGCAGCGTGGGGTGGGAGCGCGGCTGTGGTCACCCGAGAGGGCTCTTTGCGGGGCAGGGGTGCGTGGGGATGTGAGCGGGTGGTGCCGGGGGTCATCGTGGTGGGGCAGGCGCGTGTCGCGGAGGCGTGCCGCGGCTCGGCGTGGGTCGGCGAGGCTGCAGCGTGGGGTGGGAGCGTGGTGCCGGTGGCCCGAGGGGCCTGTTTGCGGGGCAGGGGTGCGTGGGGATGTGAGCGGGTGGTGCCGGGGGTCATCGTGGTGGGGCAGGCGCGTGTCGCGGAGGCGTGCCGCGGCTCGGCGTGGGTCGGCGAGGCTGCAGCGTGGGGTGGGAGCGTGGTGCCGGTGGCCCGAGGGGCCTGTTTGCGGGGCAGGGGTGCGTGGGGATGTGAGCGGGTGGTGCCGGGGGTCATCGTGGTGGGGCAGGCGCGTGTCGCGGAGGCGTGCCGCGGCTCGGCGTGGGTCGGTGGGGCTGCAGTGTGGGGGGGCAGGAGCGTGGTTGTGGTCACCCGAGAGGGCTCTTGGCGGGGAGAGGGCTGCCTACGGCCATACCACCCTGAGAACGCCCGATCTCGTCTGATCTCGGAAGCTAAGCAGGGTCGGGCCCGGTTAGTACTTGGATGGGAGACCGCCTGGGAATACCGGGTGCTGTAGGCTTTTGGTTTTGGCCTTGGCGGCGGGGCGGCCCCTCTTTTCTTTTCTTTCTTTTCTTGCTGCGGTGTTGCGGGTGGAGGGGCAGGTGTGTGCGGCTGAGGGCGGGGGTCGTGGCGGTGGGGCAGGTGTGCTCTGCGACTGCCTGGCGCTCGGCTCTGTGGGTGGGTGGGGCTGCAGCGTGGGGTGGGAGCGCGGCTGTGGTCACCCGAGAGGGCTCTTTGCGGGGCAGGGGTGCGTGGGGATGTGAGCGGGTGGTGCCGGGGGTCATCGTGGTGGGGCAGGCGCGTGTCGCGGAGGCGTGCCGCGGCTCGGCGTGGGTCGGCGAGGCTGCAGCGTGGGGGGGGAGCGCGGCTGTGGTCACCCGAGAGGGCTCTTTGCGGGGCAGGGGTGCGTGGGGATGTGAGCGGGTGGTGCCGGGGGTCATCGTGGTGGGGCAGGCGCGTGTCGCGGAGGCGTGCCGCGGCTCGGCGTGGGTCGGCGAGGCTGCAGCGTGGGGTGGGAGCGTGGTGCCGGTGGCCCGAGGGGCCTGTTTGCGGGGCAGGGGTGCGTGGGGATGTGAGCGGGTGGTGCCGGGGGTCATCGTGGTGGGGCAGGCGCGTGTCGCGGAGGCGTGCCGCGGCTCGGCGTGGGTCGGCGAGGCTGCAGCGTGGGGTGGGAGCGCGGCTGTGGTCACCCGAGAGGGCTCTTTGCGGGGCAGGGGTGCGTGGGGATGTGAGCGGGTGGTGCCGGGGGTCATCGTGGTGGGGCAGGCGCGTGTCGCGGAGGCGTGCCGCGGCTCGGCGTGGGTCGGCGAGGCTGCAGCGTGGGGGGGGAGCGTGGTGCCGGTGGCCCGAGGGGCCTGTTTGCGGGGCAGGGGTGCGTGGGGATGTGAGCGGGTGGTGCCGGGGGTCATCGTGGTGGGGCAGGCGCGTGTCGCGGAGGCGTGCCGCGGCTCGGCGTGGGTCGGTGGGGCTGCAGTGTGGGGGGGCAGGAGCGTGGTTGTGGTCACCCGAGAGGGCTCTTGGCGGGGAGAGGGCTGCCTACGGCCATACCACCCTGAGAACGCCCGATCTCGTCTGATCTCGGAAGCTAAGCAGGGTCGGGCCCGGTTAGTACTTGGATGGGAGACCGCCTGGGAATACCGGGTGCTGTAGGCTTTTGGTTTTGGCCTTGGCGGCGGGGCGGCCCCTCTTTTCTTTTCTTTCTTTTCTTGCTGAGGTGTTGCGGGTGGAGGGGCAGGTGTGTGCGGCTGAGGGCGGGGGTCGTGGCGGTGGGGCAGGTGTGCTCTGCGACTGCCTGGCGCTCGGCTCTGTGGGTGGGTGGGGCTGCAGCGTGGGGTGGGAGCGCGGCTGTGGTCACCCGAGAGGGCTCTTTGCGGGGCAGGGGTGCGTGGGGATGTGAGCGGGTGGTGCCGGGGGTCATCGTGGTGGGGCAGGCGCGTGTCGCGGAGGCGTGCCGCGGCTCGGCGTGGGTCGGCGAGGCTGCAGCGTGGGGTGGGAGCGTGGTGCCGGTGGCCCGAGGGGCCTGTTTGCGGGGCAGGGGTGCGTGGGGATGTGAGCGGGTGGTGCCGGGGGTCATCGTGGTGGGGCAGGCGCGTGTCGCGGAGGCGTGCCGCGGCTCGGCGTGGGTCGGCGAGGCTGCAGCGTGGGGTGGGAGCGCGGCTGTGGTCACCCGAGAGGGCTCTTTGCGGGGCAGGGGTGCGTGGGGATGTGAGCGGGTGGTGCCGGGGGTCATCGTGGTGGGGCAGGCGCGTGTCGCGGAGGCGTGCCGCGGCTCGGCGTGGGTCGGCGAGGCTGCAGCGTGGGGTGGGAGCGTGGTGCCGGTGGCCCGAGGGGCCTGTTTGCGGGGCAGGGGTGCGTGGGGATGTGAGCGGGTGGTGCCGGGGGTCATCGTGGTGGGGCAGGCGCGTGTCGCGGAGGCGTGCCGCGGCTCGGCGTGGGTCGGTGGGGCTGCAGTGTGGGGGGGCAGGAGCGTGGTTGTGGTCACCCGAGAGGGCTCTTGGCGGGGAGAGGGCTGCCTACGGCCATACCACCCTGAGAACGCCCGATCTCGTCTGATCTCGGAAGCTAAGCAGGGTCGGGCCCGGTTAGTACTTGGATGGGAGACCGCCTGGGAATACCGGGTGCTGTAGGCTTTTGGTTTTGGCCTTGGCGGCGGGGCGGCCCCTCTTTTCTTTTCTTTCTTTTCTTGCTGCGGTGTTGCGGGTGGAGGGGCAGGTGTGTGCGGCTGAGGGCGGGGGTCGTGGCGGTGGGGCAGGTGTGCTCTGCGACTGCCTGGCGCTCGGCTCTGTGGGTGGGTGGGGCTGCAGCGTGGGGTGGGAGCGCGGCTGTGGTCACCCGAGAGGGCTCTTTGCGGGGCAGGGGTGCGTGGGGATGTGAGCGGGTGGTGCCGGGGGTCATCGTGGTGGGGCAGGCGCGTGTCGCGGAGGCGTGCCGCGGCTCGGCGTGGGTCGGCGAGGCTGCAGCGTGGGGTGGGAGCGTGGTGCCGGTGGCCCGAGGGGCCTGTTTGCGGGGCAGGGGTGCGTGGGGATGTGAGCGGGTGGTGCCGGGGGTCATCGTGGTGGGGCAGGCGCGTGTCGCGGAGGCGTGCCGCGGCTCGGCGTGGGTCGGCGAGGCTGCAGCGTGGGGTGGGAGCGTGGTGCCGGTGGCCCGAGGGGCCTGTTTGCGGGGCAGGGGTGCGTGGGGATGTGAGCGGGTGGTGCCGGGGGTCATCGTGGTGGGGCAGGCGCGTGTCGCGGAGGCGTGCCGCGGCTCGGCGTGGGTCGGTGGGGCTGCAGTGTGGGGGGGCAGGAGCGTGGTTGTGGTCACCCGAGAGGGCTCTTGGCGGGGAGAGGGCTGCCTACGGCCATACCACCCTGAGAACGCCCGATCTCGTCTGATCTCGGAAGCTAAGCAGGGTCGGGCCCGGTTAGTACTTGGATGGGAGACCGCCTGGGAATACCGGGTGCTGTAGGCTTTTGGTTTTGGCCTTGGCGGCGGGGCGGCCCCTCTTTTCTTTTCTTTCTTTTCTTGCTGCGGTGTTGCGGGTGGAGGGGCAGGTGTGTGCGGCTGAGGGCGGGGGTCGTGGCGGTGGGGCAGGTGTGCTCTGCGACTGCCTGGCGCTCGGCTCTGTGGGTGGGTGGGGCTGCAGCGTGGGGTGGGAGCGCGGCTGTGGTCACCCGAGAGGGCTCTTTGCGGGGCAGGGGTGCGTGGGGATGTGAGCGGGTGGTGCCGGGGGTCATCGTGGTGGGGCAGGCGCGTGTCGCGGAGGCGTGCCGCGGCTCGGCGTGGGTCGGCGAGGCTGCAGCGTGGGGGGGGAGCGCGGCTGTGGTCACCCGAGAGGGCTCTTTGCGGGGCAGGGGTGCGTGGGGATGTGAGCGGGTGGTGCCGGGGGTCATCGTGGTGGGGCAGGCGCGTGTCGCGGAGGCGTGCCGCGGCTCGGCGTGGGTCGGCGAGGCTGCAGCGTGGGGTGGGAGCGTGGTGCCGGTGGCCCGAGGGGCCTGTTTGCGGGGCAGGGGTGCGTGGGGATGTGAGCGGGTGGTGCCGGGGGTCATCGTGGTGGGGCAGGCGCGTGTCGCGGAGGCGTGCCGCGGCTCGGCGTGGGTCGGCGAGGCTGCAGCGTGGGGTGGGAGCGCGGCTGTGGTCACCCGAGAGGGCTCTTTGCGGGGCAGGGGTGCGTGGGGATGTGAGCGGGTGGTGCCGGGGGTCATCGTGGTGGGGCAGGCGCGTGTCGCGGAGGCGTGCCGCGGCTCGGCGTGGGTCGGCGAGGCTGCAGCGTGGGGGGGGAGCGTGGTGCCGGTGGCCCGAGGGGCCTGTTTGCGGGGCAGGGGTGCGTGGGGATGTGAGCGGGTGGTGCCGGGGGTCATCGTGGTGGGGCAGGCGCGTGTCGCGGAGGCGTGCCGCGGCTCGGCGTGGGTCGGTGGGGCTGCAGTGTGGGGGGGCAGGAGCGTGGTTGTGGTCACCCGAGAGGGCTCTTGGCGGGGAGAGGGCTGCCTACGGCCATACCACCCTGAGAACGCCCGATCTCGTCTGATCTCGGAAGCTAAGCAGGGTCGGGCCCGGTTAGTACTTGGATGGGAGACCGCCTGGGAATACCGGGTGCTGTAGGCTTTTGGTTTTGGCCTTGGCGGCGGGGCGGCCCCTCTTTTCTTTTCTTTCTTTTCTTGCTGAGGTGTTGCGGGTGGAGGGGCAGGTGTGTGCGGCTGAGGGCGGGGGTCGTGGCGGTGGGGCAGGTGTGCTCTGCGACTGCCTGGCGCTCGGCTCTGTGGGTGGGTGGGGCTGCAGCGTGGGGTGGGAGCGCGGCTGTGGTCACCCGAGAGGGCTCTTTGCGGGGCAGGGGTGCGTGGGGATGTGAGCGGGTGGTGCCGGGGGTCATCGTGGTGGGGCAGGCGCGTGTCGCGGAGGCGTGCCGCGGCTCGGCGTGGGTCGGCGAGGCTGCAGCGTGGGGTGGGAGCGTGGTGCCGGTGGCCCGAGGGGCCTGTTTGCGGGGCAGGGGTGCGTGGGGATGTGAGCGGGTGGTGCCGGGGGTCATCGTGGTGGGGCAGGCGCGTGTCGCGGAGGCGTGCCGCGGCTCGGCGTGGGTCGGCGAGGCTGCAGCGTGGGGTGGGAGCGCGGCTGTGGTCACCCGAGAGGGCTCTTTGCGGGGCAGGGGTGCGTGGGGATGTGAGCGGGTGGTGCCGGGGGTCATCGTGGTGGGGCAGGCGCGTGTCGCGGAGGCGTGCCGCGGCTCGGCGTGGGTCGGCGAGGCTGCAGCGTGGGGTGGGAGCGTGGTGCCGGTGGCCCGAGGGGCCTGTTTGCGGGGCAGGGGTGCGTGGGGATGTGAGCGGGTGGTGCCGGGGGTCATCGTGGTGGGGCAGGCGCGTGTCGCGGAGGCGTGCCGCGGCTCGGCGTGGGTCGGTGGGGCTGCAGTGTGGGGGGGCAGGAGCGTGGTTGTGGTCACCCGAGAGGGCTCTTGGCGGGGAGAGGGCTGCCTACGGCCATACCACCCTGAGAACGCCCGATCTCGTCTGATCTCGGAAGCTAAGCAGGGTCGGGCCCGGTTAGTACTTGGATGGGAGACCGCCTGGGAATACCGGGTGCTGTAGGCTTTTGGTTTTGGCCTTGGCGGCGGGGCGGCCCCTCTTTTCTTTTCTTTCTTTTCTTGCTGCGGTGTTGCGGGTGGAGGGGCAGGTGTGTGCGGCTGAGGGCGGGGGTCGTGGCGGTGGGGCAGGTGTGCTCTGCGACTGCCTGGCGCTCGGCTCTGTGGGTGGGTGGGGCTGCAGCGTGGGGTGGGAGCGCGGCTGTGGTCACCCGAGAGGGCTCTTTGCGGGGCAGGGGTGCGTGGGGATGTGAGCGGGTGGTGCCGGGGGTCATCGTGGTGGGGCAGGCGCGTGTCGCGGAGGCGTGCCGCGGCTCGGCGTGGGTCGGCGAGGCTGCAGCGTGGGGTGGGAGCGTGGTGCCGGTGGCCCGAGGGGCCTGTTTGCGGGGCAGGGGTGCGTGGGGATGTGAGCGGGTGGTGCCGGGGGTCATCGTGGTGGGGCAGGCGCGTGTCGCGGAGGCGTGCCGCGGCTCGGCGTGGGTCGGCGAGGCTGCAGCGTGGGGTGGGAGCGTGGTGCCGGTGGCCCGAGGGGCCTGTTTGCGGGGCAGGGGTGCGTGGGGATGTGAGCGGGTGGTGCCGGGGGTCATCGTGGTGGGGCAGGCGCGTGTCGCGGAGGCGTGCCGCGGCTCGGCGTGGGTCGGCGAGGCTGCAGCGTGGGGTGGGAGCGCGGCTGTGGTCACCCGAGAGGGCTCTTTGCGGGGCAGGGGTGCGTGGGGATGTGAGCGGGTGGTGCCGGGGGTCATCGTGGTGGGGCAGGCGCGTGTCGCGGAGGCGTGCCGCGGCTCGGCGTGGGTCGGCGAGGCTGCAGCGTGGGGTGGGAGCGTGGTGCCGGTGGCCCGAGGGGCCTGTTTGCGGGGCAGGGGTGCGTGGGGATGTGAGCGGGTGGTGCCGGGGGTCATCGTGGTGGGGCAGGCGCGTGTCGTGGAGGCGTGCCGCGGCTCGGCGTGGGTCGGCGAGGCTGCAGCGTGGGGTGGGAGCGCGGCTGTGGTCACCCGAGAGGGCTCTTTGCGGGGCAGGGGTGCGTGGGGATGTGAGCGGGTGGTGCCGGGGGTCATCGTGGTGGGGCAGGCGCGTGTCGCGGAGGCGTGCCGCGGCTCGGCGTGGGTCGGCGAGGCTGCAGCGTGGGGTGGGAGCGTGGTGCCGGTGGCCCGAGGGGCCTGTTTGCGGGGCAGGGGTGCGTGGGGATGTGAGCGGGTGGTGCCGGGGGTCATCGTGGTGGGGCAGGCGCGTGTCGCGGAGGCGTGCCGCGGCTCGGCGTGGGTCGGCGAGGCTGCAGCGTGGGGTGGGAGCGTGGTGCCGGTGGCCCGAGGGGCCTGTTTGCGGGGCAGGGGTGCGTGGGGATGTGAGCGGGTGGTGCCGGGGGTCATCGTGGTGGGGCAGGCGCGTGTCGCGGAGGCGTGCCGCGGCTCGGCGTGGGTCGGTGGGGCTGCAGTGTGGGGGGGCAGGAGCGTGGTTGTGGTCACCCGAGAGGGCTCTTGGCGGGGAGAGGGCTGCCTACGGCCATACCACCCTGAGAACGCCCGATCTCGTCTGATCTCGGAAGCTAAGCAGGGTCGGGCCCGGTTAGTACTTGGATGGGAGACCGCCTGGGAATACCGGGTGCTGTAGGCTTTTGGTTTTGGCCTTGGCGGCGGGGCGGCCCCTCTTTTCTTTTCTTTCTTTTCTTGCTGCGGTGTTGCGGGTGGAGGGGCAGGTGTGTGCGGCTGAGGGCGGGGGTCGTGGCGGTGGGGCAGGTGTGCTCTGCGACTGCCTGGCGCTCGGCTCTGTGGGTGGGTGGGGCTGCAGCGTGGGGTGGGAGCGCGGCTGTGGTCACCCGAGAGGGCTCTTTGCGGGGCAGGGGTGCGTGGGGATGTGAGCGGGTGGTGCCGGGGGTCATCGTGGTGGGGCAGGCGCGTGTCGCGGAGGCGTGCCGCGGCTCGGCGTGGGTCGGCGAGGCTGCAGCGTGGGGTGGGAGCGTGGTGCCGGTGGCCCGAGGGGCCTGTTTGCGGGGCAGGGGTGCGTGGGGATGTGAGCGGGTGGTGCCGGGGGTCATCGTGGTGGGGCAGGCGCGTGTCGCGGAGGCGTGCCGCGGCTCGGCGTGGGTCGGCGAGGCTGCAGCGTGGGGTGGGAGCGTGGTGCCGGTGGCCCGAGGGGCCTGTTTGCGGGGCAGGGGTGCGTGGGGATGTGAGCGGGTGGTGCCGGGGGTCATCGTGGTGGGGCAGGCGCGTGTCGCGGAGGCGTGCCGCGGCTCGGCGTGGGTCGGCGAGGCTGCAGCGTGGGGTGGGAGCGCGGCTGTGGTCACCCGAGAGGGCTCTTTGCGGGGCAGGGGTGCGTGGGGATGTGAGCGGGTGGTGCCGGGGGTCATCGTGGTGGGGCAGGCGCGTGTCGCGGAGGCGTGCCGCGGCTCGGCGTGGGTCGGCGAGGCTGCAGCGTGGGGTGGGAGCGTGGTGCCGGTGGCCCGAGGGGCCTGTTTGCGGGGCAGGGGTGCGTGGGGATGTGAGCGGGTGGTGCCGGGGGTCATCGTGGTGGGGCAGGCGCGTGTCGCGGAGGCGTGCCGCGGCTCGGCGTGGGTCGGCGAGGCTGCAGCGTGGGGTGGGAGCGTGGTGCCGGTGGCCCGAGGGGCCTGTTTGCGGGGCAGGGGTGCGTGGGGATGTGAGCGGGTGGTGCCGGGGGTCATCGTGGTGGGGCAGGCGCGTGTCGCGGAGGCGTGCCGCGGCTCGGCGTGGGTCGGCGAGGCTGCAGCGTGGGGTGGGAGCGCGGCTGTGGTCACCCGAGAGGGCTCTTTGCGGGGCAGGGGTGCGTGGGGATGTGAGCGGGTGGTGCCGGGGGTCATCGTGGTGGGGCAGGCGCGTGTCGCGGAGGCGTGCCGCGGCTCGGCGTGGGTCGGCGAGGCTGCAGCGTGGGGTGGGAGCGTGGTGCCGGTGGCCCGAGGGGCCTGTTTGCGGGGCAGGGGTGCGTGGGGATGTGAGCGGGTGGTGCCGGGGGTCATCGTGGTGGGGCAGGCGCGTGTCGCGGAGGCGTGCCGCGGCTCGGCGTGGGTCGGCGAGGCTGCAGCGTGGGGTGGGAGCGTGGTGCCGGTGGCCCGAGGGGCCTGTTTGCGGGGCAGGGGTGCGTGGGGATGTGAGCGGGTGGTGCCGGGGGTCATCGTGGTGGGGCAGGCGCGTGTCGCGGAGGCGTGCCGCGGCTCGGCGTGGGTCGGCGAGGCTGCAGCGTGGGGTGGGAGCGTGGTGCCGGTGGCCCGAGGGGCCTGTTTGCGGGGCAGGGGTGCGTGGGGATGTGAGCGGGTGGTGCCGGGGGTCATCGTGGTGGGGCAGGCGCGTGTCGCGGAGGCGTGCCGCGGCTCGGCGTGGGTCGGTGGGGCTGCAGTGTGGGGGGGCAGGAGCGTGGTTGTGGTCACCCGAGAGGGCTCTTGGCGGGGAGAGGGCTGCCTACGGCCATACCACCCTGAGAACGCCCGATCTCGTCTGATCTCGGAAGCTAAGCAGGGTCGGGCCCGGTTAGTACTTGGATGGGAGACCGCCTGGGAATACCGGGTGCTGTAGGCTTTTGGTTTTGGCCTTGGCGGCGGGGCGGCCCCTCTTTTCTTTTCTTTCTTTTCTTGCTGCGGTGTTGCGGGTGGAGGGGCAGGTGTGTGCGGCTGAGGGCGGGGGTCGTGGCGGTGGGGCAGGTGTGCTCTGCGACTGCCTGGCGCTCGGCTCTGTGGGTGGGTGGGGCTGCAGCGTGGGGTGGGAGCGCGGCTGTGGTCACCCGAGAGGGCTCTTTGCGGGGCAGGGGTGCGTGGGGATGTGAGCGGGTGGTGCCGGGGGTCATCGTGGTGGGGCAGGCGCGTGTCGCGGAGGCGTGCCGCGGCTCGGCGTGGGTCGGCGAGGCTGCAGCGTGGGGTGGGAGCGTGGTGCCGGTGGCCCGAGGGGCCTGTTTGCGGGGCAGGGGTGCGTGGGGATGTGAGCGGGTGGTGCCGGGGGTCATCGTGGTGGGGCAGGCGCGTGTCGCGGAGGCGTGCCGCGGCTCGGCGTGGGTCGGCGAGGCTGCAGCGTGGGGTGGGAGCGCGGCTGTGGTCACCCGAGAGGGCTCTTTGCGGGGCAGGGGTGCGTGGGGATGTGAGCGGGTGGTGCCGGGGGTCATCGTGGTGGGGCAGGCGCGTGTCGCGGAGGCGTGCCGCGGCTCGGCGTGGGTCGGCGAGGCTGCAGCGTGGGGTGGGAGCGTGGTGCCGGTGGCCCGAGGGGCCTGTTTGCGGGGCAGGGGTGCGTGGGGATGTGAGCGGGTGGTGCCGGGGGTCATCGTGGTGGGGCAGGCGCGTGTCGCGGAGGCGTGCCGCGGCTCGGCGTGGGTCGGTGGGGCTGCAGTGTGGGGGGGCAGGAGCGTGGTTGTGGTCACCCGAGAGGGCTCTTGGCGGGGAGAGGGCTGCCTACGGCCATACCACCCTGAGAACGCCCGATCTCGTCTGATCTCGGAAGCTAAGCAGGGTCGGGCCCGGTTAGTACTTGGATGGGAGACCGCCTGGGAATACCGGGTGCTGTAGGCTTTTGGTTTTGGCCTTGGCGGCGGGGCGGCCCCTCTTTTCTTTTCTTTTCTTTTCTTTTCTTGCTGCGGTGTTGCGGGTGGAGGGGCAGGTGTGTGCGGCTGAGGGCGGGGGTCGTGGCGGTGGGGCAGGTGTGCTCTGCGACTGCCTGGCGCTCGGCTCTGTGGGTGGGTGGGGCTGCAGCGTGGGGTGGGAGCGCGGCTGTGGTCACCCGAGAGGGCTCTTTGCGGGGCAGGGGTGCGTGGGGATGTGAGCGGGTGGTGCCGGGGGTCATCGTGGTGGGGCAGGCGCGTGTCGCGGAGGCGTGCCGCGGCTCGGCGTGGGTCGGCGAGGCTGCAGCGTGGGGTGGGAGCGTGGTGCCGGTGGCCCGAGGGGCCTGTTTGCGGGGCAGGGGTGCGTGGGGATGTGAGCGGGTGGTGCCGGGGGTCATCGTGGTGGGGCAGGCGCGTGTCGCGGAGGCGTGCCGCGGCTCGGCGTGGGTCGGCGAGGCTGCAGCGTGGGGTGGGAGCGCGGCTGTGGTCACCCGAGAGGGCTCTTTGCGGGGCAGGGGTGCGTGGGGATGTGAGCGGGTGGTGCCGGGGGTCATCGTGGTGGGGCAGGCGCGTGTCGCGGAGGCGTGCCGCGGCTCGGCGTGGGTCGGTGGGGCTGCAGTGTGGGGGGGCAGGAGCGTGGTTGTGGTCACCCGAGAGGGCTCTTGGCGGGGAGAGGGCTGCCTACGGCCATACCACCCTGAGAACGCCCGATCTCGTCTGATCTCGGAAGCTAAGCAGGGTCGGGCCCGGTTAGTACTTGGATGGGAGACCGCCTGGGAATACCGGGTGCTGTAGGCTTTTGGTTTTGGCCTTGGCGGCGGGGCGGCCCCTCTTTTCTTTTCTTTTCTTTCTTTTCTTGCTGCGGTGTTGCGGGTGGAGGGGCAGGTGTGTGCGGCTGAGGGCGGGGGTCGTGGCGGTGGGGCAGGTGTGCTCTGCGACTGCCTGGCGCTCGGCTCTGTGGGTGGGTGGGGCTGCAGCGTGGGGTGGGAGCGCGGCTGTGGTCACCCGAGAGGGCTCTTTGCGGGGCAGGGGTGCGTGGGGATGTGAGCGGGTGGTGCCGGGGGTCATCGTGGTGGGGCAGGCGCGTGTCGCGGAGGCGTGCCGCGGCTCGGCGTGGGTCGGCGAGGCTGCAGCGTGGGGTGGGAGCGTGGTGCCGGTGGCCCGAGGGGCCTGTTTGCGGGGCAGGGGTGCGTGGGGATGTGAGCGGGTGGTGCCGGGGGTCATCGTGGTGGGGCAGGCGCGTGTCGCGGAGGCGTGCCGCGGCTCGGCGTGGGTCGGCGAGGCTGCAGCGTGGGGTGGGAGCGCGGCTGTGGTCACCCGAGAGGGCTCTTTGCGGGGCAGGGGTGCGTGGGGATGTGAGCGGGTGGTGCCGGGGGTCATCGTGGTGGGGCAGGCGCGTGTCGCGGAGGCGTGCCGCGGCTCGGCGTGGGTCGGCGAGGCTGCAGCGTGGGGTGGGAGCGTGGTGCCGGTGGCCCGAGGGGCCTGTTTGCGGGGCAGGGGTGCGTGGGGATGTGAGCGGGTGGTGCCGGGGGTCATCGTGGTGGGGCAGGCGCGTGTCGCGGAGGCGTGCCGCGGCTCGGCGTGGGTCGGCGAGGCTGCAGCGTGGGGTGGGAGCGTGGTGCCGGTGGCCCGAGGGGCCTGTTTGCGGGGCAGGGGTGCGTGGGGATGTGAGCGGGTGGTGCCGGGGGTCATCGTGGTGGGGCAGGCGCGTGTCGCGGAGGCGTGCCGCGGCTCGGCGTGGGTCGGCGAGGCTGCAGCGTGGGGTGGGAGCGCGGCTGTGGTCACCCGAGAGGGCTCTTTGCGGGGCAGGGGTGCGTGGGGATGTGAGCGGGTGGTGCCGGGGGTCATCGTGGTGGGGCAGGCGCGTGTCGCGGAGGCGTGCCGCGGCTCGGCGTGGGTCGGCGAGGCTGCAGCGTGGGGTGGGAGCGTGGTGCCGGTGGCCCGAGGGGCCTGTTTGCGGGGCAGGGGTGCGTGGGGATGTGAGCGGGTGGTGCCGGGGGTCATCGTGGTGGGGCAGGCGCGTGTCGCGGAGGCGTGCCGCGGCTCGGCGTGGGTCGGCGAGGCTGCAGCGTGGGGTGGGAGCGTGGTGCCGGTGGCCCGAGGGGCCTGTTTGCGGGGCAGGGGTGCGTGGGGATGTGAGCGGGTGGTGCCGGGGGTCATCGTGGTGGGGCAGGCGCGTGTCGCGGAGGCGTGCCGCGGCTCGGCGTGGGTCGGCGAGGCTGCAGCGTGGGGTGGGAGCGTGGTGCCGGTGGCCCGAGGGGCCTGTTTGCGGGGCAGGGGTGCGTGGGGATGTGAGCGGGTGGTGCCGGGGGTCATCGTGGTGGGGCAGGCGCGTGTCGCGGAGGCGTGCCGCGGCTCGGCGTGGGTCGGTGGGGCTGCAGTGTGGGGGGGCAGGAGCGTGGTTGTGGTCACCCGAGAGGGCTCTTGGCGGGGAGAGGGCTGCCTACGGCCATACCACCCTGAGAACGCCCGATCTCGTCTGATCTCGGAAGCTAAGCAGGGTCGGGCCCGGTTAGTACTTGGATGGGAGACCGCCTGGGAATACCGGGTGCTGTAGGCTTTTGGTTTTGGCCTTGGCGGCGGGGCGGCCCCTCTTTTCTTTTCTTTCTTTTCTTGCTGCGGTGTTGCGGGTGGAGGGGCAGGTGTGTGCGGCTGAGGGCGGGGGTCGTGGCGGTGGGGCAGGTGTGCTCTGCGACTGCCTGGCGCTCGGCTCTGTGGGTGGGTGGGGCTGCAGCGTGGGGTGGGAGCGCGGCTGTGGTCACCCGAGAGGGCTCTTTGCGGGGCAGGGGTGCGTGGGGATGTGAGCGGGTGGTGCCGGGGGTCATCGTGGTGGGGCAGGCGCGTGTCGCGGAGGCGTGCCGCGGCTCGGCGTGGGTCGGCGAGGCTGCAGCGTGGGGTGGGAGCGTGGTGCCGGTGGCCCGAGGGGCCTGTTTGCGGGGCAGGGGTGCGTGGGGATGTGAGCGGGTGGTGCCGGGGGTCATCGTGGTGGGGCAGGCGCGTGTCGCGGAGGCGTGCCGCGGCTCGGCGTGGGTCGGTGGGGCTGCAGTGTGGGGGGGCAGGAGCGTGGTTGTGGTCACCCGAGAGGGCTCTTGGCGGGGAGAGGGCTGCCTACGGCCATACCACCCTGAGAACGCCCGATCTCGTCTGATCTCGGAAGCTAAGCAGGGTCGGGCCCGGTTAGTACTTGGATGGGAGACCGCCTGGGAATACCGGGTGCTGTAGGCTTTTGGTTTTGGCCTTGGCGGCGGGGCGGCCCCTCTTTTCTTTTCTTTCTTTTCTTGCTGCGGTGTTGCGGGTGGAGGGGCAGGTGTGTGCGGCTGAGGGCGGGGGTCGTGGCGGTGGGGCAGGTGTGCTCTGCGACTGCCTGGCGCTCGGCTCTGTGGGTGGGTGGGGCTGCAGCGTGGGGTGGGAGCGCGGCTGTGGTCACCCGAGAGGGCTCTTTGCGGGGCAGGGGTGCGTGGGGATGTGAGCGGGTGGTGCCGGGGGTCATCGTGGTGGGGCAGGCGCGTGTCGCGGAGGCGTGCCGCGGCTCGGCGTGGGTCGGCGAGGCTGCAGCGTGGGGTGGGAGCGCGGCTGTGGTCACCCGAGAGGGCTCTTTGCGGGGCAGGGGTGCGTGGGGATGTGAGCGGGTGGTGCCGGGGGTCATCGTGGTGGGGCAGGCGCGTGTCGCGGAGGCGTGCCGCGGCTCGGCGTGGGTCGGCGAGGCTGCAGCGTGGGGTGGGAGCGTGGTGCCGGTGGCCCGAGGGGCCTGTTTGCGGGGCAGGGGTGCGTGGGGATGTGAGCGGGTGGTGCCGGGGGTCATCGTGGTGGGGCAGGCGCGTGTCGCGGAGGCGTGCCGCGGCTCGGCGTGGGTCGGCGAGGCTGCAGCGTGGGGTGGGAGCGTGGTGCCGGTGGCCCGAGGGGCCTGTTTGCGGGGCAGGGGTGCGTGGGGATGTGAGCGGGTGGTGCCGGGGGTCATCGTGGTGGGGCAGGCGCGTGTCGCGGAGGCGTGCCGCGGCTCGGCGTGGGTCGGCGAGGCTGCAGCGTGGGGTGGGAGCGCGGCTGTGGTCACCCGAGAGGGCTCTTTGCGGGGCAGGGGTGCGTGGGGATGTGAGCGGGTGGTGCCGGGGGTCATCGTGGTGGGGCAGGCGCGTGTCGCGGAGGCGTGCCGCGGCTCGGCGTGGGTCGGCGAGGCTGCAGCGTGGGGTGGGAGCGTGGTGCCGGTGGCCCGAGGGGCCTGTTTGCGGGGCAGGGGTGCGTGGGGATGTGAGCGGGTGGTGCCGGGGGTCATCGTGGTGGGGCAGGCGCGTGTCGCGGAGGCGTGCCGCGGCTCGGCGTGGGTCGGCGAGGCTGCAGCGTGGGGTGGGAGCGTGGTGCCGGTGGCCCGAGGGGCCTGTTTGCGGGGCAGGGGTGCGTGGGGATGTGAGCGGGTGGTGCCGGGGGTCATCGTGGTGGGGCAGGCGCGTGTCGCGGAGGCGTGCCGCGGCTCGGCGTGGGTCGGCGAGGCTGCAGCGTGGGGTGGGAGCGTGGTGCCGGTGGCCCGAGGGGCCTGTTTGCGGGGCAGGGGTGCGTGGGGATGTGAGCGGGTGGTGCCGGGGGTCATCGTGGTGGGGCAGGCGCGTGTCGCGGAGGCGTGCCGCGGCTCGGCGTGGGTCGGCGAGGCTGCAGCGTGGGGTGGGAGCGTGGTGCCGGTGGCCCGAGGGGCCTGTTTGCGGGGCAGGGGTGCGTGGGGATGTGAGCGGGTGGTGCCGGGGGTCATCGTGGTGGGGCAGGCGCGTGTCGCGGAGGCGTGCCGCGGCTCGGCGTGGGTCGGCGAGGCTGCAGCGTGGGGTGGGAGCGCGGCTGTGGTCACCCGAGAGGGCTCTTTGCGGGGCAGGGGTGCGTGGGGATGTGAGCGGGTGGTGCCGGGGGTCATCGTGGTGGGGCAGGCGCGTGTCGCGGAGGCGTGCCGCGGCTCGGCGTGGGTCGGCGAGGCTGCAGCGTGGGGTGGGAGCGCGGCTGTGGTCACCCGAGAGGGCTCTTTGCGGGGCAGGGGTGCGTGGGGATGTGAGCGGGTGGTGCCGGGGGTCATCGTGGTGGGGCAGGCGCGTGTCGCGGAGGCGTGCCGCGGCTCGGCGTGGGTCGGCGAGGCTGCAGCGTGGGGTGGGAGCGTGGTGCCGGTGGCCCGAGGGGCCTGTTTGCGGGGCAGGGGTGCGTGGGGATGTGAGCGGGTGGTGCCGGGGGTCATCGTGGTGGGGCAGGCGCGTGTCGCGGAGGCGTGCCGCGGCTCGGCGTGGGTCGGTGGGGCTGCAGTGTGGGGGGGCAGGAGCGTGGTTGTGGTCACCCGAGAGGGCTCTTGGCGGGGAGAGGGCTGCCTACGGCCATACCACCCTGAGAACGCCCGATCTCGTCTGATCTCGGAAGCTAAGCAGGGTCGGGCCCGGTTAGTACTTGGATGGGAGACCGCCTGGGAATACCGGGTGCTGTAGGCTTTTGGTTTTGGCCTTGGCGGCGGGGCGGCCCCTCTTTTCTTTTCTTTTCTTTTCTTTTCTTGCTGCGGTGTTGCGGGTGGAGGGGCAGGTGTGTGCGGCTGAGGGCGGGGGTCGTGGCGGTGGGGCAGGTGTGCTCTGCGACTGCCTGGCGCTCGGCTCTGTGGGTGGGTGGGGCTGCAGCGTGGGGTGGGAGCGCGGCTGTGGTCACCCGAGAGGGCTCTTTGCGGGGCAGGGGTGCGTGGGGATGTGAGCGGGTGGTGCCGGGGGTCATCGTGGTGGGGCAGGCGCGTGTCGCGGAGGCGTGCCGCGGCTCGGCGTGGGTCGGCGAGGCTGCAGCGTGGGGTGGGAGCGTGGTGCCGGTGGCCCGAGGGGCCTGTTTGCGGGGCAGGGGTGCGTGGGGATGTGAGCGGGTGGTGCCGGGGGTCATCGTGGTGGGGCAGGCGCGTGTCGCGGAGGCGTGCCGCGGCTCGGCGTGGGTCGGCGAGGCTGCAGCGTGGGGTGGGAGCGTGGTGCCGGTGGCCCGAGGGGCCTGTTTGCGGGGCAGGGGTGCGTGGGGATGTGAGCGGGTGGTGCCGGGGGTCATCGTGGTGGGGCAGGCGGGTGTCGCGGAGGCGTGCCGCGGCTCGGCGTGGGTCGGCGAGGCTGCAGCGTGGGGTGGGAGCGCGGCTGTGGTCACCCGAGAGGGCTCTTTGCGGGGCAGGGGTGCGTGGGGATGTGAGCGGGTGGTGCCGGGGGTCATCGTGGTGGGGCAGGCGCGTGTCGCGGAGGCGTGCCGCGGCTCGGCGTGGGTCGGCGAGGCTGCAGCGTGGGGTGGGAGCGTGGTGCCGGTGGCCCGAGGGGCCTGTTTGCGGGGCAGGGGTGCGTGGGGATGTGAGCGGGTGGTGCCGGGGGTCATCGTGGTGGGGCAGGCGCGTGTCGCGGAGGCGTGCCGCGGCTCGGCGTGGGTCGGCGAGGCTGCAGCGTGGGGTGGGAGCGTGGTGCCGGTGGCCCGAGGGGCCTGTTTGCGGGGCAGGGGTGCGTGGGGATGTGAGCGGGTGGTGCCGGGGGTCATCGTGGTGGGGCAGGCGCGTGTCGCGGAGGCGTGCCGCGGCTCGGCGTGGGTCGGTGGGGCTGCAGTGTGGGGGGGCAGGAGCGTGGTTGTGGTCACCCGAGAGGGCTCTTGGCGGGGAGAGGGCTGCCTACGGCCATACCACCCTGAGAACGCCCGATCTCGTCTGATCTCGGAAGCTAAGCAGGGTCGGGCCAGGTTAGTACTTGGATGGGAGACCGCCTGGGAATACCGGGTGCTGTAGGCTTTTGGTTTTGGCCTTGGCGGCGGGGCGGCCCCTCTTTTCTTTTCTTTCTTTTCTTGCTGCGGTGTTGCGGGTGGAGGGGCAGGTGTGTGCGGCTGAGGGCGGGGGTCGTGGCGGTGGGGCAGGTGTGCTCTGCGACTGCCTGGCGCTCGGCTCTGTGGGTGGGTGGGGCTGCAGCGTGGGGTGGGAGCGCGGCTGTGGTCACCCGAGAGGGCTCTTTGCGGGGCAGGGGTGCGTGGGGATGTGAGCGGGTGGTGCCGGGGGTCATCGTGGTGGGGCAGGCGCGTGTCGCGGAGGCGTGCCGCGGCTCGGCGTGGGTCGGCGAGGCTGCAGCGTGGGGTGGGAGCGTGGTGCCGGTGGCCCGAGGGGCCTGTTTGCGGGGCAGGGGTGCGTGGGGATGTGAGCGGGTGGTGCCGGGGGTCATCGTGGTGGGGCAGGCGCGTGTCGCGGAGGCGTGCCGCGGCTCGGCGTGGGTCGGCGAGGCTGCAGCGTGGGGTGGGAGCGTGGTGCCGGTGGCCCGAGGGGCCTGTTTGCGGGGCAGGGGTGCGTGGGGATGTGAGCGGGTGGTGCCGGGGGTCATCGTGGTGGGGCAGGCGCGTGTCGCGGAGGCGTGCCGCGGCTCGGCGTGGGTCGGCGAGGCTGCAGCGTGGGGTGGGAGCGTGGTGCCGGTGGCCCGAGGGGCCTGTTTGCGGGGCAGGGGTGCGTGGGGATGTGAGCGGGTGGTGCCGGAGGTCATCGTGGTGGGGCAGGCGCGTGTCGCGGAGGCGTGCCGCGGCTCGGCGTGGGTCGGCGAGGCTGCAGCGTGCGGTGGGAGCGCGGCTGTGGTCACCCGAGAGGGCTCTTTGCGGGGCAGGGGTGCGTGGGGATGTGAGCGGGTGGTGCCGGGGGTCATCGTGGTGGGGCAGGCGCGTGTCGCGGAGGCGTGCCGCGGCTCGGCGTGGGTCGGCGAGGCTGCAGCGTGGGGTGGGAGCGTGGTGCCGGTGGCCCGAGGGGCCTGTTTGCGGGGCAGGGGTGCGTGGGGATGTGAGCGGGTGGTGCCGGGGGTCATCGTGGTGGGGCAGGCGCGTGTCGCGGAGGCGTGCCGCGGCTCGGCGTGGGTCGGCGAGGCTGCAGCGTGGGGTGGGAGCGTGGTGCCGGTGGCCCGAGGGGCCTGTTTGCGGGGCAGGGGTGCGTGGGGATGTGAGCGGGTGGTGCCGGGGGTCATCGTGGTGGGGCAGGCGGGTGTCGCGGAGGCGTGCCGCGGCTCGGCGTGGGTCGGCGAGGCTGCAGCGTGCGGTGGGAGCGCGGCTGTGGTCACCCGAGAGGGCTCTTTGCGGGGCAGGGGTGCGTGGGGATGTGAGCGGGTGGTGCCGGGGGTCATCGTGGTGGGGCAGGCGCGTGTCGCGGAGGCGTGCCGCGGCTCGGCGTGGGTCGGCGAGGCTGCAGCGTGGGGTGGGAGCGTGGTGCCGGTGGCCCGAGGGGCCTGTTTGCGGGGCAGGGGTGCGTGGGGATGTGAGCGGGTGGTGCCGGGGGTCATCGTGGTGGGGCAGGCGCGTGTCGCGGAGGCGTGCCGCGGCTCGGCGTGGGTCGGCGAGGCTGCAGCGTGGGGTGGGAGCGTGGTGCCGGTGGCCCGAGGGGCCTGTTTGCGGGGCAGGGGTGCGTGGGGATGTGAGCGGGTGGTGCCGGGGGTCATCGTGGTGGGGCAGGCGCGTGTCGCGGAGGCGTGCCGCGGCTCGGCGTGGGTCGGCGAGGCTGCAGCGTGGGGTGGGAGCGTGGTGCCGGTGGCCCGAGGGGCCTGTTTGCGGGGCAGGGGTGCGTGGGGATGTGAGCGGGTGGTGCCGGGGGTCATCGTGGTGGGGCAGGCGCGTGTCGCGGAGGCGTGCCGCGGCTCGGCGTGGGTCGGCGAGGCTGCAGCGTGGGGTGGGAGCGCGGCTGTGGTCACCCGAGAGGGCTCTTTGCGGGGCAGGGGTGCGTGGGGATGTGAGCGGGTGGTGCCGGGGGTCATCGTGGTGGGGCAGGCGCGTGTCGCGGAGGCGTGCCGCGGCTCGGCGTGGGTCGGCGAGGCTGCAGCGTGGGGTGGGAGCGTGGTGCCGGTGGCCCGAGGGGCCTGTTTGCGGGGCAGGGGTGCGTGGGGATGTGAGCGGGTGGTGCCGGGGGTCATCGTGGTGGGGCAGGCGCGTGTCGCGGAGGCGTGCCGCGGCTCGGCGTGGGTCGGCGAGGCTGCAGCGTGGGGTGGGAGCGCGGCTGTGGTCACCCGAGAGGGCTCTTTGCGGGGCAGGGGTGCGTGGGGATGTGAGCGGGTGGTGCCGGGGGTCATCGTGGTGGGGCAGGCGCGTGTCGCGGAGGCGTGCCGCGGCTCGGCGTGGGTCGGCGAGGCTGCAGCGTGGGGTGGGAGCGTGGTGCCGGTGGCCCGAGGGGCCTGTTTGCGGGGCAGGGGTGCGTGGGGATGTGAGCGGGTGGTGCCGGGGGTCATCGTGGTGGGGCAGGCGCGTGTCGCGGAGGCGTGCCGCGGCTCGGCGTGGGTCGGCGAGGCTGCAGCGTGGGGTGGGAGCACGGCTGTGGTCACCCGAGAGGGCTCTTTGCGGGGCAGGGGTGCGTGGGGATGTGAGCGGGTGGTGCCGGGGGTCATCGTGGTGGGGCAGGCGCGTGTCGCGGAGGCGTGCCGCGGCTCGGCGTGGGTCGGCGAGGCTGCAGCGTGGGGTGGGAGCGTGGTGCCGGTGGCCCGAGGGGCCTGTTTGCGGGGCAGGGGTGCGTGGGGATGTGAGCGGGTGGTGCCGGGGGTCATCGTGGTGGGGCAGGCGCGTGTCGCGGAGGCGTGCCGCGGCTCGGCGTGGGTCGGCGAGGCTGCAGCGTGGGGTGGGAGCGTGGTGCCGGTGGCCCGAGGGGCCTGTTTGCGGGGCAGGGGTGCGTGGGGATGTGAGCGGGTGGTGCCGGGGGTCATCGTGGTGGGGCAGGCGCGTGTCGCGGAGGCGTGCCGCGGCTCGGCGTGGGTCGGCGAGGCTGCAGCGTGGGGTGGGAGCGCGGCTGTGGTCACCCGAGAGGGCTCTTTGCGGGGCAGGGGTGCGTGGGGATGTGAGCGGGTGGTGCCGGGGGTCATCGTGGTGGGGCAGGCGCGTGTCGCGGAGGCGTGCCGCGGCTCGGCGTGGGTCGGTGGGGCTGCAGTGTGGGGGGGCAGGAGCGTGGTTGTGGTCACCCGAGAGGGCTCTTGGCGGGGAGAGGGCTGCCTACGGCCATACCACCCTGAGAACGCCCGATCTCGTCTGATCTCGGAAGCTAAGCAGGGTCGGGCCCGGTTAGTACTTGGATGGGAGACCGCCTGGGAATACCGGGTGCTGTAGGCTTTTGGTTTTGGCCTTGGCGGCGGGGCGGCCCCTCTTTTCTTTTCTTTTCTTTTCTTTTCTTGCTGCGGTGTTGCGGGTGGAGGGGCAGGTGTGTGCGGCTGAGGGCGGGGGTCGTGGCGGTGGGGCAGGTGTGCTCTGCGACTGCCTGGCGCTCGGCTCTGTGGGTGGGTGGGGCTGCAGCGTGGGGTGGGAGCGCGGCTGTGGTCACCCGAGAGGGCTCTTTGCGGGGCAGGGGTGCGTGGGGATGTGAGCGGGTGGTGCCGGGGGTCATCGTGGTGGGGCAGGCGCGTGTCGCGGAGGCGTGCCGCGGCTCGGCGTGGGTCGGCGAGGCTGCAGCGTGGGGTGGGAGCGTGGTGCCGGTGGCCCGAGGGGCCTGTTTGCGGGGCAGGGGTGCGTGGGGATGTGAGCGGGTGGTGCCGGGGGTCATCGTGGTGGGGCAGGCGCGTGTCGCGGAGGCGTGCCGCGGCTCGGCGTGGGTCGGCGAGGCTGCAGCGTGGGGTGGGAGCGTGGTGCCGGTGGCCCGAGGGGCCTGTTTGCGGGGCAGGGGTGCGTGGGGATGTGAGCGGGTGGTGCCGGGGGTCATCGTGGTGGGGCAGGCGCGTGTCGCGGAGGCGTGCCGCGGCTCGGCGTGGGTCGGCGAGGCTGCAGCGTGGGGTGGGAGCGCGGCTGTGGTCACCCGAGAGGGCTCTTTGCGGGGCAGGGGTGCGTGGGGATGTGAGCGGGTGGTGCCGGGGGTCATCGTGGTGGGGCAGGCGCGTGTCGCGGAGGCGTGCCGCGGCTCGGCGTGGGTCGGCGAGGCTGCAGCGTGGGGTGGGAGCGCGGCTGTGGTCACCCGAGAGGGCTCTTTGCGGGGCAGGGGTGCGTGGGGATGTGAGCGGGTGGTGCCGGGGGTCATCGTGGTGGGGCAGGCGCGTGTCGCGGAGGCGTGCCGCGGCTCGGCGTGGGTCGGCGAGGCTGCAGCGTGGGGTGGGAGCGTGGTGCCGGTGGCCCGAGGGGCCTGTTTGCGGGGCAGGGGTGCGTGGGGATGTGAGCGGGTGGTGCCGGGGGTCATCGTGGTGGGGCAGGCGCGTGTCGCGGAGGCGTGCCGCGGCTCGGCGTGGGTCGGTGGGGCTGCAGTGTGGGGGGGCAGGAGCGTGGTTGTGGTCACCCGAGAGGGCTCTTGGCGGGGAGAGGGCTGCCTACGGCCATACCACCCTGAGAACGCCCGATCTCGTCTGATCTCGGAAGCTAAGCAGGGTCGGGCCCGGTTAGTACTTGGATGGGAGACCGCCTGGGAATACCGGGTGCTGTAGGCTTTTGGTTTTGGCCTTGGCGGCGGGGCGGCCCCTCTTTTCTTTTCTTTCTTTTCTTGCTGCGGTGTTGCGGGTGGAGGGGCAGGTGTGTGCGGCTGAGGGCGGGGGTCGTGGCGGTGGGGCAGGTGTGCTCTGCGACTGCCTGGCGCTCGGCTCTGTGGGTGGGTGGGGCTGCAGCGTGGGGTGGGAGCGCGGCTGTGGTCACCCGAGAGGGCTCTTTGCGGGGCAGGGGTGCGTGGGGATGTGAGCGGGTGGTGCCGGGGGTCATCGTGGTGGGGCAGGCGCGTGTCGCGGAGGCGTGCCGCGGCTCGGCGTGGGTCGGCGAGGCTGCAGCGTGGGGGGGGAGCGCGGCTGTGGTCACCCGAGAGGGCTCTTTGCGGGGCAGGGGTGCGTGGGGATGTGAGCGGGTGGTGCCGGGGGTCATCGTGGTGGGGCAGGCGCGTGTCGCGGAGGCGTGCCGCGGCTCGGCGTGGGTCGGCGAGGCTGCAGCGTGGGGTGGGAGCGTGGTGCCGGTGGCCCGAGGGGCCTGTTTGCGGGGCAGGGGTGCGTGGGGATGTGAGCGGGTGGTGCCGGGGGTCATCGTGGTGGGGCAGGCGCGTGTCGCGGAGGCGTGCCGCGGCTCGGCGTGGGTCGGTGGGGCTGCAGTGTGGGGGGGCAGGAGCGTGGTTGTGGTCACCCGAGAGGGCTCTTGGCGGGGAGAGGGCTGCCTACGGCCATACCACCCTGAGAACGCCCGATCTCGTCTGATCTCGGAAGCTAAGCAGGGTCGGGCCCGGTTAGTACTTGGATGGGAGACCGCCTGGGAATACCGGGTGCTGTAGGCTTTTGGTTTTGGCCTTGGCGGCGGGGCGGCCCCTCTTTTCTTTTCTTTCTTTTCTTGCTGCGGTGTTGCGGGTGGAGGGGCAGGTGTGTGCGGCTGAGGGCGGGGGTCGTGGCGGTGGGGCAGGTGTGCTCTGCGACTGCCTGGCGCTCGGCTCTGTGGGTGGGTGGGGCTGCAGCGTGGGGTGGGAGCGCGGCTGTGGTCACCCGAGAGGGCTCTTTGCGGGGCAGGGGTGCGTGGGGATGTGAGCGGGTGGTGCCGGGGGTCATCGTGGTGGGGCAGGCGCGTGTCGCGGAGGCGTGCCGCGGCTCGGCGTGGGTCGGCGAGGCTGCAGCGTGGGGTGGGAGCGCGGCTGTGGTCACCCGAGAGGGCTCTTTGCGGGGCAGGGGTGCGTGGGGATGTGAGCGGGTGGTGCCGGGGGTCATCGTGGTGGGGCAGGCGCGTGTCGCGGAGGCGTGCCGCGGCTCGGCGTGGGTCGGCGAGGCTGCAGCGTGGGGTGGGAGCGTGGTGCCGGTGGCCCGAGGGGCCTGTTTGCGGGGCAGGGGTGCGTGGGGATGTGAGCGGGTGGTGCCGGGGGTCATCGTGGTGGGGCAGGCGCGTGTCGCGGAGGCGTGCCGCGGCTCGGCGTGGGTCGGTGGGGCTGCAGTGTGGGGGGGCAGGAGCGTGGTTGTGGTCACCCGAGAGGGCTCTTGGCGGGGAGAGGGCTGCCTACGGCCATACCACCCTGAGAACGCCCGATCTCGTCTGATCTCGGAAGCTAAGCAGGGTCGGGCCCGGTTAGTACTTGGATGGGAGACCGCCTGGGAATACCGGGTGCTGTAGGCTTTTGGTTTTGGCCTTGGCGGCGGGGCGGCCCCTCTTTTCTTTTCTTTCTTTTCTTGCTGCGGTGTTGCGGGTGGAGGGGCAGGTGTGTGCGGCTGAGGGCGGGGGTCGTGGCGGTGGGGCAGGTGTGCTCTGCGACTGCCTGGCGCTCGGCTCTGTGGGTGGGTGGGGCTGCAGCGTGGGGTGGGAGCGCGGCTGTGGTCACCCGAGAGGGCTCTTTGCGGGGCAGGGGTGCGTGGGGATGTGAGCGGGTGGTGCCGGGGGTCATCGTGGTGGGGCAGGCGCGTGTCGCGGAGGCGTGCCGCGGCTCGGCGTGGGTCGGCGAGGCTGCAGCGTGGGGTGGGAGCGTGGTGCCGGTGGCCCGAGGGGCCTGTTTGCGGGGCAGGGGTGCGTGGGGATGTGAGCGGGTGGTGCCGGGGGTCATCGTGGTGGGGCAGGCGCGTGTCGCGGAGGCGTGCCGCGGCTCGGCGTGGGTCGGCGAGGCTGCAGCGTGGGGTGGGAGCGTGGTGCCGGTGGCCCGAGGGGCCTGTTTGCGGGGCAGGGGTGCGTGGGGATGTGAGCGGGTGGTGCCGGGGGTCATCGTGGTGGGGCAGGCGGGTGTCGCGGAGGCGTGCCGCGGCTCGGCGTGGGTCGGCGAGGCTGCAGCGTGGGGTGGGAGCGTGGTGCCGGTGGCCCGAGGGGCCTGTTTGCGGGGCAGGGGTGCGTGGGGATGTGAGCGGGTGGTGCCGGGGGTCATCGTGGTGGGGCAGGCGCGTGTCGCGGAGGCGTGCCGCGGCTCGGCGTGGGTCGGCGAGGCTGCAGCGTGGGGTGGGAGCGTGGTGCCGGTGGCCCGAGGGGCCTGTTTGCGGGGCAGGGGTGCGTGGGGATGTGAGCGGGTGGTGCCGGGGGTCATCGTGGTGGGGCAGGCGCGTGTCGCGGAGGCGTGCCGCGGCTCGGCGTGGGTCGGTGGGGCTGCAGTGTGGGGGGGCAGGAGCGTGGTTGTGGTCACCCGAGAGGGCTCTTGGCGGGGAGAGGGCTGCCTACGGCCATACCACCCTGAGAACGCCCGATCTCGTCTGATCTCGGAAGCTAAGCAGGGTCGGGCCAGGTTAGTACTTGGATGGGAGACCGCCTGGGAATACCGGGTGCTGTAGGCTTTTGGTTTTGGCCTTGGCGGCGGGGCGGCCCCTCTTTTCTTTTCTTTTCTTTTCTTGCTGCGGTGTTGCGGGTGGAGGGGCAGGTGTGTGCGGCTGAGGGCGGGGGTCGTGGCGGTGGGGCAGGTGTGCTCTGCGACTGCCTGGCGCTCGGCTCTGTGGGTGGGTGGGGCTGCAGCGTGGGGTGGGAGCGCGGCTGTGGTCACCCGAGAGGGCTCTTTGCGGGGCAGGGGTGCGTGGGGATGTGAGCGGGTGGTGCCGGGGGTCATCGTGGTGGGGCAGGCGCGTGTCGCGGAGGCGTGCCGCGGCTCGGCGTGGGTCGGCGAGGCTGCAGCGTGGGGTGGGAGCGTGGTGCCGGTGGCCCGAGGGGCCTGTTTGCGGGGCAGGGGTGCGTGGGGATGTGAGCGGGTGGTGCCGGGGGTCATCGTGGTGGGGCAGGCGCGTGTCGCGGAGGCGTGCCGCGGCTCGGCGTGGGTCGGCGAGGCTGCAGCGTGGGGTGGGAGCGTGGTGCCGGTGGCCCGAGGGGCCTGTTTGCGGGGCAGGGGTGCGTGGGGATGTGAGCGGGTGGTGCCGGGGGTCATCGTGGTGGGGCAGGCGCGTGTCGCGGAGGCGTGCCGCGGCTCGGCGTGGGTCGGCGAGGCTGCAGCGTGGGGTGGGAGCGTGGTGCCGGTGGCCCGAGGGGCCTGTTTGCGGGGCAGGGGTGCGTGGGGATGTGAGCGGGTGGTGCCGGGGGTCATCGTGGTGGGGCAGGCGCGTGTCGCGGAGGCGTGCCGCGGCTCGGCGTGGGTCGGCGAGGCTGCAGCGTGGGGTGGGAGCGTGGTGCCGGTGGCCCGAGGGGCCTGTTTGCGGGGCAGGGGTGCGTGGGGATGTGAGCGGGTGGTGCCGGAGGTCATCGTGGTGGGGCAGGCGCGTGTCGCGGAGGCGTGCCGCGGCTCGGCGTGGGTCGGCGAGGCTGCAGCGTGCGGTGGGAGCGCGGCTGTGGTCACCCGAGAGGGCTCTTTGCGGGGCAGGGGTGCGTGGGGATGTGAGCGGGTGGTGCCGGGGGTCATCGTGGTGGGGCAGGCGCGTGTCGCGGAGGCGTGCCGCGGCTCGGCGTGGGTCGGCGAGGCTGCAGCGTGGGGTGGGAGCGTGGTGCCGGTGGCCCGAGGGGCCTGTTTGCGGGGCAGGGGTGCGTGGGGATGTGAGCGGGTGGTGCCGGGGGTCATCGTGGTGGGGCAGGCGCGTGTCGCGGAGGCGTGCCGCGGCTCGGCGTGGGTCGGCGAGGCTGCAGCGTGGGGTGGGAGCGTGGTGCCGGTGGCCCGAGGGGCCTGTTTGCGGGGCAGGGGTGCGTGGGGATGTGAGCGGGTGGTGCCGGGGGTCATCGTGGTGGGGCAGGCGGGTGTCGCGGAGGCGTGCCGCGGCTCGGCGTGGGTCGGCGAGGCTGCAGCGTGCGGTGGGAGCGCGGCTGTGGTCACCCGAGAGGGCTCTTTGCGGGGCAGGGGTGCGTGGGGATGTGAGCGGGTGGTGCCGGGGGTCATCGTGGTGGGGCAGGCGCGTGTCGCGGAGGCGTGCCGCGGCTCGGCGTGGGTCGGTGGGGCTGCAGTGTGGGGGGGCAGGAGCGTGGTTGTGGTCACCCGAGAGGGCTCTTGGCGGGGAGAGGGCTGCCTACGGCCATACCACCCTGAGAACGCCCGATCTCGTCTGATCTCGGAAGCTAAGCAGGGTCGGGCCCGGTTAGTACTTGGATGGGAGACCGCCTGGGAATACCGGGTGCTGTAGGCTTTTGGTTTTGGCCTTGGCGGCGGGGCGGCCCCTCTTTTCTTTTCTTTCTTTTCTTGCTGCGGTGTTGCGGGTGGAGGGGCAGGTGTGTGCGGCTGAGGGCGGGGGTCGTGGCGGTGGGGCAGGTGTGCTCTGCGACTGCCTGGCGCTCGGCTCTGTGGGTGGGTGGGGCTGCAGCGTGGGGTGGGAGCGCGGCTGTGGTCACCCGAGAGGGCTCTTTGCGGGGCAGGGGTGCGTGGGGATGTGAGCGGGTGGTGCCGGGGGTCATCGTGGTGGGGCAGGCGCGTGTCGCGGAGGCGTGCCGCGGCTCGGCGTGGGTCGGCGAGGCTGCAGCGTGGGGTGGGAGCGTGGTGCCGGTGGCCCGAGGGGCCTGTTTGCGGGGCAGGGGTGCGTGGGGATGTGAGCGGGTGGTGCCGGGGGTCATCGTGGTGGGGCAGGCGCGTGTCGCGGAGGCGTGCCGCGGCTCGGCGTGGGTCGGCGAGGCTGCAGCGTGGGGTGGGAGCGTGGTGCCGGTGGCCCGAGGGGCCTGTTTGCGGGGCAGGGGTGCGTGGGGATGTGAGCGGGTGGTGCCGGGGGTCATCGTGGTGGGGCAGGCGCGTGTCGCGGAGGCGTGCCGCGGCTCGGCGTGGGTCGGCGAGGCTGCAGCGTGGGGTGGGAGCGCGGCTGTGGTCACCCGAGAGGGCTCTTTGCGGGGCAGGGGTGCGTGGGGATGTGAGCGGGTGGTGCCGGGGGTCATCGTGGTGGGGCAGGCGCGTGTCGCGGAGGCGTGCCGCGGCTCGGCGTGGGTCGGCGAGGCTGCAGCGTGGGGTGGGAGCGTGGTGCCGGTGGCCCGAGGGGCCTGTTTGCGGGGCAGGGGTGCGTGGGGATGTGAGCGGGTGGTGCCGGGGGTCATCGTGGTGGGGCAGGCGCGTGTCGCGGAGGCGTGCCGCGGCTCGGCGTGGGTCGGCGAGGCTGCAGCGTGGGGTGGGAGCGCGGCTGTGGTCACCCGAGAGGGCTCTTTGCGGGGCAGGGGTGCGTGGGGATGTGAGCGGGTGGTGCCGGGGGTCATCGTGGTGGGGCAGGCGCGTGTCGCGGAGGCGTGCCGCGGCTCGGCGTGGGTCGGCGAGGCTGCAGCGTGGGGTGGGAGCGTGGTGCCGGTGGCCCGAGGGGCCTGTTTGCGGGGCAGGGGTGCGTGGGGATGTGAGCGGGTGGTGCCGGGGGTCATCGTGGTGGGGCAGGCGCGTGTCGCGGAGGCGTGCCGCGGCTCGGCGTGGGTCGGCGAGGCTGCAGCGTGGGGTGGGAGCACGGCTGTGGTCACCCGAGAGGGCTCTTTGCGGGGCAGGGGTGCGTGGGGATGTGAGCGGGTGGTGCCGGGGGTCATCGTGGTGGGGCAGGCGCGTGTCGCGGAGGCGTGCCGCGGCTCGGCGTGGGTCGGCGAGGCTGCAGCGTGGGGTGGGAGCGTGGTGCCGGTGGCCCGAGGGGCCTGTTTGCGGGGCAGGGGTGCGTGGGGATGTGAGCGGGTGGTGCCGGGGGTCATCGTGGTGGGGCAGGCGCGTGTCGCGGAGGCGTGCCGCGGCTCGGCGTGGGTCGGCGAGGCTGCAGCGTGGGGTGGGAGCGTGGTGCCGGTGGCCCGAGGGGCCTGTTTGCGGGGCAGGGGTGCGTGGGGATGTGAGCGGGTGGTGCCGGGGGTCATCGTGGTGGGGCAGGCGCGTGTCGCGGAGGCGTGCCGCGGCTCGGCGTGGGTCGGCGAGGCTGCAGCGTGGGGTGGGAGCGCGGCTGTGGTCACCCGAGAGGGCTCTTTGCGGGGCAGGGGTGCGTGGGGATGTGAGCGGGTGGTGCCGGGGGTCATCGTGGTGGGGCAGGCGCGTGTCGCGGAGGCGTGCCGCGGCTCGGCGTGGGTCGGTGGGGCTGCAGTGTGGGGGGGCAGGAGCGTGGTTGTGGTCACCCGAGAGGGCTCTTGGCGGGGAGAGGGCTGCCTACGGCCATACCACCCTGAGAACGCCCGATCTCGTCTGATCTCGGAAGCTAAGCAGGGTCGGGCCCGGTTAGTACTTGGATGGGAGACCGCCTGGGAATACCGGGTGCTGTAGGCTTTTGGTTTTGGCCTTGGCGGCGGGGCGGCCCCTCTTTTCTTTTCTTTTCTTTTCTTTTCTTGCTGCGGTGTTGCGGGTGGAGGGGCAGGTGTGTGCGGCTGAGGGCGGGGGTCGTGGCGGTGGGGCAGGTGTGCTCTGCGACTGCCTGGCGCTCGGCTCTGTGGGTGGGTGGGGCTGCAGCGTGGGGTGGGAGCGCGGCTGTGGTCACCCGAGAGGGCTCTTTGCGGGGCAGGGGTGCGTGGGGATGTGAGCGGGTGGTGCCGGGGGTCATCGTGGTGGGGCAGGCGCGTGTCGCGGAGGCGTGCCGCGGCTCGGCGTGGGTCGGCGAGGCTGCAGCGTGGGGTGGGAGCGTGGTGCCGGTGGCCCGAGGGGCCTGTTTGCGGGGCAGGGGTGCGTGGGGATGTGAGCGGGTGGTGCCGGGGGTCATCGTGGTGGGGCAGGCGCGTGTCGCGGAGGCGTGCCGCGGCTCGGCGTGGGTCGGCGAGGCTGCAGCGTGGGGTGGGAGCGTGGTGCCGGTGGCCCGAGGGGCCTGTTTGCGGGGCAGGGGTGCGTGGGGATGTGAGCGGGTGGTGCCGGGGGTCATCGTGGTGGGGCAGGCGCGTGTCGCGGAGGCGTGCCGCGGCTCGGCGTGGGTCGGCGAGGCTGCAGCGTGGGGTGGGAGCGTGGTGCCGGTGGCCCGAGGGGCCTGTTTGCGGGGCAGGGGTGCGTGGGGATGTGAGCGGGTGGTGCCGGGGGTCATCGTGGTGGGGCAGGCGCGTGTCGCGGAGGCGTGCCGCGGCTCGGCGTGGGTCGGCGAGGCTGCAGCGTGGGGTGGGAGCGCGGCTGTGGTCACCCGAGAGGGCTCTTTGCGGGGCAGGGGTGCGTGGGGATGTGAGCGGGTGGTGCCGGGGGTCATCGTGGTGGGGCAGGCGCGTGTCGCGGAGGCGTGCCGCGGCTCGGCGTGGGTCGGCGAGGCTGCAGCGTGGGGTGGGAGCACGGCTGTGGTCACCCGAGAGGGCTCTTTGCGGGGCAGGGGTGCGTGGGGATGTGAGCGGGTGGTGCCGGGGGTCATCGTGGTGGGGCAGGCGCGTGTCGCGGAGGCGTGCCGCGGCTCGGCGTGGGTCGGCGAGGCTGCAGCGTGGGGTGGGAGCGTGGTGCCGGTGGCCCGAGGGGCCTGTTTGCGGGGCAGGGGTGCGTGGGGATGTGAGCGGGTGGTGCCGGGGGTCATCGTGGTGGGGCAGGCGCGTGTCGCGGAGGCGTGCCGCGGCTCGGCGTGGGTCGGCGAGGCTGCAGCGTGGGGTGGGAGCGTGGTGCCGGTGGCCCGAGGGGCCTGTTTGCGGGGCAGGGGTGCGTGGGGATGTGAGCGGGTGGTGCCGGGGGTCATCGTGGTGGGGCAGGCGCGTGTCGCGGAGGCGTGCCGCGGCTCGGCGTGGGTCGGCGAGGCTGCAGCGTGGGGTGGGAGCGTGGTGCCGGTGGCCCGAGGGGCCTGTTTGCGGGGCAGGGGTGCGTGGGGATGTGAGCGGGTGGTGCCGGGGGTCATCGTGGTGGGGCAGGCGCGTGTCGCGGAGGCGTGCCGCGGCTCGGCGTGGGTCGGCGAGGCTGCAGCGTGGGGTGGGAGCGCGGCTGTGGTCACCCGAGAGGGCTCTTTGCGGGGCAGGGGTGCGTGGGGATGTGAGCGGGTGGTGCCGGGGGTCATCGTGGTGGGGCAGGCGCGTGTCGCGGAGGCGTGCCGCGGCTCGGCGTGGGTCGGCGAGGCTGCAGCGTGGGGTGGGAGCGCGGCTGTGGTCACCCGAGAGGGCTCTTTGCGGGGCAGGGGTGCGTGGGGATGTGAGCGGGTGGTGCCGGGGGTCATCGTGGTGGGGCAGGCGCGTGTCGCGGAGGCGTGCCGCGGCTCGGCGTGGGTCGGCGAGGCTGCAGCGTGGGGTGGGAGCGTGGTGCCGGTGGCCCGAGGGGCCTGTTTGCGGGGCAGGGGTGCGTGGGGATGTGAGCGGGTGGTGCCGGGGGTCATCGTGGTGGGGCAGGCGCGTGTCGCGGAGGCGTGCCGCGGCTCGGCGTGGGTCGGCGAGGCTGCAGCGTGGGGTGGGAGCGTGGTGCCGGTGGCCCGAGGGGCCTGTTTGCGGGGCAGGGGTGCGTGGGGATGTGAGCGGGTGGTGCCGGGGGTCATCGTGGTGGGGCAGGCGCGTGTCGCGGAGGCGTGCCGCGGCTCGGCGTGGGTCGGTGGGGCTGCAGCGTGGGGGGGCAGGAGCGTGGTTGTGGTCACCCGAGAGGGCTCTTGGCGGGGAGAGGGCTGCCTACGGCCATACCACCCTGAGAACGCCCGATCTCGTCTGATCTCGGAAGCTAAGCAGGGTCGGGCCCGGTTAGTACTTGGATGGGAGACCGCCTGGGAATACCGGGTGCTGTAGGCTTTTGGTTTTGGCCTTGGCGGCGGGGCGGCCCCTCTTTTCTTTTCTTTTCTTTTCTTTTCTTGCTGCGGTGTTGCGGGTGGAGGGGCAGGTGTGTGCGGCTGAGGGCGGGGGTCGTGGCGGTGGGGCAGGTGTGCTCTGCGACTGCCTGGCGCTCGGCTCTGTGGGTGGGTGGGGCTGCAGCGTGGGGTGGGAGCGCGGCTGTGGTCACCCGAGAGGGCTCTTTGCGGGGCAGGGGTGCGTGGGGATGTGAGCGGGTGGTGCCGGGGGTCATCGTGGTGGGGCAGGCGCGTGTCGCGGAGGCGTGCCGCGGCTCGGCGTGGGTCGGCGAGGCTGCAGCGTGGGGTGGGAGCGTGGTGCCGGTGGCCCGAGGGGCCTGTTTGCGGGGCAGGGGTGCGTGGGGATGTGAGCGGGTGGTGCCGGGGGTCATCGTGGTGGGGCAGGCGCGTGTCGCGGAGGCGTGCCGCGGCTCGGCGTGGGTCGGCGAGGCTGCAGCGTGGGGTGGGAGCGTGGTGCCGGTGGCCCGAGGGGCCTGTTTGCGGGGCAGGGGTGCGTGGGGATGTGAGCGGGTGGTGCCGGGGGTCATCGTGGTGGGGCAGGCGCGTGTCGCGGAGGCGTGCCGCGGCTCGGCGTGGGTCGGCGAGGCTGCAGCGTGGGGTGGGAGCGCGGCTGTGGTCACCCGAGAGGGCTCTTTGCGGGGCAGGGGTGCGTGGGGATGTGAGCGGGTGGTGCCGGGGGTCATCGTGGTGGGGCAGGCGCGTGTCGCGGAGGCGTGCCGCGGCTCGGCGTGGGTCGGCGAGGCTGCAGCGTGGGGTGGGAGCGTGGTGCCGGTGGCCCGAGGGGCCTGTTTGCGGGGCAGGGGTGCGTGGGGATGTGAGCGGGTGGTGCCGGGGGTCATCGTGGTGGGGCAGGCGCGTGTCGCGGAGGCGTGCCGCGGCTCGGCGTGGGTCGGCGAGGCTGCAGCGTGGGGTGGGAGCGTGGTGCCGGTGGCCCGAGGGGCCTGTTTGCGGGGCAGGGGTGCGTGGGGATGTGAGCGGGTGGTGCCGGGGGTCATCGTGGTGGGGCAGGCGCGTGTCGCGGAGGCGTGCCGCGGCTCGGCGTGGGTCGGCGAGGCTGCAGCGTGGGGTGGGAGCGCGGCTGTGGTCACCCGAGAGGGCTCTTTGCGGGGCAGGGGTGCGTGGGGATGTGAGCGGGTGGTGCCGGGGGTCATCGTGGTGGGGCAGGCGCGTGTCGCGGAGGCGTGCCGCGGCTCGGCGTGGGTCGGCGAGGCTGCAGCGTGGGGTGGGAGCGTGGTGCCGGTGGCCCGAGGGGCCTGTTTGCGGGGCAGGGGTGCGTGGGGATGTGAGCGGGTGGTGCCGGGGGTCATCGTGGTGGGGCAGGCGCGTGTCGCGGAGGCGTGCCGCGGCTCGGCGTGGGTCGGTGGGGCTGCAGTGTGGGGGGGCAGGAGCGTGGTTGTGGTCACCCGAGAGGGCTCTTGGCGGGGAGAGGGCTGCCTACGGCCATACCACCCTGAGAACGCCCGATCTCGTCTGATCTCGGAAGCTAAGCAGGGTCGGGCCCGGTTAGTACTTGGATGGGAGACCGCCTGGGAATACCGGGTGCTGTAGGCTTTTGGTTTTGGCCTTGGCGGCGGGGCGGCCCCTCTTTTCTTTTCTTTTCTTTTCTTTTCTTGCTGCGGTGTTGCGGGTGGAGGGGCAGGTGTGTGCGGCTGAGGGCGGGGGTCGTGGCGGTGGGGCAGGTGTGCTCTGCGACTGCCTGGCGCTCGGCTCTGTGGGTGGGTGGGGCTGCAGCGTGGGGTGGGAGCGCGGCTGTGGTCACCCGAGAGGGCTCTTTGCGGGGCAGGGGTGCGTGGGGATGTGAGCGGGTGGTGCCGGGGGTCATCGTGGTGGGGCAGGCGCGTGTCGCGGAGGCGTGCCGCGGCTCGGCGTGGGTCGGCGAGGCTGCAGCGTGGGGTGGGAGCGTGGTGCCGGTGGCCCGAGGGGCCTGTTTGCGGGGCAGGGGTGCGTGGGGATGTGAGCGGGTGGTGCCGGGGGTCATCGTGGTGGGGCAGGCGCGTGTCGCGGAGGCGTGCCGCGGCTCGGCGTGGGTCGGCGAGGCTGCAGCGTGGGGTGGGAGCGTGGTGCCGGTGGCCCGAGGGGCCTGTTTGCGGGGCAGGGGTGCGTGGGGATGTGAGCGGGTGGTGCCGGGGGTCATCGTGGTGGGGCAGGCGCGTGTCGCGGAGGCGTGCCGCGGCTCGGCGTGGGTCGGCGAGGCTGCAGCGTGGGGTGGGAGCGCGGCTGTGGTCACCCGAGAGGGCTCTTTGCGGGGCAGGGGTGCGTGGGGATGTGAGCGGGTGGTGCCGGGGGTCATCGTGGTGGGGCAGGCGCGTGTCGCGGAGGCGTGCCGCGGCTCGGCGTGGGTCGGCGAGGCTGCAGCGTGGGGTGGGAGCGTGGTGCCGGTGGCCCGAGGGGCCTGTTTGCGGGGCAGGGGTGCGTGGGGATGTGAGCGGGTGGTGCCGGGGGTCATCGTGGTGGGGCAGGCGCGTGTCGCGGAGGCGTGCCGCGGCTCGGCGTGGGTCGGCGAGGCTGCAGCGTGGGGTGGGAGCGTGGTGCCGGTGGCCCGAGGGGCCTGTTTGCGGGGCAGGGGTGCGTGGGGATGTGAGCGGGTGGTGCCGGGGGTCATCGTGGTGGGGCAGGCGCGTGTCGCGGAGGCGTGCCGCGGCTCGGCGTGGGTCGGCGAGGCTGCAGCGTGGGGTGGGAGCGCGGCTGTGGTCACCCGAGAGGGCTCTTTGCGGGGCAGGGGTGCGTGGGGATGTGAGCGGGTGGTGCCGGGGGTCATCGTGGTGGGGCAGGCGCGTGTCGCGGAGGCGTGCCGCGGCTCGGCGTGGGTCGGCGAGGCTGCAGCGTGGGGTGGGAGCGTGGTGCCGGTGGCCCGAGGGGCCTGTTTGCGGGGCAGGGGTGCGTGGGGATGTGAGCGGGTGGTGCCGGGGGTCATCGTGGTGGGGCAGGCGCGTGTCGCGGAGGCGTGCCGCGGCTCGGCGTGGGTCGGTGGGGCTGCAGTGTGGGGGGGCAGGAGCGTGGTTGTGGTCACCCGAGAGGGCTCTTGGCGGGGAGAGGGCTGCCTACGGCCATACCACCCTGAGAACGCCCGATCTCGTCTGATCTCGGAAGCTAAGCAGGGTCGGGCCCGGTTAGTACTTGGATGGGAGACCGCCTGGGAATACCGGGTGCTGTAGGCTTTTGGTTTTGGCCTTGGCGGCGGGGCGGCCCCTCTTTTCTTTTCTTTCTTTTCTTGCTGCGGTGTTGCGGGTGGAGGGGCAGGTGTGTGCGGCTGAGGGCGGGGGTCGTGGCGGTGGGGCAGGTGTGCTCTGCGACTGCCTGGCGCTCGGCTCTGTGGGTGGGTGGGGCTGCAGCGTGGGGTGGGAGCGCGGCTGTGGTCACCCGAGAGGGCTCTTTGCGGGGCAGGGGTGCGTGGGGATGTGAGCGGGTGGTGCCGGGGGTCATCGTGGTGGGGCAGGCGCGTGTCGCGGAGGCGTGCCGCGGCTCGGCGTGGGTCGGCGAGGCTGCAGCGTGGGGTGGGAGCGTGGTGCCGGTGGCCCGAGGGGCCTGTTTGCGGGGCAGGGGTGCGTGGGGATGTGAGCGGGTGGTGCCGGGGGTCATCGTGGTGGGGCAGGCGCGTGTCGCGGAGGCGTGCCGCGGCTCGGCGTGGGTCGGCGAGGCTGCAGCGTGCGGTGGGAGCGTGGCTGTGGTCATCCGAGAGGGCTCTTTGCGGGGCAGGGGTGCGTGGGGATGTGAGCGGGTGGTGCCGGGGGTCATCGTGGTGGGGCAGGCGCGTGTCGCGGAGGCGTGCCGCGGCTCGGCGTGGGTCGGCGAGGCTGCAGCGTGGGGTGGGAGCGCGGCTGTGGTCACCCGAGAGGGCTCTTTGCGGGGCAGGGGTGCGTGGGGATGTGAGCGGGTGGTGCCGGGGGTCATCGTGGTGGGGCAGGCGCGTGTCGCGGAGGCGTGCCGCGGCTCGGCGTGGGTCGGCGAGGCTGCAGCGTGGGGTGGGAGCGTGGTGCCGGTGGCCCGAGGGGCCTGTTTGCGGGGCAGGGGTGCGTGGGGATGTGAGCGGGTGGTGCCGGGGGTCATCGTGGTGGGGCAGGCGCGTGTCGCGGAGGCGTGCCGCGGCTCGGCGTGGGTCGGCGAGGCTGCAGCGTGGGGTGGGAGCGTGGTGCCGGTGGCCCGAGGGGCCTGTTTGCGGGGCAGGGGTGCGTGGGGATGTGAGCGGGTGGTGCCGGGGGTCATCGTGGTGGGGCAGGCGCGTGTCGCGGAGGCGTGCCGCGGCTCGGCGTGGGTCGGCGAGGCTGCAGCGTGCGGTGGGAGCGTGGCTGTGGTCATCCGAGAGGGCTCTTTGCGGGGCAGGGGTGCGTGGGGATGTGAGCGGGTGGTGCCGGGGGTCATCGTGGTGGGGCAGGCGCGTGTCGCGGAGGCGTGCCGCGGCTCGGCGTGGGTCGGCGAGGCTGCAGCGTGGGGTGGGAGCGCGGCTGTGGTCACCCGAGAGGGCTCTTTGCGGGGCAGGGGTGCGTGGGGATGTGAGCGGGTGGTGCCGGGGGTCATCGTGGTGGGGCAGGCGCGTGTCGCGGAGGCGTGCCGCGGCTCGGCGTGGGTCGGCGAGGCTGCAGCGTGGGGTGGGAGCGTGGTGCCGGTGGCCCGAGGGGCCTGTTTGCGGGGCAGGGGTGCGTGGGGATGTGAGCGGGTGGTGCCGGGGGTCATCGTGGTGGGGCAGGCGCGTGTCGCGGAGGCGTGCCGCGGCTCGGCGTGGGTCGGCGAGGCTGCAGCGTGGGGTGGGAGCGTGGTGCCGGTGGCCCGAGGGGCCTGTTTGCGGGGCAGGGGTGCGTGGGGATGTGAGCGGGTGGTGCCGGGGGTCATCGTGGTGGGGCAGGCGCGTGTCGCGGAGGCGTGCCGCGGCTCGGCGTGGGTCGGTGGGGCTGCAGTGTGGGGGGGCAGGAGCGTGGTTGTGGTCACCCGAGAGGGCTCTTGGCGGGGAGAGGGCTGCCTACGGCCATACCACCCTGAGAACGCCCGATCTCGTCTGATCTCGGAAGCTAAGCAGGGTCGGGCCCGGTTAGTACTTGGATGGGAGACCGCCTGGGAATACCGGGTGCTGTAGGCTTTTGGTTTTGGCCTTGGCGGCGGGGCGGCCCCTCTTTTCTTTTCTTTTCTTTTCTTTTCTTGCTGCGGTGTTGCGGGTGGAGGGGCAGGTGTGTGCGGCTGAGGGCGGGGGTCGTGGCGGTGGGGCAGGTGTGCTCTGCGACTGCCTGGCGCTCGGCTCTGTGGGTGGGTGGGGCTGCAGCGTGGGGTGGGAGCGCGGCTGTGGTCACCCGAGAGGGCTCTTTGCGGGGCAGGGGTGCGTGGGGATGTGAGCGGGTGGTGCCGGGGGTCATCGTGGTGGGGCAGGCGCGTGTCGCGGAGGCGTGCCGCGGCTCGGCGTGGGTCGGCGAGGCTGCAGCGTGGGGTGGGAGCGTGGTGCCGGTGGCCCGAGGGGCCTGTTTGCGGGGCAGGGGTGCGTGGGGATGTGAGCGGGTGGTGCCGGGGGTCATCGTGGTGGGGCAGGCGCGTGTCGCGGAGGCGTGCCGCGGCTCGGCGTGGGTCGGCGAGGCTGCAGCGTGGGGTGGGAGCGTGGTGCCGGTGGCCCGAGGGGCCTGTTTGCGGGGCAGGGGTGCGTGGGGATGTGAGCGGGTGGTGCCGGGGGTCATCGTGGTGGGGCAGGCGCGTGTCGCGGAGGCGTGCCGCGGCTCGGCGTGGGTCGGCGAGGCTGCAGCGTGGGGTGGGAGCGCGGCTGTGGTCACCCGAGAGGGCTCTTTGCGGGGCAGGGGTGCGTGGGGATGTGAGCGGGTGGTGCCGGGGGTCATCGTGGTGGGGCAGGCGCGTGTCGCGGAGGCGTGCCGCGGCTCGGCGTGGGTCGGCGAGGCTGCAGCGTGGGGTGGGAGCGTGGTGCCGGTGGCCCGAGGGGCCTGTTTGCGGGGCAGGGGTGCGTGGGGATGTGAGCGGGTGGTGCCGGGGGTCATCGTGGTGGGGCAGGCGCGTGTCGCGGAGGCGTGCCGCGGCTCGGCGTGGGTCGGCGAGGCTGCAGCGTGGGGTGGGAGCGTGGTGCCGGTGGCCCGAGGGGCCTGTTTGCGGGGCAGGGGTGCGTGGGGATGTGAGCGGGTGGTGCCGGGGGTCATCGTGGTGGGGCAGGCGCGTGTCGCGGAGGCGTGCCGCGGCTCGGCGTGGGTCGGCGAGGCTGCAGCGTGGGGTGGGAGCGCGGCTGTGGTCACCCGAGAGGGCTCTTTGCGGGGCAGGGGTGCGTGGGGATGTGAGCGGGTGGTGCCGGGGGTCATCGTGGTGGGGCAGGCGCGTGTCGCGGAGGCGTGCCGCGGCTCGGCGTGGGTCGGCGAGGCTGCAGCGTGGGGTGGGAGCGTGGTGCCGGTGGCCCGAGGGGCCTGTTTGCGGGGCAGGGGTGCGTGGGGATGTGAGCGGGTGGTGCCGGGGGTCATCGTGGTGGGGCAGGCGCGTGTCGCGGAGGCGTGCCGCGGCTCGGCGTGGGTCGGCGAGGCTGCAGCGTGGGGTGGGAGCGTGGTGCCGGTGGCCCGAGGGGCCTGTTTGCGGGGCAGGGGTGCGTGGGGATGTGAGCGGGTGGTGCCGGGGGTCATCGTGGTGGGGCAGGCGCGTGTCGCGGAGGCGTGCCGCGGCTCGGCGTGGGTCGGCGAGGCTGCAGCGTGGGGTGGGAGCACGGCTGTGGTCACCCGAGAGGGCTCTTTGCGGGGCAGGGGTGCGTGGGGATGTGAGCGGGTGGTGCCGGGGGTCATCGTGGTGGGGCAGGCGCGTGTCGCGGAGGCGTGCCGCGGCTCGGCGTGGGTCGGCGAGGCTGCAGCGTGGGGTGGGAGCGTGGTGCCGGTGGCCCGAGGGGCCTGTTTGCGGGGCAGGGGTGCGTGGGGATGTGAGCGGGTGGTGCCGGGGGTCATCGTGGTGGGGCAGGCGCGTGTCGCGGAGGCGTGCCGCGGCTCGGCGTGGGTCGGCGAGGCTGCAGCGTGGGGTGGGAGCGTGGTGCCGGTGGCCCGAGGGGCCTGTTTGCGGGGCAGGGGTGCGTGGGGATGTGAGCGGGTGGTGCCGGGGGTCATCGTGGTGGGGCAGGCGCGTGTCGCGGAGGCGTGCCGCGGCTCGGCGTGGGTCGGTGGGGCTGCAGTGTGGGGGGGCAGGAGCGTGGTTGTGGTCACCCGAGAGGGCTCTTGGCGGGGAGAGGGCTGCCTACGGCCATACCACCCTGAGAACGCCCGATCTCGTCTGATCTCGGAAGCTAAGCAGGGTCGGGCCCGGTTAGTACTTGGATGGGAGACCGCCTGGGAATACCGGGTGCTGTAGGCTTTTGGTTTTGGCCTTGGCGGCGGGGCGGCCCCTCTTTTCTTTTCTTTTCTTTTCTTTTCTTGCTGCGGTGTTGCGGGTGGAGGGGCAGGTGTGTGCGGCTGAGGGCGGGGGTCGTGGCGGTGGGGCAGGTGTGCTCTGCGACTGCCTGGCGCTCGGCTCTGTGGGTGGGTGGGGCTGCAGCGTGGGGTGGGAGCGCGGCTGTGGTCACCCGAGAGGGCTCTTTGCGGGGCAGGGGTGCGTGGGGATGTGAGCGGGTGGTGCCGGGGGTCATCGTGGTGGGGCAGGCGCGTGTCGCGGAGGCGTGCCGCGGCTCGGCGTGGGTCGGCGAGGCTGCAGCGTGGGGTGGGAGCGTGGTGCCGGTGGCCCGAGGGGCCTGTTTGCGGGGCAGGGGTGCGTGGGGATGTGAGCGGGTGGTGCCGGGGGTCATCGTGGTGGGGCAGGCGCGTGTCGCGGAGGCGTGCCGCGGCTCGGCGTGGGTCGGCGAGGCTGCAGCGTGGGGTGGGAGCGTGGTGCCGGTGGCCCGAGGGGCCTGTTTGCGGGGCAGGGGTGCGTGGGGATGTGAGCGGGTGGTGCCGGGGGTCATCGTGGTGGGGCAGGCGCGTGTCGCGGAGGCGTGCCGCGGCTCGGCGTGGGTCGGTGGGGCTGCAGTGTGGGGGGGCAGGAGCGTGGTTGTGGTCACCCGAGAGGGCTCTTGGCGGGGAGAGGGCTGCCTACGGCCATACCACCCTGAGAACGCCCGATCTCGTCTGATCTCGGAAGCTAAGCAGGGTCGGGCCCGGTTAGTACTTGGGTGGGAGACGCCTTTCAATGCCAGACTCTGTCCTTGCTGATGTCTGATATAGAGCAGCATTTTTGGTGGCGGTGTACTTATTTCTGTTTTATGCTTGTTTGTTTCCTATGCTTAAATGGTTTTTTTCTCTATTAAGTAACTTTCCATTTCTATTTTCTTTTCTAATGTTTTTGCTCATTTTCCTGCGTATATGTTTTTTTTAAGTCATTTGCACTAATGCACTTTCTGCAGCAGTCTCTCTGGTTTGACTGTCTGCTGGGGGTTTCTTGTGTGTGACGATATCGCATTTTCTTTGGGGCACTGTGATGTCTGTGTTCTTCCCATGGCACAAGCATCATGCAGTCTGTTCCTCCATCGCCTGTGCTGTGGGTGCTGCCGTCAGGGTAGTTTCCACTAGTTGAAGAGCCCATGTGTGTCTGCGAGGGGCCGCGACATGCTCTGGAACGCCCACTGCAGGATCCCGTCCCAGGTACCCTGCAGAACAGCCCTAGGGGGGTCACTGTCCCTCTTTATCCTGCTCCCTGCCCCCCCTGGGCTGTCCTGGCACTCCCCACCTTGCTGACAGCCTGACATGACCTTGTGGGTCACACCAGAGATGTGGTCCCCTGTGGAGGGACTCTGTTGGTGTGTGTGTTCCCCCACCAGTGCCGTACCTCACCCAGGAGTGCATCGAGCTCGTCCCTGCTCAGCACCGGCTCGCTGCCATGGGAGACATCCTCTGCCTGTGGGAGGAGACGTCCTGTCCGCTTTCCTGTCTGCCTTCTGCCTGTACCTCTCAGCTCCCAGCCCCTCGGGCCAGAGCTTCACTACTTCACCTCTAGCTACAGTCAGCCCATCCCTCACCCAGCCGGAGCCATTGCTCCTGGGCCTCATCAGCCCTTTGTACCCACCTCTGCCACCTCACCCGGCCCCTTTCCCTTCTCCGTGGCCAGGCGCTGGTTGTACTGACCTTTGCTGCCTGTATCGGGTGGTCTCCGGTCGCCGCAGTTCTCTCCAGGCTGTCTGTGTCCTGGCTGCAGGTGCAGGACGTGGAGAGCAGCAGCACCCTACAACCGACAGGAGTGACATGGAGCATCAGGGCAGTCCCCCTCGGCAGGAGAATTTAAGGTCGGGATGTGGGGGCTCACCCGGAGTCCCCACTGGGCGTGGGGCAGTGTCGGGGTGCAGGGATCTGGGTGAAGCAGCGGCCGCAGATGCTCCCATCGCCTCCGCCCTGCCGGGTGCTGCATGCCTCCTCCCCCGGGATCTTGGGGAGTCGCTCCACATCCACCTCCCGCAGCTGGCCTGGCTCGGCCATGCTCGCCACACAGGAGCCGCACCGCCATGTTCCGCTGCACAGCCGGAGTGTGGGGGGGTAAGAGACAGCCGGGGGGCAGCAGGGTCCCTGTGATACCCCGGAGCTCACCTGGGGACACGTGGCAGTGGGGGCACCAGGCAGGAAAGGTGGAAGGCCCTGGGGCAGCCATCACAGCAGATGAGCTCACCACCATCACCGCACGCTGCACACTCGTCCTCGTTTTCCTGCCCCGGGGGAGCAGGCAGGGGGGTCACTGCCACCACCCCTCCTGCAGGCTGCAACGCTGGCTGTGGCAGGGCTCATGCTGGCGGGTGACCCCATAGTCTGTCAACCCCGTCACCCTCTCCCCCTGCGTCATTCACCCCGCACCACTCAAACCAACCCCTTTCAGGGCAGGAATTGCCTGGTTTGGGGCAATTGTAGCCTGGTGACTGTGGGTTGCCTGTTCTTCACCAGGCCAAAGGGACGTGCCAGGGACGCCCCAATGGCCCCCCGGCACACCCGCTGCCTCTCAGCGGTTCACCAGGTGCCATGCCCGGGGCTCACCTGGTGGGGCACGGGGTCCTGGCTGGGCATGGTGGGCGCTGACAGCTGGCCCTGGGGGAGCAGTTGGGGCTCCCCACTCTGCTGGTGAGACAAGAGAAGGGTTGGGGGGAAGCTGCCCGGACAGCCGGGCACGGGGGGCACCCCCAGACCATGGCCGTGCTGCCAGGCAGGGATAATCCCCTTGCCACTGACTCGGGCAGCTGCAAAAGCAGGGGTGAAAGTGGGGGTTGGGGAGGTGTCTGTACACTTTGCGATGCCTTGGGCCGGGTGGGGGGCTTCAGGCTGCGGCTTCTGCTCCTGGCCCCCGGCTCCTCGCAGGCGGCCAGGGCGTATGGCTCGTCCCCAGCTTTGCTGCCCATCTTGGAGCTGCCTGCAAGAGAGGCCATGAGCAGCTCCGGCAGGGCTCCCTCCTCGCCACCCCCCTGCCTGGGGGCAGCTTCTGAATTTGGGGGCTAAACTGGGCACGAGGTTGGCCAGGTTCGGCTGCACCTGCCCGGCTCCAGCACTTGTTTGATGAGGATGCCCTCGACGGCCCCGCGGGTGACGGGCACCTCACTGCCAGCCACGGCCACCGCTCTCCGCACTGAGGCGGCCACTGCCTGCAGGGCTGCAGGCAGGGGGGATGCTCAGTGGGACGGGCAGCCCTCCCCGCCCTCGAGTGCAGGCAAACAGGGTGCACAGGTAAACTCTGCCCCGGGGGGGGGGTTCAGAACTCACCACCAGCACGAGGGGTGTGGGGAGCATCCGCGCTCTCTGGCTTCTTCAGGGTTCTCGCCTTTGCCAGGGGCCCTGCAGGGTTGCGAGGGTGGGCATCAGGGGGCACAGCAACCTCCAGCGCCCCACCCCATCTCCATCCCATTTGGGGTCTCCATACCGGGGCTGGTGGTGTGCCGCGGGGAGGGCTGCACCGCCCGGGCCCCATCCCGCTCCTCGGGGGCTTTCCTCTTGCCTTGGGGTCTGTGTGGAGCCGGTGCCGTGGGGCTGGGGGACAGGCGCCTGCTGCGGCGCTGCCGCCCCAGTTCCACCTCTGCAAAGGGGACAGGCACAGCCAGCTCCAGGAGTCACCCCTGCCTGCTGCAGCCCCCGGGGATGGTGGTCCCCCGATCCGTTCTCCTCCTACCTCTGGGGAAGGCGCCACGGAGGGGCCGGAGCCTGGTGTACCGCTCCAGGTTGTAGTCCTTGAAGAGGACGGCCCAGAAGTCGCGGACAGTGGCAGTGTCGCGGCCCAGCAGCCAGGTGAGCAGCGCGTGGAAAGCACGGTGGGAGCCCTCCCGCTCCGTCTGGCTCAGCGTCTCCTGCCGGTGCCACCATGGCCCGTCAGCACGTGTCCCAGTGCCACCAGGCAGCCCCAGTCTCTGCTGTGTGGGTGTCCTCTCCCGCCCCGCAGCCTCACCTTGAAGATGTGCTCAGGGACGATGTCATGGTCGGCCAGGCCGTGCAGCAGCGGAAAGGCGTCATCCACCGCCATGGCGATCTCGGTGCGGTGCAGCTTCAGCAGGTGCCGCAGGTCCCCTTCACCCCCTGGCCCCGCCATGCTGCAGGGACGCTGCCAGCCCCAAGCTGCCCGCCCCAACGCTCCCCTTTAATACGCCTTGGCCGCCACCAGCGGAAACCTCATCGGGCTCCCGCAGCCCCACTCATTTCTGTAGGCCATGTAACCTGAGATCACCCTCCCGCCGCCGGCCGTCCCCGCGGCATGGCTGGGCTCGCCTCCGCGGCACCACCGCACCCCTGGCCCTGGGGCTGGGGTCAGGCTGCTCCCCAGCTTGGGACATCAACGGTTGGCGTGACATTAGCTGCCGCTGCTGGTGAAGGACACCTGACCTGGCAGTGACCACCCGCGGGGTGGCTGGGGAGAGGGGTGGTCAGCCTGGGTGCTGGTGCAGAGGGCCCCTGCCTCTCTCATGCCCGCGGTCAGCCAGGCCATCGCCCCAAAATTTCTGGACTTTCCACAGCACCTGCTTCTCTCATCCAGAAACTTGGCTGTGGGAGCACGTGGGAAGTAATGCCCCAACAGTGAGGGAAAATGGGAATATTGCCCTGGCTACCAGCAGAGCACCTGCTATGGGCTGGCAGGAAAGCACTGACGCCAAAGAAACTCTACCAACATGCATTCGCATACAATTAGAGATGCTGAACAAGCAAACAGCCCCCTTGAAGCATCACACCGCTGCCCTCTGGTCTGCCGGAGGGATGGCAGTGCCATGAGCGAGCCTGGGGATTACCTGGGCATTACCCAGGCAGGCCCTGCCCGCAGCTCTGTCATCACCTGCTCTGGGAAATTGGGCAATTAAGTGATTTCGCTGGACAGCCTCAGCTGTAAAAAACTTGGAGCTGGGGGAAACTGGCTGCTTGGGAGCATCTGGTATAGAAAAGTCTGGAGGTCTGGCTGCTCTGTACGAGGTGGCCGGGAAGGGGAAAGCTCCAATGCTCCTATCCCAATTTCCAAACATTTGCAATTTCACCAGGATTAATTTCCAGCCTCTCACCCACTGGCGATGCATCCCTGCTGCCTGGCAGGCTCAGCTGGGGGTGCCGTGGCTGTGCACAGCCATCCCCACACCGTGGGGTAGCACCTGCTGCTCACTGTGTGGCACAAAGCAACCTGAGGGCGACCGGAAAGGGGTGCAAGGGGGGACGCTCTGTTGCATGGAGCAAGGCAGTACAGGTAGGAACAGTCATTAGTAAGTCCTAAAAGGCTGGATCAGTATCTGCTGGCTCCAAAGGCGTGCCAGGAGGAAGCGGCTGCAGAAACTCGGGAAGAATAACAAGACAACACCCTCAGCAAGAGCAGGAAATACCCTCGTACACGTCTGGTTAATAAATTAGTGTGTTTACCCATGGAAACACTTGCCCTGAAGCTCCTTTCAGCATCTGGGGTGATGTTTCCCATGGAGGCACCGGCAGCCATGGGATGGGGGTCAGGCAGGCACTGTGCTGCGTTCCTGTGCCCCATACCAGGAGTTTGGTGCCCAGCTCTGCACAGCTTTGCCACCACCTACCTGATGCACACGCCCCCAGGGAAAAAACATGGGTGTCAGGCGAAATTGGAGCTTCACCTCCCCTCCTGGAGCTCCACCTCCCCTCCTGGAGCTCCCCCACAGCCCAGCCACAGGTGCTGAGCACAAGCACACTCATGATACAGCCTCACAGGTCTGCTCCACCTTTGCTGGGAAAACCATTTTCCCCAGTGTTGGACCTGCAGCGCCACAATTTGTCACCATTGCCCTGTGTAGAGCTGTCTGGCACGTCTAGGACAAGGCTCCGGCACTTGCTGCACCTGTGCCCACCCACCCACAGTTATGGGAGCTCCTTTGCAGGCAGGTGCTGCCCAGCGCAGCTGCGATGTGTTTTAAATTCCGACTTTGCAACCATTTCTGCGCTGTGAATCACTGACAGGTTGTTCTCCACATCCAGCCCACTCAGGAGGGCAGTAATCTGCATTTTGGGTTGTCTTTTTCGTGTTCCTTCCCCTTTCTGAGACACTATACAGGGGGCAGAGCAGCAGCTGCCATATGACGAGGCATGTATGTCCTGGGAGATCAGACGGGTATTTCTGTACCTCACTTCGAGCAGACCTTGGCAGCCTTGAGAAGTCAGCTTTCACTTGCAGAGAGGTGTGAACCTTCTCTGGGGCTGGCACAAGCCCTGCCTGGCTATGAGGGCCAAGGCTGGGGCACAGAGGAGGATTTCAGGACGCCCTCTCTTTTCTGTTTCTTGCCTTGCAGAAATCAGAGCGCAAAAGCTCAAGGTAAGAGAGTCCCATTTGTGCTCAAATCTGACTGCAAAGGCTGAGGATGTTTCTCCACAAACGCCCAGTTAAATCAGCAACTTGGCATCCATCAGAAGTGTTTGTAGCCCCTGGGATGCACCTCAATTCCTTCCTCCTGTGAAAAGCTGTTGAAGCAAACGTCCCCTTTCCAGCATTTCTTCCTTTCCCATTTCCCTTCCACGCTGAGGTGCTGTGGTATGAACCATCATCCTGCCATGTCTCTTGGACACCACCTGCCCTGCCCTCACCTCATACAACAGGTCCCGGAATCACAGTCAGGAGACAAGCAGCAGAAGGGGGGAACCCACCTGCGGGAATGCCTGAAGCACACCGAGCTCCAGTGAAATGCTGCCACCATGCGCAGAGGTTTCATCCCTCTCCCTGTACCTTCAGCTGCTCCGGGCTCCAGCATATTTGGGTTAAAAAAAAAAAAGAGGCCCCCATCCTAGACCCCCATTTCTAGCAGCTTCCCTACCACTGCCCCACGCAGTCCAGCTGAGAGCGAGTCCAGCTGCATGCTTCACCGCAGCTCCTGCAAGAGCCTGGGAGGAGTAGAAAAGATTTAACTTTGGTTTCCTCTTTCCTCCCCCTTTAGAAAGAAGAAACAAAAGCCCAGAGGTACGTTATATTAATTTATTTGGGACACACCAAAAAAGGAAAGTCGACAACTGTTAACGTACAAAAGTACAGAATCCTGGGACAAGATTTACTGTCCTGATTAAAAAGGCACCATGGTCCCAAAGAAGAGTAATCAGAATACATCATTTAGAAATTTTCCCCCTGTTGCAGCAGAAACAGAGCCAGGCCTTGGCTCTATCCACAGTCAAACCCAGTTAAAAAAACAAGTATGATTTAAATGCGATGAACACTGCTCAGCCTGTACAAGATGTCTTGAAAAGAATCACAGCCTAGAAGATGGTCGGACTTTTTTTGCTGCTTTTTTTTTTTCCTTTTTTAAAACAGCGAAGGTGACAAATCACCAAGTATCTAAGTGAGGAAGACAGCAGACTTCTGACGTCTTCAGCTCGACTTTCTGTAAGACACATCAGTCAAACTGAAACTAGTAGGCTGAGTGTGGGGCTTCTGAATGAAATGCAATTCCCTGTGGCATACAGGAAGTCAGATCTGACAACCTTAAAATCCCTGAAAATCATAAAGCACTATACAGCTGTGTTCCATATTCGAGTCAACCCTGGTGGATTTGCTTTACACACAAGCGTTTATAATGTCAGCTATATTTGTAAATACAAAGGGGGATTTTACAGCAGTTATTAACAAAATTCTACTTCGGCGAGGTCCGAGCTTGGCTATATTCCCTGCTGAAACAGAGCTGCTGGTGTAAAAGCCCAGTGAGAGGCTCAAGTCCAGCACCTCAGGGCTGGAAGGCAAATAGTTTAAACGTGACATAATTTGCATGGGGAAGTCAGTGAAGCATGTCAGAGAGAGGAGGAGAGAGAGGGCTGCGAACTCTCAAGCAGCAGCAGCTGAAGGGCATTGGAGAATGTGGGTGCATGCTACTGAACCCGTAACGACACTATGAGTGCTACGGAATACACTGAGTTCACTAAATATTTTGGAGCAACTTACCATGAAGAACTTCTTGGAGACACAGATTAAGGATCCCGGCAATTACAAACGAGCAAGGTCGCTGGGAAGCCAATGCATTGCTCGGAGCCGGATGGATCTGTCTGTAGGCGGAGGGAGGGATCGGAGGTACGCCAGAGCCTGCCAGAGCAGCAAGGCCGGGGCTGCCGCCACCTCTTGCGCTTGCTAGCTCTGCTGCGTCCGGACTGGACCAGCTGCTGATTTGCGTTTCATTCCTCCTTTGGCATAGGACTTCAAAGCAGTCCAAGAACTGATTCATTGAAAGTAAAGGAACTGTCAAAATTATTCGTACATGCATTTATTGTTAAAGGGAGCAAAAGCCAAAGAATGAAACAGCACGAGTTAATGTCAGTAAAATGATGTGCAGGACGGAGAGGAAAGAAAGGGGGAAAAGCCGAGATACTGGAGTGAGGAAACCAGCATTCACACTGAAAGGTAAATTTGAAAACCAGACAAGTTTGCGCTCTTTCTACCAGAGAACTTCTGTGGACAAATAGAGACTTGGGGGCTTTTAGTTTTCAGTGTGGTCTGGCAAGGTTTGGGAATCTCACCAGAGAGATCTCCAGCACTGGGTTTCACTGGAAGTTCAAGTCTCTCATCTCTAAAAACCAGTAAAGCAACTCTAACTCAAAATGGCAGATACCCTCATACTGTGAGTATACAAAGTGACGGACACATCGCTGCTCAGGATGTACGTGGGCAAGAGGGATACACTTTCTTCAAACAAACTCCAGGTGGAAAACCACCGCTTCCACCCTGCAGGTCTGCACGGACCTCAGGGAGGGGGTGGAAAAGCGAGCCCAGATTCAGGTGCCTTTTGCCGTAAATACCACAGCTACCCACACCTGGGAAAGCTTTTTCTTCCCTTTATCCTAAGAAGGCAGGATAACAGTTTATGAAATTCTTCCCATCTTAAAACTAAATGATGCAATTTGCATCCTTTCCCCATCTTACCCCCCGGGAAGATAAAACATTACCACTTCATTTAGGATTCACACCTCAGATCCTAGATTAGGGACTTCACGTTAAAACTCATCCGCTTATGGGAGGGTTTATCCTGATCAAGGAAACGTCATTAAAGTAGAATCTAGAATGAAACATTCACAATCACCAATGCTTTGACAGAATCACTCAAATGTCTCCTTATCTCTCTCTCCCCCTCCTCGAGCGAGAGAGCAATCCCTTCACAAAACCACAGGGTGCCTCTCTGGGACTGGGTAGTACAAGCTGAAAACCAGCTTCCTTCCTCGCAGAAATGCCAAATTCTGCTGAAAGGCGCCGAGCACCTTTTGCTCCCACCAAAACCAGCAGGAGCTAGGGCTCTGCAGCACACGAATTTTCTATCAGCAACGAGTCCGAGTTATTTCCCTGCAGTAAATCCAAGTCCTGTTTCGTACTGTTAGGCCACCCCTGGCTCGGAAATGGTGAGAGACTTCCAAAAACCCACTGATGTAGACAGGACCTTGGAAGAAGAGGCTTACACACTACGTAACCTTAGATCATCCGCTATGTTTGAACCTTTACATCATTAGCCGCTGACCACTTATCCTTCTGCATTCATGTCTTTTAGTCCTTGCCGCCGTTGTTGGTGTCCCAGGATGTTACTGAGCTCTGGCTTGGGGATCTACAACAATCACTTCCAATTGCTGGTGGGATTTCAAACTTGCCTAACGTGTGCTTTGCCACCTCATACTCCAGCAGCTCTGCCGGCCGACTGCGGCATGCGCTAGCAGTTTTTGACCTTCTCCACAGTCTCGTAGAACCCAGGCCTAACTCTCCTGATGCTCATCCGTATATGCTGGCATTCCAGGGGCATGGTGGCGCTCGCAGGAGTCGCGGTGCACCGGCGCTTCCTTCTGCCCCGCAGTGAAAAGGCTGGAGCCCCGCCGTTCTCCTCCTCTGCGAGGTAGGATTCATCCACGCTTGTGCCTTCATCCGATTGCTCGTCACTTTTGTATTTCATTTCCTTCGCTTTGTTTCCTTCCTTCTCCTCCTTGGCAAGTTTTCTGAAGTGCTCCAGACATTGTATCTTTTGCCTTCTTTCCATCGTCTTCAGTTCTTGCTTGTCTGTGAAATCTTCATAATACATTTTTCTTTCGCTTCTCTGATCTTCGAGAAATTTCCACTCGATGCTAGTCATTTTTATTCCACTGTATTCCTCCAGTTTATTTCTCATCTGCCCGTCTGTGCAAAATACGTCAAAGAGCTTCTCTGAACTCTCGTTGAATTTGTCTGCTCGCTCGGTAAAAGCCTGGTTCTGTCTCTGCTTTCTGGTCTGATACAATCTGGTAAACTCCTCGTACATTTTGAGGATAAGTTTCTTTATATTTTGTGTCGCGATGGTGTGCAAGTTGCAAACCAACCAGTGCTCTTGCAAGTGCTCAGCGAGCAACTGGGCCGCGTCCTCCTTGGACCGCTGGGCCTGGCCAGCTCTTTTGGGCTGCAATAAATACAGCATATTCTGAACCACATCCTTCTTGGTTGGCAGTACTCCCTGGGTGAAACCCGAAGACTCTACATATTCAACAGTCCCCAGAGTCTTCCGTGCTCTCACCTCGGTATCCAGTGATTCCATCACTGCTTGTTTATCTTGTAGTTATGACATGATCTGAAAGACGAGGGGGGGGGGAAAGTATGTCAAACGAAGCTTTTTTTTTTTTCTTGCAGCAAAAATAAACAGCTGAGAAAACGTGCTCAGACCAATAAGATCTGGGATTTTATGGTGTGCTCCCTTACTGTTGGATGGCTGCTGCGTTAGCCCAGCCCATTTAAACATCTGCACGTCAAGCCTATCTCGCTCCTCGGTGCGGTTTTTAAGGCCTAACACGGCGTGTTTGTTTACGTTAATTAGTTTTTAACTGCGTTTCGGACTTCGCGTTGTAAATTGCAGTAAATCAAGACCGCCCGGGGCGCCGGACCGCAAACGCCGGCAGGCCAGGACCTGCATGCCTCACCGCCGGCTGCAGCCCACCACTGCCCCGCTCCTCCTCCGCCTGGACGGGGCCGCCTAAAGCGGCCGAGCTCGCTGCCCGCCCCCCGCCCCGCCACACCAGGTCGCCCTCCCGCTGCCCTCCGCCCGAGACCCCGCCCGCACCACCCAGGCCTCGCCGGAGGACGGCTCATGGCAGCCCGCCGCGGCCCTGCCGAGGGCCGGCCTGCCCCGCAGCGTGATTGGCACTTCTCTCGGCGGCGGCCGGGGTGGGGGGGGGGCCGGGGCGAGCGGCAGCACAGCCCGCGGCTCCTCGGCCGCGGCGCGGCCCCTCCGCCCGCCGCCAGCCCCGGCCGAGGGGGGGCCCGGGGAGCCGCGAGGCCCGGGCCCGCCGAGGACGCAGGGCCCACCGAGGGGCCCGGCCGGGCCCGCGGGGCCTCCCGCCGCCCCGGCACCCCCTCCCCAGTCCCCGCCTGCGGGCGCCGGCTCCCGCAGGGCGGGGGCGCGCCGGGGGGACGCCTGTGGGGCCGCCACCGGGGGAGCGGGGCCGGGGCCGCGGCCTCCCGGTCGTCTCGCCCCCCGCCTCGCGGCGCTGAGTCACGGCGCGGTGCCGGGAGGGCCCCGGGCGCCGCCCGCCCGCCCTGCCTGAGGCCCTCCTGCGGGCCGCGGGCCCCGGGCGGGGGTCGGCGGAGCACTGGCGCGCCCTGCCCCCGGCCCGGCCCGGCCCCTCCCCTCCCCGGGGCTCACCGCCATCTTGGAGGGGGGTCTGCGGAGCCTGCGCAGGAAGGAGCGGGGGGAACGGGCCGAGGTTGCCGCCGCCATCTTGGAGAGGGGCAGCGCCGCGGCGCCTCCCGCCCGCCCTCTCCCGGAAGGACCGCCCCCGCCGCTCAGCGCCTCGACGGTGCGCGCCAGAAGCGCGCTCCGCCTCGCGCCTGCCCCTTCCGCCCCCGGATTGGCCGCGGTGGGGGAGGAAGGAGCGGCGCGTGAGAGTGAGCGCGCGGCGGTGCCGCGCGGACCCGACATCCGTCCCCCCGCCCCTTCCTCGCCTCGCCCCGCCCCGCCCGCTAGCACCGCCTGGCGCCCCCTGGCGGGGCGGAGGAGGGGTCCCGCGCGGACCCCGGGCGGAGCCGACCGGTCGCGCCGCGGGCGCCGCCTGCCGGGGGCCAATGGGAGCCCCGCCGGCTCGCGGTCCCCGGCCAATGGGCGGGCGCAGGGCGGGCGGCGAGGATGACGGGAGCTGGTCGGCCGCTGCCCAGCAGGCGGGGAGCGGATTGGCGAGCGGGTGGGCGTCATGGCGGCAGGGGAGGGAGGAAGGAGGGAGCTGATCGGCGGGTGCTGTTATTGTGGGGCAGGGGAGAGGGAGCTGATTGGTGAGTGCCGTGATGGGGGGGGGGGGGGGAGAGAGAGGGAGCTGATTGGCGGGCACAGTCGGCGGCGGGGCGGGCAGGAGCGAGCTGACTGGCGGTGCCGAGGCGGCAGGGCGGGCAGGGCTGTTGCCCGGGCCCCGCCGCAGGCGCCCGCACGACTGTGCCCTGTGCTGCCAGGCTGGGGGCGGCGGCAGGAGGGCGGCGGTGAGGGCAGCGATGGGCGCCGGGACAGAGCCGGCGGAGGCGCGGTGCGACGCGGCGGAGGGGTGAGGCCCCAGGCTGCCCCGTCCCGTCCCCCCCGCTCCCGCCCCCCCCCCGCGCCCCCTCACCCGCCGCCTGCCCCCGCAGGAGGGTCTACCTGGACCACAACGCCACCACCCCCCTGGCCCCGGAGGCGGCCCAGGCCGTGCGGGATGCCATGCTCCAGGCCTGGGGCAACCCCAGCAGCTCCCACCCTGCAGGTAGGGATCCAGGGGAGCTGCTGTCGCGGCGCGTCGTGGCTGCCCGCCGCGGGCGGGCCGAGCCCCGTGGCCGCGGGAGCCCGTGGAGGAGCTGCCGGGTCTCATCCCGCAGGCAGGAAAGCGAAGGAGCTCATCGGCTGCGCCCGGGAGAGCCTGGCGAGGATGGTGGGAGGCCGGCCAGAGGACATCGTCTTTACCTCGGGGGGCACGGAGGTGGGAGCAGCCGCAGAGGAGGGCAAGGACAAAGGGCGCCGCCCTTTCTCTGGGCCTTCCTTTTCCCCTCTGCCTTTCTCTCTTCAGGCAAACAACATGGTGATCCACACCGCCCGCAGGCACTTCCGCGAAAGCCAGGCCAGGCCGGGGGACGGCCGGGGGACGCCGCACATCGTGACGTCGAGCGTGGAGCACGACTCCATCCGCCTGCCACTGGAGCAGCTGGTGAAGGACAGCCTGGCAGGTGAGCGGCAGAGGGACCGCAGGGGACAGGTCGGGGACGTCTGGCCGCAGACGTCTGGCCGCAGACTGGGGTTTGCGAGGGGGGCTTTTCTCCACTGGTATTTTTGGGGAGGAGGACAGGGACTCTCTTGCTCCACGATGTCCTGTCCTGTCCCCCCTGAGAGCACTGACTCCCCACGTGGTGCCCCCATTTCCTCAAGCTGGGTGCGTTACGCCGTTGGCATCCAACGCCAGCCCCAAGAGCCGCTGCGCTCTCTGCCTGTGCGCCAGCTGCCTGCACAGCTCTACCTGCCTGCTCAGTGGGGCGCGGGCAGCCCTGGGCGCTGTCTGGCTTCCCAGCAAACCTCAGGGCTTGTTTCTTGGCTTGCAGAAGCCACCTTTGTGGCTGTGTCCCCACGAAGCGGGCGGGCTGAGGTGGACGACGTCCTCGCTGCCATCCGGCCAACCACCTGCCTGGTTTCCATCATGTTGGCCAATAACGAGACTGGGGTCATCATGGTGAGACTGTGTGACCGGGTGGGGGGGACAAGTGGGACAAGGTGGGGACATCCTCACAAAAAGGTGCTTGGTAAGGGGGAGCCAACGGTTCCTGGAACGCAGGCCCTCTTCCTTCCCGCCAGCCTGTAACGGAGCTGAGCCAGCGCGTCCATGCCCTCAATCAGTGGAGAGTGGCGGAGGGGCTGCCCAGGATCCTGGTGCACACGGATGCGGCGCAGATGATTGGCAAGGGGCGCGTGGACGTGCAGGAGCTGGGGGTGGACTACCTCACCATCGTGGGACACAAGGTATGGCCCTGTTCACGTGGCCCAGCTGCTGTTTGCCCTCAAAGACATGTCTGTTGGGGTGCCAGGGAGACTTTGGGTGCCCCCCACAGTTTGATATCTCATCAGTGGCCAGAGTTTTCCTGCTGGATAGTGCTCTGAAGACAGTCTTCAGCTGGGTGATAAGGGTCCTGCGAGCTGGGGGACCTGTGTGGAAGGGGGAGCAGGAGGAGGCCAAGGGTGGGGGACAGCTGTGCAGCAGCCTGTGCCTGTGAGAGGGGCAGGGGTCAGCACTGGAGGGCACTCGGATTTGGGCAGGAGTACAGAAAAGGGACACCTGGCAGTGTCCCCAGGGTCACCATGGCTGTTTCTTCCCACAGTTCTATGGCCCGCGGATTGGTGCACTGTACGTGCGTGGCCCCGGCACCACCACCCCGCTGCACCCCATGCTCTTTGGAGGGGGACAAGAGAGGAGTTTCCGGCCGGGGTAAGGTGGCTGGGTGGTGGCCTGGAGAGCTGGGCCTCAGGCTGGTGGCCAAACCACGTGTGGCTACTTAGTCTGAGCTGAGCTGGCAGCTGTGTCACCTGCCAGCCCTGGGGCAGGCAGCCCAGCGCAGGGAGATGGATCTGTGCGTGGGAACCACGGGAGCCTGCTGCGCAGGCTTTGCCACAGGAGGAACCACAGGGTGGAACTGCCCCCTTCCCAACCACCTCATAGGGGTGTCCAGGGTCCCCTGCCAGCGGTGACAGGTCCCACGCGGGGAATGTCTGTGCCCCGAGGTTGGGTTTCTGGTCTGGAGAAATAACTCACTGCTCCCTCTTCCCTTCCAGCACCGAGAACACCCCGATGATCGCTGGCCTTGGCCAGGTGAGTCAGTGATGGTCATGGGTGTGCGGTTCCGTGGGGGTGCTGCTCAGCGGAGCAAGCACGGAGACAGCTACCTGTGCTCCCCAGTCATTGGAAGCGTCAAACTTAAGGTGCGGGAGGGTGGGTGAACTACCAGGAAAGGAGATGGGGCTTTCTGGTGCCAGTCAAAGGAGGTGCTTCGGAGCACTTGCTGCAGGCTTTGCAGCGCTGGCAGTGGACAGTCAGGCAGCTCATGTGGCACAAGGCACCGAGAGGCTGTTGGGGGACGCTGGGGACCTGGCACTTGCGGAGGCTGTTCCTGGGCTAGACTCACGTGCCGGGGGGCCATGCACGGAGGGAGGTGTTGGGGGATCCCTGACAAAGCCTGTCTGGGTTTTCTCTCCTCAGGCTGCAGAGTTGGTGAGCAAGAACTGGGAGGCCTACGAGGCTCATATGCAGGATGTTCGGGATTACCTGGAGGCCAGGCTGGAGGTGAGCGGACCTGGTTCCTTTGTCTCTCCTCTCCCAGAGTCTCAGTCTGCAGACTGGGGTCTGGAGCCAGGGTGGGTATGTCCCTCTGGCTCTGCCACCTCCTTATCAGGACAGAGCCACGTGCGAACCCAGAGTGGTTCACAGCCCTCTGATTTCTCCAGGCCTCCTTTGGGAAGCAGAGGATCCACCTCAACAGCCACTTTACAGGCTCCAAGCGACTCTGCAACACCTCTAACTTCTCCATTCTGGGCCCAGGCCTTCAAGGTAGCTCTTACCCCACTGCTGCCCTGTGATGGTGCCCACAGAGTCAAGCACCCGCCCTGCACAGGACCCTGTGGCTAGAGACCGGCGGGTGCTTGGCTGTGGCTCGGGCAGGGAGATGAGGCAGGCAGCGGCCCTTGGAGAGAGCCTGGGCACTGGGAGACCTGTGCTTCTGTGTGCTGCAGGGCGAAGGGTGCTGTCTCTCTGCAAGACGCTTCTTGCCAGCGTTGGGGCTGCCTGCCACTCTGAGAAAGGGGATCGGTAAGCAGCCAGCTTTGCCAGGCCTGGGGTGTCTTTCTGGAGGACAGTGGGTGGGAGGGAGGGAAATAAGACAGAGAAAGGGACCATGGGTGGCTGTGGGCAGCGTCACCTGGAGTAAAAGAGGGTGCAGAGCTTTCCAGAGGGGCTGAAGGGCTGTGAAGGAGGTTATTGCAGGAAACGCAGCTGGAATGCTTGACTGCTGCCTGGAAGGACCTTGTCCCTCCTGGCTTTGGTGATCCAGCTGAGCTTGGAAGTACTCTTCAGTGCCTGGTACTGCTGGAAGAGTTAGCCTTATGTCTGTGTGTGCCTGGCTCACCCACTCAAGCCCGATTTTAGTCTCCAGCAGGCTCCTTTGGGGAGCAGGTGCTTTTGGCCTGGTCTAGAGCAATGCCCTGTAGACATGGTGGAGCTGCCAACCCACAGGGACACGGGAGAGATTCCTCATTGGAGGGGAAAAGTGAGATCCACCATATGGCAACAAGCCCAGTGGGAGCAGGTGCCTTTGGAAAGCGGGCAGGCTTGCCTGGTGTGCATCTGCAGATGTGCTCCCTCCTACGGCTTGGTGAAGCTTTCTGGAGGTGCATGTGCTTCCTCGGCCTTCAAGTTAAACCTGCTCAGCCCCCTTTGTGTGTTTCAGGCCTTCTGCGATTCTGCTCAGCTGCGGGATCCCCTATGATGTGGCGCAGAACGCCCTGCGGCTGAGCGTGGGGCGAGACACCACCCGGGCAGAAGTGGACCTGGTTGTGCAGGACCTAGTGCAGGCTGTGGCGCAGCTGGACCAGGAACGAACCCTGTAGACCCTGGGGATCGCTCCCTGGCCATCACCCAGGTTCTCGGGACGGGATTGTGCCCTGCTTGGCCCCTGGGTGCTGGCTGCCTGTGTCAGTTTGGGCTCAGGTTTTGGCGGGATTAGTTTTGCGCCTGATCCCTAAGTTGAACTGATGCAGCCTGCAGTTTGTGATCGTGGATCAGACATTGGGGAAGTGGCGGCTGGTGGTGGCAAGAGGAGGAAGTGGGATCACCCGTTTCGGCAGCAACGTGCTCTTAGCTCTGCTTAGCTGTATGTCAGCTTGTGCTCACAGGGATCACAGCGGGGCTGGCATGGCTCTGCAGCACATATGGCTCGAGCAGAGAAGCTAGCGCAGGCGCTGGAGGCAGCAGGGGGCTATGCTGAGGAGGGGCCTTTGCTGCTTTGGGGCTGGAGCAGCTCATCGAGGGCTTGCTGAGGACTCTCTCGTCCCCACCGCACGGCACAGGCATTCGAGGAGTCTCGCTGTTGGGTGTTTCTTGCTTGCCAGCACGTACGCAGCCGGCTGCGTGCATGCATGTCTCAAAGCTCGACTCCCTCCAGAGCATAGCAGGCGTGGAAGCCATAGGAGATGAAGCCTTTTTGCCCTGGTTGCTTTCCACAAAGGAAGCTTTCCCACTGTCTAATCCCTCAGAGGAGGAAAGACCATCTGCCCCAGAGGGAAATGAGTTGACAGAAGCACAGCAAGATTCTAGGCTGGGAACTGCCCCTCCCCTGCCAGGGCCCTAAGCTGCCAAAGGGTTTTTTTGGCTGAGAAAGTGATGGGCACAGCTTTCCCAGCACTGTGTTGCGTTACCTGCTCCCCTTCCTCCTGTCCTTCCTACAGTGGGCAGAGCTCCAGTTGCCAGCTCCACGTGCTCCTAAAGGGAACAGAGTTGTCGGGGCAGCCGTAACTGTGCCAGCACCTGAGGAAACGTGTCTTCCCTGCGTGGCCCAGGCGGTGGTTCTCGTCACTGACACAGGAGCACACAAGTGTTGCATGGATTAGGAATGTTGCCGGCTGGGCTGACTGATGTCAGGGAACCTGGTCTCCCTGGGTATTCGTAGGAATAAAAGTGCTGCTGCTGTGGCTTTTTCCCAAGTAACATGTATTTTCTATGGCGTTTTCCATGGGGGAAGCTGGGCTGGTTGGAGTCACCTGAGCAATGTCTTTTCCCTCAGAAAATGCTCGTGTCCCAGAATAGAGGCACAGTCCACTGGAGCAGGGAGGTACCCGCTGGTCCTGGTTGGTGTGGAGCCCATGGACACAGATTCTCAGACAGCAGTCTTTCTCTTTACTAGCCATACATTAGCATGGCCAGGAATACTATTTGGAACCATAAACCCTGGGTTTGTAAATCTAATTTCTAACTGAAGCGTTAGGACCCAAGCACACTGACTTAATGTCACTGGATGCCTGTAAGGCTGTTCCATGTTACTGCTGCTGCTCACACCTCAATCTCAAATGCAATCTTTTCTTTTTCCTTTTTTTTCTCCCTTGCAGAATGGTCGAAACCTCTTTTAGAAAAAGTGGTTGCATAGAAAGAATATTGCTCTGCTTCAGGGGTAGATCTTTTATCTATCATAGGCCTTCTAGTTCTTGGTGACCTCTCCTTCACAGCTGTGGCACAACTGGAGATCCAGTTTTTGGGATGCTCTTCCCCCCAGAGGAGGTCTGGGCTTCCTGCATCAATTCAGACAGACATTTGGCCACAAAGCACAAAAAGCTTTACTGACTTTTAATTTGTACACACAGGAGATGCAAATTTTAGCCACAGAAATATTAGCATTACTTCATTTAGAATATTACAGCCAAAGCATAAGAAGCGTTACAGAGGATAATGAACACTCTAGTTGACCATTTTAATGGTTTTACTGTTCATTTTCCTAATACCACACTGCACAGGAATGAGAGTCAGTAGCGAATCCCTCTGTCTCTGTAATGCCTTATCCAGGGAAGGTGAGGAAGAACATGCCCAAGACTTGGCCTGCACTTCCATGGGCCAGCCTGTGCTTCCACTCACCCCCCTGCGTGCTGGAGACATATAGCCTTTTCCCATATGAGAGTATGTTGGTGGTTGTACACACTAGAACAAATTCACCTGTCATGGAAGTCTGGAAATGCCAACATTGCTACATCAGCTGTGAATTTAAACAGTAGAGAGAGGACCTGGCCACTATGCTAGAACACCGCAGAGTTGAAATATGTTACTTTCATGCGGTCACATAGCCAGAATCGGACGGCAAAAACCACAATTCATTTAATGGAAGAATCCACAATCTCCTGGTAATCTTGCCTTCCTAAATTCTTCCAGGACAGTTTATAACATGCGAGGAAAAAAACACTAACCAAAATAACTGCTCCCCCAACAAGATCATAAGCACCTGGGAAGATCCGCAACACGACGAGCTGTAGGACCATGGCGATGACTATCTCCAGGTGCTGTACGGTGCTGACCAAAGCAGGGTGGAACTTGCTCAGGGCATAGTAGACCCCCAGGAAGGCTGCTGTGGAGCACAGGCAGATGGCAAGGAGATAGCTCCAGGTTTCTCCATCCAGTGGGACGATTGGCTCTTGAAGCAAGAACATGGTGGACGCTCCCCACACCGTTCCCGTCCAACTAAAGGTAAACAGTGCTGTCCACATGCTGATGTTATCTTTGATTGACCTGTAGACTATCATGGAGAGAGCAGTGGTCAAACCTGCCATAACGGTCATGGTATAGCCAAAAGCTTCCTTCCAGGTGCTCAGCAAAGAGTTTTCCTCCTTAACAATGTTGGGGATCATGACCAGACAAACGCCAAACACGCTGCCAACTACAGTAATTATGTCTATGTAAGCCATTCCTTCATCTACAAGTAAAAAAGCCAAAATGGCACTGAACACTGTAGTGGTAGCCCTCCACATGATGGTCCCATTGCTGGGGGGAACTATAGAGAAGGAGGTATAAGCACAGGTAATAGAGATAACATTGCAGACCCCATAGAAGAAGAGCCGGAGTCTGTAGCCTTTGGGGCCAAAGGGAGGCTCATGGTAGTAACACACAACAGTAATGGACAGAACCTGTAAGACTGAACGGATGAAAATTAACTCTAGGGATGGCACTTTGGAACGATCAGAAATTAGTCTTGTAATTAGAGCCACGCATCCATGAGCCACGGCAGATCCGAGAAGGACTACCCACATTTTCCTCGACTGCAGTATATTTCCTTCAGGAAAATGCTGGGATTGCCCAATCTCATCAGGTTTTGGCAGTTGTGCTGGCTGAAGCTTGGTGTCTATTGTACCAAAAAAGGTCCTTTCTCTCTTTTCCCCATCATTCAGTAGTCTTGTTTTAGGACTATCCTCTGTAAATACTCCAGTATCTTCATTAACATCCTCATATCCCACTTCTCCTGGCTGGGGATAATGAGAAGTGTATTTCACTGTTACTGTGTTGGGATGAATTTTCACTCGCTTTTTGACTGGGTATTTTTGGGAAGACGTATCCATTTCCTCAGAGAAACGTCCGGGTCTTAAGAAAAAAAATGGAGATGCACAGGGTTTTTGTTTTTTTTTTAATGAATAGGGAGAGATTCATTAGTACGTAAATGCTGGTAGTGTTTATAAGCTATTTTTATCAACCAAGTCCAAGTACTAGTAGGTAGTTCTTAGTTTTGCTTTAATTTTCTGCTGAGTTACTGCTAAATACCTTTGATAGTTAGGCCATTTGGATTTCCTTAAAAGCTAACCGTGGAACTTCAGTCGATGATTTTTGAAAATGACATATATTCTCATTATGTATAGTACACATAATGCATTCTAGTATGTTCTTATTTTAATGAGAAGGTGTTCATTAGAAAGTGCTAAGCTTTTTGGATAGTAAATACCCCATAATTATGAATTATGCTTACTGTTAATTGCTTCCTAATGTTACAAGATAACAGAAGAAGTTTGGCTAGAAGAAATGATTGCCTTGTTTCTAAACTGACAGAGCAACATGGGGAAATAGGGAGTATCCCTGAGCAAGTCAGCATAGTTAGCACATGAATAAACAACATGGTTTTGAACAATACTTTGACAGTGTTAAAAATTCTTTCTTCATTTCACATCCTTTTATTTCCAGTGATTGATTTTTGCAACAGATTTGTTCTTCAAATCTGATTTTATTTTTTTTTTAATGGAGAAAATTTAGAGGGCTGATCCAGACTACACAAACCAGACCTTCCCGTGGCAGACATTTAAAACCCACAGCAGCAAAAGCACCACCCTTCTGCCTCCTATGGAAGGTCCATTTCCCACTGCACAAGCGGTGCAAGGTCTCCCCTTGGTGCCTGTGCTTTGTGCGCACCACCATGACACAGGCAGCAACATGTGCGGTGCCACACGCGTCACAACGGCAGCATCACCCTCCCAAAACAAGCACACAATCCCTTCATGTGCCCGGCCTTCACCAGCACGAATGCAGCTTGGTCTCCGCTGTCATGGGTGCATGTAGCCTGCCCATGAGGAGCCCACCTGTGGCCTTAATTCCCTCCAGTTCTCTGCTGAGCCTGCCATCGCTGTCCCCAAACCCAGTGTGACAGCGCTGGCTGAGTTTAGTTCAGGCACGGAGATGTCATTGACATTACTTTGTTTCCGCAGTGCCCTCCACCATCTGCGCAGAGAGCCCTTCCAAATGAAGTGGCAGCAGGAGAAATGCAACCTTCCCTGCCTTCTGTTTGCCCCAGCAAATAAACACATGCAGTCCTTACCTGCGACTGAGAGATTTAATCTCGAACCAGAAGGGGAAAACACCTCTTGGTCATCTACATCTTTGTCCGGGTGTCTAAACAGAAGCAGTACATGCTCTCAGATGTCAAATGGGAAAGGTTACAATCATCTCATCACAGAAAGTAATACCCAAGGGGGGCATGAAACATTCTGCTTGTTTTTCAAAGTCAAAAATTTGAGAAGCACTAGTGTGCCTTTGAGGGCATGCTCCTTGCGAACTGGCAAGCCAGGTGCATCGTTATGAAAAGAACACCCCCACCAAACCCAAAAAACTTCAGATGGAGAGAAAGCAATCAGTGTTGTCTTGCCAAAACCACTCCTCAGCCACCTCCTAGAATTACTGATGGGACTAATCCAAAGAACAAGCAGTGGCTTTGTGAGCATAAGGTTCCTACAGCTTAGTAACAACAAAATTCCCCATCCCATGCCTGCTATCCTGCCTCACCAGTGCTGCGGAGGATGCCCAGCGGGACCCATCCTCCCGATCCCATCATCCATCCCCAGGAGCTGAGGCCAGCCCTGCAGGCAGCAGCAGTTTGGCCTCTGTGGTATCAGCTGGGGACAGGTATGGAGAACCCTGCAGTCCTTCTCCACAGGGAGCACCGAAGCACCAGGGCCCTGAAGGCGCAAGACCACAGCCAAGCGGACAATTGGGCTAAACAGCATGACAGCAGTTTGTCAGGGACACCACAGATCAAAGAGCAATGTAAAAGGGAGTGCAATAGCTCTTCAAAGAAATACTTAAAAAAAATACCACGGCCAGGTTCAGCCTTTGTGTTTTCTCCATCCGTAATCCATGACTGCCAAGCACCGCCTGTGTCTCCTGGCAAAAATAATTTATGTAAGAATGGGACATTCCTCCTTTTTCCTCACAGGCTGAGTGTTTATTGAACCCCCTGCTACACCCAAGCCAAGCTGTAGCCTACTTCTGCAGGCAGAGTGAATCCCTGGTAGGGATCAGGATGAATGGGAGTGGGGAGAGGGGCAGGCACCGAGTCCCAGCTCTGGAGGAAGGCGGCAGCACCAGTTTGGATCTGCACAAGTAGGCGAGGGATCCTGGGGCACCACCTTGCTCTTGCTTTGGCAGACTACGCTCCCAGCCCTGAGATACCTCACTCAAGCAGACTGGTAGATGTTGGAGGGTCTGAGGACAAGGAACACCTTTGTCTGCTCAGGAGGCCTTGTGTTAGCTCTCCGCCTGTTCATGTTTCTGCTGCCAACCCATTTTCAGCAGAGCTCAGCTGAAAAAACAAAGCATACCCAGTATGCTGCTAAACGTTGGAGGAGTACCCCAGAGTGCCCATCAATGTACGGTTTAAATACTGCAAGAAACCTGAGAAGAAACAGCTGAAATGCCAAGGAGAGTAAATTCAGAGGGCAAGAGCTGCATATTGGCTGCAGCAGTGGGCAGTTCAAACAACCCATCAAACATTTAAAAACACCCTGGCAGAAATCTACCCCGGTCTCACTGCCTGCTGTTTGCACTTCTTCTTCAAGCTGTTAATTTCGGATTCTTTTAACAAGCAAATGCAAAGTGCAGTGAGTAAGTCCAGGAAGGCAGTGATTTTCACAAGCACAGCTTTTCCTACCTAGCATTTTCATTGTGTTATAAATTCACAATTCTGCCTTGCTGTCCCCACATCTTGAAAAAATTAAGAGCATCTTGATTTAAGCACAATATATGGATCAGGAACAAAATAAGCTGGAGGAAAAGAAGACAAAAGGTGCACAACACGCATTATTATTAGAGGGACAGTGGATGTAGCCTGTATAAACTCAGTCATTTTACTAAGAAACAGCCGAGTACATGCTGCAACTATTGGTTCATGAAAACAAAACCAAAGTAACTAATTTTTTATGATTAGCATACAATGGTAACTTTATTGCTTCCTGAGTTTAGTTTACATTTTCTTCCAACAAATATAGAAGAGAGTATAGAAAAGAGACAAAATTCAGTTGCAAATTTAGTACTGGACCTGCACAATGTATTCAGAGATCTCTCTGGAGATAAACAATAGATCATGAGCATGTAGCTCAAAATGGCTGTCCTATACAGACACTGTATTCCCTCCTGTGTTCTTCAGCACTAAGAACGCTAACAGTTGGAAGGGCTGGAAAGTGGAAGGGCAAATGCATGAGAAATGAGAAAGGGAGGAGATGAGAAGTAACAAAGAACAAAAAAATAACAGGAGCGCTTAAACCAAAATTTAATTTTCTCTACTAAATATTGAGGATGTGATAAATGTTACCCCGAGTCTCACACAGTACATTTATTTGTACTCTTTGGTGACCTTGCTTTTCTTAACCAGTGAGAATTTCAACTGAGACTGAGATTAGCACGCATCCCAAATCCATTATGTTTGTCCCAGACACAAATTTAAAATAAAGGGAAATCAGCGCAGCCTATGCAGAAAACTTGCTACTTCTCTTTCTGCTAGTGCCTTTTGTGGAGATTACATGAAGTTTTTATTTTTCTTCATATCTGGAAACATAAAATGGTTTATTTGCATTGTCTATGAAAAACATAATTTGATTTTGAATCCAGTTTAATACAATGCTGAAGATTAGGCACTATGCATAATTCTCATGTTCTATAACAAAACAAATGTTTCCAATTCAAATGACAACCCGGGCCACCCATTTAAATTACCATCTCATGGAAATCACTGACTGCCAAAGTGTGAACCCTCTTTTCCCATGGGCGAACAAATAATCACAATGGATTTGATAAATGTCCCAAATCATTAATAGAATACACACCAAGATTTCTTATTAGCAAGGTTGAAGTAGGTGATTTTATGTCATTTGACTACCGGGGAGTGGGAAGCTGAGCTCTCCTTGCCGTGCCTGAAGGAATTAAGGCTTTGAGGTCTGACTGGTGATTCTAACCATCAATTTTCAATAAACTCACAGAAAAATATGCTCATCTTCTGCCAGATCAGTCAAAATCAGTCAGCCAACTGAAATGTTATTATGGAAGATTTGCAAACATGGCAACCGCAGTCCTTATGAAGTTGAAAATGAGAAGGCAGCTATCCTCATGCTCTGAAAGGCAGGCCTCACAGGGATGTTCCTTTGCCTCATCTGTGGAAAATCCCCCAAATCCTGACCAGGTTAGACTGAGATTACCAGAGGCCTGTAAGCAATCTCTATAGGGTAACTAGAGACTAATGATTTTTCCTGAATATTATATGCACTAAAGACCCACTCCATCCCTGCAAAACCATGTAACTGACTGAACTTGTGCTGCCTTTGCTAAGCACTTCCCTGCACAGTGCACACTGCCTTCTCACAATGCAGGTTTTTCTTTTGATTCCTTATCAGGTGCAGGAAAAATCTCCTCAATTCCTGTTTCAGCACCCTCTTCATTAAACCACCTTAACCTTGTTCGAGATTTGTTGGTGCTTGACAGTTCAGGCAACTGGCCATGCCAAGGGATGTACGCTCGTGTGATGTCTGACTAGTGTAACACAACGTGAACCAAGGGGGAAGAAAAGGCAATGTAAGGTGCACAGCAGGCAATTAAATGTTGGTATCACTGAAACAGCCTACATTTCTGCTACACTTTTAAACTATTTGATACGGTGTGTGCTGGAAAATCAGAGTACCTTTATCTTTTTAGCCAGATGGTCTGACTATATAAATAAATTTTATTTAAAATGTATGCAAAGAAACCCAAGTTTTTATTAAAATTTAATGAATAATGAAAGGTATTTAAGAAAAAGGAAAGGGCAATTATATGAAAGGAGTTTTTAGTACTTAAGTACTAGAGCAAATGTTATACACAAACCAACAAACTGGTATTCCATGTCTCAAATTAATCGAGTCACATCCAACAGCACTGCCTCAGGGAAGAGCCAGCACACCCTTCACAGGATTCAAATACAAACCCTACGCGTAAGCCCCGTGAATTGTCAGTACATCCCCGATAACATTTTGCTACCCAGAAAACAACCCGTATTTGTGCTAGTTCGCTAAAGCTGCCACGTGATTTCAGTGGGATTATACGTGACACCTTTAATTTCCCTTGCTTTCACTAACCTATTCTCTTGCTGTATAAGGGCTCCAAATGCGTCTGGTTCCATGAAAAAAATACTCTTCTCCAATTTCTCCATTCACGTCTGTCGCCTGCTGGAACTAGTACCTCTGCAGCAGCGATACTTGCATTAAGTGATTTTGGAAGAAGAGCCACTTTGCCTGCAAACTTTCCATTCCAAAACCCCTACTCCGAACAAACCCCCTTAGACTGCAATTCCAAGGATGGGGTAAAGAACAGAGAATACATCAACACTTAAATATAGTCTCCTACAGCATACGAAAATACCTTGGCTAGACAGAAGAAAGACCTTAAATGGTACATTACGACGGGCTGAAACAGAGCACAAGGTGGCACATTCAGGTTTACTAGAACAGATTACAGGTTTAAGATTTATTTAAAGCTTACTGCTTTTGATCTCCTCCCCCCAAATGGCACGAAACCTGGCAGGGCAGCAAGCTGGTGCCTGCGGGGTGTGTGCAGAAGGGCTTACGGGGGCAGTCGGCTGAAAAAGGAGACGGGGCTCCGGAGATTTAGATGGGAGGATGGCGCCAGTTGCGATGGCAACTATCACGTTCGCTGAAAAAAACCCGCTCCGGCCCCTCGACTGGGCGGGAGGCGGACGAGAGGCAGCTGCTGCTGCTGCTGGGGCTCCTTCCCCTCCAGGCCCTTCCCCCGCCGCCGGCTCTGCAGCCCCCACCCGGTGCCGGACTCCCCCGCTCCTGCTCCCAAACACTTACCGGTGCCGAAACACCCGCCCGGCGCCGCTGCCTCAGGCCGCCGCGCCCTCGGCGCCTGCTCCCCGCCTTTCCCATGCCGGGAAGCCCCCCGGCTCCCCCCCACTCCCTCAGCCGACGGGCCGCATCGCCGCGACCCCGGCCCGGGCGAGCCGCCGAGGAGAGGCCGCCCGGCCGGGCGCGCAGGTAGAGCGCGGCAGCGGGCGCTCCGGTCCGCCCCGGGGCCGCGCCCCCGCCGCCTCAGGGAGACCGGGGCCACCCCCGGCCGGCCCGGCCCGGCCCTGCCTGCCCCTCCCACGTTCTGTCGCGACAGAGGCCCGCCTCAGCGTGTGCCCTCCCACCGCCGGTTTCCCGTCAACCTGGCGATGTCCCGCCCCCTCAGTAGCGGCGCTAACGGCCGCCTTCCGCCCCGCGGCCGCGCGCGGGCAGCGGCAGCAGAGCAGCAGCAGCCGCAGCAGCAGCAGCAGCGGCGGGTGGGCGGGCGCGCATGCGCGGCGTTTTCGCGCGAAAGACGTTTGAGGCGCCCGCGTGCCGCCTGTCGGGCGGGGCCACCCCGACCCGCGGCGGCCCCCGCTCCCGCCCCCCCCTTCCCTGCGCGGCGGCGGCGGGCGGGCAGGCAGGCAGGCAGTGGCGGCGCGAGGGCGCCAGGGGGCGCTGGGGGTCCGGCGCGCGGCGGCGGCTGCGCCATTGGCGGGTCGGAAATGCCGCCAGATGGCGGTTTAGGATTGCGGCTCCGGTGAGTGCGGCCCCCGCCAGCGCCGCCGCCCCGGCCCCGGCCCGCACCCGCCCGGACCCCGCGCGCCAGCCGCTCCGCAGGCTCCCGGGGTGCTGCCCGGCCCGGCGCGGCGCGGCCCGAGGTGAGCGGGGCGCGGGGGAGGGAGGGCGCTGAGGCGCCGATCCAAGATGGAGGCGCGAGGGGCGGGGGCAGCGGGGCCGGGGCCGCTCGCTCGCTCGGTCTCCGCGGCGGCCGGGCCGGGAGCGGGCGCTGCCCGTGCGAGGAGAGAGGAGAAGGGGAGGGGAGGGAAGAGGAGGCGGCGCGGGGCGGGGCGGCTCCTGCCGGAGCAACGGGTCCCCCGGGCGCGGCGCTCTTCGCCGCCATCTCATTGTCCCCGCCGGGGCTGCCGGGGGCGCCGGGCCGAGCTCGGCGGCCTCTCCCGCTGCCGGGCCTGCGCCCCGCTCCGGGCGGCGGCGGCGGCGGCGCTCCCGCTGCGCGGCCCAGGGCCGCGGGGGCGGCCCGGGCGGCGGCGGGGGATGCTCGGGCGGAGCGGGGGTGGCGCTTCCGCCGCGCGGGGCACGGCGGCGGCGGGGGCCCCCGGCCGGCCCGGGCGGCGGCGGCGGAGTTGGTGCCGTGGCCGCGGGGAGGGAAAGTTGCGGGAGCCGGTGGGCGGCCCGGTTCGGCTCGGCTCGGCCCGGCACGGCCCGACCCGCCATCTGGGCCCGGCCCCCCGCAGGGCGGTGGGAGCGCCCGGCCGCCCCAGCGGCGCTGGCGTCTGGCTGGCGTCCAGGGCGGGGGGACGGGGGGGTGGGGGGCTTGCAGCCTCGGAGCTGGGGACCCCTCGGCCCCCCTGCTCCTGTTGCTTATACCCGAGTTGTTAGTGCGGGGTGTGCACCAGGCCGTGGGGATAGTGGTGGGGCAGGCAGCCCGCCTGGCCTGGGGGCGAGAGGCCGCTCCGTGGCTTGTGAAGGAGGGACGGACCGCTGCCATGCAGCGGTGGTGTTTCCCTGACCTTTGGGGTGGGAGAAGCGGTGTGCCAGCCCGGGGTGGCTGGTGGGTAGGTTGGACCTGCTGATGGGACTGGAGCTGGAAACCGTGGCTCTGGGGAGAAGCCGAGTGTAGGCAATGCCCCCTGACCAGTGCTGGGCGGCGGGAAGAGGCAGGAACACCAAGCTGGGGTCCTGAGCTGTTGGACAGCAAAAATAACAAGGGTTCTGCTTGGTAGGAAGAGTTCTGCCATGGGTGCTGGTGACTCGGTGACTGCCCTGTGCTGGGAGGTGGTGGGTGGCCACGCTTTGCTTTTCTGGGTGTTCCTGGGGGTGGAGCAGGGAGCACAAGCAGTGGTTGAGATGAAGTGTGACTTGGGTGAAAGAAGGTAGTGGTAGCATCCATAGAGCAACTTAAAGGCATGCGACTCCCAATATCAGTGCCAAAAAACTGAGGTTCTGGTAAGACTGTGTGTTTAAACTACATTGGGCTGCTTTATAACTATTGATGATTTCAGTTGTGTTCCACACAATTTTGTGGTACTTGTAGCTCTGTAGAGTTAGTCTAGTAGTAGCGTTTATGAAGTTGTTGAACGAAAAGCCGCCTCCAGGTCACACTGCTAATGCAACTGTTCTCAAATTGTGTCATGTGTTTGGTATGGTGGATGACATTCATGTCTGGATTCAGACATCTTAGGACTTGCTTAACTTTTCCCTGATAGGGGTGGCATGGGAGCAGGATTAGTCCAGATTTTCTGGATCCAAAGCAGTTTTGCCTTGTCTAGTGAGGGTTTTTTTGTTCATGTGTAGATAGCAAGGTCATTCGATGAGCGTTTATACAGTATAATCCATCAATCTGTGAAGAAATCACTGGACCACAAGGCAGTGTATAGGTTGCCTGTCAAAAGGTATTCCGACTATGGGAAGAAGCTCTTTTATGGAACTAGAGGCCAGTTTATTCTTTCTTTCTTTGTGATTCAACTGTGATGAATTTTTGGTGGATAGCCTGAGAAAGTACACATAGTGGGTGCAGCCGTTTTTGAAATGGCAAGCCAACCCATGACGCAGCAGGATTTCTGGGTGAGCAGGAGCGGAGGGGCTAACTCCAGGGTTGTGATTAATCGGAGAGGATGTAATTTTTACCGGCTGCTCAACACAGAGTTGAAATTCTTGGTTGCTACTGCTGACGGACATGCTTGTGGATTTACAGCAGTTGGAGGGGGTAGTGGAAAATGGTACTTTTCTGAAGCTGAATGAACAGTTAGTGCCGGTTCTGGAGGTTCAAAGCACCTCTTCTACAACCCCTGTATTTAAGGACTGGAGCACGTGGCAGTTTGCAGCTCGTGGTCTCTGGTGGTTCCTAACATTTTACAAACCTGCTGAAGTTGCTAAGTGCGCTGTGAGACAGCATTTATGGCCAAACGTCCACACACAATAGGCTGTGGACAGAAGTTGTGAGGGCAGCTGAAACCCTGACATTAGAGCTTTGTGACTGGGGTCTCCAAGCTTTTCAGCTACTGTCTCTGTCCGTAGCCTGCTCTTTGTATTGTGCAAATTTTTATGTGACATCTGCTGAAACTGCAGTATACCTTTTGATAGTTGAGAAGGTTTATGAACATTAAATATTTGGATGCATTGACAAAATGAGTTACTTAGGATATTCAGAAACTCAGCAAGTGAATATTTTTGGTTTGAAAGAACCCTTTTCTCAAGAAGAACATGTACCTCAAGTTTGCACTGGTGATTTTGGATTCTCTCCTTTCTTTTCCTGTGTTGCAAAGACTTGCCCTGATATAAGGTGGCTAAATATTGATATTTTAGATATCATTTTAGTAGGCAAATGAGCCCATAGAAGCATAAGGATGCAGTGGGAGAGAAACGCTTAATTGTGATGACTTTCTAAGAAAAATCCTTTTACTGGGATAAGAATGTGTCTTTATTGTAACATTTGTAAATTGTTTTCTGGTAAAATGCACAAAAGACTTGGAACACCTTGCTGAAAATTTGAAAGTGCTAGTTCTGTAGTTAACACAAGACATACTGAAAGCAGAAAACTTGTTGTCCACTTAAGTTATTGCAGGAATGTGAAAGACTAAATTTGGATGCAGTGCTGTTGAACCGGTGGTTGGCCTCTTGGAGATCTGGCTCTCCCCATTATGTACCTTGAAGTGCCGAAGTGTTTGGGTGAGGCTCTGGCTTCTGATGCTTGGAGTCAAAACCAGGAGGTGATGCTGAAGTCTGGTGCCAAGATAAGGATGCGCCTTATCTAAATCTGATGTACTGGCTTCAGGACTTAAAAATGTCAACCAGAATCTGTAAGATACTTCATGCTTTTTAAAAGTTTTGGGGGTTTACTTCTAGTCGCTCAAATTTACCACGTGGAGCTCTGAAACTCCCAGTGCAGAGTGCCATCTCCTCTCGCTTGCAGTGCTGCTGTTTGCTCATTTGGCTAAAAATAGAAAGGAGTAGAGTTGGTTTTCTTTCTTGGAAGAGAAAGAGAAATCTGACAAAGCTTGAGTTCACCAGCAGATAATTGTTTTGTTGTTTCTATCCAGGACATCTAGAGATATGCTTTATTCTTAGCAATATTTTGCTTTTCCAAACTGATTTAACTTTGTTGGTTTGGATGCTGAATATGTGATCAGAATACAAAGACATATTTCTTTGTTCCCCTAGAAAATAAGGGTTTGAGTGAACATTATTTTGATCCTCTGTTTCAACTTTTCTGTCTGAAAATATGCTTCCAAAAACAAGTGTTGTTTTGGGAAGGTCCACGCTGATTTTTTTTTATTATTTTTTTTTTAAGGTAGACACTACCTTCAGCTGGCTGAAAGAGCTGAAGAGAAGGAGCTGCAGAGGGAATCTTCTCCTTAGTTCTGGTTTTGTACCTACTTGCTAATTTCTGACATGTCCTGTTGAAGGTCTGAACGTAGGTAATGATTTCACCACTTGACAATTTGTGTGTATCATTCGTGAGAGAATACCCAATAACTCAGGTCCTTTTGCTAACATTAGAAGGAACTATGCTCCTGGTTTTGATAGTTTTGCAATGTTTTCTCGTTTGCATCTCTGCAGGCATTTTAGTATTTTGGAAAACGCTTTTTAATAATAACAGTATGCTTGAGATGGCAGGATGCCTTTGACAATAGATTAATCGGGATATCTTTACTGAGCCCAAACTCACATATATCATGTGTATCCTGTTTTGAAATGTAGGTTCAATATAAACTTGATAAATTTGGTAACTCTGTTTTCATGTTATGCAATCTCAACGCCGCCTTATTTTGGAAGAAAATGCTCATTTATAAATATGGGTAATTCCATGTTTGGTACAAGTGGTGCAAATACAAGGTTTTTCATCCCTTCAGGCATCTGACTTTGATACGTGCTGCACTCTGTGTACCCAAAGATGGAGAGCGCTGGCTAGCCACAAGCTGCCAAACACTCGTTCCATGATTATGGTGCTAGTCCTGTCCAGGGTGGATTTGTAGTCTCAGTCTTAAAACAAGCAAAAAGGCATTGGTTGCACAACATCATTTGGTGGGACGGGCCTCTTGGCCGTGGTTGCCAACATTATTAGACACAAGAGCTTGATGTGGGAGTGTATTCTGAGTTCCAGTAGCACAGTTATTAATCATTTATTGCAGAACTGAGAGCAAGAGGTTGAATTCTTAAGCCCATCCTCACTCAGCTGAAAGGCAAGTTGTTTCAGGTGGTTCCCAAAAGTAATGTTTTACTAGAAAGCAGCATGAGGCAACATCCAGCCAACTGTGTTCCTTGCTGTGCCGGATTTCAGCAGAATATGTGCTATTTATTCTATAAATAAATCTAATGAGTCTATATTCTGTAATTCTCCATATAGCAGACTTGTATTATATTGGCAGGTTAGCCAAGTGAGAAGTGTTGACAGATTGTTCAGCTCACAGGAAAAAAATATTTCTTTATAGAGTTACATAGGACTAGACCTATGTGTCAGAAATGTTTCTAAATGTCAAATACTCTTCTGCAATAAAATAATAAAAATCAATTCATCTTGGATGCATTTTTTTATATACTAGAGCATAGCATGTGGTGGTGCTTTTTGAAACAAAAATCAAATGACAAGCTGAGAATGTTTGCTTTCCCCCACATGAGGGTTTCTCCCTCCTTTTTAGGGTTAGAATCCCCAAGGACCAGGAAGATTCCAATGTGTTAGTGTTTAAAAGAGGACAATAAAACTTCATTTGCAAATGGATAATGAATTCCATCTTAAATGAGTGATAAATACACCAGTTTTTGCATTGTTATTTTCTTAGATCTGTTCACTAGGACCACAAGAGCTTGTTCCTGCTGGTGGAATTGCACAAGATGGTTAAGCTGATCTGCCAGTCTGCCACAGCTGGGAGAGGAATCTCTTTCTCCACAGCCGCACAGTTTTTCCCCCTTTCCTTTGTGCTAATGCTGCTGCTGGCTTGACCTTTCCTTGAGCTAGCTGAATTCCCTGCCTGGCAAAAACCATCTGCTTGGGAGGGGTATTTTTCTGCCAGGTGAATGAATTGAATCAGGCCATCAGAGTAAGCTGTTGCTAGAGGTGATGCAAGGTCCCCAGCAAGAATATTTTTGGGGAAAAATAGTTCTGGAGATAGAGACTCTTGCTTCTTCAGATGGGAGATTCAGATTGACTCAACTGTGTGTGCTCAGCCTAGGTGGCAATGTTCAGTGTGGAGGCCATCACTGTGTGTGTAAAGTTGGGATTCCTGTGGGTAACTCTTACCTTTACTGAATTCCTTCTGCCAGCTTTGCTGTCTGTAGCCTGTGGTCGTTGTTCCATTCTTTGCGGCGGGTCCTGTCTGCCTTACCATGAATAATGTCGTGTCATCAGCAAATTGTTAGCATTCACCTCCTTTTCCAGATGTAAGAATGTCCCAAACAATTTGGGCTCTAGCTCATATTTCTGTGGGACTCCACTGGTGGCCTTACTCTATTGTCAGAAGTGACCATTTGTTTTGCTTTTTGTTTCCTCTCTTTTAACCAGATAACTTATCCGTGCAAGGCCTTTTATTGCCGTGGCAGCTTAATTTCTTTAAGAGCCTTTTGTGAAGAATATTGTTAAATATCCCTTGGAAATTAAAGCAGGCTTTATCAAGCAGAGTCCATCGGTGCATGGGTAAGGCAGATATTCTAGAGAACTCCTGTAGGTTTGTGGAACTTGACTTTCCTGTACAAAAGTGAGGTTGATTTCCCTGTCTAAGTGCTGTCATCTATTTAGCTGTCTACTGATCTACCAAGTTAGGCTCACTAGACTGTAGCATCACTCTGGAGAAGAGGAGGCTGAGGGGAGACCTTATTGCTCTCTATAACTACCTGAAGGGAGGTTGTAGTGAGGTGGGTGCTGGTCTCTTCTGTCAGGTGGCTGGTGATAGGACGAGAGGAAATGGCCTCAAGTTGCGGCAAAGGAGATTTAGGTTGGATATTAGGAAAAATTTCTTTACTGAGAGGGTTGGTCAGACATTGAAATAGGCTGTCCAGGGAAGTGGTTTAGTCACCATCCCTGGAGGTATTAAAAAAGCACGTAGACAAGGTACTCCAGAACATGGTTTAGTGGGCATGGATGATGGTTGGACTCGATGATCTTGAAGGTCTTTTCCAACCTAAATGATTCTATGATCACAAAGTGTTAGGTGAGAGAGTAAACACAATTATAAGTTGTGCTGAAGCGTAAGCACTGCTTCAAGCAGTAGAGTTATTTGAAGGCTGTTTTGATTCACTTTCACATGGCTTCTTTGGTGTCTAATAATTTTGTTTTTCCTGTAGCCTTAGTTTAACAGGACGCTGCTTGGGGGGAGAGGAATTAAGAATCTCTCTTGTAATAAACAAGTCTTTTTAAAAATGTAGAGGAACTTGTATATTTTGGGATCTCAGTTTTCCTGAGGTCAGTGGAAATTGGTCCAGGGACTGAAAATTATTGGTAGTGGAAATTAGAGAAAAGGACAGAGAGAGAAGGATGTGCACACAGAATACAGTCATGTAGGCCTGTTTTTCTTGGATACTGAGCTTACAAAAAACCCAAACAAAACAACGTGTTGCAGTGATACTGTAAAACAAATAATATAGTATAGGGAGTGCTAGTCACCACTGTAGAGATCATCCTTGCTTACAGAGCTGAAGTTTTCAGGGTCTGCCTTCCTTTGACTACTTCCAAACTGCACTTGGCAATCTGTAACAGTTGTGTTCTGCTGTACATAATGCTCTGAGAATGAAAGTGTGAGTGAAAGTAGAGAATTAAAATGGTAAGGATAGCTACCAAGCCTTTTGAGGGATTTCTCTGAAACACTGCAACATTTTAGGTACTCTGCCCTTTTAGTTACAGATCATGGTTTGTTTATTCTTCATCTCTTTTCTATTCTTCAGCTCTTTGAGGCTTTTTCTCTTTTAGCACTAGCTGATTGTTCTACTTGTATTTGCATAAATCAGATAAAATTCGCCTATAATGTGTCCTTTCTCATCCCTCTAAAAAGGGTCGGTATAGTGGGTCAGAAGAAACGGCATAATTTCTGTGGGTTTGTGCATATCTCTTGCCTTCCCCAGTCACATGGGTGCTTTTTCTCTTCAATGTGTTTTCTTTCACTAAGCTCCATTTGGAACAGTTTTCTCTGCCAAAGTGATAAGATGGAGCTGAAATTTAATTCATGTTTCAAAATGTTTTAAGGAATTTTTGAATACTAATTATTATGCTATTGAACAAGACTCTGGATGTGTTCAGAACCTGAAGAGGAAGAGAAATGTGGAATATTGTACTATTTCATTTAAAATGGCCCATCTGAATTGCGGCAGTGCTGTCCATTTGCTGAGGTGGAAGAGAGAACGGTAGGTTGGATGGCAGTGAGAGCTTGCGGTTGGGTCCTATCAAACATCCCCAAAGTTGTAGTGTAACAAGTGGAACCATCAGAGTGGAGCAGAAGGAGGGAGACTGTTCTGTGCAGCCTGTCCCATGGCTTGAAGATGTCCTCACTCTGCTGCACTGTTACAAGTGAGTGGGAGAACGCAGGCAGTGCAGTTAGTAAAATTTCAGGTATTACCTATGCTCATAGCACTGTCAGAAAAGGAATGGAAATGAAATGCCCCACTTCTTGTATTTTTCGTAGTGTGTTTTGATATTAAACTGTTATACTTTGTTTTCTCCCCAAAAGGAACCAGAGAAGCTGCTTGTCTTTCGCTTTGCAATGAAAGTTTTTACACACTTCTGTTTGTGTTGGTGCAACTGTAGAGCACTGGAGTTATGGAGTGGAGGCACTGGTGCATGGTTGTCTAATGTAAATTCTTATTGCCTGAGGTGGCTATTGAATTGTGAATTTCTTGTCTTGGAGTTGAAATGTTTGTTAATGCCATAGCCATTAAAGCTGGTAAAACAAACTTCTTCCATTGGTATGCCTTACTTTTCTGATTTCTCATTACTGTTTGTTGATTTAGAGCATGTTGGTGTTCAGGTAGAACGTTGAGAGGGATAAGACAAGGGTGTTAGTGAGGAGTAAGAATCAAGGTAAGCTAAGTGTCACATTTGTGGGGCAGGAGGAGGAATTGCCAGTTCTAGCTGCCATTATTTCCTAGATGTTTTGTTTTCCCTAGCCAAATGCATTGTTATGAAACTGCTAAAACTTGAAAGTGTATCCTTTTCGAAACCTTCAGAATATTTCCTTAGAGATTTCTGCCAGGGCTTAATCCATTAGGAGTGCCAGGCCTTTTGCAAGAGTGTTGTCATTCACCAGCGTCATCCATAGCATTAGTGCAAACCTGGATTCTCTCGCAGTGTAATGCCAGGCTATACCACTGGTATTTTCTGTAGTAAATTCTGAGGTATTGCTAGGGTATGTCACTGATGTAGTTCATTTTATTGTGAAATACACAGCTAAGACTAACTCTTTCACATCTTACTTGCCCATAAATTTTTGGCAGTCAGCTCCTTTGTTGTCTTTCCCTCAAACAACTTCCTTGACCTAAAGTCATGCTTTGATAACACCCACATCTAGAGTTTAACTATTGTATCTGCCTCTGTCCCGAAGGCAACATGTTGCTCCTTTGTAAGTCGTGTTTGCATTCAAGCTTATGTCAAAAGATAATGACTTTGTGGCAGTAATCACAAAAAGCATTCAGCGTGTGGGACAATTCGCACTGACTTGTAGTTCCCTAATTCTGCTCTCTTCACCTACCATACTGGTAAATAACAAGTAGCACCATTGCTAAATGTTACAAAGTGCCATTAGATTTGTTTATACTGTTTGAATCCTGAATGTGTGTGCAGATTCGCTATTACTGGCAGAGGCGAGCATGGCGCAGGGAAAAGCTTATGGAACTAAGCTATGATGTAACAAATATATAATTGAAGTACATGGGTACGTACAAAAACATTGGCCTGCAGCTCGCTAGAAGAAATTAATTGCACAGTGAGCTCCCTTTGGACCAAATGAGGTGACAGGAGTGAATGAACCAGACTTTGCATTGCATGCTGGTGGCAGCTAATACAGAAAGTATGCAAGGTAACTGCAGCTCCTGCAGCTCCCCTGCTTTTCTTTGAAGTAGTGTGTTTTATAAAAAAAAAAAAATTAGCCTTTTTAATCTCTAGTCAAGCTATTGCTAATATTTGTTGCATGTCAGACTCTTTCAGAGATGATTCAAAAGAAGGTGTGTCTCAAGTTAGTTTAAGAACCGTTCTATCCTTCCTGCGAGCTCCTGCATCTGATGTTACTGGCAGAGTTCCCTGAAATGGAGGCTTGACTTGAGGAAACAAAAAGCTGCGATGAAGAAAGGAAAGAACATATTGGTGGAAGGTTAGAAATGATCTGAAAGTTGTCTTACTTTCACTAGACTTTCCTTTTCACAGCAACAAAGACCGAAACTTTATGGCACGTAGAACAGCCTTGTTTGTATATTTTTCTTAGGTGTATGTTCAGGCAGTTAGGGACTTTAGTTGCTGGGGTTTTTTTTAATCCTAAAGGGGAACTTAGGTTATAACGCTGTTATAAATGGCTCAGATGAGAATGTCTGTGGCTGAGATGAGTATTGTTAGGCAGTTATTCAAATCTTGTTTCCAATAATATATGCCTCTGACAAACAAGCCATTCTGACTGGAAATTCCTGTATTAGATTTTTAGCTGCAGACTGATTATTTTTGTTGTGTTCCAACAAAAATTATTGAAATTAATTCTTGAATATAAGATTAAGGAAATGTTTTTGGCCATAAGTACACTTTTTTCCCTAAGGATTTCAGTGGGAAACTGCTGAATTTTGCTACTTTAGGGTGAAGATCTGTAGTTCACCTGTTCCATGCTTTAATGTGAGTTGTTACTTAAAAAATATTAAAAAATAAAAAATAAATAAAAATCCACATAGCTTGACCAGTTTATAAGCATCTGCAAAATAGTAAATGGTAGCTTGGTTGGGATTACAGGGTATGTTTTTTGGAGTGGATCTGCACTTAGCAGATTTCATTATTGTGCAGATTTTCCATAAGGAACAGATTGCATGTGCCACATTGAGAGTAACCTACACTGTATCCTTCCAACTTTGTCAGGAAGGACAAGAGTTTGACAGACATAAGTCTGTTACTATGTAAACACAAGCCATTCCCTGAACACCAGACTATCTAAGTATAACTTCCAGGGTTTGAAAACTAGGCTTCAAATTCTTTGTTGTCATGAAGTTGCTAAAAGGCAGATCTTGCCAATCGGGTATCTTTTGTGCTATATCCATGTTTCCTCCAAAACATGCAAGTTACTAAAAACTCAAATAATGAACAAATGTTTTTTCTAACTTTGTTTAGGAGAGAACATTTGTTTTGGCTGAAATCTTCCAGAGCAACTTAAACAGACACCAGCATGGGAAAATGAGTAAAACTATCAGGATATAACAACATTTTTGTGCTTGGGCAGTTTAAAATGTCATAGTTGAATATGAAGTAAAAGAACAATGTAAACTTTTTTTAACCCTTGCCAAAGCTAACTGATGATGTCGACATCAGAATTGTTAGTGCTTCAAAGTGCATTATAAAGGTGAGCAAAAGTGTCCATATATAGAATGTCTCAATTTTCCTATGATACCCAAGTGGAAGGTTACTCTGCTGGGGAGCCATTTGGTGACTTAATTTGTTGCATGGGTATCAGTGCTCTCACTAGTGGAACCCAGTGGCTCTAATACCATTTTTTCCCCTTAATTCTAAATATCCTGATCATATGTGATGAGAAAAATTGAGAGCACCCTGCCCCCTCCATATTCTGTTCCTTACAATCTTTTTTCCTTACTCTACACCTCAGAAGAATTTACCTGTATTACCAACACAGATTTAACCTTGCAGTATGTTTTCTTGAAGACTGCTACCCAAAATGTTCAAGTGGTTAACAGTGTCATGTGATATCTCCTTTGCAGTCTTCCAGCACCTGGCTTTTGAGTAGAAATACATTACTATTTTGTCCTGTAATTCTTTTTCTTTAGAAACAGTAGTTTATTTTTGAAAAATGGTGAAGTCTTTATCACTTGGACATCTTCGTCCTCTAACTGGGACATGCTGTGTTGTGGGAATATACGCTATAAAGATTTTTACTGTTGAAGTTTTATTTAATGAAAGAACTGGTATTGGGGAGACTTATTAAAGTGTGTTTATATCTAATTATTTTATTTGAATTTTTTCACTTTTTTTTGTGTGCATTGCTGGAATCACTAGTGACATAACTCTAAATCCAAATTCATGTTGCTTTTACAGCCACTAAGGGGTATTAAAACTGTAGTGTTTTGAGATCTCTATCTAATCTTGTGTTTTACTGTAACAATGGACTGGTACTAGAATGGTTATTTACTTCTACTTTTGTGGTTCTGTCTGGGTTTTCTTTGTTTCTGGAAGAATACTGAACAAAAAAAGAATTAAAAGAGACCTTGAGTTAATCCCTTTCTCTGTCTTGAGGGAAGATAATTTACAATATTCTTGACAGATGCTTGTCTAATCTCTTAATTGCTGGAAATTCCACTGCATTTCTTAAGCAGCTTATTCCAGTGCTTTATATGCTTACTGCTTGTTTTTTTCTAATGTTTAGCTGACACATTTTGCAGTAAACTTCAATTTTTATTTGGTCATGTCCAGCTATTTCTGATGTACCTGGATGTATTTGAGCTATCACTTTTATCCCCCTTGATCTCTTCTCTAACACAAACTGTGTCTTTATATTTGAGTTTCCCAGTGTTTCCTCATAGATCTTGTCTTCTGATCCAGCTCACTGCTTTGTAGACTTTCCCCTACCAGTTCATGTCCTGAAGCCCAAACCTGGGCATCCTGCTTTAAGGCTGAAGATTTACTAGTGCTAGGTGGATTGTTCTCCATTTATTTATTTTGAAGAGCTCTTCACAAGGCTCCCTTGCTCTGCTGTTATCCTTTTGTTTGTAGTTCATGCAAGGTTTTGAAACCAATCCTAGTGTTTGAGATTCTGCATTAGCCTGTACCTGGTTGCCTATCTGGATTCACTCTTGGTTTCTGTCACAGAGAGGCATGTTCATCCTTCTTGCAAATGGAGGAATGAAAAGTGGGATGGGAACCAGCATGGAACACAATTGTCACTGGTGAAACAAATCGATATTTGCCCGTTAGTAAAAACAGCTTCCCCTATGTGGTTAGCAAGATGTACAATATAAACATTTTATTAGTTTCTTGGCTGAGGTGATTTGATCAAACAGGAGCTGTGGCTTTCTTACTGCTCTTGTCTAGGAGAATCAGGGCTTTCCTTTTTGATGTTGTTGCCTGATGCAGTTGTCTGTGTTGTCGTTTGATTAGCTGCAGTCTTCAATATTCATGAAGAGTAGCGAAGAAAGAGGCTGCCTTGTTTGTTCAGCGTCAAGCTGTTGAAAGCATACATGGAACATCGGTTTCTCTACATCTTTTGATTTCAAATGCTGGTTTTTTTGTTACTATAAAATGGTACAAATCTTCATGACTACTGCTGACAATACCGAAAGAGGATTTGCTTTTTTTATGGTAAAAGTATAATAGCAGCTTTAAGAGAAAAGAAAAAAGCTGGGGAAGAAAATTTGAAAATATGTGCTAAAAAAATGAAAAAGGGATACATTTAATGTGAATGTAGTCTCTGGTTTTTACAGTCTTCCTCTAAAATTTGCCTAAGAAACAACTGTCTTCCAGCATGGACAGTATTTGCAGCTTTTGTTTCTTTCAGACTGTAGGTATGTTTTTGTACCAAGTAGGGATTTTTTGAGCCTTGAAACCAGTCTTCTAGATATGACTTAATTAGCAAGATTTATTTATTATCTATTTGGATCCTGGCTTCTTCAAATAACAGTATTTGTTTCCTATTAATGTATAATCTTCAGTGAATAACTTCAGACATAGATCTGAATTGGTATTATACTATTTTAAGTGCATGATGATTTGAAACTTGGATTTCATTCCTTATTTGCTTATTTTGAAACTCTGTCTCTTACTGTGTTTTACAAGCTAATTTTCCTTGGGACTATTGGTAAAGGTAGGATGAAGATGTAGAATTGCAGTGGAACTAGCTTGTGGTTTCTAGGCTTTACTGAATTTTGTTCATTTAGTAGCTTTATGTTGATGCCTAATCTTTTTATCTTTTTATTAGTGAATTTTTGTTCTCAGTGTTTTCCCACCTGTTGTTTTTTTTTTTTTTTTTAAGATGGCAATCATTGCTATCACCTTTACTGCCCTCCTGTCACCCCCAAGCATCTGCTTTTGACTGATTAGCCTCTGTTCACTCCACCCTTGTCCCTGCTTCCTCTATGAGCAGTTTGGCTCCTGCTTGGAGCACAAGGTCATCTGCCTGGCAGGGCTTAGTGGGTTGTTCCAGGCCATGCCTCCAGTAGGGAACAAGTGCTCTATACAGCTCTCAGAATAAAATAGAGGATATTGTATGTTTCACTTAGCAGTTACAATGCTGTCTGCACTTGCCAAATCATTAGGAGCTGCTAAGTTTGTACTGTTTTTTTGGAAACACATTGAATGAATTTGAAATTTGTTAGCAGTTGGTTTGTCATCAGGTGAACAAGTCTTTCAGTAGTGAAAAAAAACCAAGAGGATAGTGATTGAACAACCTTCCTTTCCTCCTGTGCGTCCTCTCTGTTAAGCTACAGAACTGCTGGAACTCCCCAGCAGTGTTAGCTGTATTTTGCTGTGCTGTTTCTGTGGTGGTGGTTGTTAGTAAAGGCATGTTGGAAGACAGGTATCTCTGCAGGTTAGAGAGTAGTTTGTGGTCTAATGTATAATAATTGTGATACTGAGGTTTGTTTGAGGGTGGAGAAGTAGTTGGTGTTTTGATTCTATACTTCTGTGGCAACCGCATTTCTTACTGTGGCTCTCAACCTAATGGAGCATGCTTTGTTCTGTAATTGAGCATTTTACTAGGTGCAACAGTGTATAGTACAGGAGTAAATGATTTCTCAAGTAACTTGGCTAGTTCTCTGACAATATGGGTTTCTTCCCTATCATTGCAGTTGGGAGACAATCAGTACTTTATTCTTCAAATGTACCACCCAGGCAAACTCATATCCTCCGTGATTATATTGCTTATCTTTCCAAGATATTGCCCTTCTTAATAGGCTCGGAAGAGCCTAATCATCAATCTCTTACTTTGCCTTCTAAGAGCTCTCAAATACCTAAGGAAAAAAAAACCTGCTCTCTGATTTCTTGAGAGTTTGGCACTGTATGTGTATAAGGTGCTTGAGCTTCATGTGTTTACATCAAAATCCATTCAGTCTTAATGGCATCTTTCACTCTGGTTTCATGCATGTAGTGCACAATTCCACTGCCAGTTTCTCTTCTGCTGCGTTCTTTTTAGACTTTGCAATATTTTGAAGAATCCTTTCTTTGTTCAATCTCCAAAACTGTTGTCCTGCCCCTCGGTAGTAGTCTAGAGAGGTTTTCCACAGTGGCTGTATATGAGTTCTCAGTTAATAGACTTGGTAGGATTCATTTTAGTTTTAAAGCAATTAAAAAAAAGTTTGTGCTTTTGCATCACAAACTTGTAGCTCTTTCTTATCTGAAATTAAAGTAAGAAATTTAAGAAAAAAACCCACTATAATAGAGCAGAACAACAGCCAGTTGGAAGGGGAAGCTAAAAGACTAAATATGGGTTATAACAACACGGATCAGAATTTCTTGCTTCTGACAGCAAAGAACTAGATGGTTTGGTGTTAGGAGCAAGAATCTCACCAGCTAGCTAAGTGATTTGTCCTTAAAATCATCTGCTGTGGTTAGGAATTGTCTTTTTGACCTTAAGGATTCATCTTCCCCTGTAACCTGGGGGCTCTGCTCAGAAAAGAGATTGCAGACTTCAGATGTGCATTTCATTCTTACCTTGGGCTTGTAATGACAATTGTTTGTGGATTTCAAGAAACCATTTTATATTTGCAAGTCAGAATCTAACTACCATACTAATTGTTTTCTCTTCCATTTCCCTGGAACGCAGTTTAATTTTATCCAAGTCTTTGTCAGTCTGGGAGTTTGCAAGCAGATTAGAAATTAAAGTGTACATTAGAGAACAGTTAATAATAAACATCCTTTTAAATGTTCACATTTGAATAAAAAGAATTGTAAACACTCCTCCCATTAAAAATGATACTTTAAAATGTGTTCAGTTTCCCATTTTTCTAGTGAATTAAAATCTCATTCTGTTTTCTTTTTTCCTCCTTTGGCAATTAATCTGATATCTCATTCTCCTGGTGTTTGAGTAAGGTCAACAGCTACTCCAAACAACAACCTTTTTTCAAGTGTGGCTGCCAAATTGCGTTTTCATGTTCTAGAAATATCTTCTGTCCTCAAAGAAAACATGGACACTCCTGTTACAGAAACTTTAATTGTTTCTGCTCACTGGTGCTAATGAATCAGTGCTCCCTCCTTTGAGGAATAATTGAGAACTCCTGGAAGAGACTTTTGTACCCATTGGTAAGGAACTCGTGAAACTTTTTTTAGCTTAAGATACAGGATTTTCTCAGCAGTGCACTCTGAATGCTGGTGACATGTTTTTAGCTTCAGTGTGGGAAATTTTGCCGAAACTAATAACTGGCTCATTTTGCATTCTCTTAATCTGTCTGATATTTCCACAACTGAAAGATGGCTGTGTTGACTGCAGTTAATTTCTGAATAAAACATGGGCACAAAAGCATTGAAGAGTTCCCTGAATTCTGACTGCAATGGAAGGTTCAAGTTTTGGGAGTGCTCAGCGTTGGGGTTCACTACCGTTGTTCATTCAGAGGGTTGGTGTTAAAACAGGTGTTTTTCTTTAGAAGCTGCAGTATCCACAAGTTTTATCGGACAGAAACAAGCCTTTGAAAATAGTCTTTCATCAATTGATACTTCTGTGGTGTCTGTCTGTATCTTCTGCAGGCAAAGAACTGATTTCAGCCTTACTACAGTAGAGTGGCAACTTAATTGCATGGGTTTATTGTGAACTAGTGAACGTGGTAACACTATGTACATCATACGCTCTTCTAGAAGCCTTTTCCTTGACTGAGTATCTAGTTGCTAGATTTATAGTACGAGTTGTGTTACTGTGAAGAAGTCTGGGTGTTTCTGTGATCAAACACAGGTAGAAGACTTCAATGGCAGCCCTGTAGGGGAGGAAAAACTGAACCTATTTTATATCAGTACTGTGTGCTAGATATGTCATCACCTCATAGCATAAAATGTATAAGAAAACTGTAGTTATGTGTATCACTGAAACAAATGCTGTCACATACACATTTTCAATTACACCACTGAAGAAGGCAGATGTTGTATTACAGTTCTGTGTTGTGGCAGATGTGCTCATGATACTCCAATCTACAAGGTTAAGTCCTCCTCACAATTCTGCTTTTGAATGGTACCTGTGGAAATAAAAAGTATGAGACAGAAATAAACTTCTTCTTTTTTTTTTTTTTTTTTTTTTTTTTTACTGGAAAGATATAAAGAGGAAAAAACCCTCAGGCATAAAAAGCTCAAATGCAGGCAAGGGTGGGGTTTTTGCTAAATGTATCGAATGGGGAATTACCTGTAAATTCTCTAGGAGCTCTCTATTCAGGAGTTTTTGTGCTTATGAGGGATGTGTGGTTTTCAACATGTATATTTTAAAACACTGAACACCTGCTTTGAGCATACCAAGAAGTCCAAGTTTCAGCCTGCAGCTAAGACGGGTGCCTTCCATAGGAAACGCGCAAGTAATTCCCGGTGTTCCTCGGAAAGAGCAGTAGGCCTAAAGGGGCTAGTTTAAAAAGGTAGTCTGTTCCATTTTCTCTGCTTGGCAGCATTAAGGCCAGATTTATGAACATTTTTGATATAGAAAAGTAAAAATTGGTGATGGAAATTGCTCTAGAGTTGCACAGCTTTTGAAGCTTGCATTTCTCTTTTGTTGCCTCTTCCAACCAGGTATGGGAAGGCCAATTGGCAATCTAGCATGTATGTTCTGCTTTGAAAGTGTCCGGAGGCTTGGGTTAGATTGATAATATGTTTTGCTAGAGATTTTACAAATGCATGTTAAATCAACATATCCTTACTGAAAACTATTATTTAGAAGGCAGGGTATGACAGAGACAGGAGAATGTGGTAATAACAGTAGAACAGGCCTGGCTGAGTTAAAGAATAGGAGGTGAGATTGCTCTTATCTTTCCTGCCGGTCATGGGCTGAGAATTGATTAGAGTAGTGTTGGACTTGAAATATGTAATTAGTGATGAAAAGAGCCACTAGCCATTTGGACTGTATTGAACATGAACTGTATAATGAAGTAGGGAGGTGAGCTCAACCACATTAAATGGGAGAACCTGTCACATCTATAATATTAAAAAGCTGTCTTAATATTCAAAAACTGCAGTGGTAGAGTACTTAGTAATTTAGAGTATTTAGCATAAAAAACCTGAATGAGCTAATTAAGGGTATTAAAATGGCTGCCATAAAATTTGTATATTGAAAGTTTATAAAAGCTCTAAGCAGTAATTAAGGATGCTATTTTAATATATAAAATTTGTTAAAGTTGAGCAAAGAAAAATCCTGCTGCAGCTCACAAGGGGAAGTGTAAAAGGAAAAATCTGCTTTTAAATTCTTGTTATTGTCTCTCTATTAGATTTGGTTAAATAACTAAGAAACATGAAACTAGACTATCCTCATATATAGTATAACTTGGGATATTCCCATGTTCTTGCTAAAATTGGAGAAGATAGTCCTTCGCATGTTTATCTAATTTTATACTTCAGTTGATAGGGGATTAGAAACTACGTTGTAAATTTCTTGTCTGCTTTGTATTTTCTGAGGGTTTTTCCATTTTAGAGCTTCTGAGATCATGGTTGAAATAAAAGCTATACTTTTCTGCCTAATCAAGCAGCTTCCTCATTTTTAGCTGGTGAAAGATTTTTGGCACCCTGTTCTCAAGCTATCCTTGCTATAGCTGTTGGGCTACTACTGCTCAGATAATGGCAGCTCCCTGAAGAAAACGAACAGAAGCTCTGTTTATAGCAGCTGGCTCTGGATGACCCTTTTGGTGCTGGAACTGCCTAATCGAGCAGTAAAAAAAGATGCAAGCTAACTCCTCATCAACCTGCAGACCTTTGGATAAGCTCAAACAGTATCCAAGAAGCTACTGGGAAATGGGAGAAAGTTCTCTGGCAAGAAGTTCTCTAGTCTCACAAATTTCTTCAAAAGCTCACCAGAACCTGTAGTGGGTTATTCTGAATATTGAGTTACATCTTGTCACCTGGAAAGGTACTTTCCCGAAAAACGTTTACAAACTTGTGTTTTTGAGCCATCTACTATCTCTTCTTCCAGTAAGGTAATTGCTTGTCTTTTTTGTGACAGTGAGTTGGATTAAATAAATTGAATGAGGCCTTTCAGCTTGCCACTGACTTCTTTTCTTAACCGCTTTCCGCTGGTGATGATCAGGATTTTTCTGTCTTACCAGGATGTGCCCCTTTCTGCTAAAACACTGGTGCTCTTTCTCTAGTGTGTGCTTCTGCCATTCATAGTTGGGGCCACTGCAGGAGAGCCTTACATGGGTGAGTCTATGAGCAGGTTTGAGGGTTAAGGCTAAGGCCCTTTGAGGCAGGGGAACATGCAGAGGCTCACTTATGAACTGTGTTTCCTGATGAGTAATCTTTGGTTATTGGTATCTGTGTTTATTGATGAGTAATCTTTGATTAGCATTTGATGCTGATTGGTGTCAGCATCATTGACTACTAATGACCACCTTTTTCTAAGAACGAAAAATAAATGAAGATTTGTATCAAATTCTGAGCAGTTCTAGCTCACTGTTAAAGTGCCTTCCCTAAATGGGAGTTTGAGCATGGTGGTTCACTCTTCTTGAAACCCAAAGTAGGAGAATTAATGTCTTGAGTGTCACTGAATGAATGATACTGGAAATGTTTTAATTTGCTCTGTTACTCTTAAGTTTTATACTCACTGCATCTTCCTTGAAGTATTTCTGAAAATTAAAGCTATTAATTTAGTTGAGTTTTCCTCAATTTAAAGGGAAAGTGCTTTTTCTTGTTATGTATAACTGTACAAGTGAATGGATATTAACCTGACCACTCAACTAAATTCTCCATAAAATAGTGCCAGTGCTCATAGAGCACTCCTTTTTAGACTCAGATTTAGTTAGATTGTGAGTATTAATGTGTAGAGATTATGCTCTAGAAGTGATTATGCTCTTAGTTCATTCAGGAGACAAAACCAACTTGTCCTGGACCAGGAAGCTGCCTCTCATCCTAAACCCTTATAGTCATTTATTAAGCTATCTGCATTCATTGATGCTGTCTGTTTGTATCACTGCTTTTCATATTATCAGAGAAATCATTAATAGCTTCCTCTTCTCTGAGATTATGTTAAGGTTTCTTAAAAGCCACTTATTGGTCAAAGTTTTATTTAAACAGCAAAATAATTCTAAATCTCCTGTTTACAGATCATCAGTTTGGAAGATGACTTAAACTCAATCTGATTATATTAGTGCGGATGAAGTATAACAGACATAAGTGTTCTCTGCGTATGCAGCTCTCCTATGGTCTTGATGTTTGGGTGGTAGGAGTCTGTTTAAACCTGTAATGTTGAGCTGTGCTTTTCCCGCTCAGGCATTTGCTTGTAAAGGAAGTGGTCTCACAGGTAATAGAAAATTAACTGAGTAGGGTTAAGCTGTCTTTGAGAGGAACAACTGCATTTATCAGACTGTAATTTATTATTTATTCCTTTATTAGAAGGCAATCCTTCATGTGCTGATGTTTCATATACTGTTTTATCATTGAGAGTTTTATTATAACTTCCTAGTTGTTTCCTATTCAGGGAGTATAGTTTTGTGGGGCTAGACATTACCTAGGAAATTGCACTTAGGAGGAAAAAAGATATCTCCAAACATTTTCATGGGTATTAGCTATGTTTTCAGTAGGTGTTTTAGTTTTATCAAATGTACTTTGAATTTTTATCAACTGAGATAGTGAAATGTTTCTCAGATTTAAATCTTTTGAAGAGTTATGTACTCTGTTTCATAACCTGTAAGCTAATAACATAATGTAACTTTTCTTGAGACTGTGCTTACAAGCAAAAAATGCTTGTCAACTGGAAACAATTGCTTGTACCACGTCCTTTCCCTAATTTTTGAGTCTTCCTTCCCTTCACTAAAAAAAAAAAAAAAAAAAAAAAAAAAACAAAAACAAAAAAACAAACAAAAAGTCTAACAGCTCAGAAGGGCAAAATGATGAGTGTTAAATTCTGCTCACTAAAGCTAGTGCTACTAAAGCTCTGGGATATTTGATGATTTTTTTTTTTTAAACTGTGTTGAATTCTGGAAGATTTTTCAAACAAGCCTTTGAAGTAAGGAACATGTATTAGTTTGGAAACAGAGAAATTGATCCTTTAAAATAGTTCTTCAGTATGCATTTAATTATCTGTGTGTATTCCAAATGCTTTTAAGGTAGCAAAGGAGCCTAAAGATTTTTAGCAAATATATGCTGCTTGGATGGAAACCCAAGAATCTTAACAACTGTTTTCTGGGGAATGTCTTGGCTTTTTTTGGTCTATGTAATTTATATCCATGCGGGCAGTTTGATGTCACTTTTTGAAGATTCATGATTTTTAGTTTGGTTTTCTAAGGCAATGTGGCTTTGCAAGTGTTTCAGTTGCTCCTGTCCCTGCCAGGACAGTAGGGTGGGCAGAGGAGGTGTTGGGAATCCTGATGCAGGAGGGGACAAAGAATAGCAGTTTGGGGTGTTTTTATATTGTTAGGTTTTGGTCTTGTTTTTAAATAGGGCAGGGTTCAGAGTTTTTATGGTACGACATGACTTGTTATTTAAATGCATTAGATTATTGAGTTGCTGCATATCTCTTTTGAACACAGTGACTAATTTAAATCAAATTTGGAAGGGATGGGGGGGTGTCCAAAAGACAAATTTCTGCAGTTTTCATGAAGGTAGATAACTGGCTAAAGTTACTCTGTTAATATCATCTCCCTTTCCCATCCCTCTTCTATGTACACATATTCTTCTAAATAAAAACAACGGCAGAATCTAAGTTGTTGTTACATGTTAGAGAATCCTCACAGGGTTATAGTACAGTAATCTGTTGAGAATCAGGCTTCATTGTTTCCACGGCTCATGAAACTGCCGGAAAACACGAACATGAGGAAAGTGTAAGTATACAGCAGTCTCAGTTGGACAAACACTAAAAAGAGAGCCCTGTTATCAGTGTATCAGGACAGCAGCAAAGACTTCTGAGTTTGTGATTCCTGAAAACAGAAATAGTGTTCTTATTGTAGAAGAAAAGCTTTAGTACAGTTTAAAATGGAGCAATTAGGAAAGACAGCAGAAGGAACAGAAAAATGCATCAATACCTTCTCAGAAATCCCTATGAAGTAGTTGATCAGATTTAAGATCTCACTTGATAGCTCATGATGTGTTTTTGCAAATTCTTTTTTTTTAAAGTGGGATTGTGTTTGACTGTTCCAAAGCCACATAATCCACTTACTGCATTGACAGAGGGAAATCTGTGTAGAAGGGTAAAGTACTGTTAGGTAAGAGATTTTCTTGTTGTCTGGGTGAGGAGATGGTTTCACTGTTCACACTTTTTCCTAGTTGTTACTATAGTTCCCTAGGGAAAAGGGTTTAATGCACTCAACCTGTAACATTTGGGGAGCAAGCGGTTGCAGGATGGGAATGCACATTGATCAGTGTAACAGGGAATGAGGTTTTATGCATATTGTATAAAATTTTATGGATTAATATTTTACTTTTAAGAAGTAGTCGATTTGTTTTAAGAATTATTTTTTGAAATTTGGCAACTCGCTGGTAGCAGTGATCCATTTACTGGGGAAAAACTCAGCTCGTTTGAGGTTTCAGGTAAAATTTGACACTTGTCTTCGGTGCAAACTGAATTTTACATAGTGCCAATGACAAATGGGGAATTATTGCTAGATTGCTAATAAATATAACCCTATTCAGTTTAATGTTAAAAAAAACCAGAAGAAAACCCAACCTTCAAATAAAAGGAAAGCCTGGTGAGTCCCACAGCCTTATTACTAGTATCTTTTAAGAATTAAAGTGTGAGAATTATCTACATAACAAATAGGTTATCGGAAAAAAGCCACGTGGGATTCATTTAAACAATCAATTTTTCATGTTAGTACTAATGTATTAATTTAGTAAGAAACGATTATGTTCGTGGGATCCTGATAAAAAAGCTGGTATTAATGTGGCCTTTTGACTCCCATCTGAAGAAAAATAGGAGCCAAAAAATCACATGAACCACCAAAAAAACACTGTGATAAGCATCACAGTTCAAATATTTAATTATATTGGCGAAGTCACATAGAAAGGAGACAGTGGGTTTTTGTAAAACATATTTATGTGAACACTAGCGCTGTATCTCCTCAAAATAGTAAGACAGAAGCAGAATACAGGATAAAATGTAGAGACTAATTTTGGGTAAAAAGAATGCAAGAAGTGCTTAGACTTAAATATTTGTGGTCAACAAATTAATTCTGGAGGGTTTTATGGAAGATAAATAAGAATACAGTTAAACAGTATACTTACGCAAAACTGACTGCAGGCTACTGCTGAAAGAGGTATCCAGTTTCTCCTCCATCCTTCTTCCCTCGTTTTCCAAACTTCGTGCTCTTGCCAGCATAGCAACGGTTAACATTTTGTAGGAATATATTCTAAAATTGTGAATATATCATTTTTCAACTGGAAATATTTCCTATGTAGAAGGGTATGCCTGGGAAAATATATGAAGTATTTGAGACCAAAGTAGAGAAGCAGGCATTCAAAGGTGATTTTGCTGGTAGAGCTGAACTTGGTGACAGGAATGTAAATGGGGGCACAAACTCAAGAACGAGGGAAGGGACTGGACGGGACAGGATGGGACCTTCATTTGGGTCAGCTGAAGAAAAGGGATGTGCAGGGAAGTTAGTTGCTGGCAGGGACGTGTTACTCTTCTGGCTGAATCTGCGGTCCTTGAGGCACAGTCATTGAAAGCGAAGGAGAGGGAAACTGCGCCGGTCAAGATCTACACGAGCAGGGTTCTTTCATTGGGACCGTGGGGAGAAATTAGCCTTCCTGAAGATGTGAAGGAGAAGCAGAAAACCTGGTTATGGTACGGTCTGGCTGTGTGGGTGGAGAGCTGGGGATGGTCGTGGTGGTTCAGACTGCTGAGGGGTTGTTCTGCTCTGTGAACTTCACCTGTTGCCTGGAGATCACAGGGTGGATGTCAAAAGGACAAGTGGGGATTTTGTACTGAACAAAGGAGAAGATGCAGAGGGGAGAAGTAGATTTGGAAAGCAAATGAGAGCAACTCTAGTACTGAATGTAGATAGTAATGAAAGTTGACTTGTTTATTCTCAGAGGGGTGTGTTGGGGTGGGAAAGAACTACATTTTTGAATAAGAAAAAAACATACAAGATAAATATTAGGGAATGAAAAGTATCATGTTCAAGGATAGTATTGTTACAAAATCTAATGTGTGTAAATGCAAGCAATTGATAAGATGTGGATTTTGAGAGTGTTCTCGGGGAGTATGGCTACACAGATGCAGTTGTTTGTGCCCTGCTCTGGGCTTTTGGCCTCAAAGTACTGGTCTTCACAGGTCTTTCTTCTGCCCAGTGTGGTGTTTTTATTATTGCAGATATATTTATACCAGTGTTTCGTTGGGGTTTTTTTTGGGGGGTGGGGTAGAATTTAGCCAGGAATGGGTATAACTTTTTTTTCATAACTTTCAAGGTTAAGACATCTTGCCTTTTTCTCAGTTATTTTAAAGGTTTGATTCATGAAACTGTAATCAGCTAAATTCTGGATTTACAAAAAGTTAATTACAGTTTAAAATTCTTGTTACAAAACTTTGAGAGTTGTGTTTACTAGTATCTCACTGAAAAGGTTAAGGCGAACTTGATTGTCATATTTAAACAATATTGTTTAATTAGTCCTGTGCCTCATGACTGCTGCCAGCTGTCCACAGGCAGCCGGAAAAATTTTTCTCTCATCTTGATGTGTAAAGTGGCTTTTTAAGGCAATGGTTTTCTTGCTGTTCTTCAGAGTGTTAGATTAACTGCAACTAGAAATGAAACATTGGTTATTTGTGCTTTTGCCTGCTTTGCTCATATGAACTGACTGCCAGATGGCAGTGAGAAAGAAATGCCTTTGTACCTTTGTCTCTGGGCCTCACTACCTTGGTGACCCTGGAGATATATCTCACAGCTATCTTACAATATATTTTATATACATGTATAAGGATCAGACTTTCAAAGTTGGTCCTTTTTATCAAATCTTTTTAAAAGCATTGGTTGTGATTCAGTTTTTAGAAGATCCTCCCTGTTAAATCCAGGGCAAGTGGAAAGTCCCTGTAGAAATTGTTGTGTACACGTAACTCGCCCGATATACTTGGTAGAGCTCGAGACCAAGCTGCTTACTGAAGTTATGCAGAAGTTCAGGCAGTATATCTTACTTTATATTCTGATACCCATAATGTCTTCTAGAAGGATTTCAGCTAGCATCAATACTACTATGTTTTGAAAGACTGGGTACTGTGAGAGCTTGATGTTTATCCCAAAGCAGAAAATACAATGGGAAAGCATTTTTTGTCTTTGTCACGTGTGAAAATGATTTGAATTGGATTTAGAGAATGTTAGAAAGGAAATTGAAACACTTCAAGGTCATCTTGGAGCTGAGAAACCACTGCTCTGTTTCTTTCTGTATCATTGAGAGAGGCAGCACTTGATGATTCAGAGTCTGCAAAACTCTCTGATTACCCTTTAGGTTTTAGAGAGAATATTGTCCACTTGAAAATGCATTTGCCTTTCAAAGGTCAGACAGGATAGTCCATGAACAGGATGTGTCTCATAGCTGAGATAGGCAAAAAATTGGCATTTAGTACATGCGCTTTCATGAAAATAACCTGCTAATATAAGGCAGGGTTTTAAGAGGAAACAAGGCCAAATAAGCTACTGTTGGTAGTACTACAGTACAGTCAAGTTTTTAAATTGTGATAGTTGAATTTTCATGAAGTGTTCTTTCTGAGAATAACTAGGTGGCATTTTAGATGTGTACTCCTTTACTATAGTTATGCTTTGTGTATAATAGTTATCACCAAGTAGAGTAACCAAAAATTGGTAGATATCTAGGTCCAGAGAAAGAGACAGTGTGATTGACTTAGTCTGATTGCTAATTAGAAAAAACTTGACCAGGTGATTTTATGAAGACTTGTGAGGTTGAAACTCTATACTCAATTTTTGGTTTACTCAATGTATTTTAAAATACAGTGGTGGTGTTTCTTATTACAGGGATTTTACCCAAAACAAATAACAGAAACCTAAATTAAATTATGTTTTCTGTATGCTCCTATAGATGATTTTGCAAGTAGCTTGAACTTGCTTACATTAGACATTTAATGACATGTATGAGTGATTTCCCCTTCAAGAATGCAGTGAAGTTTTTTCATACTTCATTAATTTTGTGCACTTAAAAAGAAATACAAGAGTTACATCTTGGTGCGAAATATGTGTGGTGGGTTTTTTTTTTTGGTAGTGAATCTAAGCCTGCAATGGGTTTCCAGTTATTTCCTTTTGTAGACATAAAGCCACAATGTTTATTTTTTTAATTTTTTTTTGGCGTATGTGATGTGTTACCCTGAGCCGTGGTTATTAATTGACAGATGAGTTACACTATGATGGCACTTAAAATGCACAACATGTATTTCTGAAAGCAGTCGTTGCTATAGCAACTTTCTAGTAGGTCACTGGCAGTGTTGTGTGTGAGTGTGTGTGTGTGTATGATTTGGCTGTTAATGCAGACTAATACTGATAGAAAAATGAGGAATGTGAGAGTCAGAAAGAAGGTAGCCCTTCCCCCCCCTCTGTCCTCTCCCCTCAAAAACAGGGCAAAATAATTTTGTGGAGAAAATGCTTACTTAGAATATTGCATTTATTGGCAAGAAACTGGCTATCATGTACTATGATTAGATGTTTTCTTTCTATTTATGCAAAGATTATAAGAAACTCCAAATTGCCTTAATCTCATTCTGCTTTCTCTTTGATATCTTTAGGGTTTGGTTAGGAAAGGAATACATATTCAATTGATCCAAAAGCAATGTGTTGTATCTATTGAGCATGAAGATCTATTTTTAAAGACAAAGTACATCTGTATTACATGCTGGAAGTGAAAATTTTGAGAAATTGCTTCTTTTTCCTCATTTGTAAGATCTTTCAGGAAGGTACAATGCATTTCTGTAGCATTTTAGGCCAATGTAAATCTTGTGGTCTCATTCTCCCCTGGCCGCTCCTGTCTTTTCCCTAGCACTAGTCCTGTGCTCATGTGAACAAGGAGTGAGCCAGTTCAGGGAGCTGATCCAGATAAAAACAACTTGAAAACAATTTAAAAAATTGCTAGGTGATTTCCTGAATTGTGTAAATGGGCAGAAAGCCACATGCCAGTACAGCCACAGGAGGGGGGAACCACGGTAGCTGCAGTTCAAGTCATTGTGCATGGATGGTAGTGACTGGGATTGTGAGAGGGGCTGAAGATGCTATTGCCCACTGACTTTCTGGTTTTAGTTTGTTTTGAAACTTAACAAAAAGTTCTGTGCAGAGGACTCTCTCCCAAATTCTTTGCATTTGTATTCTTCTCTGAAATAGTTCTCTAATAGTCTCTTCTGGGTTGGTGGGGTTTTTTTTGTTTTTGTTTGTTTGTTTTGTTTTTTATTTTTACTGCTCTAATTAGAGAGCATTCATATATATCTGTTTTAGAGTGATCAACCTATAGCCAGGCCATTATTTTCAGTCTTGAATTAACACTGCCTTAAGATATTAGAAAATCAATGGCTTAAGGTAACGCATTCTAGATTGTGATAAATGAAAATGATGTCAGGTGTAGCAAGTATTTTATGATATTGTAATCTACTAGATTTTTCTCAAATGATAGTGTTGTTTAAAAAAAAATAAGTATAATAATGTGAACTTTGTTTTGTGTTGCCTTTCTTGTTCTCCAAAAGAAACGAAGAAGCCATGCTGCATTTGCAGTAGAATCAATGTGGTAGAATTGCTCTGCTGTCTGGATGGGAGCAGTGAGAGATCATGGTAAGGAGTGGAGGGAGGGCAGTAGGACTTTAGCTGCTTGCTGCCTTCTCTTACAGTGTCTCCCGTCTCTCCATTCACTGGTTTGCTGAGGGCCAGACCAGTATCAAAGCTGCCATAAAGAAAGGAGCAGGGACATGTGGCCAGGAATAGGAGGAAAGAGCAGGGACTGTGTTTTTCACAACAGCAGCCCATCAGATTGGTTCAACCATTGTATGAAACCTCATCCCAAATTCTACTGCAAAATAAAATCCCTGTTTCATGTTGGTGTTCCTCCCTGCCTACCGCGCCCCCCCCCCCCCCCCGGCCCTGCCCTGATATGTAGTTACATTCTCTGTGTTTAGAGAACTTGATTTGTGAAAGTGCTAAGTGTTGATTTAACCCTTGGAAAAAAGAACTTCCTTGCCATTTTTTAGTATTTAAATGACTGTTGAATGCTTTATTAAATGTACTCGTTTGTACTGTGTACTTTGGAAAAGCTCTAACTTTGCCTCAAGGTTGAAGGCAATGCTTATAGATTAATGTTTAAATGTATTTGAATAATTTGTAGGGAGATGGAGGTAGGACCAGGTACAAGAAAAATGAAATCTGTGTATTTTCTGTAAGGATTGTTCCTAGAGGAGATGTTCCCTTATTTAACTCCTGGGGTTACAGTTTTCAGTTAGAACTTGTTCTTATCTCATGGGAGTTGAGAATCTGTTTAAGGAAATGCTTCAGAATATTCCCACTCTTGCTCTTACAGCCTGACAGTTTCAATTGTCAGTTACCATATGTATTTTTGTTTTATGTAACTGTGTAAAAGATACTGAAAACCCTCTTCCTATCCTTCTGAAGTGCAGAAGAAAGTGTCTGCAAATTCTGCAACATTTGAAACTGTATACTCTGATCCCTTCCCTGCAAAAATAAAAGCCAAGAAATCTTACAGGGGAAAATAACCTCTTGTGTGGATCAGCTGCTGGAATTTCCCCTCTCACTGGAGAGCCTCAGCTCCTGGTGATGGCAGTTTCTTTCTTCCGGAGCTTCTGTTAAGTTTCACTCAGTTTTACTAAACAACTGTGCTGTTTCTATTTTCAGTGTCTTGTATTTGATGGTAGAGGTAAGACAGTTCTCTTCTAGGCCAGAGGCTTTTTTCTTTCATCTGTTAATTTCTCTTTTTTTCATGTTCACCAGCAAGAGATTCCTAAGGCTGTCTATAACTAAGCAGAGGGTTGATATTAGCAGGCCTGTTACAGACTATCATTGTAACTAAGCAGATAATTTTGTGAGTAGCGTTTTTCTGTTCCAGTTCTTGAAGATAGTGTGATACATGGTCTGTACACTGACCTTAATTTTGCTATTCTTCTCTTCCCCTGAACAGAGCTGTGACCTTCAGCAGACTCTGAAACCAGGCAGATACCCCTAAACCCCCAACACAGTTTTAAACGAGTTTTGGTTGTATTGGGATAGCCTCAGGATTCCAGGTTTTTCCTTGGTCCTTCGGAGATGTTGGTTTGTGCAGCAGAGCTCCTGTATTCCTGATTTCATCTGTTAGCCTGTTTTCTGTGAGCCATCTCACTGTGGCTACTCTGTATTTCTAGTCTATTGGTAGTTAATCCTTGATTTCCTTTCTCAGTTCACAGTGGAGGTTAACTATCTTTAGAGATCCGGGGAGGGGGGAGAGGTTTGGCTGCTTTTTTTTTTTTTTTTTTTTTCCAGTGGAAAGGGAAAGGGTTACTGTTTGGGTTGCTGGAAAAGCCCATGTTCTAGCTTTCCAGTACCACAAGGTACTCTGTTTGGGTATCTTTAGAAAAAGAAAGCAGTCTGCCAGTTTATGCTGGAACTCTTGATGGCTTCATTACCAATGTCATGGAGCAGCTTTTATCCAATGGCAACCTTTCCAAGTGAGGCAAGATGTCTTCTTTCTTTTGTCTCTTTAAGAGGTCTATTTTGGCTAAGCATTATCTGAGCTATTTCGTTAAGCCCAACAGCTGCATTAGTCCAGTGAACTGTCTTGGTAAGTATCTCCCAGATCAAAAAATCATCCTTGTCTAGGAGGAAGGACTGCTGTCAGTGTTACTTGAAGAAAGCACTTTTGCCTAGGCTTTAAAGCTCACAGAACAGTAGCATGAAAAAGAACGATGCTTACTCAGACACAGTCACACTATTTACAGTTTTTGTCATCTGCTTGTCTAAGTAGCTGTTCAGAAATAAAACAGATGTTCCCATATTTCTGTAAGCAATGCAAAATACAATAAAAAAAAAAAGGAGCATCAGTGTTCGCAACTTACAGTCTAGGTATCCAAGTAAATTGGTGATAGTTTTACAGTTTGAGTTGTTATCATGACTTCAAATAAATGTGTTTGTATTGAGTCAAGAGGAAAAACAATCTTAAAAGGCAAAGAGGAAGAAGGTGATAAATCAGTGGAGTTAGTGAAGCCTGTTTTGGTAATCCTGTTATGTTCTTTACTGCAGTAAATCCACTAGTTTACCCGTGTCCTTGCAGGTTCCTCATCCTGTGTGTAGCACTACTATTGCAGTATCGTACATCACAGAGCAGGACGTGTGGGCGATGGGCTCTGAGCTGTGTGCCTGATAAACATGACAAATAGTAGCTCTCCTGATCTGGCCCCTGCCTCCACCCTCATGGGAGCACTAGGCTCAGCCAGTGCTTATTTTCAAAAATAATCTTTTGAGATACCTGTCCTTCTGTCAAATCTGTTTGCATTTGGCAACATGTTCAAAAATTGTCAAGAGATGGAGGGCAAACAGCCTGGTTGGATGTGAAGTCCTTGGGAAATGAAGCTGAATCAGCTTCTTGTCCAGCTTATGCATTGGCTTTTCTGTTCTTGCCTCTCCTCCTTGTAGTTCAGGTAACATTTGTCTGTTTTTTCCGTTTGTCCAGTTTGGAACTGGGCTCTCAACTGCTTTCACACAGTGCGATTATCTTCTTCCATCTGTACAGTCATCATTTCTGTATCTGGAGCAATGAACAAGCAATGAAAGATACTATTTTTTGCAAGCATTTTTTTCCAAGAATGTTTCCTTTTTAATGGATTTATTGTGGTGTGCAAGATGTTTTTAAACAGCAAAGAATAGACAGTTTCACCCCCTGCTGATTCTTCCTAGGGTTGTTGACTAACCAATATTAATTTCAGGGCTAAATGATAAAAGCTTTTCTTCAGAATTATTTACTGAGCTAAAAATAAACCTTGTTCCCAGGTGCTAATTTGTCTTTTCCCTAGTGATATTTGCATTTTTGGACTATTGCAGAAGTATTTGCAATTTTACGTAGTACTTGGTAATAACTTCTCTCCTATTTCTTCTTATTTCATTGATTTCTTGTGACTGGTGTGTCAGGGAGGTCATTAGGGAATGGTAATGAGTAGCCAACCCTGTTTAGCTTATCTTTAATTTCTTAAGACCTTAGATTTGTTTTTTCCGCTGGTGTCAGAATCCACATCAGGAAAGGCTTGTAGGTATGGGTAATGTATTTTTTTTTAGGTCAGTTGACATTGCTTTGAAAAAGTAGACAAGCTTCTAGATCACACTTCTTTAGCTGGAAATAAAATCACAATCCTCAAGCTCAGTACAGGTGGAAAGCAATTAATTGCTGTGAGCTCTGCTGCAGCGGGGGAAGGATATGGAAATCAGTATTGCCTCTGGGGCAGAGAGATAAGTTATAGGGATGGAGGAAACTAATGTGTAGTAAAGCCTCTTTCCTTTTCAAGTCAACTATTTAAAATGATTGTGAATTTTTGATTTCCAGCCATGTGCTTTCCTTTTTTTAGGATCAGGTTTGAGAACTTGGAAGTGGAATGGTTTTGTTCTGTGAAGTGTTCTGCTGGTAAACAATTATTTCAGTGTTTGCTGCTAGTCCTGCTGCTGTTTTTCACCAGTGTAGTTTTGGGGAAGTCATCCTGGGGCTTTGGTGAACTGTGTTAATCTGGGATCTGGGGACTTGGGTTTGAATTTTGACTGCAGTACTAGGCATTTATGGTCACTGGGGAAACATGTTTGCAAGGCGTTTTATTCTCAGCTCCAACATGGTTACGTGTGTCTGTTGGAAAAATGTGCTTCTCCTTACAAGTTTGTTGTGGTGGTCTGGTGGTTTTAAGATTGGAGGATGAGAGGAAAGTATTTTAAGGTATGCTTTTCCAGCAGAGGTTTTAACTGTATAGCTAACATAAGTCATAAACTGTTCCATTTGTAATAATCGAGGACATAAAAGCAGCAGCAGTGACTATTGGTGTACATTTCAGCGATGTTTGTTCAGCTTGTTCAAAATGTTGATATATTTTTGTGTAGCTGTGTCTTTGGGGAAAGTTCTCTTTAGATCAGTGAAGGAGTGCGATGATGAGTGCCCTTGTAGCACACGCTGTGGTTCTTCATATGCTGCCTAGACATTATGGCTTGTTTGAATTTCACGTTGTTGTTGGCTTTTTGACAGTAGGTGTGTTGGTCCGGTGGACAGGAAACACCGGCATCAGTGTAGGCTCTGGGAACAGTTCGATAGACAAGTGTTTGCTTAGTATCACACACTGGATGACTTTGAAAGAATATGAGTTTTCAGACTACAAAATAGATGTCATCTGTACATTTTAGGAGAAGAATAGGCTTGGTTTCTCTTTAGAATCTCTTTCCTTAAGTCCATCAGGATTTCAGCATATTCATGGGTCTGTTCCAGAGCCTTTAGACTGAGGCAGTGTCAGGTTAGGATGGATTGAAGGTATTTAGTAGCATATGGATTCTGGAGTTACTAGCCTTTTAAGTTCTTAAGGCAAAATATTGTATCACAGAATGAGAAATTGGTGATCTGACTTAATACATTTGTGGTAGCATTGATGGCTTTGATAGAGGGGTGATTTAAATTGTGTAGTTTATAGATGCAGTTTAGTTCGTCTTGAAGATAAGTGGCTCAGTAGTAAAGAGAGATATTCTTTAATGCGTTCTGATGTTTTTTTGTTTCATCTGTTGTACTTGGATTAAAGACCTGCCTGGCTTCTCAGTCTTGGGGAGCATATAAAGAAGTTCGTACAGTAAGAGAATAGGGTTGCTTAGTTTACTGGGAAGAGAACTTGAAACAAGTTTTTAAGGCAAAGAGGAATCAAGTCAGAGTTGCCAGCTTCTTTTGCTGATTGTCAGGGTTTGGGATTACTTATAGCTCTTTCTTTGGTATCTAGGACATGGTGGGATTTAAGGCTTGGGTAGTTTTTTCCTGAAAGGCTGCAGTTGTGGATTGTCGCAGAATAGGGATTGTAGTGGTGCAAGACATAGGTAAAGACTCTCTGGTTTGTTATGGGGTTGGGTTTTCCCACAAAATTGTTGGGGTTGGGAGGTAGGGTTTGATTCTGTAATTAATCGATATATATATATATATATATTTCTATTTAATTACTTTATTGGCTAACTTAATCTTTTCTGGTCTACCTCTGCTACTTTTTTTGGCTCTTGTTCAGTTTTAACAAACTTTTTTTAGGAACTTATCAGGTATTTGTAATTTAGGTATTCTGGTTAATGGATAAAGGAAGGATATAGAAATTACTCCCTCTTCGTGGTACACCACTATATTCTGTCAGTACTCCAGCAGAGTGTCAAGAATCAAGAGTCAAAAGATCTGTGCTACTATGAGCTCTTTTGAGGAGTCCCTTTTATGTCAAGGCAAATGTGATTTCCCCCCCATCCCACCTGCAAATAATTTACAGAGTTATTTGGGCTAAAAATAGTTAATAGTGGAAAGAAAGCAGCTTTCTTATGATTTCTGCTTAAATGAAAAGCATCAGTGGAACCCCTGTCCACTTAATGATAGTATAAGTTAAAAATGGTTACTAAAAGCAAGGGTATTTAGACTGCCTCACTGCAGAAAGATAGCATTAGGCTACTACAGTAATGCCTATTGGATATTTGCTTATCCCTTTAATAAATGCAGCCTCTCTTCTAAGGAGCTCAAAACACAAGGGATTTAATAATTTTTAAAAATCTACATACCCTGGTGCAGACATGAAGATTGTATTTGATTGAGAAAGGAACCTTAGTAAAACAGGTGCCAATTAGCTACATCAGGCTGAGTGTTAAGCTGAATCTCCAACCTGTTAATAGAGAGGCAGTAGTACAGGAATCCACAGGGTTTTATCATATGAACATTGCTGAAGTCCCTGGACTGGGAAAAACTGGTACTCCGGGATCTTTCTGTTCCTGGACTGATAGCACTAAAAGACTCTCAGACTAAAACTTTGTAAGGGTTATCTCTGGAGTAAGTATGAACACTGAGTAGCAGCTTTCAATACCTTAGTCATACTTAGATTATGTCCAGAAATCTTTGCTGTTTGGGGGACTTGGATCGTGACATCTTTGTGAGGACAGGGATCCTGACAGGTCTAGCAACTAGGAAATTGATGGAGCTGCTTCTCAAAGTCCAAGATGGAGCTGCTTGGAGTCCAAGATGCCTGGTTTTCTGAATGAGAAGTTTTCAGAGGCGGGAATGCTTTAACGTAGTCCTTCAATGCTGCCGCCTTTTTTTGGAGAACCATTATCCCTTTGTGTTCTTTTGAGGGTAGGGTAATAAAGGTGCCTATCGGGAAATTGGTAGAATATTACACTTTAGAGTGGTCCTACATTTACTTCTACTTGATACATCCAAGAGTGTTCCTATATTGACCATTAAATAGTCTTCGTTAGCAGCTGTGTGAACTTAAAGAAGTTATTATTTTAGTGACCTTATTTTCCTCAAGCCTTTGTGCATGTCCCCCTAAAGTTCATATTGGTACCAGAATTAATAATTTCCCAGAGTTTTTACTTTATATGTGACTTCAAAATGCATGTTTTCTTTGATAATCTGGACAAAATTTTCTGCAGTTCTTCTTGGCTTTTCTCATCAGAGTCCCATATGAGGAAAAACAAAAAGAAACAAATGCCCAAAGAACAAAAACCTGAATCATTCTGAGTTTTTTCCTTTATTCCAGTGTTCTGCATGTCAGGCTCTGCTGCTTTTTGTGAAAATTGGTTTTATTGTTGGCATTTTTCCAGATGCAATGAATAATAGAACACCAGATGTCCACTGCTGAGAAAAATTACAGATGAGTAAACACTTTTCTGAGGTAGCATAAAAATCTATTAGCACTGCTTCTAGTGTGCCTGTAGACTGTGTATGCTCTTGGCCTGTTGTGCTTTGTGCTGTACAGAGATGAAAATCCAGAGCCTGTGTGACCATCTAAATGTGTTTGACTACCCCAGGGATTCCTGCCTTCCTCTAGATGTGGATTATTTTGCAGGAATAAGCAGTCACTCACTGAAGTGCTTGAGTGTGTATTTAATCACTGGATTTAATTTTAATTATTGGCACACATGGATTTGATTGAGGGTAAAGTCACAGAAACATTAGAAGAAATGGGGGGGGGGGGGCGGGGGTTAAGAAGGGATATCAAGAGTTTGTGTAGTTCTCACCCTTTTCCCTCCAGCAGGCACAGTTACGGTTACGCCATGTTTTCAGACCCAGAGCAGGCTGTGTTCCCAAAGCCTTGTCTGTTTTTTCCCAGCTGTTTCAATCTCCTAGGAATAAGCTTTTACCACAAACTTTGCTATGTTTGTTGTACGTGACAAGTGTGACCCATCTATTTGAGATAAGAAAAAAAATCTTGAGTGGTGGGTAATTCACATTTGCTTGAGCAAACTATTAAGTGCTTCACTAGTCCTTATCAAGTTTTTCTCAGTATCTTACCTTGCTGCAGTTTAAACCTGTTGCTTGTCCTATTCTCACTGAGAACAAGAGTTTATTCTCCCTCTCCATTGCCTTTGCAGCAGTTTTTACATATTGGAAAAGAAGTCATCCTCCTTCAGTCCTGTCTGTGTCCAGCAGTACTCTCCTGTTGCTTTCCTGTGCAGGAGTGTTTCTGAGCCTCCTGGAACCCTGGCTTGGCCCACTAAAATTAACTCTGCAAAACCTGGAAAAGTTTTATGCCATTTTAGTGAGCTGAATTGGCTTACTAAGAAATCACCTGAAAAGGACGGTCCTGTTGGGGGGGAAGCGTTTCATTGTCTTGATAACTACCTTTTAAAACTTTATGCTAAGGTATGGTGAACAGTTACGCTGTCCATATCATTGTTCAATCTTTTGCAAGTTTTCATTGATTGCTCAGTCTTTTGTTTGGAGGGTGATTCCACAGTTGCTAAGATAGGCAAAATCTCTCTCAACTTTAAATTTGTCCCATGGGCTTTTTTGTGACTCTCAATGCTCTTGCATCATCTTAAATAGATGGGTGAGTTTATCTTCTCAAGACTCCTTCTGACTCTTGAAAATACAAGTACAGAAAAGTAGAAGACTTCAAGGATCCATCTACTCATGCTCACAGTTTGAGGATAGTAGAATCTAACTTTCTAGAGCCCTTTTTATTATGTGCATTTTATGTTTGAAGCAGGTAGGTAGGAGGCTGCTAAATAGCTGATGTTATCCTAATGAACAGATGGCAAGGAGCAAGTTGTTAATTTAGACCTTAATGATCCAGAAATTGGACTAGCATTAGAACTCAGTGCCATAACTTTTAGTTTTGTGCGATCAAACCATAATTATTTGCCTTAGGAGTGACAGAGTGCCCGTAGCCCCCAGTGATCTCAGTCACAGTTGTGAATGCTCAGTGCTGCAGAAAATCAGGTCAAGTGTCTCACTGGGTGTCCTTAGAGTGAGGAGCAGTTATGTCTGAAGAGTCTGTAAGAATAACAAGGGAAAGCAAGCTTGTTTTCATATGCTCAGTCCATCAAATTTATTTTTATTTTAAAAAACCCAATAATTACAAATTGAAAAGGATAAAATTTCTGTTCTTGAGCAAGCCATATACAGGCAGTCATTTGCACAAAGCATTTGATTAGTATCTCTAGTATTAGCTGTCCTAGGTATTATAAGAAAGCAGTATATGATAGTTTGGCTAAAAACTATTGAAGTAAACACTGGAGATGATCAAACAAAATTGTCTGAGTGATGTGTGACATTTGAATCAACTACGCTATTATAACCATGGTTAAAAGGTTATGTCAGCTTTCCTGTGTAATCCTAGTGTCAGCATCTCAGCAGACACACACAGTACAGGAATTAGCTGCTACCTTCTGGAAGCAGTAGCAGAAGATATAGGAAAAAGTGATTGGTTTAGGCAGTTCACACATTTTGAGACAGAAAACTAAGTATAGAAATGTGGTAGTATGACTTGGAGGTTTTTGTCATTTAAGAATTTTATTCCCAGCTCTGCAAGAAGTGATTTGTGTAACCTTTCAGTGTGAGGTCTTGCATTCGTAATTGTGAAGAGCACAGGATAATATTGCACACTAGAAAGTGAGACTTCAGATTATTTTTCTGGCTGACTGGGCAGGACCTTTCTAGGCTAAAAGTGTTTGGTAAGAGGAAGCAGCAACAACTGTTTTGCCTGTAGAGTCAGTTCTACGTGTTGGTGCAACTGTAGTGTGGAACTGAGGAGACAACTGAAATTGAAGGCAATGTTAAACGGACAGTTAGGGGTTGCCATGAGATAATTCTTGTTCCTATGTGTATATATATAACACATGTGGAAATATCTTTAAAAATGGGAAAAAAAAAAAAGAAACTTTAGTCAATGATAATGGATGTCTACTAAATACTTCAATTTTGTGTAGAGTCTCGTGTTTTTGTTCTTGGCCTCCTGTTTTTCTTGTATTATACACATTAGCTCTGTGAGGTTGCTTCCCTTTTTTAATGTATTAACTTCTTACTGACATTTTCTGAGGAAAAAACAATTGTCCATCCTCAGCTTGCTGTTCTGATGACTCCGTCGTTCTGAAACCTAGCCAAACCGTGGGCCACTGTTCAGAATTGTCCCTTTACTGCAAAACAACTTATGTCCACGTCGCTCTTGTACTGGGGAGCCCAGCAGTGGGCACAGCGCTCCAAATATGTCTTATCAGCTCTGAGGGAAAGGTCACCTCCCTCGATGTGCTGGCAGTGCTCTGCCTAAAGCAGCCCAGGAGATGCTGTTGGCCTTTGCAGCAAGGGCACATGGCTGGCTTGCGTTCAAGTTGTCTACCAGGTCTCTTCTGGAAAAGCTGCTTTGCAGACGGTTGGTCCCAAACCTGTGCATGAGGTTGTTCCTTCCCAGGTACAGGACTGTGCGGTTCCCTTTACTGAACTTCATGTGATTCCTGTTTGTACATTACTCCAGCCCTCCAGCCTGTCCAGATCCCTCTGAATGGCAGCACAAGCATCTGGTCTATCAACCAACTCTCCCTTTTTTTTTTTTTTTTTTTTTCTTTTGCTTTTGTTGTTGATGTGCCTTTGTAGGTTGGGAACTGCAGGTCCTACTGGGTATTAAATGGATAACAGCAACGGCAGACACACACATTTGGGGAAGGGATGTGGCATACTAATAATAGTGTCCAGTATGATTCTGAAGGATGTAGGAAATGAAGCATTGCCATGTTGCACTAGCCTAGTTGTTCTTAGTATTGCCTCCTTCTATCACGGTTAGACTGGATTAAGAATATTGCAGACCACGTATCAGCAGAGTTTGCTATGTACTTCAAGTATTGAAGGAACTCACTAGTGCTTAGTGTTAATTTTTCTATCACTTGGACTTTCAATCTTGGTTTAAATACTTATTAAAATGTAATAATGTAAAATTTAGATTTTGTTTAGAACTTCAATGAAATTATCTTCAAGATAGGCTAAATAAGCATTATGTCTTGTTTGGCCTTAAATGATGCTATGTGTTTTCAATACCAGAGCTGGAAGATGTGATTTAATTTGGCTTTCAGTTCAAGTGGCCGCAGGGTCAACATGAATTAATCAGTTTCAAGTTCCAAACCTGTAGCAGAAACAGTAACATATTATGCTTACAGAAATACATAATCCAAAGCAAACAAAAACTATTGAGTGATGAAGAATGTATCACAGCATTTGGTAAATTTGTTATAGGGTTAGTTCCTGATGACTGTTTTTCTAGTTCTGCAGGATTTAGAATTGCACTTCCAATTTCTAAATATTATTTTTTTTTTTTGCCTTGGAGATGGGATAGCTGGGCAGGAAGGATTTAAGTGGTGTGCTCAAGGCCATGCATGGGGTTAGATAAAGCAGTAAAAGGCTAGAATTTATCTGTCTGCATGTAAGATCCTCTTTTCTCTCTCACCTTGTTGATCAAACCTTTTGGAGCTCTGTCTCAGTGTGCAGCATGCTGCTTTCTAACAGGATTGTCGTTTGCTGCTGATGCAGGCCTTTTCCTGCTGTCAAACGCTCTTGTTGGGCAAGAGTATTGAGGGGACAAATCTTGTCTCTAAAGTGAGCATGAAAAACTTAAGTTTTATGTGTTTTGTTTTATGGTGCTGTATAATGGCATGGCACACCATCGTGTATTCTAGCTTCTTGTCTATACAGGCAGTACATTTGGGTTTCTCGGATTTCCTTTGGCCCATAATGGGATGGAGAAGTGTACTGCTTTACCATTTTTCAACTTGCAAGAAAAGACGTAGCAGGGAGCACCCAGGGAGAAAGCAAAGTAATTTTAAATGGAGAATGAAGTTATGACACATGGGCATTACCAATTAAGTAGTAGAAGATACTGCTTCGTCACTATGAGCCATTGTTTGAATATATTTTGCACTCGGATGGGACGAGGTCACTTGGTCAACAAGGAAAGGGTTTTGAATGGGAGTCATTCAAATACCAGTTATCTTTTATTTTGGATATCTTCTAGGCAATGGAATTAATAATGATGTAAATCTTATTGCTACATTGAGGATTTGGGGTTTTTTGTTTGCTTGTTTTGTTTTGAGTTCAGCTTTATAAGGTTAGTTGAACTTGATTTGGTTGTTGCTACCAGGTAGTTGCTTGGAACAACTGTCAGCTTTCAGGGTTTGTGTCAATCTGTTTGTTTGTTGTTTGGCTAAAATGGGTAGATTACTTCAGCACCAGAGAGGCAAACAAACAACCTAAAGACTGCGAAAGGTATGGGTAGCTTTTCATGTTAGTAGAGACTTCAGAAAATATTGATGGAATGCATGTGTCAGATTCATTGTTGTAAAACTGTAGAGCCTTTCTTAAACCTAAGCTCATGATGAGATACTTATTTAAGAAAAACTATCATAAAACTGACAAATTCCCCCAAAAGGCCTTTATTTATTTATTTTAAAGCAGAAGTTTTATATTATGGTCATTATGTCTGCCCTGGTTATTGTGCATGATTAAAAAACAGAAGCATAAAAGAGAAATGTTTACTTGTGTTCCCGTTGTATGTTTCAACTGAATGGTGTCTTCTAGTGCCTGCTTTATATTCGTCTGTAGGTCATTTTTAACTATGCCAGCATAAATTTGTCACCTTAAAATATACATGTGCAGGTTTAAAAAGCTGCAAACATGCTAAGGTCATTAAAATTGGGATTGAATGAAAACATCACACTTTTTTTTAAACTCCTAAAATAGAAGCACTTGACTGCAATTTAAAGGACAACTTCAACTGTATTTTGTTTATTGTAGTTTAAATAACCCAAAATGCAGAAGTATGAAATGTTCCTCCTCCTGCTCTTCTCTTCCCCAGGATAAAGGTGACAAAATGGGAATCTGTCTCAAGCTTTCAGGATTTTATCAATGGCTTTATTCTCAGTCTGAATGAGACAGAAAGGAGGAGACTTTGTCTTTCCTGTTTATAAGAACATCATCTTTAAGAAACAGGTATTTCTTTTATTAAAACCAGAAAAAATGTGAAAGTTCACATTTGTGTAGTCCATAAGGATCAATGATTTTTCACAGTTGTCAAAATGAATTTAATTGTGTGACTAAATTGAGAACACTGTTCCAAGCACATCCAGCTTTTCATTAGTCACTATAGTGCCTTATTTTATTTCCAAACCAAGCCTAAGTAACATGGGTGATAATTTAAGACTGAGTTTTGGAAGCAGGTGGTGGTGTTTCTGTGAGCATAGAGGAATGTAACTGTTGAGGGAAGTTGCAAGGCAATTATCCCAAGACTGTTAAGGGTTTGCTAACTTCAGCTGAGTATCTGAGTTATCCAGAACACATAATAGCCGGCAGGACTGTAGTGGACATGTGTGAGGGATATGGCTGATGTGGATTGTGTAATGGGGTGGTGCTATTCCATGTAATTTAAGACTCAACTTCTGGTCAGTCCCACAAAATGAGCAGGATTGTGCATTTTCTTTTTGGGCTTCTGGTGCTGAGCTGTTCATTTTCTAGCTCATCAGTATTGACAATTCTTATATTTTAGCACTCTTTGGCTTAACACTTGTTAAGTGCCCTTATTAACACAAGACAGTAGATGGGCAACTTTGTCATCTTCTAGATGGTCCAGCCTGGACCTAACCACATACAGATGGGTCTTTTCCAGCACTGTTTTGCAGTTTCCTGTGTAGTATAGGGACTGTGAGAAAATACCACAGGACCTTGCAGTTCCCTGTGTGTTAGGTTGTCTGCCATTATCACTGTGTCAAGGCTGTGGATCCAGCCTCCTTGGTTCTTCAGTCGCTTCTGAATGAAACAGCTCTTCTCTTCTCTTGGCTCTTCATACCCTTCACTACATACTTTCTTTTAGACCAGGATTTTGCTTTTAAAGTTATCTCTGAGCAAGTATACTTTTCCTTGTGTGTGAAAGCACTTCCCTAGAGCAGTTGTATGCTGCTGATTGTTATATCTGAGCGTGCACAGCACACCAGTTGTGAAGGGTGATAACTAGGTTAAAAAAATAAAATAAAAAAAAAAAAAAAGAAATTCCACATAACAGTTGTGCAGGATGCCTTAAACATCTGTGGAAAATCTCTCACATGAAACGCACATAAATTTTCTTGAACTTCTTTTGAAAGCTCTTCTGGAAAGGAAGATTGATGCCTATTATCCTGCTAGAATTAGATAATCTGAAGATCCAAAATGGATAGGTTTCCTCTGAGGTCTAGTTAGCATATGCAAGAGTGTGTGTGTGCGCGTGCTTGTGTGTACAAAAAAAATAACTTTTTTCTTCTGATTTAAACAAAGGGAAGGTATTACAAAAATGTGTACATCTAATTGTCATGGCAGGAAGAAAAAATACTTGCAGAAACTTAATCAAAAGCTTTCTTCTTCTGTTTCAGGATTTTATTAAATATTCTTTTTAGGTTATACCTAAATACTAATAATATTTTGTGACCACCAGAGTGCACGTTGTTCCGATTGTAGTGAACCTCTCCATTTCAGAGATCTGAACATTCCCTTTTTTTCTTCATATAGGAAATCAACTCAAAACTTAATTCACTCTGATGCTATGTTTCTTTATAATAAATTCTTACAAGTGTCTGAAATGGCTGCTTTATGTTGTTGTATGGGTGTGTCGTTCTCTTGTTAAGAGTAATTGCATCCTTTAAAACATAATGACTAGTGTCTTTAATGAAGAAACACTGTTAATGGAAACAAGTTATGGAAATAGCACAAATAGCATGTCATATAACATTTTAGTTCATGACAAACTTGGACAGACTTGTGTCTTACAGTGAAACTGGAGAGCTTTTACAGCAACCTGGTGTGCTGGCTGTGGAAAATGACACCCTTTAAACCATTAATGTTAGAGTGATACCTTTAATTCCAAACAAACTTCTCTTTTGTTAACATTTGTTTTCAACAAAGTGGCTTGCTAATGATACCTGAGGAAAAAAACAGCCAATGAGATGGCAGTATATAGTGAAAAATTTAAATTTATTGATGAGACACTGTAAGTAAAACTGTTGGTGGCGCAAAGTAGTAAGTACTGGAAGAACTAGTTGCATGCATCTGTGAGTCTAATTGGAACTGTAATAACCAGAGGCAAAAAAGTCTGTTCATGCTGTAAATTATGGTTTTGGTAAATAAATACTGATGTGCATATAGTAGGATGGCAAATAATGCTTTACATGTTGTACTGTTTTGCTTAGACTGGTGCAGTTTTATTTAGATACTGTGTTTGGTGCAGGTCATGTTACCTCTTCCTGGCTTGATTTTCCTGCTGTCTTGTGCAAAGCTACTAGAGCACAGAAGAAACTGCCCATTGAGAAGAAATTAAATATTTAAATAAAGGAGGTTTAAAATATCCCATGGTTTAAAAATACGAAGTTAAGTCCTTGGTATTCACTGCCATTGCTCAAATGCAGTCCTCCATGTGGATATTTATATTACCCCAGGATCTGTAAAAGGGGAGAATGAAAGAAATTATTTTAGTTTCTCCAGAACTTGCATTTCTCTTATGTTTTATTACATCAAAGATTATTGCATCTGTCACACTGTGCCATTACTGAATGATAGTCACATCTGCTGGCATTAGTAAACTCCTTGATTAGTCTTCTGGGTAGAGAGATGTTACTAGTGGGTGTAGTGGTACCACAGATGAAGTCTAGTTTATTGTTTAAACTTACAACTTTGGTTTCATCAGGTTAAAATAGTTTCTGTTGCAGTTAGACATTTGCACAGCTTCTGACTATTCTGTGAAATTCAGTCACATAAAACTGTGAACCAGTGAGTCTGACTGAATAGGTGTAGTTCCATTGAAGGGAAGGTTGTCAGAAATATTATCTTCTACCTGTTTTATTAAAACCTGTATGATTTTAGGTGCAGATCTTTTGTCTTGATTCAAAACTAGGAAAGACTCTTTCTCATGAAACCAAACTTTTGTCTTGCAAGTTTAATCTGGTGTATGACTAGAAAATAAATGCCTTAAATCTAGATCGTCACATTCTCTGATTGCTTAGGCTTATATATTTATCTTGTTTATTTAAATTTTCTCAGAGTTCTGCTTGTGTTTTTGCATTAGAGTTACCACAAACAAATATGGGAGGTAATGCAAAATACTTTGTGTAGTTAAAAAAAAAAGAAAAAAAAAAAGAAAAAAGTGAAGTTGCCTAAACAGAATAGTAAAATCTGAATGCAAGAATATGATTAAGCTGTTTTGGGGGTATCCTTTCTAAATATCATGTGGTTTAATAGTGATGCTCCTTCAAAATTGACCATTTTTGTTTACAGTGCTTTTTATTCAATGTATGACTATTTTGGAATCATATCTAACAATTTTTTTCTCTATTTTACAGACTGGACTTTGACATTCTTTTCATGAAAGAGGTTTCCAAGTAGTTGTCTTATAATAACTTTGAGAAGAAGTTCTATGTAGCTCTTACTTTCAAGAGTGCTGCAAAAATGATTACTTCAGATTTGCCAGTACTACAGTGAGTATATGTTTCTCTGTATATTTGAAATCTTCAGTTTTAAAAAGGTTGAAGTAAACAGAGAGGTGATTGTGAGGATAAAGCACAAGCTTGAGAGAAGTGCAGATTAGTATGACTGTTCTAGGCCTCCTGTGTTTTCATATGCTGAAAAAATGTGTAAAAAATCAAAACACTTAATCTAAAAGATATTTCTTTATATGTATGGAGATTTAACTTTGCTGTGAAAAGCAAAACAAGATCTTTGCTACTTTTATGCTTCTGAATGTTGTGAGATTTCAGACATGTGTATGGGTTTTAGTCATAATTGACCATATTTGTGTATTCTAGTTGTGTACTCTTTCTTACAATGAGCTGTATTTATTGTGCAAATGCCTTTGGCTTCTGCAGTTGAAGACAGCAAGTGGCATTAGCATGTTTTGATCTTGCTGGGAAATAGGAGTGGCTTATACAAATGGGAACATCACTGTGCTGGGTGAAGTGAACTATTGGAAAGAATAGAGTGGAAGTCTATGAGAGAAGCTAGAGAGTAAATCAAGTAGAGTTAAGAAAGGAATTTTAGAAACGGGAACAAAATGGAGCTTTATTTGATGTGGTGGGTTGACTGTGGCTGGCTGCCAGACACCCACCCAGCTGCTCTCTCACTCCCCTCCTCAACAGGACATGGGGAGAAAACAAGATGAAAAAGCTCATGGGGTGAGATAAAGACAGGGAGATCACTTACCGATTGCCCTCATGGGCAAAACAGACTCGACTTGGGAACAATTTATTTATTGCCAGTTAAAAAAGATTCAGGTGATGGTGAGAAACAAAGACAAAAACTAAAATGTGTTCCCTCTCCCCCCTGCCCTTTTCCTGGGTTCAGCTTCATCCCTTCGTTCCTGACCCCTCTACTCACCCCCCCAGCATGGGGCCCTCGGCAAGCAGGTACCTGCTCCAGTGTGAGCTCCCCAGAGGTCCACCTAGGGGGGAGTCTGTGCCAGGGCACCGGCTGCACCTTCTCCTTCCTCCTGCTGCTCAGAGGGCTGGTCCCTTGTCCCTCAGGGCGTTTGGCCCTTTCTTCAGTAGCCCTCACAGAGGCACCTGTGGCTCCCCTGACAGGCCCAGCTGTGTCATGTCCTGCCCTGGGGCCATTGGAACTGGCTGTGCCCAGCACTGGGCAGCCCTGGCCTCTCCTCACAGAGACCTCATGGCCCTGCTGCCAGTTCCTGGGCACCTAGACCAAATACATGTGGTAATTATCTAACTTTTAGGGTATTTTTGCTTGGAATGAACCTATGAAAATAGGAATTGTCACAGGGTATAAAAGTACCTCAGTTTATCAAGGTTGAGTGGTGTTCCAAAGCTAAGATTTCAAATGCCTTTATTTAAGAAACTGAATGCTTGGACAATTGTAAAGTTATTTGATCTTAATAATAACATGCTCTGCATTGCATTTTTTTCTTACATTTTTAAAACCTCTTTCAAAAAAAATTAATTTCTGCTGTGGGTGAGTACATGGCTAAAGACAGGGATGACCCCGATGGGTAGCACTGAGGAGGGAATGTCAGCCCTTGGTGGGGGTTCTGGTTAGCTTTGAGGGTAGTTGTGGAAAAAATTTTTCTTGGTTTCTATTTTCCTGGATGTGCCACATTCAAGAAGTGAGAGTGTGCTTGTGAAATGTGCCAAGGACAAAAAGCTGGGAGATTCTGTCATGGCAACGGTAGGAAAGGGATATTCCTATTCCCAGGTCAAGAAGCTAGATGGCCTTAAGTAGTGAATGAAATATCGTAGAGTTTAAGGTTAAAAAGTGCATATTAATAAATTTGGTAACTCTGCACACCAGCTGAAAAACCTGAGGAACATTAAAGATGTCAGCATATTCTTTAATCAGAAGATGATTGTGAACCACCAATATTATGCAACGTTAAAAAATGAAAGAAAACATGTATGTTGTTTTTTCTGGTAGAGCTGGGAATCATCTAATGCCACTGTGTGAAGTGTTGGTGAGATGTCATCATCAGTAATACATATAGTTTTGGTTGCTCATAAACAAGAGGAGGTCTGTCTTTTTACAAAAAAATCAGTAGGATTTGCACATAATGGTTTTGAGACTGTTCTGAGGGCTCAGCACATTAAGTCTAGTGTGGATGAAGTATCAAAGAAAGTGATAACCACTACTTCAGTAGATCCCAACCAGACTTTCATCAGAAAGGAGTCTTGAGGGTGAGAACACCTGAAGTAATCTTTGGCTTAGGGGTATTAGCTTCACACATTTACATTTGGGAAGCCACAATCCGGTTCCACACAGAGAAAGCCAAGGTTTTCTTTCTAGCTCTTAAATAAGCAGCTTTGTAGGATTATTATAATCTACCACTCCTATGCCTTATTTCTGCTTTTTTGTAATGTTTTATAATCTTTTTGGCTACCCGCTTTAAACAAAAGGTCCTAAAGTCAATTTGATGTATTAACGTACTTTGCTTAGGACCGTATCAAAGATTCCTTCCCACATTCTTCTCTGTTGAGGGGACATGAAAGGAGAAATCTTTAATCTTTCTGAATTCATAGAAGTGGCTTCAGAATGCAGTGAAGACAGGATTTCACTTATTGGTGTTTCAGATGTAGGGAAAAAACCCTCTGGTGTATTTGACCTGGGTGACTGACTGTTATGAGTCGTCTCTCAATGGGATGAGTCATATTTGCTGTGAGGCATGTTCCTCTTTAGATTTTGAAGATCAACCATGAAAGCTGATTCATCCATGATTCATAAGCCTGTGCATTTAGCCATTTTTCTTCATGAATGCTTTTTTTTCACAAGGCTGAGTCTGGTGGTAGCAATTACTGACTTTATCTCTGCCAGAACCTTGAGCCACCTCAGCATCACCAATAAAAGCTTATAGAAGCATTTTTATTTACAAAACCTGATACCTCAACATAGGTTTTTGGTGTGGTGTCTTTTTAACGGGGGGTGGTATAAGCTCTATAGCTAGGGCTCTATGTAATAGTAGAAGGAAGGTAAATATGTTTTGATTTATTTTGCAGAGATATGAAATTTACTGTGTCTGTGGAGTACGTTCTGCAGAAGCATGACATGGTAAAGGGCTGCCCAGTAATCTGTTAATTCTTCATTACCATATGGTTAGTTTCAATGGCTAGTTATTATAACTTTGGAATAATATCTGGAGTTTTTAGGAGGGATCCTGGAGTTACTGTCAGTTTTCTAGGATGCTTTAGCCAACACAGAAACCAGAAGGAAAAGCAGGGTAAATTTGAGCCCCTAAAAGGGGTTTATCACTTGTCTGCTCTACTCTGACCACCCCAATCTTGTAGGTCTCCCACAGTCTGCCAAATTCTCTTATGTCTCTATCATGTCAAAGGTGTCTTTAGAGAGGGAAGGTTTAGCCTTAGGCACTGCCACCTCTCCTCTTGTTAAATGAGACAGGTCTCCTTAGGCCTAGGCTATTTTCCCTCCCAACAGCTTCAGGAAAGATAAATTGTGACTAAGCCTAAGTTTTCCCCTCAGGTGACTAGTCACACACATGTAAAATAGGGATAGGATAATTCTGGTCTATTAAGATGTGGATAACTGCCACCAGATAAATTTCTTCCTACCACTTCTGCAATATGTGTAGGGAATGAGGGAGATCGATGCTGGCCAGATACTCTTCTCAATGAGTGTTAAACACCTGACAGAACTGCAGGCAGTTAAGAGATGCTTTACTCATCATCTGAGTTCAGAAATAAGGAGAAAAGGGGCCGTGTGTGTGTACCCAGAGCAACTGTAAGGCTTTGGCAGAAGGAAGAAGCAGTACCTCCCAAACTGAAGAGACTTAGGGCCACAGTGGAAGGGCCTTTCTGTGCAGGGGTTGCATGATTCAGACAGAATTCACTGCTGCTTGAAATGATGTATATTTTAGTGTTCAATCAGCCAAGGACTGTAGGCTGTCCTTGATCCTGTCTCCCTGCTCCAAATAATGTGAGGATTGAATGGAACTTACTTTCTGAGGTTTTCCCCTTACTCCTTACATACTTATATTCTTTGCTGGAAATAAATCTCCCCTCTGCCTCACATACTGTTAGGGTGAGATTCATCTTGTTTAATTTTAAACATTTATATTTGAGCTGCTTGTCTAGATCAGCTTACCATCAATGGAGAGAAAAGAAAATCTGTAAAACCTAAACTGACCAATTTTGGACACTGGCCTTAGTGTGAGGTATATTGCACCTTAAGAATGTCTGTTTTCTGCATTGTATATGTATCAAATTTAGATGAGATGAATCTCACCCTTAATACTGATTCATTGAGCCTTTCCCAAAAGGCTTCCAGCAAAGCAGAGAAGTTCTACCAGAAAAATATTAGAGAAGCATGGTTATCAGGTTTAAGACAACAGTCTAAGACAAAGAAGAGAAGGTGGTTAATAATTAAACTGTTCCTTATACATGCAGTATTCCAAAGCAATTGAAATTTTCAGAACTAAATACATAAATCTCAGTAGATTTTGCTAGACCCAGACAGAGGCTGTAGCAAAGTCAGGTTCCCTGTGGACTAGGTGCATGCAAAATAGTAGTACAGTTTAAGTTTATTTATACAGCTCTAGAGTTTCAAGGGAAGTGTTTTGAGCCATTTGTCTAGGAGGACTGATGAATCTGGTTTTAACAGAGTAAAACCTTTATCCTGATGATATTAGGGGTGCGGTTTTGGAAGCTAGCAAAGCTATAGCATTTCTCCAGGAATAGGGGTATTGCTTAGACCACACCATGCCTAAAATTTTTCCACTAAGGGCCTGTGTAGACCAGAGAGAAGCTTATTTTTTCTACAGAGGGCAAGAGAGAATGGCTTTAACTTCTCTACAGCAATAGAAAGCAGCAGATACTTTTATAGGGTTCCTCACTTCTGTATTCAGAAGTTATTTAAAAAAAAAAATTTTCGTGAGGCAATGCACATTTTTGTCAAATTGCATTGCAGTGTGATGGCTGGTCTTTGAGTAAAGGCTGGATACTTCCATCTGCGTAGACATTGTTTTCAGCTGTATTCACTGCATTGCTTTTCACTAGTGTGGCCCTATTTTACCAAATCATTTTGAACTATGTATGGGATATCTTTTATTTAGTTTTAGGCCTTTTACAATTTTTTTTCCAAATTCATAGCTCGATACTGAGTTTTTTAAGTTTCATATTTAATGAAGCAGAAAAGCTACTTCTCTAATTTTATCACAACAAAGCTGCATTTTCAGTGTTTTGTAGAGATACTGTTTACAAGTGTATAATTTGGGAACTCAAATGTACTTGAATACTGTTTTTCAATCTAGGGTGCCTGGTTTTCTGGGGTACGTAGAGTATTTAGAGATAATCCATTGAAGTTACTTTCAGAAAAGGAGATTCATATATGTTTTACCTCATTCTAGCTTTTGTAAAGGATTCTGTGGACCCCTTCGTGGTTTTGTGCTTGCAAATTGGAAAAGGTTGGAAAATAATGTCTTAAAATCAGAAATTCATCATAGTTCTGCAGAATTATTTGGGTTAGAGCAGACCTAGAACAATACAGTAATTTCAGTAAAGAGAAGTATCAGAACATTCTTGATGCTGATACAATGATGTTTGTATCTTTCTGCATTACTAAATAGCTTTCTTGGTGATACAGCAAATTGGTGAAGTATTCCTGATTTATAAAACAAAATAAAAAAATAAAACCCCAGACAATGTGGAAGGTCTGTGTAGATCTTGGCTTGCTGAAGCTTGTCGGTTTGTGTAAACCAGATCACTAATGCCACCTTTTATGTTTGAGGCTGTATAAAATAATGCAACAGGTGTGATTTTCACCTTCCCCTTGCACAAGTTTTACAGCAGTTTAACTCCTTTCACTTCAAGGAAATGATACTGGATTTAAAGAAATCTCTGATTAGAGCTAGGCTTGACCAATCTTTGAGTAATCTAGGATGTTATTACAGTTACTCTTTCATTTACCGAGATTTCATGCCCTGGTGGTCTTGCAAACTAAAAATAAAGCACCTCAGTAGCAGATATGGTTTTGCTTGTGGGCTCTTCTTGGGCAAAATCTAGCGTCTTAGAAGATCAATTACAATCTGGGTTTCTTCAAGCAGCCAGGTCTGTTTTGAAGGCAGAGAGGTACCTCTGCACCTGGCTGGGGGGTGGGAGGGGGCAGGGGGAGTGAAAATTGGGGTAAATTTTTTTCCCTACTTAGTATGGTCTTAAGTCTAAACCAGGAATGATTGAAAAACGATACTGTGGACTTCTCTGCTAATAGTCGTTGAGCAACGTCAAGGTTTTTTCATTGTACAAACGAAAAAGTTTTTCTAACTGCAAGAATCATAAATGTCTGCAGATCAAAGTGAGTCCTCTGGTTTGTGCCTCATGGTCAGTGTTAATCCTCTCTCTATTAACAGCTGCACAATACCATTGTCTTCAAGTGTGACTAGAAACATGAGGTAACCCAAGTGGGAACTTGTGTAACTGTTGTAATGATGTGATAGCTGGATTGGACTCCAGTTTGCTTTCTCATGACCTTGAAAGCATGAAGCAAAAGCTTGGAAGTAGTTACTAAGAGTGAAAGAAAGTTGATACTAGTGACTACATTGTGGGATGGGTATGTTGAGAATGTGCTCTTTAATATAGCCAGATTTTGAAGTGTAACATGGTTTCAAAAGAAGCTGTTAATTTAAATAACTTCCAGTCTATAAAATGACATTCTAGCTCATAAAAAGGTAAGGCTTTTTGCCAGGGCTAGCAATGCTTAGTTCCTTAGTTTGCAGAATAAATGTGGCAAGCCATTTAATGCTGCCTGTTTTTTCTGGCTTAGGACTAAATATTTAATCAGTCAGTTATAGATTACTTGTTGATTTCAAATCATTTTAATTTATCTAGTGTTTTTCCCCCCCTAGGGATTCTACAAATGAAACTACTGCACATTCAGATGCTGGCAGTGAGCTTGAAGAAGCAGAAGTCAAAGGAAAAAGAAAAAGGGGCCGTCCTGGCAGGCCTCCAGTATGTGTAATTTAGTTTGTTTTGTTATGCATCTATTTAAAATTGACTGCAAACTGTTTTTCATCTAATCATCTTGTGGTCACATAAATAGGCTTTTAATGAGCCCTATGTCAAACTTTATGAAGACTTGTAATATGAAATATTTATCAGATTGATATACAAACAATGTTTGGAGTGTTTAAAAAGGGACATAAATATGAGCTCATAATAGCTATTATTTTTTCTTTCGCTAGCTACTTACATGAAGATTACAGTTTTGTTATTATTGTCATATTACAATATTCTTCCAGACATGAGAATGATCTCAGTAAGCACGACCACTTTCTGCTTTGAAAGTTGTAATGGATTTTAAGTGACAAATGACATTTGAGCCATCCTTTTAGTAATGGATAATCTCTTAATGCGAATGGAAGAGTTGCAGCATAGTATTAACTAAATGCCTCAGAAGATCTATTAACACATCTTAAAAATTCATGTAATTGACATACAGTGTGTCTTACCTATAGATTGGGAGCTTCAACCTGTTCTCTAGCACAGTGCAGCAGACAATATTGCTGTCTGCTGTATAGGATTTTCTGTTCTTCAGTAGTCATTGCCCATTGCTGTCCCATGAATGGGAACATACAGAAACAATTCTCTATTACACATAGTATTTAAGGAGGCTTTCTCTTTTATTTTCATTTATTTTATAAAATAGCCAATTTATTGGAAAATACAGAAAAAGTTCTGTGTGTCATGTTGTCCTTCATTTTAGTTCTTCAGGGTCATCAGATCTAGTTCTCTTTGTTATACCACTTGAAGTACACACTGTAGAACAAGGTTTTTGGTGGGAACTTCTGTGTGTTATTAATGGTTTTGATTCTCCTCTTAGTGTTTGTCCACCAGTAGACTCCCAGTATGAATGTGTTCTCTCTCTCTCTCTCTCAGGAGTAGATTGAGATTTTTTTTTTCCTTTACCCTAAGACCTTCCAACCTAAGTCTAGCTCCTTAAGCGTGGGCTACTGAGGCTAAAAGAATGGACAGAACCATGTGTATGTCTCAAGCATGCTGGCCAAGCTGGAGCAAACTCCTCCTTAGTATTGGTTTTCAATTTGCATCACAGTTTCTGGACTTGCTTTGGGAGCCAGCATTTTAAATCCTGGGCTTTTCAGGGCATGTTGGCTTTTTGAAAGCTTTTGAACAGTGTTTCCTGTGATGGCATATATTCTTCATCAGATGGACAGATTTGATCAGAAACATGGAGCTTTTTTACATGAAGCTTTAAAGAAGCATGTAAAGAGAACAGGTCATCTGTTCATACAAACTTGTAAACAAAGGGCAAAATCAGAAATTATCTTCAGAATATCTCCTTAGTAAATCTATGAATTTTTGCAGATCTAATAAAAAAGAGGATGGTGCAACCTGATTGCTAATCCAGAAGGTTGTCAGAGTGTAGGAAATAAAGCAGCACTAGTGGTATTTTGTACACACCACACATTCACTGGAAAGGAAAAGATGAATGTTACAAAAGGTGTTTCTCATCCCTCTGTTTGAACTTATTAGTAGCTCGTATGGGGATATTTGCTGAAGCACTCTACTGGTCCTGCTGTCAAGTTTCTACAGGAGCAATTGTTCTTTTGCTTAGAACAGCTCCAGGCTCATTAAGTGTGCATGATTGTAAAGTGATGAGCATACAGAGGAAGCAGCCATTGTTTCATACATAAAATGATGGCCTGTGAGCTGACCATTGCTGCTAAGGAGCAAGAACTTAGTGTTGTCAGTGATGATTCCATGAAAGCATCATCTTGATGCTCAATAGGGCTCAAAAAAACCCCAAATCCAGTCTTAAAACTCCAAGGAAGAGAATAGAGAATAAAACAAGTACTGTGTCCTTTATAAAACTGTGGGTTGCCAAAATTTGGAATACTTTGCACAATTCTAGTTTCTTTTCCCCTCTTGACCTCTGCCGCAAAATCTCCAGAAAGGGTATATTAGGACTGGAAGAAGTTCAGAGAAGAAAAACAGTGATGGTCAATCATGGAATCAGGTTGGCAGGGACCTCAGGAGGTCTCACTGCAACCTCCTGCTCAGAGCAGGATCAGCTTTGGGATCAGACCACATTGGTCGGGGCTTTTCCAGTCTGGTCTTGAAAACCACCAAGGCTGGAGATTGCATAGCCTCTCTCAGCAACCTGTTTCATTTTCTTTCATGAAAAATTTCTCCCTGGTAGGCAGCCAGAACCTTTCTTGCTTCAGTTCATGACTACTGTCAGTTTTCCTCCCACTGTATGCTACTGCAAAAAGCCTCCCAGGGGAAGTGTTCCTAGCCCCCCCAACTATGTTGGTAGCCCTCTGCTGAACTTGTTCTCACATTCCTCTCTCGCATTGAGAGGGCCAAAATTGAACGTGGCATTTCAAATAATGGGCTAAGAAGTGCTGAGTAAAAGGGTGTAATCACTTTCCTTGGTGTACTGCTATATTCCTGTTTGTACAGCCCAGGGTGCTGATGGCCTTTGCTGCTCAGGCATATGGCTGTATCACGGCCAGTTTGCTGCCTGCCAAGAGCCTGAGGTCCTTTTCCACAGAGCTGTTCCCTGACTAGCTGGTCTCCAGCCTGTGTTGGTGCAGGGATTTATTCCTCTGCCAGGGGCAGGTCTTTGCATTTGTCTGTGTTGAATTTTGAGTGTACTCTTAGCCTAGTCCTCCAGACTGTCAATAGCAGTCTTGCCCTTGATGTCATCAAGCAGTCTTCCCTGTCAGTTTGATGTCATCTGCATACTTGAGAGGAGCACACTCTCTCACCCCCTCTGACTATGATAAAGATGGGAAACTGGACGTGTACCAGTTAGACTTCTGTCATACTCCCTCATCACTAGCCTCCAGGTAGAGGCTGATCCATTAACCACTATGAGCCCAACAGTTCAACCACTTGTCCACCCATCTAGCTGTCTACTCATCCAGATCACAACGTCCCAACCTGGGAATACAAGAATATTGTTGGAGACTGTTGAAAACCTTGCTAAAGTCAAGACAAATGACATCTATTGCTCTCCCCTTATCCACAAATTCAGTCATTTTGTTACAGTTTTTTGGGTCACTTGACAAAATGTATATGTTTGGATACACAATCAAATTCTGCCTTCATAATTGGTACTGTGGCAACAGAGAGGAATAAATAAGGTTCTTCTACCAAAAAATGACCTAAAACGAAAAAGCCACTCAATGTCTAATATCCTTGAGGAGAAATGCAAACACCTTGGGAAGTCTAATCTAGGCAATTAAATTTATAACATTATTTGGTATTAAAAGTCATGGACTTAGTAATTGAGGTATTGACTTTGCAAACATTGTCTTTCACTCTTCCTACTCCTCCACATTGCTCACCTATCCATGTTGCTAACTCATCCACTTTCCACAGGTGAATTATCTGTTTCTTACAGGAGGTGCAGCTCTGACATTTCTCCCCCACTCTTCCATCTGCTAACATTAGTTTTATTTCTTCCACAGGTACCACTTACCTTTACTCTCAGATGTGAAACAGATTAAAATACTTAAATTCAGAGCTGTTTTTCTCCCCTGTTACCTAGCTTTGATGTTTTTAATTTCTGTTACAGACATAAAGAAAGGCTTTTCTGCCCAAAGGCTCTTCTGATTTTTGTGGTTGTGTGTCCCCGCCCCCCCCCCCCCCCCCCCCAACTAAAATATTATGGTTTAATAAGATTTGATCCCTCCCTGCAATGCTGATTTGCGTATTTCCTTAGGCCATCACAGCTGCAGTGACACATCTGCCATAAACATATTGACTTCTTTTGGAAAAAAAGTTTACTCTTCTGTGCTGTTTAGTCTAGCTGCATGGTTCTATTACAGAGCTGCCACAATGCACTCCATCAAATACTTGTATGTATGTATTTATTTTAAATAGGTTTCTGCTGTAGTGTTATAGAATGAACTTGACCTTTTATCAGAAAGATAGACTGCTACTAGAGGATTTTCCAAACTTTTTTACAAAGGCAGCTATTCCTCTTTGCAGATTTGAGACTTTTGTAAGGAGATGGTCCTCATTTGAAAATTTGCCATTTGTAGCAAATACCACTTCAGTTCATAGAGAACCTTAATATTTTGGGGAACCTTCCCTTCCTGAAAATGCTGCTTTCCAAGTTGCCCCTCCACTTCTGTAAGACTATTCTGATGAGTACTTGACTGAGTAGACTGAACAGTCAACTTGCAAAGAGATAAAGTGCATTGCTTCTTCAAAACAACTCTCAGAATCTAATCTGATTGTCCTGAATTCACCAACCCTTGCAGTGAATTTAGCAGGAGTTGCACCATGTCCTGTTCTAGCATTGACAACAGCTGGGGCTGGCCTCCCCCTTGCCCGCGTCCCGTTCTAAACTCTGAGTCTTGTAGACCAGATAGATGCCTGTGGAACAGTTGACCAAGAGGTGAATCTTTCCAGTCAGTGGGACATTTTGGTGCATGTGTTTATGTGATACTGTATAAGAGCATACCATCTGGATATATATTTAGTGAATGGTGTGAGGTGTATTTAAGGAGTGACCTACAACAGTCCTCTAGTTGAAGTTGCAGAGTAATATTGGACAAAAATGCCTTTTCTGTCTCCTGCATTATTGAAGTACATGGGTATGGATACGCTCTCCTGTTCTAGGTAGGGGATTTGAAAGCCCAAGGGCTTATGATGCAATGCAGCTTTCACATTATTGAGCTCGGGCTCAGATCCATTATTTATCTATCCTGTCCTTTTTTGTCTGCTCTCCTGGATCAATGCTCTCTGTTCAATGTTGTTGGCATGCTTTATTTTAACCTACCTGGCCTTACCTTCCCAGGAGCTCAGAATAGTTTGCCTTAAACCTCAGCTGTTAGAGGTTGAGGGGAGTGAGAGAGATCCCTGGCTGTATTTCAGCTTTGAAGTAGGAGTAGACAGATTAGCCTGTTTGACTTGGAGGACAAGAAGAAATGTCAGTCTTTCTGTTGCAGAGGTGGCAATTCTGAGATCTCTTCCGCTGTCTCTCATCCCATGCTCAGGGCCGCAGCATGTCTTTCTCCGACTCCTCAGATTCTTCTATTAAGGCAAGATGGAACAAGGCACTTCTGATCCTTTTGTCCCCAGTACAGACTGTACAGTTTTGCTTTCAGGTCCTTTTGTATATTTTGGTATGGAGGAGACAGACCACAATACCTTATCTTTGCATTCATGTGTGAAATTTTAACTTTGCAGCAGACTCTTAGCCTTACTTAGTCTTGTAGCATGGATGTTAGATACTGCAGGGGATTGAGTTTTTCTTCTAGTTCCAAATCATATGCGTCCTGATTAACAGTAGGAAGGAATCCTCTTGGAAGAATTTCTTTTCATAGTAGTCGAGGTTTGTGGTTTGGTGTCACTTACATCAGTGTCTGTTTCTTGCTTCCCTGATAGTTTAGATCTGTCCCTTAAAACTGAAGTGAGTCTTTCTGCAGTTCTGTGGAAATGCAATGTATGTACAGCCAGTATGTGAAGACTTCTCTGTCCTGCCACTTGTAGCTTCCTGGTGGTGAAATCCTAATGGCATTAGAAGTTTTCCTTTTAAGCTTTTGATGGGATGGTCCTTGTATTTTTGGCAATCTAATCTACTTTTCATTTTTCTGTGGAAGTAGCCTTTTTTTTGGTAGCAGTTGCCTCAGCTAGAATAATTTAAGTGATTCAGGCATTTATAGCAGACTCTCTTGATTCTTTAAGATGACTTTTAGAACTCTTGCTAGGTTTTCAAATGATGATGATGAAAAAAGCAACACCACCCCCCAACACTGCCTCTGCTTTTTTTTGCTCTAAACTGCATGTGCTACAGTTGAAGCAGCTCGGTATGTGCTGGATGTTAGGAGAGCTGCATCTGTATTTATTTGCAGGGTGAGGCTTTTCATAGGGAGCACCTCGTTTGTTTCTATGATGAAAAAAGTCCAAAGGACTTTTTTGAAAATTTGAATCCAAGAACTTCTCCCTAGATAACCATGATGATGTTATAAAGTGTGCGGTAGCCTTTTTTTTTTTTAATCAGGATTAATTCAGAAAGAGCTCAGACATGACCACTCTTCTGCTTAACATGAGGTTATAATGCAGAGGCCTCTCAAGAGTATGATGCCTTTGAGAGGCAAGTTCTTCAGTCTTACTCAAGTGGAAGGTTAAAAGGTTTCTTCCTGCTATCTTGGGAAGTGGGGTATTGCTTTAAATTACTTATGGTATGAATGCATATAGAGGCCATCATTTAAGGTGGTGAGTTAGGTGATTACTGACCTGTAACACTTTTACTGTCTTTATTTCTTTGTGAAATGCATCAGATCAACTTGGGGAATGTTAATGGCAAATGTCAAGATGCTTTCACTTTTTTTTTTTTTGGTAGTGTGAATTAACTTTCACTGTATTGATTTTACAAATGTGGGTCACTTTTTTTTTCCACTATCATTTTAAAAACATGAGAGGAAAAGTATTATCTAGCTAATTTATTACAAAAATCTGAATTGTCATCATTTTAGTTTAACTACAGTCAAGGTAAGTATTTTGTTGCCTGTTTGCCTTAGTTTAAGCCTTAAAGCAACTGGTAAACTATGAGGTCATCAATATGACCATTTTAGAGTTGCTTCCGTGGCACGTTCTGGAACGTCTGAATTTCCTAATACTGGTGTGTATAAATCCTCAGCTTCAGTTGTTGTCAGTTGAATCTACTGCAAACATCTGAAAAATCATTAGGAACTTCTCTTTTCATTTGGCAACTCTGTCCATTTTGACACTGCCACCAGTCTGACTGTCTCAGAGTCGAAGCACAGATTTAACTGTTGCAGCCTCACAGCTCCAAAGAGCACCTTTCTTGGTGTGTGATTAAAAAGCCTCAAGCTTTCTTACCTTGTCATGCTGCTTTATCCCTCCCTCTGGTAGTCCTAATTCACCTCAGTGTTGACTCTGCCATTGCAGCAGGTGCCTGGACTATGGAAGTTGTTAGAAGGTTTTATGAATACATTTAGATACAGTATTGCTAACCAGCTTGCCTTTTCCATGACTTCTCAGAGATCCCTTTCATAAATGGGAGAAAAGTCAGTGTTGAGTCTGGAAAACATTCAGTTTTTACCCGCCTCAGGATTCTGACAGACTGACACTTAAGAAAAAAACCCAAAACCCATGCATGACTGTCAATTTAAGGGAGCTTTAGGTAGAGGCAGGAAATTTCTGGCTGAAAAGGTGTAAAGGGGCAAGCAATAACCACAATTGTTGTTCCTATTAGGAAGCAGAGGTTCTATTTTTCCTGTATCTTGATGACCATTTGGTGGATCCTCACAAGAGTAGACTTGCTACAAATTCACTCTGATCTTAGGAAATATCACATTTTACACCTGTGAGTGATAGTCTGACAGGTTTACTGGAGTCACATTCATCCTTGGGCATGGCTGTTTACTGGAGCCACATTCATCCTTGGGCAGGGCTGTTTCTATGTGGAAGGTCTTCATGGCATTAGAGGACAGGGTTTTTTTGTGTTGAGCTGAAGGACCACCCTTTCCAGTTAACACAAGCATCTCTCTTTTGGGATGCAGGGCTTATGCCAAACATAATTTCTAGATTTGTAGCTTGACTTTGCAGCTCCACTTCCAAGAGCACCCTGCGTCTGCAGATATTCCACGGGTATTCTGTGTCATGAAGGAGTTCTTTCTGCATTTCTATGGATGTACCAGTCCATGCTTTTCCTTCACTTGCTTCAGTGGTGTTGGATGTCTCCATCCTGGGATTGAATCATAGACTAGCAGGTTGGAAGGGGCCTCAAGGATCATCTGGTCCAGCCTTTCTTGGCAAAAGCATGGTCTAGACAAGATGGCCCAGCACTCTGTCCAGCTGAATCTTAAAAGTGTCCAATGTTGGGGAATCCACCAATTCCCTGGGGAGATTAGTCCAATGGCTGATTGTTCTCATTGTGAAAAATTTTCCTCTTGAAATGGAGTTACCTATTCAACTTTGTACTCAGAGGTGGGAACCTATATGAAGCTTACATCTGTCAAGATGGCCTGCAAAGTCTCTTGCTGTCAATTCAGAGACACTACATACAAGTAATGTCTGACAACAGCATTATAACGTTGTATGTTAATGAATAAGATAATGCCAGTTCCTCACTTCTGTGCCTTGTGCTTGCAAGACTTTGTAATTAGAGTACCAGGCAGTTTCTCGAGGCTGGAGGACCTACGTATGACTTGCTTTCATATTTGCACTCTGGAGTGGGATTGAGTTTGGGCTTCCTGTCAGATGCCTAGGGGGTTGAAGTGCTCTGCAGTGGAAGTCTGGTGGACACCTGTCCTCCAGTGCCTCTCCACCTGAAGATAATGTTACCCTGCCTAACTCAGAAAGTTCTAGTTTTGGATTTTCTTCAGTTTCTCAGTGGAGGATCCTTTGTCTGCTTGTTTTGTCTCTTGAGGCAGGATTCCATACAGATCCTGTGTCTGGATTTAGCTACCCCAGCTTGGATGTAGAATGGCTTTTGTTGAATGAAAGACTTAGTTTCTTTGCTGTGAGAGATGTTCTCATTGTCAAAACAAAATCTGTACCAGAGAGAACCTTTATTCAAGTAGACTTGGTACTGTATCTGGTGTTAGTTCAGGTCCGGGATATTGAGATATTTACTTGGACTTGAAGAATTGGGGTTTGTCCAGTAATTCTGTCAAAAGTACATCTGTTGGTTATTTCTGTACCTCTTCTGAGAGCTCACTGGTGTTCTCACCCTTGTAATTCAAACTATGAGTCTTGGTCAAAGCACCCCCCTTTCCCTAGGATATCTAACAAAGGTGGAGTTTAAATTGAGCATTTACATGTCTTGTGATTACTCATTTTGGGCATGTGCATGCTGGTCCATAGTACTTATGCCAGTGTAGGTGGCTTTTCTCATTGCTTTCCAGTAACGAGGTGTCTTTGGATGTGTGCATTTCATGTCCATCTCCTACTTGCTTTCACTTCATCCTTGCAGTGTTTAATGTCTCCCTTTGAATGACATGTTGAGAAAAACTGAGTATAGAGGGGCTTGCATTAGCTTCTGTGAGGGCATCAACTTGCGTTCCTGCTTTCATTTAGCAGTACTTGTAGCTAGTTGAAATGCTTACGGCTTACTGTCACCCAGATTGAATAAGCGCATGGATTACATATCTCAAAAGAGTCAATTTACTTCTGATTCTTTGCCATTTTATGAAATAGTGATCATGTGTCTCTGGAGCTCAGTAGAGCTCAAACATTTAATGTATTGATAGCTTTCTTGCTGATAAAGGCAGCTTTGCACATGTTTAAAAATTCATTGAGGGAGAATGCATATTTTTTTGATCATAAGTGCAGATGTTATCCAAAAATGTTTTCACAGAGATTGTACCATTATTTTAAGCTTTCTAGCTTGCATTTGTATGCACGTCCTTAATTGAATATTTGCAAGAGGCAGTTGCAGTTGCACTCTACCTTGCCCTTTTCTTTAGCTCTCTGGCCCCACCAGCAGTGATGTCTTTTGAAGTAAGGGGGAAACTAGACTGCAGGTCTGTCTTCTACCAGCTTTCTTCCAGAAATTAGATCCCTTTGCTCTGCAGAAAATTTTTTAATGTGTCTGCAATTGGAAGATGCAGCCAGAAATGTTGACTTCATGTTCTTTGCTAAAAGCTTTAATAGAAACTGGCTGACAGTATGCTCAAGGAAATGGTACCATGACGATATTGTCCTAAATGTAATCTTTGAGTTGCTTGTGTGTTGTTTTCTTTAACATTATTCCTCAAAAAATAGGTTCATTGTTCTGTGGAAAGTGGCAGCTTATGCTTTTGTCTGCCTCACAGTAGGGAGAAAGAATAGAATGTGGAAGTAAGATTATAGCAGGAATCTTACATTATTTTTCCTAGAAACTTTTTTTTCTTTTTTTTTTCATAAGGTGACTTAAATTAAGAGCAAACTGTTCACTAGGTTACTTCTCACAAGTGGGATCTATACCACCTGATTATAAGTTTGAAAAATCTAGTGAAAATCTACATTAAATAATTTAGATTCACAGGGAAAATGTTATAACTCATAAAATTTTGGAGCAAGGGGCTATTATGATGATCTACTAAATCTGGCTTTATAAAGTCAGTGACTTAATTTGAGTTGAGTTGAAGAGCTGACTTTTTATGTACACATTTTCTTATAAAAGTTGTATAAAAATTAAAATGCAGAAAAATGAACATTAACATGACAAGGGTATTTTTAATAACTTACTGTCTTCCAAAGATCATTAGTTATTCTAAAAGTTTTTCTGTGCCAGCATAAAACACTTTTGCTGTCCTGTCTGTGATTTGCTACTATTTATCTAGTTTTAGTCATGTTGTCAACTGTCTGTTTGTATTGAATAAGGCTAATATGGGTATTCATGTGAACTGATACTCAGTGTTGGAAATTCACCACTGCTTACCTTGACATGACAGTGGCTTTTAAGTTGTTCATCAACAACTACTGATAAATAAAAATATGTGTATCTGACTGGATAAAGAGACCTAAGCAACTTGGTTGAATTTCATAGCTGACCCTGCTCTGAGCAGGAGGTCAGGCTGGAGACCTCCTGAGATCCCTTCCAGTCTGGCTCATTCTGTGATACTTGTGTGTATATACATGTTTGAGTGTATAAATGTGTGTGTAAAATTTATGTATAATTTATAAAGATACAGTGAGTTATTTCAGATATAGCTATAATAAATTTTTGTTCTGCTGGTTTTCTTTGCCCAGTCTGCCACTAAGAAACCTCGGAAGTCTCCAGCAGACAAGGGTCGTTCTGAATCTGGAGCTAGAGGAGCAAGTCGTGGAAGAGCTAATGGCCACCCTCAGCAGAATGGAGAAGGGGACCCTGTCACTTTGTTTGAGGTGGTTAAGCTGGGAAAGAGTGCTATGCAGGTAAAATAACTAACTGTGTTACCCCTTCATAATTCAGCATATCCTGACTGTAGGATTTCAGTCTAAGCTACGCTTTTGTAAACAATTGTATTTTTTCATAACCTGTATTGGTCCAGTAGACTGTCTGTGTATGATAAAGTAAGGGACAGAATGTGCTTTGGTTGAGTTGATACTTCTGAAAGACAAGAGACAGATCAGAAAGTCATGTATTTCAAATTCCCAATTATTTTGTTCATTACTTCCAAATTGAAAATACATGTTAGTATTAAGCAGTCCATTAAAGAATATCTGGTAATAAGTTTTATATGAGGAAAAAGTATATGATATTAGTGATGGATCCAAGGCTTTTTTTGTTTGCTTGTTTTTTCATAAATACCTGCTGACACAAGCAGTTTTGAGTACTTTGCACTGCAGCTTGCATTGTTCTTTCTGTCCCCACCAGAGCAGCAGATGAACACTAAACTACTTGCCTAGACTTCCTCTGTGCCTGAGGGACAAAGATGGACACATCCTGAAGGCAAATTTTTCATTGTAAAATAAGTATCTAAGATAGTTGTAGTGAGTCGCCTCTGGAAGTGTTTCTTACTCCTTTATGTTTGGATCAATTTCAGAGGTCTTACAGGATCTATTGGGCCAGATGAGTCCCCACCTCAAGAACTTCTATAGATGGTTGGTTTTGACAGTACTTACATGCTTTTAGTAAGCTACTGTGCTGTAGTTATTGTTTTTGGCACTCAAATGAGAAACAATGGGCCCAAAACACTTCATCTGGTGCAGTGCAAAGCCTACAGTCATTCCTACCAAAGGATTGTTTGAGGAAACCTCCTTTACTTTGCGTTTCAACAAAACAGGACTCATGCAATATCAGTTGCTTTGTTTTGACTTTGTGGTGCTAACTAACATGAGGAAATTACAAATTAGGAAAATTAGGGGCCAAGTCCCATTTTCAGTATTACTTTTAGTGTAGCTAGAAGCTAAGTCTAATTAACTCCCAAAGGGATCTAGCCTTCCAAATGAGTGAAAGTCGTTGAAAATTTTCTCTCAGTCTCAAATCTGTGGAAGGTCTGAGATGTAATTTAAAGAAGTAATAAACAGGAAGAAAATGAGAATTTTTATTCTTCATAGTTGCTGTATTTACAGTTATTCAGGATTGACCCTTCTTATCTAATAGGTGAAGACAGAACAAATTTACTCCTAATAAAGCTACAGATTCCTTGTGCCTCTTCTTCCTAAATGTTTTAAGTCAGGGCTTCGAACTTTGCTCAGTTTTCAACGCTTTTTCAAATTTTGTTTTTGGCAGGATTTGAGGAAACATCTGGAGTCTATTTTCTGGTTTTACTGTGGTACAGAACATACAATAAATATGCTTTATGTAGTATGTTTGTCTTAGAGCTATTGATATTTGCAGGAGCCAAAGTAAAAGGAATGAGTGATTGCTTTGATATTTGATGACTCTGTGTGTGTGTGGAATTGACTTTGATACATTTCATGTATTTCAAAAGAGATGCCATCAGAAGTCTTCTGCAGATGAAATTCTAAAAAGAAATTGTCTGCATGTTTGTATTAAGAAACCTTTGGAATTCAAATATGAAGGAATTTTTTTGAGAAATTTAGTGTTTGTATGTGCATATATAGATGGGTATGTGTCTGTATATTTGTATATATATACATGTGCATATATATATGTGCATGCACATGCTTAAAATTTGTCCAGTGTACATATATGAGAAAGAAATAGACAGCACATTTTAAGCAGTGGAGAAATGATATGCAAATAGGCTGGGATGCAAACAGGCATAAATGACTTGAGCTGTAATTTCAAGAGTATGTGTCACTTGTGCACCTTTGGAAATTTTACTACTGGTAAAAATATTCCCCCCCCAGAAAGAAAGACAGACACCTATAGTGGGAAAGAGGCTGAAATCAAAATGTGATTTAATATTTTTAACTTGCACTTCTGGACTACAATCTCATGTGAAACCAACGTTCTGTAAACCAAACTTATTAGAGTCTTTATACTTTTCTTTTTCCATAATAGCGTAGGGATTTTGATGTGGCAATTAGGAATACTTGGCATTTTTGTTTTTCATAGTTTCATTGCAGGGTTTTTTGTGGCCAATTTTAGCAATTTTGTCAGTACTGTGAATTTTCAGACAAGTGCCATATATTTATATTTGTTAGAACCTATTATTTCTCAATACTTAGTTCTTTCCCTGTAATATGAACCAACGTTTTTCTATAACACTATTAAGTTTTCTTCCAGCAATGAAAACCCAGAAAAATTAAATTGATAGATTCTGAGATTACACAGGAATCACATGCTTTCATTTCTGATTTATCTGCTCCTGCTGTTTGCTCTCAGGATGCATTTCAGTTGTTAGTTTTTTCTGGCTTTGCGTTGCCAACTCATGGAAGTCTGTAGCTGAATTCAAATTTAAGTTTGTCCTCTATTTTCATTCTCATAGCAGGATTCATTTACTACTTCTCTTCAAGCTTATTGCTGTTTGATTCTTCCAGGGAAACAAGGTTAGGTTAATATTTTGTATTTCAAGTATACATAGTTTCAGAGCTGCTCCTTGCATATAAATCTTTGCCTCTCTTACGAAGTGCTAGTTGTGTCAGTGTTAGGTCTCATTTGAACTATATAAATCAATTTGATACCCACATTAAGTTGGTATCAGATTGTTGTCACCGTTTTTTAATTTGCTCTGTAACCTTTTGTAGCTAGTTGCTTCAGAAGTTTTTCTGTCAGCAGCTCTCTGTGTATGAAGCGTGATATGACCTGCTGCTCATGTTTTCTGCAGGTACAGTCCATTAAGGCTGTTCATAGAGCTTTTTCAGGCTCTGCTTTTTTTTTTCTTAGGCAAACATGATACTCTTCCACTTTTTATCATTTGTCTATTTCATTTATTTATTTTTTCCTTGAATGATTTTATGGAGACAGCTATACCCACTCTATTTCCCCACTCTAAACCTCCACAGGCGGAACAGACTATATCACCATTTCTCATGTGCTGAACTGCCTGAGTTTACACTGATGGGAATGAAGGGTGTGGGTGAACTTCCACTGCTCCAGCTGAGCCCCCAGTACAGAGGCTGACTTGTAGCTTAAATCTTCATAGGCACTTCTGCATTGGTCTCTGACCCTGGGTTAAGCTGGCAGTGAAATAAAGAGCGTGTGATGATGTCAAATTTTGTTTAGGCCTCAGTCTGAAAATTTCTCATGAGTAAATTATGACCAATAAGCTCTAATGAAGTTTGTACTTCTGTGTTGGTCAAACTAAGCATAGAAGTGTTTTGCTTTCTTGTGTGCAAAGGGGATTTCTGCCTCCCCCAGAATATCAGAGAGAATAATCAGTAATTGTAAGAGGAGTTAAATACCAAAACATGAACAGATCTACAGCTTGATTACTCTGTAATATTATGTGTATTACAAGTTACCCTTAACTGAAGTTAGCAGTTCACTACAGATTAGGTGCTGATTTTGAAAAAAAATATTTGACCCCTCTGCTTATGCTCAGTAATAAAAGTAATCTTGGTGTCGGTTAGACATGGTTCAGAGTAAATATGACTCCTTTATATACCAACAAGCATTTTAGGATATGTATCGAAAGAAAGCTTTCTAGTATGTTGAAATGGAATTTTTCATTGTGCCACCAGTTCTTTTTTGTCTCTCCAGAAATCGAGAATGTGTGTGGTTCCTCACTGTTCTTGTCTGCACACCTTGGCATGCATGGATTTGGGTCCTTTAAGGTTCCCTCCCTGTTCAAGTAAAGCTGTATTTGTAGCACTGCTTACCCTGTCATGAGAGGAAGGTTTTTTTATTTCTTGTGATTCAGTTCCTCAGATTTTTGTCATCTTTGTACCTACGGGGCTTATGTTGGCAAGTTGTGATTCTTGCTCACAGTACTACACTGGCTAGAAAGTTTGAGTATCAGAGCAGGAACAGCATGAAACCTTTTTTCCCTTCAGTTGCCTATCTGATAGGATTAAAAATGTTTCGTTAATATTAATTTAAAATATTTCTGAAATGTTAACAATATTTTCAATATTCTTTTCAATATTATACTGATTTTTCAGTATTTATCCACCTGTCTATTGCAGGCTGAGGTGCAAAAGTAAAGGGTATGCATCCTTGTAATTACATGTTTGATCTGTTGGAAATAATATGAAAGAGGTAAGGGAAACACTCTCACCACTTTCAGCAGTGGTCGTTTTTTGTTCTTTCAGTGGTAGCATCTTTACTGGTGTGGTTGCCAGTTCCTTTTATCATAACATATTGGGTTTGGATGATGTTTAGTCATCAACATCTGTATCTGAAATTGTTTTCTGATTGAAATTCCTAGTACGTCCAGTATCTTTTTCTGTCACTTTGAGATTTGATGATCTGTACAAGAAATGCAAGATAGCCAGTTCTTTCAAAGAGCTGATATGTCTTCATGCATCTTGTTAATATGGCATATCCTGTATAATTTCAGTAATTTTTGTATTTTCATACCATTTAGGACAAAAATAGACCATTATGGTCTGTATACTACCTCCCTGCATAGCTCAGACCATGGAATTACACCCATTCCTGTATTAAGCCAAGAGCTTCTTTTACAACCTGCATTTGTTTATAGGTATAGTGGTATTGGTTTCAGTTAAGTAGAAGTTGCGGGGGGCCAACCTTAGCAACTGTAGAGGCAGAGCCAAAGTTGTGAACATCGTCGTTCTTCCTCAGGTCTCGCTGTAGTAGCTGCTTCCTTGTCCTGGCAGTCACAGGTACCTTGGTCATTGCAGCGAGGAGCTGGGCTGGTGAATGTGGAGCAGGAGGTGGCACTGGCCTTGCAGAAGGCATCTGGTGCCCCCCCCCCCCCCCCCGAGAGCGAGGCTGCTCCTTTGGCTGACTTCTCCCAGGGAAGGAAGTTGATAGTAGAGCAAGCCGCAGTGACTGCTCAGTTTTATTAGCTGGTTCCTAACACATTGGGCATGGATTAAGCTTTGCTTTGCTTACTTCTCTCAACTCCCTGGAATTTTATCTCACAATTATTTTAATCACGTAATCATTATGCAGTATAGGTAATCTCAATGTTCCTTAGTCCTTCCAGTGGTTCTGGTTAGAAAGACTTGTTACATGCATGCTTTAATCCTGCATAAACCGAGGCTGCTGTTGAAAAGATTGGTCCCACCTTTTCCCATACCTACAGCTGATGGTTTTTTACACTTTTCTTGTGTGTTTTGTAGTCACACCAAGAAATAGATTTAACTGGAACCTGATATGTTGGTGGATTTTTTTCAGCTGGATCAGCTTCCTGATTCAGCTCATTTCTGGCAGCAGCTCACACTTACTCTTGATTAGAATGACGGTATAACTGTCACCATATCTACCTTAATTAGGAGGAATTACATATATATTTTTACATATATACTTGAGCTTAAAAACATCAGAGCAGCTGTAACTGGATCACACCAAAAGTCCAATATCCTGTCTCTGACAACAGCAATTAAGAAAGAGAGTAAGAAGGCAAAAATGTATTTTGGGAATTCTCCCTACCTGTGACTGTTTGCAGCTCAGGGTGAATATGGTGTCTGTCTTCTCAGTCGCCTCAATGGCTTTCTCTTCCCTGAGTTTGTCTCTTCTACCTACTAGAAGTCCTCTTTGCTGGATAGTGTCTCTGAGTCTACCTCAGCTATTTCTGGGAGTGAAGGTCTTTGAAGAGTAACAATATACAGACATACGATATTAAGTATTATCCATGGTTTTTGTATTAAAGGCCTGTTTTAGTTTAATTGTCCTTTGTTGTATTTTAACAATGCTGTATTCTCTGACTTGAAGGATGGGTAATAACTTTGGGTTTCCCCAAAGTGTCTCAAAAACTCCTTGGGAGTTTAAGCATGCATTCTCTAAAGTTTACAGGGTAAAATAACTGCAACTATTATTGACATTTAAACTAGTATTTCATTTTCATACTGCTAGATGGATTTCTTCTGCAGCCTAATCTTGCTTTGCCTTTGGTTGTATGCTACTGAACTAAAAGAAAAACAAAATCAAAACTAGGTACATGTTTTCACGCTTGTTATACCAGGAACAAGTTAGCCATCAGATGAACCATTAATTAATTAGAAGGGTATCCCTTAATACCAAATGAATTTTTCTGCAGTCGTCACACAAGACTTCTTTTCCCTTGTGATGTAATAAGATGTAGGATGATTTTCCTGTTAATGTGAACACATGTGCCAGTAGTGCAGTGTGTCAAAGCATTTGTACCTGAAAATACCCATTACACTTACCGCTGGAGAAGTCTCTTGCTCTCCAGAATGTCATCATTTTTTTAAGTGTCTGGGCTGATCTGTGAACCCTTTACAAATTGTGCTAGCAAAGGAACTTGAATTGTGTTTTTTAATAAATTGATGGGGGGTCTCTTACTGGAATAATTGATTTTGTTTCTGCACTCCTCTAAGGATTTTTTAATTCTCATGTTCAACGTATATGAGTAGTTTTGATGCTTTGTAGCATCTCAGAACCATTTGTGCCCATGATTGGCCCAGCTTAAACAGACACAGCCCCTTGGAAATTGTGAGAGATTAGCACCTATAAAAATTCTGTACCACAGTAGAAAATCTACTTGGTATGAGGCCGTTGGATGGTCCACCCATCGTTTCTGAGGACTCAGGCGAGGAAATGCAGCTCTGAGCAGTGCGGATCTGCTGTGGCAAGAGTGCTGGTCTTCAGTAGTTCCTATGATTTTAATCCACTTGAAAGAAGGCTTTTCAGAAAGTGCTTGCTAGGTGTTAGTAAAGTGTGAACTCCTTTGTAATTTAAAATGACCATCTTTTGAGGAAAAAGAATAAATGGCAGCTTCTCAATCTACAATTCTTACTTATCAACCTTATACTAGGTTTTTCAATGAGTGTATATTAGACTTACTGCCTGCTATTTGGAATGCAACCAGTCATCTTCAAGTCTAATGCACAGTCTTAAATTGCACATACTTTGACGTGTTAGGAACTACCTTCTCCTCAGTACCTGTCTGTGTAATTACTTCAGGCTTCACAAAATTTAACCTTAAAAGACTTTTATTCTTTTAAAAAAAACCCGCACAGATTCACTTAAAAATACCTTTCACACAGAGCATTATAGGCCTTTCACTTCTTGCCTTTCTTTCCCTGTGTTCCTATTTTCAGTGTACTCTAAGTTCTTCTCACTGTCTGTTAAAGCATATTTTCTAGCTTTTATCTTCTCTTTGGGCTGTTCTTTATACAGATAATTAAAATCTTTAATTTCACTGTGCATTCCTCTTTTGTTTTAACAAGCTTCAAATTTCATTTAAGTAACTGGGTTTTTGGCAGAAGATATACTATAAGCTTTGATTTTGGTTTTTTTTTCCTACCTCTAATGTAAACATGCTGCGCACCCATTCTAGAGTCATTTTTTTTTTCTGTCATATTCACTGCAAATGAAGCATGTCCAGGATCAGTTGTATGAAATGGCAAATTATTTAAATGTTCTTTATATTTGATTTGCCTTGGTTTACAGTTGACTACACTTGAACATGCACTTTGTATGTAACGTCATTTGTTTTCACTTTGTGTCAGTAGCCCTGCTGCCAGATTGTTACTTAATTTAAATTGTGAAATAGCTTTTTTTGAAAAAAACTTTTGTTAATATTTAGTGGGACTGTGCTAATTTACACGAGCTGGCAAGGTATCATCTGCAGTTAGTCCCTTGGGTTCCTCCAGTACTTAATGCTCCTAAATGTAGTAATGTTCTTGCATCGAAGGAGTATGAAATGGATTCATAGCCGTAAAGCCTCCAGGAGGTAATAAGATAACTAGCTTCATTATTTCATTCATTGCATCAGACTTTCGCTTTTACTGGCAATCTGAGCTGCTGTTTCTCTTCAATACTATAAAATGTTCGTATTTATCTTTTAGCAGACTTTGAGATGTGAAGGACAATATATCTGCAAGTCTCTGTGATTGATTTTAAGTTGTTTACTCAGGCTATGGATCTATTCTGTTGCTTGCTTGACTTTATATAAGTTCCTTATTTCTATAGAGTTTCCTGTTTGGCATATTCTTCAAATTATGCTGCATGGTAGTTCTTAAAACAGATTCACCAGAGAGTTAATTTCTGTGAGATTCTCTTGAAAGCTGTTACGGGCTTTTGAAAATCTCTGTACTGACTATGTATTTGTGCTATACATCATCTACCATTTGCAGAAGACCTTGATGTTTCACTCATTTGTTGTAAGAATAGAAGCGTTTTCACATTAAAAAAAAATGCTGAAGTCTCATTTTTGTAACGTGTACTTGTATGGGCCTGTTACACCAACTGACCCAGAGATGTGGTGCATCTATGTGTATATATATCTATATATATGTACATATATATGTGTGTATGTGTATATGCATGAATAGCTGGGTTTTGACAGCAGGGAGTGAAAGAGGGTCATGTGGGTGTTACTGGAGTAGTCTTGAGGTTTTATGTAACTGAGCTACATAATTTTTTACTTTGCTTAAAATTTAGTTCTAATACTCCTTGCCTTATTCCAATCTGGTAAAGAAGATGAGAAGCTACAGAGTTTTTTGCGCAATTTCTCATTTGCTGTGCTTTATAACCTTGTTGTCAAGGGAGCCTTTTCCTTCTGCACGTGCATTGAATTTGGTGAATCCCAAAAGCATGGATTTCCTGCACCTGGGCAGAGTGCTGTAGCACATGTACTGTACATCTTGTGCTTCCCAGGAATGCTGAATTTATCATGTTTTTCATGCACAGCATGCAAGTGCACATTTCCTATAGTAAATCCATGCTCTCTGCTGCATCTGAAGGTAAAAAACTTCTGGAAGCAGATGGGTACCACCAGAACGACTCATGCAGTCTACTCCTACCATCTTTTGTAAGTGTTTTGCAGAAGTAGGCAACAAGACTCTTGTGGGGATGAATTCTTCTGGTGGATGGAGCCCACTTGTAGCTACCTCCTTTCCAAAGGGCTAACTGGTCCTTCCCTCCTCCTGTTACCACATGTGCCTTCACTGCAATATCAATTCTGTGTTTGGGACAGATGACAGAGAGGGGGCAGGGCAGGATATCTCTGGCAAGATGGTGGCCATATGTGGGTTGTTGCCCTGAGTTTGCTCTTTGCTTATGTTTGAGAAGCTCTTGAAAATGGGGTGACTGCATGGAGGCTGCTAATAGGATAAAATCATTCTGGAGGGTTTTCTGTAACCTGTGCACTGTTGGTTAGAAATCTTTGTTTTTAATAGGAGTCTTTCCCTCTGTGCATGTTTATGCAAAATAATTCCTTTTCTGGCAATGATTGCTTGTTGCACCATTTGCTACACTATTGCCTGTTTGATTTCTTTTTCACTTGTATTCGACCTTTTTTCTGGTGTTTGGATTACTGCTGATTTTTCTTGGTTCAATTGATACTTGTCTCTATTTTAGGTCTGATGTGTATAATTTTTTTTTTTTTCATCCTAGTGTTTTCACTTTTTATAGCTCTTTTCTGTTACATCAAAAGTCAACAGTTTAAGTTCCAACTGTTGTAGCATATGTAGTCTGGCTTCATTATCTCCTGTTGCCTTAAACTGTAATCTCTAAAAAAATTTACCAACAAGCATGCCAAATGTGCATGAGGAGTTGAATGATGCAGATCTGTGGGTGTTATTTTGATTTTGATACACTGAAAATACCCCTCTCGTTTTTAGGGATTAGTGAATACAATTTGTGTGACTCTGTACTGATGTTGACAGGTCAGGTACCTGTACGTGACTTGTTACCCTAAGCTCCTCAGACAATCAGTGGAGATCTCCTTAGTGTAATCATGAGCATTTTTAAGAAGAAGCCATCTCGTCTCACTGTGCATACCTGCTCTAGACAGATGAATTATGCTGACAAATCCACTGACAATATATTGACTATATATATGTATGCATGTGTGCACACACATACACACTATGTTGAATATAAAGGGAGTGACTACCTTGTGTGACTACACAGGCCGTGCATGTGAAGTTAGGTAAAATGAATCCTACCCAAACATTCAAAATTTTAGTTAAAGCTTTGTCAATCCTCTGCTAGGTCCAGACGACACAGGAGGCAGTCTTTGCCTGCTATCCCTGCTCAGAACCTTCGCTCTGATTTTGCTGCTTTCTTTATCTACCGCTGCCACTAAAGACTCTGCGTTGCCTCAAGTCTGGTCCGTGAGTCTTGAGATCAGCTGCTTGTCTTTATTTTTTTGTGAATTGCATTATGATTCTGAGTTGAAAATACAAGTACTATACTAGATAGGACAGAGTGGGCCCTTAGTGCTCAAGGACATAGTATGTGCCTCACAATTCTTTTTGTATGAAGAGACAAAACGTATCAGAAGGGAGATGAGCTGCACTGATGCTATGGTTTTAAGGCAGTGCTGCAAAAATCAATTAAATAATAGTTTAAAAGAAGCAGAAACAAAATTGAAAGATATTCCTGCAGGTGTCTCCCCTCTACTCCCCCTTTTTTTTAGTCCAGATGGGTTCACTCATAATATTTATAGTACAGTTTAGAAACAGTTGCAGTGGTACAGCTGAAGGGGCAGTATGTTGTAGCAAGAAACAGGAGTAAGACTGAATGTGGAAAGGAGTCTCTCAGGCCAGCCTTGCTTGTACAGGGAATGTTTTATGTGAAGCCAGACTGTGGGCAATACACAGATGCTGGTGAACTAGTTATTAAGACTCAGGAAAAGCATCTGAGATTTCTCAGGCTCAGGGAAGAATATAGTAGACTTCAGAAACCGGTAAGAGATGTGTGACAAGAGTGAGCAAAGATAAAGACATGGAAGTATTTCTGTGCAAGCCACATGGCACAGAGTAGGTTTATTCTACCTGAAAGAAGGTGACCAGACAGAAGCATGGAAAATACAAATAGGGGTTTGAAGTTTGTTTCCTCATCTTCCATAAGAGTTAGGTCACATCAAATAGATCTAGCAATTGGCAAGTTTAAAACAACACAATTATTCTTTTTTTGCAGTGAATAATTAACCGTTGAGAAACACTGCTGCAAGGTGATGTAGGTATAAAACTTTCTGGTTTAGGCAGACACATTCATGAGAGAAGAAATATGCTAGGGTCTTAAGGGTCTGGGAGAGTAACTTGGAAGTATCAGTGTATTCTTGCCCTGTTCTTATGCTTTTCCCTATATCTATAAGCCCTGTTGTGCAGGTGAACCTGTGGTCTGACCCAGCACAGCTGCTATTTTCTTCAGTGAAAAAAATAGCTGCTGGCAAGTGCATGTTGTTCTCATATCTACAGTAATACAGCTGTTCAAACAAATCTTTTAAGTTGGTAGTACACCAGCAGTCTGGTCATTAAGTTTTGTCAATATTTGGTTTAGTAAATAATTTTTACATTTGGCTACCTTTGATTTTTATAGGCCTTGGAGAATTCTGCTGATTAGTTGAAATGATTGATACTTACAGGAACAGGTCTAAATTAATTATGAAATAACAGTGAAGCATTCTAGATAACTGGTTTTGTGCTGCTGCTTCATTTTTCCTCAACTTGTGTTAAGATTAATTAGAGGCCAAGACTTCCTTTTTCATTTCATCTAAGTAACAGATGGACCTCTTCCTAAGATTGCTTCTCCTACTGGGCATGCATGTGTGTGTGTATTAGTAGACAAAACCTGTAAAAATTTAGTTTCCTGGCAAACTGAATGTTTAGAGATTCATGCTGATTGTTGAGTAACATGGTAATACTGGTAAGTCTCATCCTGTCTTGGGTTAAGAACAAGTATAGGGATCTGTGTTAAACATGGAGTGTTTTGGCTCAGTTCAGAGTTGTGTATGTCTCTAGTACATACACAACTGTTTTGCTGCTTCCCTTTTCTTATACATTTGCTAAGGTCCCACTGGTGATCAGGGGAGTTTGCACTTGGATAAGCTAGAAACTGCAGAGGGATTTTTCAAGATCCTATCCTTATATCTACTAGTTTAGCAAGAGGCCAAATTTTTTAAGAGGTTGAATTGTTTGGATTTTGTCTTTTCTGTTAATTCATTTTCATCACGGCTGCATGGGGATGTTGGTGGTGGTGTGTGTCTATTTAGGAATTTTTTAATTAATTTTATAGAAATTCATTGTAAACCTGAACTCTCCGAGATAAAATAATCCATTTGCAAGGTGTGTTCTGATAGCATAATCAGGCTTCTCTTAATGAATGCTGCCACATGTATGGAACAGTAAAGATTTCTTTTTTTTCCTCATAAAATAAGTAAAATGTAATAATAAAATAAGTAAAACATAGTATTTGATTACATTAAATATACATAATTCCTTACCTTCAATGTTTATGTAGCTGAGGAACTTGGAATACTGTATTTTAGTGACATGAAAGGAAGCCATACTTGTCTTCCTTAAGCATGAAGCAGGCTGAAGAAGGACCTCGCACAACCCTCTTGCTTTTCTAGAAGAGTTTTTAAACTTTTACATAGTTCTTTTGTTTGGTTTGTCCTCATTGCTTCATTTTACCTACATCTGGAGTTTTAAAAGTTGTGGATCTGCGCAGCTCTGATAGGTTTCTGTAGTCAGAACTGTAGGGTAAAGTATCTGTATGGGAAGCAGCTATAGGCTTTGCCACATTTCCTTTCAGCTGATGTATATCTGCCATTAACTCTTTCTGATGCTGTGATTGCACTTTCATTTTGATTGGCAAAATTCATTTAGTGCCCTTTCTTATCAAGCTACTGAGGCACATTTTCTGTCCCTGGAGATTAATGTATGACCAATGACAAACGTTTTTGACACCTGTATGCTTTCTGTCCTCCTCCCTGATATTATTCATAATAATGACTGTGTGCTATGCCTGTGTATCAGTGATTATAAAAATATCTCCTGGCTACTTATAGTTCTGAGTGCAGTTTGAAACTGTGACTCAGCTTCATATACTGTGATTCAGGTGGCTTATTGACTCCTAAACACTGTAAGACCAACTTCTGTGTATTATTTTTATTTACCAAGTACTCCTCATTGCATTCTGTCTTCCTGAACTATGTACAGTGTTTCTGAATGACCGATACACTACTTTGGCCTTTATAAATTCTGAGATGTTCACTATGCAATATAAATCCAGTTTTTATCCCAAAGTGTTTCTACTCATCAGTTTTCTGGCAATATATGTTGGTCATTCTGAATGGAATCACAGTGTTTGTTTTTTCAACACAATTTCAAAACTGGATAAATACTGTAAGTAGAGTTTTGAGGAATTACAGTAATTTCAATTTGAATTTGTGTTTATACATTTTATAATACCAGGAAACGATCCATAGAGTTCTGTTCTCCAACAATATTTGTTCTGTCTCCACCCTGAGAGAAGGTGTATAGAATTCTGAATTTGTACACATGTATAATTATGCAAAATAAATGCTCAGTTATAAAATTATATTCTGAAAAGAATAAGTCATTTGCCTTTAATAAAACACTTTTTAAGAGTCTCTGATAAGTATTCTTTTTTTCTTGACAGTCTGTGGTGGACGACTGGATTGAATCATATAAACAAGACAGGGACATAGCACTTCTGGATTTAATCAACTTCTTTATCCAGTGTTCAGGATGTCGAGGTACAGAACGTTGGAAACAAGTTGTATAGAATAAATCTGACAGTCATACAAACATGTATTAGTGCAAATGCTGGTAAAGATGTGGGAGACACATGGATTGGTACTCCTCATATGTATGGTTTATATAGAAATATTGTCTACATTCAAGAATAATTTTATTTAAAGCTTGTTTGTCAAGGGCCTACGCTTTCTTTTTCTCACTTTCCTGTCATCATCCTAAAGTGCACAAATCCTCACAGAGGCACTCTATTCGTCAGCAAAAGGACACAAAAGATCTGTTAATCAAGGTAGGCGTATCTTTACTTCCCCTTCCTGTTCCTTCCCCTTTTTATTACAAGAATTAGTAGGTGTAGCTATACCCTAACTTTGCTATTTTTTCTTTCTTTCTAGGAAAATGATGGGTTTTTTAATCTGAAGAGGAAGGGATCAGGCTTCAGTTGACTTTGATTAGCAAGAAAGATTTCTTCTGGATGAAGCACCAATCTTATTTCTTCTTCTGTAACACTTTATCAAGTCAGCATCAAGTGGCCTGCCTTTTATATCCTGTTTAAGCAGTCTCCATTACCAGGCATGTGGCAGTCAGTCTTTCTAGCATTCTGTTGCCACACTGTACCTTCTAATGAATTTTTCATGTATTGTCATCTTTCAGTTAACTCAGCCTTGAAAATAGAGAATGATAGAGCTCTGCTCTCTCTGTAGCACCCAGAACCAAGCTATTTACTGTTTCCTGATGCTTCCTATAATTTGCTTTGAGTAGAGTTGAAAATAACCCACAATTAAGAAAGTCTTCATTTTGTAACTGATATGGGAATATACCTTTAGACATCAGATGATCTGGGTAGAAGTCCCTTTTCTTCCTTCTTAAGTGTAAGGTGAAGTCCCAAGTACAGCATCAGAGAAATGTGAGCCGTCAGCAGCTTCAGCAACCCTTTTTCATAGCTTAAGGAAATAAACTTATTTTGTGGATGACATGAAAGACTGAAGCTCTGGAAGCATTCTGTGAAAGGGCTGAAGCTTATTAGGGTTTAGATCACTGGCCTGTGTCAATGTCTGTACTGTTCACACAGATTCCCTAAAATATTTTTCGGATTTATTTGGCAGCTTATGTGAAAGTAGTTGTGTCCTGTTTGCCTTTTTTTTAACACTCTTCTAAAGGTGCATGTGAAAAAAAACAACCCACAAGCTTCTTTCTAAGAATTTGGGCTGCATTAAACCAAAGGGAACATTGGCCATATGTTTTTATTCTTGTTGATGCAAGCTTTTGGTGGAGGCATGTCATAAATATCTTCATTCCCCTGCTGCTCTCTAATTTCTACTTCCTTTCGTTCTCCTTGTTAGAGAAAGTAGCAGTCTTATAATTTCAGAAGATTTGTATTTTTTAAACCTCTTGTTACTGACTGATGCAGGCTGAATGCCCACTGTCAACCATATGCTGCTGAAGCAATTGCTTCCCAGAAAAGCTTTCTGTTATTGGCTGTGAAGCAGCAGCGCTTCAAGTGGCTGGTGTCATTGACTTTTTTTTTTTTTTTTTTTGAAAAGGTGAGTTTCTATCCATTTTCAGTACTCTGCTTTGTACCCTCAGGGATGTATAGTGCTTTAGTAGCCTTCTGGTCCTGAACAGCAATGATAGGAGGAAGGAAGCACAAATGACTTATCCCCTGAGTTTATAGTGTGTGGGGATTTATTTCTGTGGTGGAATTTTTGCAGTGAGTACAGTAACAGCTGTAAAACAGGGTTAAAATCCTGGCAGACAGTTCTGTTCTTTCCAATTTCCAGTAACATGCCTGTTTTCTAGAATCATTAAAAACTTGAGAGTGGATTTTATTGATAGTCCACTTAGGGTAAAATGCATACTAAACTGTCCTTAATGGAAATGGGGTATGGAAATCTGGGGATGTTCTGTATTTTGTGAGTAAGACTAAGTTTCTTTTTCATGGGAAGATTATATGCTCTATTAGGACATTTTTATTTCCCTTTAAAGATTTTGTTGACATTCTTGTTTGTTTCCATTTCTGATAAAAAACAGCTCCTCGTGAATGTCAATGGCTGCTTTATCTTCCTTAATGTTCCTTAATTTTCTTCTTTTCAGTTTGCTCTACTAACACTGTCTCGGATTCTCTGGCCTTCTTTCCCAATGCTGGATCTAAATGCTTACTGATAATATATCTAACTTTGTGATCATTAACTTCGAAGGGAGGAGGACAACTAGCTTGGGAGGAGGTTCCTCAGGAAGCTTTGAAAGTGGTGCTAGGTTTATAAATCTACCATTTTAACAGTGCTTAGAATTATTTGATATCTAACTATATGTAAAATACACTTAGCTTAAATTTTCTTTCAAAAGTTTTAAGCAGGTGAAGAGTGTGTACCTATTTTCTGACTTAAATTGGAAATAATTTAGGCACCAAACTGTTTTATTTAGCAACAGTATTGACCCTGACAAAAATATCTTTCTGTTTAGAGAAACATTGATTTTTATATATTTATCCCATTCTCTTGGGCAGTGCATACGCTTGAATGAACCTCTTGGCATCCTCCAGCTTTGCTTAGAGATGTTCCTGAAATGAGAAGTGGTCTCTTGTAAATATGAATAAGCAGGCATGTTATGTAAATTATTAATATTAAAAAATTGTAAAATTAACAAATTTTTCAGGTGAACTTTAAAGATCTGTACAACTTAAAATTGAATAAATATAAACCAAATATTCAAGCACGTCTGTCCTTTGTCAACTCTTCTGGGTATCTATTTAATCAGTTACTTTCTATAGAATGTGTTCTGGTTCATACGGTAATGTCCCTTAAAACATGAGAGATTTGGTTTTAGCATGACTTCAATAATCTTTCCGGGTTTTTAAAGGATCATTTGGTGTAAATTAGAAGTTTGTCCTATTGAACTACCAAAAGCATCTCAATTCAACAACTAGATTTGCATGAGAGTTAAAAATCACTATTCATGCCATCTTTCCACTAGTTTGCCTGTTCAATCTGTACATTTGTTGCCTCTGCTGATTTTGATTACAAAGAAGTGAAAATAGTTTCTTAAAGAATTTTTCCTTTATCTTGCTGTTTTTTTCTTCAAGAATACCAACAAAAATCCCTGTCTTTCACAGTTTGCCTGTGTAGTCTTCTCCATGATGGTACATTGTATTTCTGTGACAGAAAAGTGGTTAACAAGGACTGATAAATTCACCTATTCACTTTGAGTTTCCTACTTTTAAAAAATGCATTGCTTCTTCTAGAGGAAGGATCTGGTATCAGATAGTACCTTAGAAAGATGAAAAAGTTAGTTTTCAAATACTTTTTCTTCCTGGAAAAACAGCAAATAAATGCTGTTTCCAGTCCTTGGGGAAAAAAAATAGGTTGGTTTGTTGGTAGTAGGTATTTATTTTCCACAGTATTCACAATCTGTAAAGCAGGTGGTATTGTATTTACCTCCTTACTTCTCTGTCAGGAGCTTAATTTAGCGTCTTGCATTTTTAGATGACAGGGAACTTTTTGAATTTAGGTTGTCATAATGATAAACCGATTTTTGAAATAACTTTCACTTGGCTGGGAGTAGTAGTGTATCCATACTACTGAGATTCACATTTCAAATGTTGTAGTTTGGTCTGTAGCATTGTGGATACAGGCATCCTCCTCCTCTCTTGCAGAAGAGTTGCAGATCAGTGTTCAGAGTTTTCTGGGTTTTTTTGAGAGCTCTTTTCCATTGCTTTCTTCTTTGTAGGAACATATTTTTGCTTTTTTCCTTTTTTTCTTTTCTTTTTTTGAACACTTATGTAAAGCACAGCATAGTATTCTGAGATCTTTGAGCTAGTTGCAAGCAAGCTGAAATGTCTAATCAGCAATATGCATGCCCAGGTCCCAGAAGGATTATAACTGTGTCAGTATGATGCTGCATCTGGGCTAATTAGCTCTGCCTCTCAGACTGAGTAATTAGCTCAGGTATCATGCTCTGCTGCTATGACAACCAGGCTGTTTCCATTTCTGGAGCTCCATGGATTTAGAGCTGACTTGGGTATCTGCATTGCTGTCTGCTTTTGCCTTCTGTTATTGACATAAAACAAACAGAAAACCCCACAAGCACTCTGACCTTTCTACATTTTAAAGGCACAGAGCCATGCTTGTGGAATTAATATTTTTTTTTTCCTAACCAGAAGCAATTAGTGGTTGAAACAGCCTCTTAAGCTGTGAAGGACAAACCAACCCATCAAGTCCATGTAAGACAAAAAGCTTTCTTTTGCAGGGGAAAAAGGTCTCTGACATAGTTGAGAACTACTTGACTGCTTTCAAGTATATAGTGAAATTATTCCCATTCATTTTCTCCCATCCCTCTCCTTCCCTCTCATTTATTTTCTGATAGGTAAGCCACAAGCCTGTAAATTATTAAGCAGATTTTCAGAAGTGGTTTGAGCACTGCCTCCCCTGCTAGCCTTACATCTCTCTGTCAGACAGCTCTGAGACACCAGTTACTGATGGAACAAAACTGGTGAAACTCCCTTACTGTTAAATGCTTAGCAGTGTTGTAGCCTTCTCTGGCTTGCAAGGGGCTCTCCATTTAAGTAGTTTTGTGATTTGGCACACTGAAGTTGTTGTTAGGAGTAGCTGGTGAAGGAAGCAGGTGAATTTCTTTTATATGGTGTTTCTTGTATCTTATTATTCCCCTCAAAAATCTTCTCTTTAGGTTCTTGTGTGGAATCAAATGTTAATGAACAAATGTTCAAACTGCCACCTGTCAACTTTGATTGCTGGTGTGTAGGGTTGGGTTTTTTCAGTTGTGAGTAAGCAGGAATCTGTGTATGAACTTTATGCCCAATGCTTAAAGCAGGACATCTTTGTGGTATTTTTCCTTGTGAATCAGGCACTTGGGGATCCACACTCTCTTCCAGCTTGAGCCTTGAATCTCTAGTTGTTCCTTACCTATTGTAGTAATGAATTAGCTTGTTTGAATGCAGGATGCATGCTCATTTTGATTTTTATTAATGTTCTATGCCCTTAATTAAGGACAAGCTAATAGATTTCTGTTTTGCTGAAGGAGATTGAAGGCTAAAACCAGGAAAAAGCACTGTGAAGTGGCCATTGGATGGTCTGGCAACAGAAATGAACAAGCAACTGCTTGCTTTGCTGTTGGACAGGATTTCAGAAAGCAAATTAGCCAGGAAATAGTGTTATTTACTCTTATTAATAATATTTTAATAGGGGATTTAACATTGTAAGTAGACTAATGGTTTAAAAAGAAATTAGTCTTTTGTCATTTATTTCTATGCAGTTTTGTTTTGTGATCCATGGAATAATATTGCTCTATACAGATGGATGTTATTGAGCATGGAAAGAAGACTGCTTGATAAATATAATTTCCTGCAAATGGTTGTTTCACATGGAACTGCAGATTTTTCGTGAGGAATGTTGCTGACTTTGGCATGTGTTAAAAGGCTTTGTATCTTCATACATTCATTTATTAATAAGAAGTTGATATCATAAAAGTTTAGTATTTTGAACAAATTAGAAAATAATGCTATTCATTGCATTGGGGCCTGTATTTTTATTAAGGATATAAAATATGGTTTTGCACAGTTTCTTCAACAAAATCTCTTTAGTGTGCGAGTATAAGGGAGAAGTTGCAAAGTAAAGGATGAATACACATTAAAAAAAATTTATACTTACTCATACATGATTTAAGTTATAGTAATGTCAAGGATTTATGAAATATTTTGTATGCTTAGTATACAGAAATAAATACACCTCCAATAGCTATATGATGCAGTTAAAAACATGCTGTTAACCACATTCAAAAATAGGAAGGTAAGACTGAAAGATGGAAATGACTTAATTTTAATTTTAATTTCATGTGTGGTGTAGATAAACCAGAACTGAACTTTCTACTTCTTGTTTCTGAGTCTTGAGGTCATTTTTACAGTGTGTTTATCTTGAAGTGAAAGCCTATAAATTTCAAACTGAAAATAAGATGCAAATTATTAACTGGCTTGGGTGGAAGATAAATCAGATTACCAGACATGCATTAATATGTTTCATCAGTTCCATTCTTTAAATGAAGATAGGTAAGGTTAAAAGGTTCATATCAAACGCTCAACAATTAATATGGTTACATCGAAATAATTTTTTTGTGAAATACAAATGGTTGATATTTGTTGACATTCTTGAAGCTAAAGCTTTATTTTCATTGTATGTACTCTTTTTAAACCAAAAAGGTTTTCACTGTTTCTTCCTGTTTGCTGCTGAATGGTATCTGTACTTTTCATCTCATCCGCTCGTTCTTCATTACTATTTTTTTTTCTATTCTTTAGCTCTTCAAAGTTTATTTAGCTATGGGAAAAATAGGTACAAAGTTATTTTTTTGGTTCTTTTAAGCTTTGCATCTCCCTAAGCCTTCTGGAGATGGGAAGCCTTGGAAAAAAAAAAATCAGATCTGAAAGTGTAAAAAATATTTGTAGTAGTACATGACATTTTGTAGACACTTGTAAACTAATGGCATCTTTTTCCCAAAAGGTGCATCCTACTATTTTCAAAAACTAGTGGGAAAAAAAAATCAGGAACTTGCTGACCTTTCAGTACAGGAGACATGAATGAAGGGCATACTGATCTGTGGTTTCAAAATCTGAATGAAATATCTGCTGTGTTGAGGTCTGACTTCAGTCCAAGATTTCACCCTATGAATTGGTAACAGGAGCGACAGTAATTTAAATCAAACATACTTGTCTTTATTACTTACTACCTGAATGTATTGAACTATTCATGTTTCATGTACAACAGCAGATCAAAAATAAAATGGCTTAAAATCAGCTATTAACTAATTTATTAATATGAATTAATATAAACTTTCAAATAATTAATTGACAGAACTTGCGATACTAAAATATTTTAGAGCAAATGTATAATGTAAGGAAAGACAAATTACCTTTGAAATGGTATTCTAAGAGCAAGTTCTGCACTGCCAGTTCTGTATAATATGTTCAGATCTCAGCTGAAAATGAAAGCACTCCTTGTAAGCATGGAACAAAGTCTACGTTCTACTCCTGTGTACTACTTAGTAAATTCATAGCTTGTAAAATTATTTTTGGCACTGCTCATTGGAGATAAATTGTGTAAGGCTTTCAAGTATTACTGCTTGTTTTCCACTATATTCATTTAATGACATACATATCGACCTGGAAAATGGTAATACTCCTGTGAATACAAAGTTACTATTTGAGAAGTATGCTTTAATGCTACAACGTTTTTAAGAGACTAGCAATAAATACCTCTTGATGTTAATAATTCAGAATAGTTGCTGTCTACTAGACAGAGATCTGTGTCATTTCCTCTTTATGCTTAGTTTGTTTTCTGTACAATACAAATTTGTTAAAGGAGGGACATCTCTGTACTAAGCAAATAAGAAAAAACATTAGTTTGATTTTTTTTGACAGTATTGTTCTAAGACTTGTGAGCAAATTATGCCTGTACATGAGTTTGTCTCTACCTATGCATTAGATGCATTGCTGGATTTTTCTTAGATGACATAGATCATACTTTCTGTGAAGACAGGAACTAATTATGAAAAGCAATCAAATACCACTAGATCTTAGCACTTTCTTACTGGATTAGAAATAGGAAGGATCCTCAAGTCTCAAGTGTTTCCAAAGATGTGAATTCTGCTGAAGGTTGAGTCAGACTTTTTCCAGACCAAGGGTAGGAATTAAATTCCAAAAATGACATTTCTTTCGGCCTACACTGTAATCACAATTCTCTCTCTTTTGCATTAAGGAAGCCATCGATTTATTAAGTGCAATGCTAGTACACACTGCCGTAATTACTTTTGAAGAGAAAAAAACAGGGATGATTAAAAAGGTCTACATCCTAATGAAAAAGCCTTATTCTCTGGCAGAAAGAAAGTGGTTAAAACAAATCCAATATTCTCTTAATCTGCAGACATTCAATAGTAGCTGGATATAGAAGAAAAAGAGCAGCTTGGGTTTCAAAGAAGATACATCTAAATTTGGAAATAGAAGAAGTGGGCTCTTAAACAGCTACAATCCTGCTCACATTCCACTACCACTTACTTCGTTCCCTATTTATATTAATCTGATCATATTGCCTCGGGCATCTGTAACCTAAACCATGACCAGCTGAGCCTTACAATTTTTCACCTCCTTTTAACTGGAAGTTATGGCATTTTCTGGCACTGGTAGGGTGAAACCTATTACAGGGAAGATGGGTGCAAATGGCCTTTATCTCCACACTGTCATCTTTTCCTTATTTGCATCGAGCAAGAAGCATGGTGGAATGTTTTTGGGTACCTAGAAGGGTGGCAAAGGGAGTCATACAAAACTATTATTGGACCTTGCAGGAACAGTGAGGAGCTCCCTTGCCAGCAGTCTCTGTACCCTTGTTTAAACAGGGAGCTGATAACGCCCAGCAAAGCTGAACCCAGTTCTTGGATAACTGTCATCAACTGATAAGTGAGTAGTGGAGAGTTTCGCGCTTCTTTCAGTTAGCACCATTAGCTTACATTTCAGCTTAGAACAACTGGTACTTTTACTCTCCACCTGTAGCATTGGATCCTGATTTTTCAGTTCACAGCTGCCTGATTTCGTAAAGGGATGAACTCAGGAGTTATGAGTTTAAAACACCTTTGGCTGATTAGAAAGCCTTTTCTCTCAGCAGTAGTCTGTGGAGTTTAATAGGCACCATCTGTTGTGGAAGTAAGCTTCTACAAAGTCATAACATCATCTTTTGAAATACCTGTAATGTAGTTTGTCAGATTTACCACAATCTCTACTGTTTATTTGTTTATTTCATTGTTATTGAAATAAGTGTTCTGGATAACATATAAGTTGTTGTGACTTAGGAAACTGTGATAATGGGAAAAGAGCCTAGAAACACTTTTAGCAACTTTTGGGAATGAAAAGTTTTTGTAGATAATCTTTAACTACATAGATACAGCCAATAATGTTGTTAGTTGAAATAACCTTTTTTTTTTTTTAGACTCTAGAAATTATGAGATCCCCAGTTTTTCAAGGATTAAAACACTAAAACAAGTTTTACTTCAGATCTAATTTACGTTAAGAATACATTTCCTTTTGACCTTGTTTATTCCCAGCACAGACTTCTGGATCAAGGTGTATTTAGCCAACTATATGAATTGAACCATGAAGTAATACAGGTAGCTCTGTGATAAGAGGTAGTGGTGAGAAATTTGTAAGACATAAACAAAAAATGACAGTGATTTCAAGAGAATTGTTGGCATTATAAATTGATTGTTCTTGAAATTTAGTAAAACCGAATAGCAAGAAGTTCTTTAAAACTGTTGGAAATAAGATACCTACCTAAAAGTTAATTATCTGCTTGGATTATTAATGTATAGAAAGAGAAGTTAATGAATACTGGAAGTTTCAGAAAGACTAAATGATTTATTTTCTATCATTTCTTACCACAGATAATGATGGATAGGGATCTCAAGCAAAAGGATACTAAATACATAAATGATCACAGGAGATGTGGTGTATGAGAAATGGAGGTCCATATTTGAACACAAGGCCATTAAGAGTTTGCACAGATTTATTTGAAATGCAGCAAATTCTCTCTCAAGCATTTTTAAGGGAAGTTGTGAATGTCTTTGTAACTTACATGCTGCAGCTCAATCAAATTACAGTTTTATTTTAAAGATTGAATTAAGCTTCTGTTTACACAACTATGCAGGGCTGTAAATGGGTTAACTACAGAGCCCCTCTTACCAAAAGTTTCTCTGTCACCCAGATGCAGAACCAGATACAGAACCAGTCCTTCTACGCGCCAACCCCTCCCAACCCCCCCAACAACAAAAAAAGCTAATATACTGATGTCCTAAAAATTGTTTTGGAAGTATTATCACAAATCTCCAAAAAGGAGATCCTGAAATAAACTAATGAATTGAGAATCGAAACCTGATCAGGTCACACTCCTAGACTTAGAAACAATTTAGGAATAAAATTGCTGAAGTACCGGCAAGGGTACGCAACCTTTATTAAAGACAATTTTTCTTCCAGAGAGAACAGTTCTACAGAGGTTTAATTTGCCTCTGGGAGCAGAGGTGGGAGTAATACTTTAGAGTCCACGAAGGTGGATAACAGTATAATTAATTAATTAAATAAGATATCTACAAGAAAATGGAAGATACTGCATTCTCTCTAAAAGAAAGTCATATTGTTGCAGTGTACTGGCATCTCTTAAACATAAGAACAAAGTAATGTGGTAAAGCGGTTCTGCATAAAAGCTGTTGAGAAAATGTTATATGGCCAACTGTTCAAAGGAAGGACTAAATTTTCATTTTGGGAGACCACAGCTGATTAATAAGTACATCATGTGGTTTATATAGAGAAATGGAATATCATGCAAGTGACTTTAATTATGTGATTGTATAATAAGGACATTTCAGAGGGACCTAGCAGTGCTGCTAAGTAGCATTATATTTATTAAATTGAGAACTATAACAGGAGATTATATATATATTTGATGGAAATAAATACCTTTTTTCCCAAATAGTTTAGCAGAAAATAGTTTTGTGGATTAGGTGGTTGTAATGGAATTTCAATTTGTGGTGACATAAATGCATGGCATTTTTCTACTCAGTTGTTGTTGTTCAAACCATTTTTGCCCCCTGTTTTGATTTTCATCTTATATTCTTCAAGTCAGTTTAATTAGCCATTCAAAGTGACTTTTTTTTTCATTGATGAAGATGAGGCAGATGCATTTCAAGAAAAGAGCATCTTTTAAGATTAACCAAATATTGTTGTTACTCCTGTGTTCTCACTAGCTGCCTTTTGGACAGCTAGTTTTTTCCTTAAGGTAGAGAAGACTAAAAAATGCAAAATTTAACACACCAGGTGAGGTTAGGTATATTTCCATGGATCCCCATAAGAACATGAGTAATTTCTTCTAGTTAGAGCTGGATTTATCGAGTCCTCTTTTTCTTTCCAAAGTTATGAACTGAAAGAAATAGAGAATCTTGACAGCTAATGCATATGTGTGTCCCATTGAATTCATACTGTACTAAGTGGCTGTGTGTATGACAGTGTATTTGTAGGGAGCTCCTTTGGTTCCAAGGATATTGCTCACACAACTTTCGTTTTGTGAAGCTGAGTCCTCAAAGTATTCCCTTCAGACTTTTTTGATAACTGAAAGAGGCATTGAATGCCATGCCATCCTAACTGCAACTGTAAATCAGCCTCTCTGATCCTGTGACCTCTGTCAGTTTGGGATTCTGAAACTGTAGGTGAATGGAAATGACAACAGTTGGTGGGCCAGTCAAGTTGCTTAGTGACCTTTCTACTCTTAACCCCAAGTCTTGTAACAAGAATTTCCTGTCTTAAGGTTTTACTTACAGTTTAGAGCCAGCTGAAGATTCTCAGCTCTTGTGAAGCAAGCATCAGTGGGGAATATAGTGGATATCATTAAAATTCTTTTAGAGCCTTTGAAGACAAGTTACTTCTGATCTGCAGTGAGGTGGTTATTCTAAAACTATGGCCTAACAAAACAAAAATCTTCACTGGTTTTTGCAGTTCAAAGTAGAGAATCACATACACTAAGGTATTTACTTTTAAAGAAAGAAGAAAAGTAAAATTCAACTATTATGCCTGACTAGAAATCTTATCATCCTAGTATGCACCATTGTTACAATATCAGCAAACCACATTCTTTTCAGGTTCAGAGGAAAGATATACATTTATTTTCATATCTTGCTTTATTATATGGCGAGTTGAGTAAGTGACCAGTGTCAGAGTAGCTTTTTGCTCTGAATTGTGAGAAGATCGAGTTTATGGATCCGGCAGCACTTTGATGTGTAATTCTCCAAGCAGCTGTTGAACTGTCTTTTTCAACCAATCACCACTGAATTTGCTTCCAGAAGATGTAATCCTTTCAATTAATATACAGAAGAAAATACATGCCAGTCAATTCCTGGTGCCACTTGTGGGTATTTCAGGAACAGATTGGAATTTTAAGTCCTGATTAACAAAGGAATCATAAGAGATTCAAATGATCTTGAATTCTTTATCTGAATTACAAAGGCTTAATCTTAACGATAATGATGCAGATAACTGGCTGAGTTAGTTTGCTTTTTGTTCTCAAGATCTGTTATTAATATAATTTTTTTTTTTTTTTTTTTCCTGGAGACTCCAGTCTTCTGGGGCTAGCTTCAAGATAGCGAAGGCTTGTAGTTGATGCAGAAATTTGATTTACTGGTGTTGTACTGGTACAGCTTATTCTCCCTTATATCATATGATGTCTCACTATTCAATATATTTTTTGACAATTTATAACTAAATCCATGGCTTAGAGTTTAATTTATGATGTGTACATTTGGAGTTACTTATACTTATGTCAAACAGAGACTTTTTGTTTTTTCTTTTTTGTGGTGGGAGAGTACACTTGAGCTCTAAAGATATTTAAACAGTCTGTATGTCCTGTCTGTCTGGTCCACTTGTAGCTGCTTACAGAAGAATGTTGCAAACGGCAAAGGTGCCTGTCCAGGCCCATTATAAGCACTTGCAAAGCATTTTTGTCTAATAGCAGCGAAGGATGTTCTCACGCTCAGATTTGTTTGATACCTGATTTTCAACCTTTTTTTTTTTTTCTGGTTTCCATGGTAGCCTGTAACAGTAGGTTTATACTTCAGTTATGTGCTGTGTGGAAAAATCACTTTATTTAGCTCTCTGGTAGTTCGCAGGCTACTTAGGATTTTTTTTGAGACATAACAAATTGTTCCATATACATCTTCTCTGTTCCACATGGAATTTTGTAGAGACTTCTCATGACCTGCTTTTTGCCACTCTTTCATTTCATTCCAGTTATTTCTTTGTATTAAAAATGCATCAATGAAGATCAAAGAGTGAAACTACATTCATATGGTATTTATGACTTAATCATAGGTCACATGGTTCTTACCTGCTAACTCAGCTATTACAACTAACTTCTACCCTAAGTTTCTGAGATATCTGCATTCAAATGAGGCCTTGATGTAAACAGTTTGCTTGTAAGGGGCAGTGGCTGGGTTCAGCGGCTCACAAGGTGTTATCAGAGTAGAGTCATAACTGTTGGATATAAGCAGTTTGGTCTTGAGAAAGACGTGGTGGCCTATAACAATTGTCAGTTAGTTTAACTCGGTATATTACTTTATTGCTCTGGTTGTCTGATACTTTGGCCAGTGATTACTTTGTACTGCTACTTTGCATATTATGTATGTAATGCCATAATTATTTCTTTTACCTCCTTAATTGGGATATAAAATTAAAGTTGGGTTTAGTTTTGACAGTGGTTTTGTGCATGAATGACAGCTTAGTGCGCTTAACTCAGTGATTACAGAGGTGTTTAATACATTTTAGGGAGAAAAAGTAATCACAGGTTGGGGAAGGTAGGAAGAATTTTAACATACTCAAAGTAAGTTAATTGATTTCAACTGTGTACTAGAATAATATTAGTATAGTACACTATAATATAATGCATATTAGTATAGTACACTATTTTGATTATAAAGTGTATTTATTGTACCATACAGTATTAGTAGTTGAGCTTACTTGCATTGGCTTTGCTCCAATTATGGTAGGTTATAAAATCAAGAGCAATGCTATGGACCAGGTTTAATACTGAGCTGTGAAGATGTAAGACAAGTTAGAGATAAACCGCAGGGCTTAGATTTAGATTTAACATGCACAGATGAATGCACAGATGAATATCCCCTAGCTTTCTTTCAGGGAAATACACACAGAAGTGATCTAAGTGGCTAATGTTTCCTAGTGCTCTGAAGGAAGACTAGGCAACAAGCTGCTCTTGGGAAAGGCGAGCATCTGCACTCCTCACCCCCTGGTAGTGTTCCTCTCTGTCTGTGTTGAGCAAAGCTTGCAGTTCATTCTGATTAGAAACAGTGAGGGACATTGCACTATTTTGACAAATGCATTTAACCTGTAGGTATTTTGAGACTTCGATCTCATGGAAACAATGTGAGGTGGTAGGCATTTTGAAAATGGACAATCCTCAATGCATTTCTTTTTAGTTCTTATCAGCCTGTAATAACAGCAAAAAAGTACTAAATATCCTAGAAAAAAATTAATTACATGCATGAGATCTCATTAATAGGGAAAATTCAAGGAGAAGGGGAAACTGAAACTTCTGTAACAGTTGAGTGAAGGATGAAGAGGTAAACTTGTGCCTTTAAATGCAGGAAAGTATAAGGCAAAAGGAAGAAATTACGAATTCTGAAAATTACAAGAAAGGAATGTGTTCTGTGGGGGCACATCTACATAGATGAGCTTAGGAAGCAGAAGAGAGAGGCAAACAGGTGTACATCCCAGTGGTTTAGCTTTGCTTCAACAGCCAAAATAGCAGTATACTCATTTCATCTGATGAGTATGTTGTGGGACTGCTTTAAGGTGCTGCAGAATGATAGAACCAGAATATACTGCTGAACAGGGCATAAATTAAAAATGTAACGCAATTTTTTAATATTCTCATCAAGCAGTTGATCCATAGTATAACAGTCTTTGGTGTTTTTATCGTGGACTTCAAGGAAAATTTCATGTGCGAAGGACAACAAAGCAATTGCTAGACAGTCTATGTTGACATGGAGTTATGGCTGAGAATGCAGGTATGCCAAAAAAATGGGTACTGTACAGAAGATTCAGCATTATGGTTAAACTTAAAAGTGTCAGCATATTATAGTAAAGACATCCTGATACTAAGACTTCCAGACTTCTTAAACTGATGGGGGGGAGAGGGAGCACTGAGAAACCTTAAAAGGAAAGATTGCCTAAAGTGCTGAAAGCTGGGGGGAAAAGAATAAGGAAGAGCCCCCCCAACATTCTGAGCAATTTGTTACAAAATACTGAGAAAACTAAATGTTCTTTAAAAGAAACCAACCAAACAAAAAAATTAGCTGTAGGTTATGTTAAAATATTTTATTTTACCCAAGTATTGCTTTGTATTTTTCCACTTTAAGGATTTTTCCACAAGCTGTAAGACATAACCAGAGGAGTAGTAAGGTGGCTGCTTTATTCTTCGGCTGCATAAGTGGTGTTTTGCATTTGGAGATCTACAAAGAATATTATTAGTGGCATGAGAATACTTGATGTATTTACAGGGCCATTTTCAATTTGAGCAAAACACACCATTTCAACTAATTCTGATGTTAAAATTTGTAAGGTAGAGGATCCAAAACAATCAGAGAGGAGATTGTAAATAAGGATTTAAGCCATTTTCCAGATTAACCCTGCCTTACTTGCAATGTTCCTCTGTGTTTTTCTTCTCTCCTTTTTCCTTAGTGGTACTTGATTAATTTTTCCCCTTGAGGCCACTATCTTTGTGTTAAATAACGTACTCAAACTCTTCATTCCCTCTTGTATTTCATCTGCTATTTATTAGTATTTGTCTTTCAGCACTCTTCTCAGTACTTGCTGCTTTATCACTTACGTAAAGTTTTGTCTTTCTGGTTTACATAGGTATATCTTTTTTTACATTTTGTTCTCAAATACTTCGTAGTGAATCCTAGACATCCACTGTTGAGAAACAAGTTATATGTTGAGCTTTCTCAGTTTTCTGCTCCTTTTTCCACATTCCCACTTATATTTGTCTTGTCAACACTTCTTATGATCTGTGTGTGTTCCAGCAGTTTGTTTTCTCAGTTCTGAGGTGACAGTTCCCTCTTGTATTATATTTTTTACAAGCATATCCAGACTTCTAGCCAGATTTTTGGCTCTAGTACATGCTTTCTTGTTCTCTTACCCATGCCAAAACATGTTGAGCAACTATTCATTGTGTTGTTTTAATTTCACTTTTAATATGATGCTTCCTCTTATTCTTCCATAGTAACCAAGTTCCAATTAAAAAAAAAAAAAAATTTTCCTCAAGGGCTTTTTTCTATAAGGTTTAATCTAGTTTTTCTTTGTAAACCCCTTGCAAATAAAGTAAAGATCCTGTCTCTGCTCTGTAAATGGCTAATCCAGGCACAGAGTCGTTGATACAAAAAGCTTTTGAGACAGCAGGTACAGTATCTGTGCCACTCCTTGTGGGGAGGTTTTTTCAGATAACATGTTACATGTTTTAAACCATAGCTGTTATTGATTTCCTACTCCTTCTCTTCAAATTGCTTAATGACTAGGCTCGGAGTACCTAGAAGATTTCTTAAAGAAAAGTTTATGGAATGGAAACTTGAAGTTCTTAATTTTGTATAATATCTATATATTTGCAATAAGGAAAAAAAGCAGGACTCTAGCCTAAGCCCTTTTCTTTACCCTCTCCAGTAAGGAAGGGCTAATTCAAGCTTTTCCCCTTTTTCTTAAGTTTAGGGTTTTTTACATACCCGAAGGACGGTGTTACAGTCAGTGTACATGCAGTTATGAGACTGCAAGGTAGATGCCTGGGAAATAGAGAATATGCCATTACGGACCATCTTTGAAATAGTTTAAATTATCCAGACTCTTACAGGAACTCAGAAATGGAAGAAAATAGCAGTCTGCAGCATCCTAATCAATTCCTCTTGTAAGACCATCCTCTTTCTTCCTTCACTTCCTCACTTAGTTCATTGGTTGTAGCAAGAGCTGCGCACATCAGAGATACAATAACTTCACCTACACAGCTCCTATTTGATTCCAAAATGGTTCTATTTTCTGTGGCTAATGAAGCTAGACAGAATAATAGATAACCATGTAAGTTGGTGACTCATCAAAGTTGACACACAGAGACTAAATCAAGAGTGCACAGAGCATCTTGTTTGGCACTTCTTAATTTCTGCTTTAGTTTCTAAGCACAAAGATGATGTATTTTTTTGCATTTGATTTCTCAAATTCTTTGTATTTCCTTAGACAAAGAAAAACCTCCATACATGTGTTTGGATAGTCAAAAAAGTACAGAGGGTATTGGAGTGAGCTAACAGATAAGAGCAAACAAAAATTTTTTTCCTAGCAAAGCAGGAAAAATGTGAAAGGAGAACTTCACTCATCTTGCATGCTTTTAAATGAGGAGAGAAAGATAAAGGCATTGCTTTTGAGCCAGCTCAGCTAATTTTTGCGTTGTCTTTTCACAGATTGTGGTCAGTAAGTGCTTTAGTCTTTATTATACTCTAAATAAGTGACTTCATGAGAAGCAGAACTAATGAAGAGTGATTTCTAGTGTATCTGTGTTGATCAACTTTACTGAATTATACAAAAGCTGTTGAACGTATTCATGAAGTGTCAGATACTCTTTATGAGGGATGTTCTGAATGCCATGTAACTCTAAAAAAGATTTGGAAGAAGCTTGTAACTTTTTGGAAATTCAATAAGCTATATAGACAAATGCTGCTGGGCAAGAGGTTGGTGTGTTCCAGTTGAAGCTTTTGAAGAAGCAGCAGCATTCACAATGTGAGTGTCCCTGTCTTTCTCCAGCCTCAGTGAGAGGCTGAGAGAGATTAACAGAGACTGAGGTCATGGTTCATACTGTGCCTGAATGACCTTTTTGGCTTCTATTCAACTACCTGCTTTTGTAAAATTTATTGGGGCATTTTATATTCAAGATCAGTCAGATTCGGTTTAAACAAATAGTTCAGAATTTATTAAGCAGCATACTTACAGACAGAAATGCACACAAGTCTCATTTCCTTCTTTCAGATTAATAAAGCATAGAAACTTTTCAGGTAGATGGTGACTTTCATTTAATGAGGGAAATCAAATGTTTTAGATATAAGTTGTTTCTGTGTCTCCAGTCTCATTTTATGAAACATGCTAGCTTTCATAAAATCGGCTGTTAAAGCTCTTCAGCTTTCTGCTGCAGCTCTGTTTGCAGTGCTTACAAAGTGTCTATTTTACTGTTGTTTTTTAACATGTCTGATTTTTTTTCCATCAAATAAATGATATGGGAAGATACCAGTCAGTGTTGCCTGGTGGCTCTCAGAGTGGTGACTGGGGAATTCTGAAAAGTAAGGATTTGCTCTGGGAAACCTGGAGAGATTTTGGTGTGTTTGGTGGTGCCATTGCTAATAAGATTTGACACTGTATAGATGCTGCAAATGCAGACACTCCTTTTATGCCTTATCCTTTCCTTCCACATATTGCAGCAGTAAACAGTTTAAGTAAAATTGTAGAGGACCTTTACCAAGTGTATTTCTTCAGAGCTGTATTTGAAAAGATCTCATGCAGTTACCGGTGTCTTCCTTGAGGTAAATAAAGCAAGATCAGTTGTCTTGAGGGGCAAGAGGCAGGTGAATGAGAAGCAGAGCATGGTGGTCCTTCAGCAGCTGCAGGGGACTTGTATTTTTTTTGGCCTGCCGAGTTCTGTCAGATCTTTGGCAACACCCAGGTGTGACACAGCCCACAGAAAGGCCTGGCCTATTGCCTTGAGGGAAGAAAGGTGCTGTAAAGAATTCTGTTTCTCTCTTTTTTTGTTGTTGCTTTGTTTTCTTTCTTATGAGATACTACTTTTTGTGGAGTCTAGAGCTTCTCGCATCAGTTGAAGATCTCTAGATAATTACTTATCTTTTTGTAATTTTTTTTAGGACTTCTCTTTCATCTTCCTTTCTTTACTACTTCTGAGAAACACTGAGAAATAGGGCTAGAAATAAGAGTAACAGAGGACTGAGGAAAGGATCAATACTTCATTAGGGGAAGCAGAAAGACTGAGAGAAGGAGGGTGGACCCTGGCTATATAATACTCCTGTGCTTGTCTTTTGCCTCCTAAATTCCCGGTAAGTGGAGGTACTATGTTTTATAGAGTTTTGTTTTATTTATTGGGAGAAATGTAGACATTGACTAAAAAGAAATTTGTTTCTCTGATAAAGAAAATATCCTTTGGCAAAAACGTGTGTGAAGGGGTGTTGAAGGTTGACGTTATGTCTGTGGTTCACTGCTGAGCTACCTTGTCAGTGCGAACCTATAGGTGGGACAAGCACATTCATAGAAAGTGAAAGGAAGGATGGACTTCTGAAGTGGATGTCCTTAATGGATGGTTTCTATGAAAGAGAGCTTGAAGTTCTTTGAAGCAGGAAATGTGGCTAAGTGTGATGTGGTTAAAAGAGTCTGCCTGAATTTCCGGAAGGCCTTCAGTGGAGTCCTCACTGTCCTGAGTGAGGAAAAGCTGAGAGAACAGACCTGCTCAATCTCAAGAAGAGAAGGCCAAAGGGAGATCTTCCTGTTTTCTTCAAATAATGAGAGACTAGAGAGAAGGTGAAGCCAGACTTTTCATGCAATTCCATAGTAATAGGATGACAGTTTACAGATACAATTTGAAAAATGGGAAATTCCGGTTTGATATACGGGAAAACATTTTTGCCATGAGGTGGTCAAGTACTGGAGGCATAAGGGCTCAGGGAGGCTGTGGGATTACCATCCTGGGACATAACTCAAAACTAACCTGGGCAGCCTGATCTAGTTGGCCCTGCTTTGGGAAGGGTTTGGACTAGCTGACAGGAATCTTGCCAACTGAAATTATTCTACAATTCTAGACTTCAAGGGAAAATAGGTAGCTGTGAGTTTGTCCTTGCGTGGACAAACATTTGGTAAAAATAATAGGAAACAGAACAGGAATAAATCATCTGTTTTAAAATAATAATAATTATCTATTTATTACTTTCAAAATTGGTTGATTAAACCTTTTAGCTATCCAGAAGAATGCATAATAAAGAATCTGTAGTATATGAAGCCTCTTCCAGTGTGGTGGAACAGAGATCCATTATTTTTCCTTTGAGGAGTAATCAATGTTTTTTAAACTGCTTTGGAGTTTATTCTAATTGCTGTGAAATATTGTAAAAAGCACAAAGAGAGCATATTGGTACAATGTAAGTACAAAGTAATGGTACAAAGCAATTAGTCTTAGCTGAAATCAGTTTATCAGACAGACTGCATATTTTCAAGGCCTTTGCTACTATATTATCCCACACTTGAACTGTGTATTATAACAAGAGACACCTGGTACCGAGCTCCAGTTCACACAGCAGGTACTCATAACATGTTGATAACTAGCCTAACAGCTTGGGACTAGGGCTGTGCGCAATGAACATAGGCACAGTTACGATGCCTGTGGCCTGTTGTTAGCAATGGCAATAATATTTTTACTCCACCCTTGGCTACAAAAATGCTTACACAGTTATGTTCTATGAGTGTGCTCATGTTGGGATTGTCTGGCTCTTCTCCTGTCACTGGGCACCACTGAGAAGCGTCTGGTACCATTGTCTCTGCACTCTCCCATCAGGTATTTATACACACAGGTAAGATCCCCACCAAAGGAGGGGGAGAGCTTAGGCCCCCACTGGGCTCCTCTTGTTACAAAGGGAAGCTTACGTGGTTGCATGTTAACAGCACAGGTGATGGGTGAGTCTAGATATGAAAACAGTCTTTGATAAAAGCACTCTGAAAGAGTAGATATACCTAAATGGGCTTTAAATATTTACATTGTTGTATTTAACACTTAACTATCAACTCTACCTCTGAACTACCTATGTTTATATTGCTGGATTTGAGTAACTTCTGACAGCACGCAGCCAAAGTCTGGTTCCACATATGCAGTGATAAGCTGTAGTTACAAATGTTTTGCTCCTGGAGCCTGCTGTCATTGTGAATAATTTGAAGATACAACCTCCTTGCTTGGCAGTGCTCTGAGAGGCAAAGTTAAGAATTAGAAATAAAGGACAAATTTATGTGTATGTATATTAGAAAGAAGGAAAAATTATCTCTCTCAAACTTACATTGCACCTGCATTGTGAGCATTGAATCTAGTTCTGACCATCCCACTTCCAAAATGATATCAAAAATTAGACAGAAAAACCCAAGCAATAGTGAAAAAAATGGCAAATAGAGGAACAATTATTCACTCTTTGCAAAAAAAAGATCTCAGGTTTATCAAATAAAATGATCAGGCAACAGCTTTAAAAATAGAATGAGATACCTTCTTAAGGAATATGGAGCTAAACTGCAGGTTTTATTGATGCACAGTTCTGTGGAGTTGAAAAGTACAAATGGATTAAGAGATGATAGATCCACTAGCAGCCATTAAATCCAACAGTCACAGTGTGGCTTAACAACCTGCAGTTCAGGTAAACCCTAAACTACTGCCAAATGTGAGATTCATGTGACAATGACTTGTATTTGCACTCTTCCTAACACCTCGTGCTGATTACTGTTTGCAAAAATCCATATGTTAGTTTTTGTTTCATCAGATCCATGAGGAATTTTTTTTTAACAAAAGTTCCCTTACAGCACATGTGCGGGAAACTGCAGCAATGAGTATTGGTCACAGAAATGAATCTTGGAACCAGTACTAAGTAGAGAAGTGGGAAGTTTCAGAGGAGCATAAACCCAAGAATACATTGGAGTCAGTGCTTTCCCTCTCTCCTCAAGCGTAAGTGTCCTCCTTGATCACAGACTTCTCATTCAGTCAGAGTGAATTCAAGCAGTGCAGGGCAGGATGTGGCTGCTGGATGACTGCAGTTGTAGATGCTTCCAAGTGCAAAAGCATTAAGACATTACCAGGAGCAAAGCGCTGCCTTTGGGGTAGCAAAGGCTCCTGAGCGTTTTACTCATGTTCATGTCATTTACTGTTGTTCAAGTCTGAAGTTATCTGACAAGAAGGTGGGTGCCTTGTGAGAAATTCTACTTCAAGCCATCAAAGCATGAGAAGATCTATTTTGTGAAATCAGTCAGTACAAATAATAGATTGCAAGTTCAGTGGCTTTGGTTATTAATTATTTGGCTTCTGTTACTCAGTGGCATTAACATCAAGATGAAAAGCAGCTTACAATTTCCAAATGCACATGTTGCAGAGCCATATCAAAACAGTATTATCTGCCTTAAACTCAGAGTAAGGAAGTTTCCTTCATCAAAATTTTAAGACTTGAACACATGAAATGTTCTATTTTTTGATGTACTAAATTATGTAGGCCTACTTCTTTTTCTACTAGTAGTTTGTGGAATTAGCATGCTTTTTTTCTGAAGAGCATTTTTTGCCATTTTATCAATTTCATTACTATGAAATCCTTTGGCAGCGTTGGCTGTCAGCTTTAATTCTATCTGCTCTGAATAACTCTGTCACCAGCAAAATTTGTCTGCTTCATTATTATCCTTTCTTTCAAAGCATTTATATCTGCTATTTAGCATATTTCTATCAACACTGATGCTTGGAAAGATCTATTGATAGGTTCATTCCATTCTGAAAACTGACCATTTTGCTATCTTTGCTGTACTATCTTTTAATCTGAAAACTTTCTTTATTATTGCATATCAACTTCTTTAAGAACGAAGACGAGGGAGATCATTACAGGATTTGGAAAATGTGTATGTGTTGCATAAATGTATGACTTCTAGCTGCTTATTGATGCCTTCTGGAGCTCCAAGGGGTCTGTGAAGCATTACTTCACAAAAATAACATCAACCCTTGAATAGGCCCACCAGTTCTGTAGTACATCACCTTCCAGTCTGGCACAGCAATCAGATTTAATGGTATGTAGTTCTTTGGGTCACTCCTGAATTCTTTATTTTTCCCTTTTTTTATTCTTCTGACACCCAGGATAGTTTAAGCTAGTAGCAAATTCTCACATGTAATTTGAGCTTAGGAATTTCATAGGATTTGTTTTCTTTACAGTGGATGTTAAGTTTCTATCACTTTTTACTATAAAAATGTGTACTTTTTTTTTTTTTCCAGCAAGGGGAAATAACTGGATTGTCATTGACACCAATCATTGTTCTGTTTGTAAAAATTTCTGACAGTCTTCAACGTATTTCTTCCCATACCTGTAATGAGGAAATCATTACCTTCACTGTTACCTTCTGAGTTAAATGACATTCTGTTTTTGAAGAGAGATGAGCAGTTCAAATCATATGAAAAACTAGTTATATACATTAAGTCATCAACTCATTAATCTCATTCAGAACTTTGAAGTGTAATATGGAATTGCTCACTCTAAAAATGAAACAATTATCCTTGAATTTGGGTATCAGAAATAGCAAGGATTTGATAATAAAATTCCACTGTTTTGTGTAGTGAGCCCTATGATAGTCAAAACTATTACTAAGTCCTCCCAGCTTTACCAACATTTTTGACAACCTTTATTGATAACTCCTTATAGCTGCTGGCACTATTAACATTACTGATTGGTTTTGCTCAGTTTCCAGTTTAGTAAACTTTAAGAGATTATATTGAGGTTTCTGTACTGGGCAAGACATCTTCCTTTAGGCTGAATTTGGTTATGAAAGGCCAGGAGAAACAGTTCAGCTAATTTTTTGAATGACAATAAGAAAAAAGTGTTTTCTTGCTTATGTTTAAGTTACATAAACCAGAACGATAACAGATTTCTGGGCCTCGTATTATGGAGGAGGTAAAATTTAAAATGCTTTAGTAGTGATCCCTTTGTGCTTCTTTCTGTCTCAGTTAATGACTATGTATGTTATATGTTCATGCCATTGTTGGACATGTAAAGAGCACAGAGTAGGAACTGTAGGTGGCAGTCAGGCATTGGGAGGAGAGAGCACAAAAGGGCAGTAAGAGCGATGAAAGGACTGTAACGACCAAAGTTTCCTCCATTCCAGAACCTAGATTTCATTGCAGATTTTCTCAGCTTTAACATCACACTGCAACAGAGAAACATGTCTCTACTTTCAAGTATCTCTTCATGATGACAAGTAACAAATTACTTTATTTGTCCTTTTCTCTGCTATCTGGTGGAAGTCTGTTCTTTTCGTATATTTCTTACACAGCTTAAGACTCACAGTGGGGCTAATGCAGTTCTCTGTAATGGCTTTTCTTTTCTTTATCTAATTCCAGAAAACTGTTTGGAAAGGTTTTTTAGCAAAATCAAGGTCTAAAAATTCAGGAAAAGGAGCTTGCCACTGAATCCTTGTCCTGTCTAACATTTACATTTGTTCTGAAATGTAGAATAGCTTTCTTGAAAATGTCTAGGCAGTGATAGAAGGGGAGAGAAGCTAGGAGTTTCTGCTGTAGACGTCTACTATGAGGCATGAAAACAAGAAGGCCTGATACAAAAGCTTCATTGTTGTTTTTTAATCAATGTATAGAGTTGTATGATGTAGAGTAGGTTGTGAGATGAAGGGACTTAAACTAACAAGATGTCATCAAGGAGTAGAATATAGCAAGGTAAGGATTGTCCAATGAATTCTTACAATGTGGTGGTGACAGTTTTTTGATACAGAAGATGGAGAACACAAATGGAAAAACACTCTCCTCTAGAGGTAATTCTCATTATTGGGATGGCAACTTAAATGAGCTCAATCATTAGAATATTAATATTCCTAGTTCTATGAGAGCAAAGTGAATGGCAAAAGAATGATAATGGTCTTCAAAAGAGGAAGAGACTATATGGAAAAAATAAATACACAAGTCTGCGTGGGAAACATGACCAAGGAAAAAAAATGAAGAGCTTCCTGTTCCAAAAAAATGGTATTCAAGACTCAAGTGCAAAATAACCTAAAGCAAAGGAAGAATAGGAATTATCACAAGAGAATAACTTGTTTGAGTCATGCAATGGTCTGAAAATCAAAACGGAATGTGAAAAATCAAAGAATTAAAGGTAAATATTCGAGAATTGCAGGAGTGTGTTGGACAAAATCAGAGCAATGCATAAAATAAGTAAAACAAAATTAAGGGTAACAAAATTTTATTCTGGTATGTAAATTAATAAGCAGAAGGTCAATTAAAGAATTGGACTGCAGCAAGAGAATACAGTTTTCCTGTGTATACTGTGTATCAGGTGAATGGTAAGGAGTTAACATTGCAGGGAGTTCTTGGAGAATGCATTTGAACGTATTTTGGGAACTGACAGATATTTGGGTTTGGTTTTGTTGTACAAGGGTAGACTTGGATGAACCATTAGAATTCTTTTTAACAGTTGCCTGTGATTCTCTGTTTGATAAGGTTTTAATTGCATGAGGCTGTACTTTTTTTTTTTCCATTGGGATTCTAGCTGATTCATTCAGTAAGAGTTCACCATCAAAAGCTGCTCTACAGATGAATTAGGGCTGTGTTTTTAGGAAGATACTGGCTTTTGAATACTGCTTTATTGGTAGCAGAAGTTGGGAAAGGTAGAGTCCGTGCAATGGGAGGAATCGGAGAATAAATGAAGAAAAGGGTCTTCTATTCCTGTGTGTGCTGCGAAAGCTGAAATTCAACTAAGTATCTAGGCTAACTTCTTTCTAGAATCTTAACTTCTGGTTTCAGTAAAGTGTTTCAGTTTTCAAGCACAGAAATCAATAAAGAGTTAGGAGCCCCAGTGGGATTTACAAGTCTCAGCATCTATTTGGATGCTCTTCAGCTCTCCCAATACTGCTTCCGTTTAGATTAATGATTAACACCTATTGATTCCAATGAAGTAAGATCTCCTTCAGTGTTCCTATGTGATCATAAGCAAGCCACAGAAAATAAACTTTTTTACTGGCATGGGTAATTTCTGGTTAGTTTCAGGCAGCTCTCTTCTGGGAACAGTAAATGAAGTGTTACAGAAGTGTACTGTGACCCACTTTAGGAAGTGAGAAATAATGTTCTCTTTATGGTTTGACTTCAGTCTTTGTTTATCATCTTTCATATGGAGATTTGTCACTAACACTTCTGAGACGATTAAAAACTGCACTTATGGACATTGTAGAAGTGGATTATTTCTTATGATCTAAATGGTAAGTGGGGAAAAAAGTATAGGAAATGCACATTGAATGATATCAAGGGAAAGAAATATTTCCCATCCAACGATTCTGTAATCATCCATCCTTGCAAGGTCTTTATTAAACTTGCCCTCTCTTGACAGTTTCAACAGTCAAGACTACTTCCCAGTGCTCTGATCCCAACTGTTGACTCTCAGTTAATGCAGAAGAGCACATTGCCTTTTTCATATGATACTTTCCAGTGCAAATCTTCTAGTGTCTTCATCTTGATGCCTTTATAAATCTTTCCTCTGGTTACTGTTTTTCCAATAAGTGTGGTTGAGAGATGCTAATCAGTTACCACAAATTTAAGGTCCTATGATTAATCCTTCTTTGGCAGGACACTGTGGGCTTACTTTATATCCACTGACTTTAGTCTTGAGCTGCAATTTTCCCACCACTTTTCTTGCAGCTTGCTCAGTTTGGGCAGGTGGTCCAAAATAAGAGGGATAAAATCGGCTGTGTAGCTTCTGTGAATAAAGGTGCCAGAGATTAAAACTGACTGTATAGTACAGTTAGTATACTACATAGTATGTAATTTATTACCAACTGTCAGTAGTTTAGATTTCAAGAGTCCATTTACTAGTGAGTAATTTGTTTTCATTAGTAGTGTTTAAATAACTGTGGGCTATTACAGCTGGAGTACCACTTACGCAGTGGCTTGTTTCTGTCATACAAGCTTCCCTTCCTGTAGAAATACCAGAATTGCCATATGCAGGAAGCCCCTGGAGTGTAGTATTTGGTATGATGGTGTTCTCTGATTTCCAGCAGTGGTTAGTACCTTCTGTTTCAGAGGAGGTGTGGTCGGTTGACCCTGGCCAGGTGCCTACCAAAGCTGTTCTATCACTCCCCCTCCTCAGCTGGACCCGGGAGAGAAAATATAACGAAGAGCTTGTGGGTCGAGATAAGGACAGGAGAGATCACTCACCAATTACCGTCACAGGCAAAACAGACTCAGCTTGGGGAAAATTAACTCAATTTATTACAAATCAACCAGAGCAGGGTAATGAGAAAAAAACCCCAAATCTCAGAACACCTTCCCTCCACCCCTCCCTTCTTCCCGAGCACAACTTCACTCCCGGATTCTCTACCAACCCCCCCCAGTGGCACAGGGGGACGGGGAATGGGGTTTATGGTCAGTTCATTGCACGTTATTTTCTGCCGCTTCATTCTCCTCAGGGGCGGGACTCATCACACTCTTCCCCTGCTGCAGTGTGGGGTCCTTCACGTTCCCTCCCACAGGAGACAGTCCTCCACGAACTTCTCCAACGTGGATCCTTCCCATGGGCTGCAGTTCTTCACAAACTGCTCCAGCATGGGTCCTTTCCACAGCGTGCAGTCCTTCAGGAGCACACTGCTCCAGCATGGGTCCCCCACAGGGTCACAAGTCCTGCCAGAAAACTTGCTCTGTGGGCTCCTCTCTCCACAGATCCGCAGGTCCTGCCAGGAGCCTGCTGCAGCGTGGGGTTCCCACGGGGTCACAGCCTCCTTCAGGAACCCACCTGCTCCGGCGTGTGGTCCTCCCCGGGCTGCAGGTGGATATCTGCTCCACTGTGGACCTCCATGGACTGCAGGGGGACAGCCTGCCTCACCATGGTCTTCCCCACGGGCTGCAGTGGAATCTCTGCTCCGGCACCTGGAGCATCTCCTCCCCCTCCTTCTTCACTGACCTTGGTGTCCGCAGGCTTGTTTCTCTTACATGTTCTCACTCCTCTCTCCGGCGGCTGTTTCTCCCTGTCCCAACTCTTTTTCCTTCTTAAAAATGTTATCACAGAGGTGTTACCACTATCGCTGATTGGCTCAGCCTTGGCCGGCAGCAGGTCCGTCTTAGAGCCGGCTGGTATGGGCTCTCTCGAACACAGGGGAAGCTTCCAGCAGCTTCTTACAGAAGCCACCCCTGTAACCCCCCCTGCTACCAAAACCTTGCCACACAAAGCCAATACAGGAGGAAAGGTAGTCATGGGGCAACCTGCATTCAAAGACTACCCTCTTAAACTCCTGGTATTAAAGGTTGGTTGTTGCTCAAATTTGAGAGCTTATACATCTTCCAAAGGTCTAGGAGATTTTTGTTGTTACTTTTCTTTTGCAGGGCTTGCTATTATAACTGGTTAGTCTTCTCACTATACATACATGTTTTGAAGCCACTGAGTCTGTGGTATGTTATATCCCCTGAAATGTTGTATCTTGTTTTGTACACAGTTTTTTGTTGTTTTTTCTTAAGTGTATTAATCCAATTTTTTATAGGCCCTTTTAGTCTTTCTCCCGTCTAGTTGAAATAATGTTGTGTCCTCTGTATGGGTTTTTTCTTCTCACTTTTAAAAGCTGGGTTGGGTGACATGATTAATTGTTGACAAATTTAATTGATACCTGTCTTAGCTGAAAGTTAAACTGGAATTTTGTCATTAAGGAAATACACTTGCATGTCAGTGAGAAGACCTTTTTAAAACACAACATGTGTGAATAAGTTTGAACCGAGAACTTACTACTGAAGTAGAATAGGCTTCTCAATTTGTTAAATCCTCTTCACTAAATACAGAGTGAGAGCTTCATGATAGAGGTAAAACTCAGTTTAGAAAAGGATAGAAGACTAGTAGCAACATGAGTAAAGCACAGACCGTAGGAATGCATTCCACACCTTCAATTATAGTTTATAGAAAATCTGTTATATTTTAAGGATTCACTTGAAAAATGAGTTTAGCTTTTCACTAATGAAAAACTATGAATGTGAACAGTGTTGACCATTGCAGTGTTGAAATGTTGTGATGACACCATGAAATGTGTTGTGAGCAGTCTTCATAGCATATTTACAGAGTGTTAAATCAGTTTCCCAGAAAAACAGACAGGATTGTGTTTTGGTCAGGTGAGGGAAAGGTGGTGGTAGGAAAAGCAGTCAGGCCAAAGCTATTGCCTACTGCCAGATAAGTAGATATGCTCATTTTGCTTGACATGACTTTCATGTCATAAAAAGTGGAGGAAAGAATGAGACATGACAGTGAGTTGATAAGCGCTGTTCATCTTCACTCCTCTTAATGCCTGCTGACACTTCGTGGGTAATGTTGAGCTCTTGTCCACCCTGCCAACCCTAGGAGATGTCAAGAGTTTGTTTCATCCTATGCATGTCCCTGCCTGATCCTCTCAAAGAGCTGGACAATTGCTTGTTTGGAAGATGTCTGTAGAATCTACACCAGCCTTATCTGAAACACCTCTGCACAGCAATCAGTCGAAATCCTAAAGTGCTCAGGAAATAGGTGATGCTGTCTCAGTTCTTGTCATGGAAGGTAAAAAGCCTTTCCATGATTCAAGAGAAACCCACCTGTGTTTGCAACCTCTCTCCTTGGCCAATTTAGTGGACAAGGGTCCATGTGTCTGTGGCACAGTGTGTACTATTTGTGGTCTGATAGTAACATGGAGGGTGTGCGCATCCAGTACGAGTCATCAGCTTTCTTGGAGCATTGTTACTGCATCTGCAAAGTTGTGGAATTACAGAAGGAGTGTTTTAAGCAGTCACCTCCTGAAACAGATTCCTTGAGAGAAATTGTTCAAGGAAAAATTATATTTGACTTGACTGAAGTAACATGCAGGAGGTTATTTAAGAAGTAATAATATCTGAGCCACTGAGTAATAGTGACCACAGTATAATTGCATTCTGTATCCTCAGGAAGAAAAGATACAGAGAACCACAACAGAATTATACAAAGCTGAAAGGAGATTTGAATTGAGTGATGTGCATTAACAAGGAATTTTAGTTATGGTATTTTTACTTTTTCTGACAAAGTAACATGGTTATGTATTATGTGGAAGCTATTTGAGGTTATTAACAGAAGATATAGTTAAGAATAAAATTAGAATCAGGGCTATAAGAAATAAAACAACAAAGGTCAATAGGTTACTTTTTCAATAAGGGTTATGTTACCAATGCAAAGAGCCACATATGACAGCATGCAGTGAGAGAAAGGGGTATTAATGCAGTTGAGGTGGATTTCTAAGAATAGCTGTCCACTATTCAATACTCTGAGATGTACTGTGAAACTGTTTCACTTATTTGAAACAAAACTTTCAATATTGGGGGAAACATTAAAATGTAGCTGCATTTACAGATGATTTCCAAGCTGATAAACCAGGTATTCAGCTGTCATATGGTAGCATTCTCTTGGGTTTCTTGTTTTATATTAATATATTGCATTACTAATTGTTTATTAATAATATGGAAATTACCATGCACAAACTTAAATCACCATTGTTAGAACTGAGGTTCACAGTGTTACCCTGTATGAAATAGATAACAAGTAAATATTATTTCATGAAGAAGCAAAACCAATTCAAGAAATCAATATTTAAGTTGTGTTGTAAAACAGTACCCCTACTAAGATATAGAGGATTGGTGTGCTGTAACTGGGCTTGCATATTTTGAAATGTGTATGTTTCTAATGCTTATTTTTCAAGGAATAAAATATTGGAATTAAAACATTCTCATAATATTTAGCATACTTAAATTATCTTTATTTATGCTTTGTACAGGGCCTAATACTATTAGCTGTTAAGCTGCTTCTATTATGGTTTGAATTTTTGAAGCCATGCAGTGTATCATTAATCCAATTGAATTTTTTGCAAAAGGAAGAAGACTTACTCTTTGTAACGTTAATGACATTGGGATGGATTTTGTAGCTCTGCAGTTTGCTTAATTTTTCTGCATTTCCTCCATTAACAAAAGAAGATTGTGAAGTGGCAAAAAGAAGATCGTGCATTAGCAAAAAAAAAAAAGTTCTCTATGTTGGTTTGTGTTATGTGGTTGGATATTTAGACAATGTCTAGTTGCAAAGACAATAATGTGTAAAAATATTTTATTCATTTATACTGACTGATTTTAGGATCAAGTCATGAGAATTTTCATTTATTGCTATTATGTTGTTATGTTTTCAATTGAGGTAGCTTTGTTCAATTTACAATGAAAAGTTGATCCTATCAACTTCACTGTTCAGGTAATGGGAGGTAATGGCATAATCCAAATGAAGAAATAACGTAGATGCAGTTGCTGCTTTTGGTCCTGAGCTGGCTCACATCTTGACTGAGCCCTTTGGAGCTTTTGGTTTTGGAAAAACTTGCTGACAGGAGCACCATGTGATGCAATCATGCTAGCTCTGCTCTGCAGGTGCTGTAGCTCCATTCACACAGTGCTGTGCCTAAGTCAATAAGCCATGCTGGTTCCAAGCTAAGCCGTTTGAAAACCACTCCTGTGTCTCTGCATAGAGATTGTGGTATATCTGTAAACCAGGTGACCCAACATAAAAAGTGGAGAATTACTAGTAGTGGCCGTGGAACTGAAAGATGGTCTTCATTTTATTTTGCACACAAAATTAAAAACACTTGGCAACTGCAGAGATTATGCGAGTCCTGCATTGCTATCACTTGTGTATCACACTTGCTCAGCTGTAAAGAGTAAAAATATGGAAAATTTTACTAAATTCTAGTCTGATAGCACTTTGCAGAACAGAGGGGGTTTTTATTCACTTATTCAAAAGACAGTCTTGTTCAATGAGTTTCTCTTATTATTGTATTATATACTCTTTCATATGTATTATTGAGCTGTAAGTTTAGCAGCAGAAAAACATTGATATTTTGAGATAACAAAAAATGGGTTAATTTATTTTGTTCCTTCATTACATTACAGGTACTGTAAGAATTGAAATGTTCAGGAACATGCAAAATGCAGAAATCATAAGGAAAATGACAGAAGAATTTGATGAGGTATAGTATACAAATAGGTCTTTAAACATTATGAAATATATTACAATATACTTTTGTTTTAAAATAAAAATGCAATGGGCAAGAAACCAGTGGATAAGCAATGACTCAGTATGAGAAATTGCATTGACAAGCAAAGCAGCAATTTAAACTATTGGATGAGGAATAACAAGCCAGCGTGAGCTTTAGGAAAGAATGGTAGTGGAAAACCAATAAGTAATAAAATAATTTGAAAAGCTGGTTAGAGTTGCTCATCTTGAATAGCCAGTGTTGTGGATTGAGTAGGCTCTGGGTGCTGAAATACTGGTACTGAAAAGTTTGTGAATTAGCCACGTTAAGGGCATAAGTGTACTATTACACAAAAGCATGGAGCGAGTTCACATCCAGTGGTGTAAGAGGGCCTAGCCAGGCCTGACTCTGCAAGAACTAGCTTGGATCCCTGTTAGCCCTGGTCTGGATCCATGTAGACCCTCATATATCTTTGTATGGCTTTAGGGATATCCTTGTCTGCCTGCTTCCTGGGTATTAGAGAGGTTAATTACAGGAGGCAGTAAGAAGAACTGTGGAAAGTTTTCTCATCCCACTGAAATTGGTGGTGGTATTCTGGATTCTGAAGTTCACCTCTTGGAACTGTCATCATAGAACAAAGAACTCCAGATTCCTGAGACAGGACTGCAGGCTTGGCATTTGCAGCATTCTGCTCTGTTTTCTGTGTGCAAATTATGTTTTGTTCATTTGAAATGGCAATTTAAACTAAATAATAACTTGACATGAAAATTACAATTTAGGAACGGTGTTACAGAAAAAAATACTCTTTCAAAAGATCTAAGCATTTTGTTTGAAACAAGTGTATTACAATTCAGATTGGGTATCTTCTGTCAAAATGAAAATGTTCCTAAGGGTGAATGCTTTTTAGCTTTGAGATTTTTCAAACTGTAATTTGTTTGATTTTTCATGTATAAAGAACTTAAACATTCTAGAGTGTTCATTTTGTATAGTGAGGAAAACAAATGCTGAAACATGATTTTTCTGTAGGACAGGAGTGTCTTTTTCTGACCAATTCTAAACGGAAAGCTAAGGCTGTGATTCAAAAAATTAAGCAGGAAAACTATAAATGTGAACACTGCTCTTTTTCACGATTTTATTCTGCAGGATTTCTATCTTGTTCATGGCCGTGAACAACAAACTGTTCAAATATGTACTTAACTATGGCCATGTGGATGCTCCTTTTGCTGTACTCAGGTATTCACTCAGGGCCTTTGGGTACAGGTGGAATAGGGTACAGTGAATAAAATGTAGGTGTACAATGGCAAATAAAAGGTTTGTATCATTTCATGCTACTTTCTGGCTGAAACAGTGTTGCTTTTTAAAACATCACCCAACCAAAGTTAATAAAATGCAGTGAATTTTTACTAGTGTAATTTGAAAGCAGAATTGGATATCATCTTTAGTCTAGCCCCATTGTACAAAATAGAATGGCCAAGGCACTGTCCAGAAGGCAAAGAACATTGATTTTGCCCAAGAGAGGATTGTCCCACACTTGACAGAAGAAAGTATGTCTCAAAAAAACCTTTTCAAAAACTGTCAAAGTTTTTTCTCAAAGGAGAAGAAAACTCTCTTCCTTATGCACAGTATGAATGTACATACAAGTAACATATCTCAAAGAATTACTTACTAGTACATAACCTTTCATTCTCCATTACCTAAAACTTTTCTGAACTTCTGCAGTTCTAACAGAAAGTTTCCGTTCTAGGTTCTGCCTTAACACTTGAATGGATTTGTGAAAGAAATTGTGGGGTTTGGTATAAAAACGTGAAATTGTTAGTCTTATACCACAACCCAGTCAATACTTTGAAATCTGGAATAAACTCATACCCCGTTAGCAGTGGAAAATATTTTAGAATTTAGTACAGTTTTCAACCGCTATTCATATATCAGATCATCACAGCATAGTAAGTTTATAATTGTTATATGGCCTATTTGTTCATATTGCTAGTCATAATATTTCAGATTGGTCTGTGCCTAAAAGGATGTCATAGTCACAAAAAATACAAGCTTTGAGAATAAGAGCAGCTTACATGACTGTTCAGGGTAAAACACATAATGAAAGAAACAAACAAAATCTTTTTCAGTCTTCAGCAGATTGTAAACTTGCAGTTGCAATTGGCATAGCGTTAGCTCACTTCTTGGCCCTCTGCTTTGTGTCCACCACTTCAAGATTCAGAACGACAATCATTTGTTTCTGGGAGAGCTGTAGGTGAGCAGACACCATTTGCCACTGGCAGTCCTTTGACTAAAGGCAACTCAAGCTAAATTCAGCAGATCTGCATGATCCTTCCTAACCTTTCTTTTCTTGCTGGGGAAGGGAGAAGAGAACCCAGGCAGATCTACTTCTTGCCTCCTTTCAGCAGTGCCATTGGCTGGGCTCCCTGACTCTGTGCAGACTGACTAGACTGCTTCCTTGAGTCCATACTGCCATTGAATTTTTTTTATTTTTTTTTTGGTGAGTCTATAGTAAGCAATAAAAGAAAGGAGCCAGGAGGAGACCAACACTGCTGGCTGGACCAGGTGGTCATAACATTATCTAGGTAAAGCACCACCATTTTCTACACAGTTGAGGAACAACCCTCAATTCTTCATTCTAAATATCACTGTTGGCATTTCACCTGTAGTACCTCTTCCAGTACCCCAGGACTCCCAATGTCCATCCCCTCTGTGTCATCCTGAGACAAAGCACTTGCTAAGGGCTGTTGCCACCACAACATTTCCCTTGCCCTGCTGTCCTCTCATGCACCTAAATCCAATGTCAGTCCATGAGAAGGTAATGGTCTGACTGTGTGGCAGTGAAGGAGGAGGAGAGAGTGAGGCTTTTGTCAAAATAATTAGGCCTATCTACCAGCCCAACCTACCTTCATTGTCATCTTTAGACTTGCCATTTTCATTTCTACAAGCCTAGAGATAATAGGGAAATAAAAGTACAAGTGTAGCATCAACTAGGATAAAGTCTTGCATTATCTGTTCATTAGCACATTATACTGCCCAGAAAATATCTTAATCTCCATTGAAGATGTTCAGATTTGCTACTTTCTTTACTTTTTCAAGATCATCACATTGTTCTGTCAGTGCTGCAGTAATCAGCTGGCTGTTGGTCCTAATTTCTGCATTTATGGCAGGGACTGAAGCACTGATTTTCCTGATCTTGGGTGGAGGAACAATTGTGCAGGACTGAAATGATGGAAATAACAGGTTCAGTTTGAAACAGGGAATTCCATGGACATCCATCTGCTGCACTATTTGGGTGATTGGCTTATGAGTACAGGCATTTTATAGATCAACTCCCTCATAATTCTTGTGCTAGAGTAAGCTGGTGAACGAAAACTTGTTTTAGTTTGAGTTTTCTAACCATTGGACCATCAAGTATCACATGTCAGTGTCACTGATGTATGACACTTTTATTGGTATTCAAGAATAAAAGATCGAATAAAGTGGCTTTATTCGAAATTTATTCTTCCCACTTCAGCCAGATGAGATGTTCTTGGTGCAGTCTTCACATGCTTTTTGAAAGGACTGTCTAATATCTAATTGTAGGTTAAAAATACATCATATAAATGTGAGTAGTTACACACAGCACTAGAGGTTCTGAGGATCTATTCCAAAAATTAGATATACATACATCTAGGAAGCATATATTATGTATGTAAGTTCACATACAGAGTTCCCACAGGTACTGTGCAGGCAGTGACTTAGTCTGGAGGTTGTTTGTGAAAATAAGGTATAAGCAGGTAGAAGAAGAGGAGTCTGAGGTATTCATATGGAGTTACTGTCAGGAAAACATTGAGGATAAAGCTTTAGCATTTTAATTTCAGTCCTAAATTTAAATAAATATGAGACTAATGCAGGGCTTGTATTTACATGGCAAGACACTGTACCTTACTGAAATTCACTGATGAGCATTAGGCATAAACAGACAAGAGTTGGAAATACATGGCACAGTTAATGATATTGCTACATATTTTAGACTGTGTTATCTGGGTTTCTACTAGGAAATGCTTTGATCTAATTCAAAGAAGTTCTGAGGACTCACAGCTACAATTGAACATGCTAGGAGATGTCTTTATGTCAGGAGCTTTACAACCCTCTGAATTGTTTTTTTAAACCAAGCTCCTATTTCTCTCAGATTGGCCATTCAAAATTAGAAGTAAAAATATTGCTCGTTAAGATCATGTCATTCACCATTTTAATGAATGAGAGAGTAAGGTCATTAAGAGTGCCTTATAATTTTGTCTTTTTCTAATATTTGAGCACTTGTCTTTGCAATTTTAATCGTTATTTTAGTATGATTGAAATGTGTGTGATTTGGTTAAATTTGATAGGGTTTTTTGCTGCAGGGGAATATTTTTTTATGAAGTTTAGGTAAAAGGTTATTTGATTACAACTCCTCGACACTTACGTTACTGGCTTTACATGGTTCAGTCTGAGCGGTAAGACAAGTCCCAAGAGAACAGACGTGCTTGTTCTTTACAATAGCACAGAATAAATATGTACAAATGGATTTAAATTTGATACTACTGACTTCTTATCTTGGCGGAGAGATTCAGGATGGAGCATTATTGCCTTGATACTTTGGATAATCTGGAATTGGCTTACAAATCAGGTGACCAGGGAGATTAAAGATAATCTTTTTCACTGAAGGGGAAAAAAGCATTTTCTAATGCAGGGAGGGGGGCAGTCCCACTGAAATGCAATATTGCTTGAAGTGAGAACAGAAAGAGCAGACTTGGAGAGGAGTTAAACTTAAATGAACCGAGTGTTCACATGCCTGCTCTAATCTTGCAATAATCTTTAGAAGATGGGAGTATATGGAACTGTATGGGATACATGAATCTGTAGTAAAATTTCCATTACATTTATCAGAAGGCAGGTTTTACCACTAGAAAAAGAGTAAGTTTATAAGATTAATAAAAGGGCAGTACTGACTTTCTGATAAGATCTCAATTGTAAACTTGAGTAAAGCAAAGTTTGTGGGGAGGGGCATTCAGTTGATTAGAATATTAATGTGGAGTTGAAGTGGGGATGGATAATGACACAAACTTTCAATCACACAAGCCTTTCTTTAGGTTTTGACCTTAAATACTTAGAAATTTTCCTTTCTCATTGTCCTGGTTTCATCTGGGTTAGAGTTGATTGTCTTCCTAGTAGCTGGTGCAGTGCTATGTTTTGAGTTCAGTATGCAAAGAATGTTGATAACACTGATGTTTTCAGTTGTTGCAAAGTAATGTTTAGTCTGAAGTCAAGGATTTTTCAGCTTCTCCTGCCCAGCCAGGGAGAAAGCTGGAGGGGCACAAGAAGTTGGGAGGGGACACAGCCAGGGCAGCTGACCCAAACTAGCCAAAGGGGTATTCCGTACCATGTGATGTCACATCTAGTATATAAACTGAGGGGAGAGGGGAGCGGAGGGGATTGCTGCTCGGGGATTAACTGGGCGTCGATTGGCGGGTGGTGAGCAATCGCACTGTGCATCATTTGTATATTCCAATCCTTTTATTATTACTGCTGTCATTTTATTAGTATTATCATTATTAGTTTTTTCTTTTCTGTTCTATTAAACTGTTCTTATCTCAACCCACGAGTTTTACTTCTTTTCCTGATTTTCTCCCCCATCCCTCTGGGGGGTGGGGGCGGGGGGAGTGAGCGGCTGTGTGGTGCTTAGTTGCTGGCTGGAGTTAAACCATGACACTCATCCTTTCCCCCCTCTTCCCAACCCAGGACACAAGGAAAAGAATTGAGTCTTGATGCACATTTTGGACTATACAGAGCTAATATTGCAAGTCTAGAACAGTTATAATGAAGTCTTTCAAAAAGTGGTTTCATGCCAACAGCCTTCTTCGTTTATTGAAGAATAATTTGTTGTTTTTGTTTAGTCTCCATTGGCTTGAAGGAGAAAGTGTTTAGCTTAAAAACTTAGACCATGATGGCTACAACAACATCAAAATAAATTAAATAAGGAGACTTTTAATACTTAATATTTTCATTTTCTTGTTCTTCAGGACAGTGGTGATTATCCACTTACGATGCCTGGGCCACAGTGGAAGAAGTTTCGATCCAACTTCTGTGAGTTCATTGGAGTGCTCATTCGACAGTGTCAGTATAGCATCATTTATGATGAATACATGATGGACACAGTGATCTCTCTTCTGACTGGTTTGTCAGATTCCCAGGTCCGAGCTTTCAGGCACACCAGTACATTAGCTGGTAAGTAAGCTAGTGCAGAGAAGAGTTTTTTCAAAGGAGTTGCTACTATTTAGCCACTTTGAGGATTACTCCTAATTTTGATTGAGGTTGAATTTGACCAGCACTGAGAACTCTGGAAAGCTTGATCAAATCCAAGTACCGTATATGGTATAACTATACTTAAGTACCGTATATGGTATAACTATACTTAAATACACTTTTCTGTTTGGAAAGGAGTATGCTGAGGCATTTAATCTCAAGAGATTCCTGTCATACCCAGGGCTTCCAGTGATCCTGTGAATCAAAAGTGGCATGCTTATGTCTTGTATTTTGTTACTCGTTGTTCATTTGTTGTATAGAATGTCTTCATAATTTTGTATTTTAGAGTACAAATTTATTCTAAGTAAGTGTCAAGAAAATTGTATTATCAAAGAATTTCAGTCCACTGAAAAATAAAATCTGTGCCTTCACTCTTGAGAAGCATTAAGTTTGGGAGCACTGTGCCATAGTTGTAGGTCTCACTGTCTTCTACCTTAGCCGCACTGCACCTTTCAACACACCTGCCTACATCTGAGGAAAGCACTGGGTATATCATTAGATGGAAATAGGCTTTTCTAGAATGTATTTCATCAGCCCTATATGAGATGTCTCTCGTAAGATAGGTGAATTGCTCTCTAGGAGTAACTGGTTTTCTCCAATTGCAAAGCAGTACTAGGAAGGCTAGCTTGGATGTAGGTGTCTAAAGCTGGTTATGTCAGGTGATATCTTTCTGCTCATCTCATGTGCTGAAATACATCTTATAGGAAGATTCTTCTCCCTAGACTGTTCATAGATCATGCCAAATATTTGAAGCCTTTATAGGAGACATTTGTCATAATTGAAATATTTCTACTGCCAATATTTGTTTTTTGTTAGTTAGTCTTTCCACAAACAGTGTCTTATAATTTTGTTCAGATTTCCAAGTGTAATACCCAATGTCCAACAAATTCAATCAGAATTTGTTTAAAATTTCATCTCGTGCTATGAATCTAAGAGGCAGATTTCCAATGATACTGAAGAACCAAATCCAGATTTGATTGGAGTTTGATTTTAAAATTGAAAACCAAAACCTTCAGCTCACAGTGGCTGAACTCTTTTGGAAACCTATCCCCTTGCATTCTTCACCTTACTCAGTAACAGGACAGTAAAAACATGAGTTATGTAGGTGTAAGTTTCCAGGTTTAGAGTTTGCCTCTCCCTATTCAGTATTCAAAGATAAACACTACTTGAGCTGCAGATAACCTGATGGAAATCTGTACCTATTATTTAAGCTGAGATGGAAACTGTATTCCTTTCCAGCTGATACTTCAATTCCAGACGATGTTGATTTGCTATTTGCTTAGATTGTGGTTGATTGTTTCACAGGAGAGGGATTATGGAGTGAGGTATGCAGTCTGGTCTCTTTTATTGATTGGTTCATCCTTGTGTGGGACAGATGTTTGGAAAGCATGAGAGGCTTGAAGGAAAAGACAGGAAACAGCACCATACATTAGAGAAGTTATGCAAGACCTGTGCTATGTGGAAGAAATAGTTGCCATCATTTGAAATGGATTATGTAGCTAGAAACTTCAAGCAAGGATAAGCAAATGTAAAGCCAAGGTTCATCACAACTAGCTTTAGTTATTTAAGCCACTGCTGGCTTCTCACATTAGATATACATGTATCTAGTGCTTACATTAGGAATAGGAGCTGCCAAAGATCCCCAGTGTTTTCCAGTGATAATACATGCCATTTATTTATTTGTTTGTTTGTTTTAACAAGCTTGAGAGCTTTGTTTTGATTCTGCAAATTTCCTTCAAGCTAGTCTTTGCACATTTAATGAAGTTGCTATCCTGCAGAGCAGAGGTTCAGCATGATGCCATGGAGCTCAGTCTTGATAAAGTTAATGAAGATCTACATTTAGAATTGCACTTATTCTTGAAGGAGTGTTTTTGAGGTCTTTGTTTTCAGTTTTCCTCTGTGCTAGCCAATTTGTGTGAGAAATGATACACTATAGTAAGAAACTTAAGGCAAGAAGTACATGTAGGTGCTTCTAGAGTTACCAGCTTTGAGCAACAGCAAGATAAGACAGAGCTACCATAAGAGTAGCTTCAATTCTTCATTTGTATAGTTGCTTTTCTACCTTGAAGACAATGCTGCGTATTTAGTCAGTGAGGATGTGATAGGTTCTTCCGTTATTTTGCTGTTTTTTCAGTATTGTAAAACGTGATGTGCCATGTCTCCACACAGAACATGGGAAAGACCCTTATTAATGTTTTTGTAAACATAAATTAAAACAGAAAAATATACGTGAAAAATATTATATCCAGCATGTGTGAAAATGCATGTAAAGGGGTACATAAAGTTCTAATCGTATTTTTATACAACTATACGCTTTACTTTAGAGCGGTGTCAGACTTACTTTCAGAGAAACAGTGCAGTGGTCCCTTGTAAATTGAGTAATCCTCAATAGCTATTGGTTAAGAGTTACCCATAGTATGGAGGCATCTACAATGATACTTAATGTTTCTTAGTAGAGAAATGTATGTAATTCCACAGTAACAGGCTTTGTGTTGTACACTGATCCTGCAGATTCATATGCTTGCTCACTGACCTATGCATTCAGAACTTGCATAATTTTCTGGAGAAGATGGCAAAGAACATTGCCAGGAGCTCAATGCGGTATATACACTCTCTTTTCTGATCTTTAGATCAGCCAAGTGACTTGAGTATTGCTTGGGTGGGAAGGGCCTTTCCATATGGCTTTGTGTCAGGGTCAAGTTGTTTTCTGTGAGTATGGGTCTGCTGAGGCAATATTTTTTAACTGTGACTACAGGTAAAGAGTCATATTCTGTCTTCTGCCTTTGCAGCTATGAAGCTTATGACTGCTCTTGTGAATGTTGCCTTAAACCTGAGCATTCATCAGGATAATACACAGAGGCAGTACGAAGCTGAGAGAAACAAAATGATTGGCAAAAGAGCTAATGAAAGATTGGAACTGCTGCTTCAGAAGAGAAAAGAGGCAAGTGAAAAGATGAATTTTTTTCCTGATTCATGTGTATTCCCTCCAACAGGAAGTCCAAGGTGGTTTGTAACTTGAGTACCATAGTAAGAAACAAAAGATTAGTTCTGCAGTTGTGTTTGTGTGATCTCAAGCATATTACTGCGCTACATTTTTAAATCTTGTATTAAGACATTCAGTTGAGTTTGTGTGCTGTTCTGCATGCACAGGATAATTTCTGTTCTCAGGCTTGTGTATATGACTAGGCAGGAAGAAAATCAGTCTCAAGTTGTAAGTAGTAACTATTTTGGTTATGGAAGAAGACTTTTGAAAGAGGATCACATGTAGTCCCTCACTGCACTGCCCATTTCTCCCTTTGATAACTGCAATTATTACGTAGTTTCTCATTAGTACTTCTTTTTGTAGCTACTTTCAAGAAACACTGTAGTGGGGGCTATAGCACCTGCTCTCAGGGAGAAGAAGTTAGGGAGACATTAAAGTCGCTTTTAATAAGTACCAGTCTGGCATTAGGTGAGCAAAATCATTAGGAGGTTGCTGTAATCATCCCTAAGTAAATTATTATATCCCAGGAAATTCAGTTTTAGAGTTGTACTTAATAGAAATTTGAAGATGACAAGTAAAAAATGAATACATATACATCCAAACAGCCATAATCTGTAAAGATGCTATGTAAAATTTGTAAGATTGATTGAAAAATTGGAGTATATATGGCTTAGATTCAAAGTTATTGTGTTTAATATATTAGTTTTTAATATATTTCCTCCACCACTGTTTTACTCCATGGCAGATTAAGGATGTCTGGGTGCTTTATCTGCATGCTCCTTGGATTCTTTTAGGTATAACTTTGACTTAGATTTGCTTGACTTTATAGCCTTTGTCTGGGGATAATTACAATTAACGTTTTTTTATTTTTATTTTTATTTTACCCCTACAATCCGTAACACAATTTTATTTGGCTTTCATAATTCTTAAAAATCATGCATTAATGTAAAAAGCAAGAACAATCTCTCCTGCCCAAACTGCAAGGGAAACATTTTAATTTAAATATTAAATTCAATGTCAGCCTTAGAGCATTTTAAAAAGGAAAATTGCTTTGTTAAAAGAGCTGGAAAACAGTTCCTATTCCAGATTTGTTGATTGTTGCTTTGAATTTCCAGAGAAGGAAGAAGTCACTAATTACACTGATTAACTGGGCTTAGTATCTCTGTGTCTATGGACATCCTCTATACTCATTCCTTCAGCTGTTCTTTTCAATGTCTTTTGGAGATGCAATATATAATTTGAAGCAATGATACCCAGGCTAGCATGGAGCTGTGAAACCCTGAAAGAAGAATGAGCATTTGGCAAACCTTAACTTTTGATATGTCTGTGCAGTCTCTCTCATATCACTACTCACTAAAACTAATCAAAATGTTGCATAGGAGTAAGCCAGGGAAGAGTGGTGATGATTAAGTCCTCAGATACATGGTGTTAAGCATATAGAGGGCTCTGTATAGAAGGCGTTTATTAGGTTTAGATGTCATAATGGTTCTGTGTAAGAATTCCTAACATAATGCTGTATATTTCCCATGTTTAAATATGCTGAATTTACAATAGTATCCTGTGCTGGCACTTTCTTAGTTGATGCTTTTGATGTAGTGCCATCATAATAAACCCTCATGGGCACATACATGGGCATGTGTTTATCTTCATGAAGTTATATAGGGACAGTTCACAAGTTAAGTGTGGCAAATTAATCTGAAGTAGAAGAGATGGAACACTGTCTCCAAAGTGTTTCATTCTCACGTCATCTTCGACATACCTAATGTGACAGCAGTGCATGAATGTCTGTTCTCATCAATGAGATTTTCAACTAAACTGCATGATTTATGTAACAATCCACCACAAAATAGAGGAAGTTCTGTTTTAGTTGCTGCCAGTAGTAATTCAAATTTTGTGTTTGTCATACATGTCTTTTTGAGCTTCTCAAAATGCTTGCAGAGTCAAGAAGAGAACATTTCCCTTATTTTTAGTTAGGTTTAAGGGGGGTGTGCTAAATCACTTTTGCATTGGTAAGAGCAGGAATCCTGAGACACGAATGCACTCTCAAGATGCCTGAAGTTAAGCGCTCAAATTCAAGTACATGATCTAGAAAAACTGAAAGTATAAAAGGCAATTAAAGTTTTAGAGAAAATTCATATTTTTCAAAGAATTGTTAATTCATTACTGAAACTAAGATACATTTGAAAATTGTATCTTTTCAATGTTAGCATGCAAAAGTAAAAGGGATCTCAGATGGGCCTGCTGAATCTCTTGATTCTCCTTCTCCACCAGCTTTGCCCCAGCACCTGCATCCCCATATCAGTTATATAGCTGATAACTTACCATGTTTATAGTGAGCTGGAAATTCCCTGTAGAAAAGCAGGAAAAGAGGGAGGAAGCCACCCAGGCTGTACCCTCATCTATGCCACTTAGTCTTGTATGGTGCTGCTCAACTTCTCATTCAAAGAAATGTCAAAGTACACTTTTCTTCAGTATCCTAACCTTCTCATGGCTCATAAAGTTCAGTCTCTCCTACCTGTCTTCTGTGGTGTGTTTTTATATTAATATTTCATACCCAAAGTTCTCCAGGAGCTTCCCCTTTCCCTTTCAGGGCCTCATTAGTTTTTCAGAAAGCCTGCTGAGGCTTCTTGGTTCATTCCCACCCCCATTTTACTCCGCAGTCTGTGCTAAGTTGTCTCTAGCCCCGTGTTTTTGTGGATATTTGCCTGCCTGTAGCCTGTGAAGTCAACCATCTGAGGAGTGATTAGAACGTCACACTCCTTTTTAGGTTATGTATTCTTGAACAAGCATTTAGTCTGTGCGTATTTGGGTTGAGCCGATGCTGAAAATAGTGCTTGTCCCAGAAGCCATGTCTAAATATGCTTGTTTTGTGTACCAGCCCTTTAGTATATGCAGAGCTGGTGTGCACCCGACTTCTCCCTTTGTACATAGTCCCTTATACTATGAAATTAATTTCTTTGACAGGTGTTTGACAATTTAGTGAAGAACCCTCAATACCTCGGTTCCCCCACATGCAAAATGGAGACAGCAGCTCCTTACATTTTAGGAAACTGGGAGACTTCATTTACTGAGTTCTGTGAGCTATTTTAGATCTCATCTGGAAGATACTGTAGAAATATTTATAAACATAGCTGGAAAAATATAAACCCCTAGGTGAAAGTGTTTATGAGCTCATGCTATGCAGAAAGTTGAAACAGCTGATCATAATTCTGCCTCTGGCTTTAAGATGTTTTATCTGTTAAATATGTATGTCCATGATTATATAGGTTTTATTATTTTATGCATATATGCACTCTGTACTAGCAAGGCTCTGTTGTGGTTTTCATACTGAAAATGTGGAAAAATTTGCATTCACACATGTTGTGGTATTCTGCTTTGACATTAAGAAACACCTTGATGGAAGAACGATGGCTTTGAATGTAGTAGCAGTTCTGCTCCAAAAGTTGTTGTATGAAATTAGTGTCATCTTATTTAGCAAAACTGCATTTTGGTGTAATTAAGTCATACTTATTTAGTTTAGTACAAAAGCTGACAGTATGAGAATGCTTTAATTGATTCCAAGATGTTCCTTTAGGATGTGTTAACATATTCATTGACACAAAGTAAGCTTTGCATAGTACTTAGAAAATGTGCTCATACTACACAGAAAATATTAAGTTTTTTAAAAAAACACTCTTATTTATAAAAAACATGCTTATAACACCTTTTTAATTTGGGTTTGGATTGGTTTTTTGCATTCTAAGGCCTGGATGTTAGGTGTACTCCAATGTTAAGCACACATGCTCTGATTCTGGAAAGCTTCCTGGTTCAGAAATTCAGCTATCATGGGCGCTGAAGTTAAAGCAACTGACACTCATACTTAAGATTGAGAACATCTTTAAGTACTTCCCTTAAATAGGACACTGAATTTTTCAGAAGGGATTCCTGATCTGTAACCAGCTTCATTTCTGCAGCTGTCATTCACTCACAGTTCTGTTTAACTATGAATACAGGACTGCTGACAGTACTGAACACGTAGTCTCTACTTTTCTAAATTTCAATAGCAAAAAAATGGTGATGACCACTTCAAAGGACTAATTTGAAAATAAATTAATTGATGTTTGTAGAGAATGTTAACTTTCTTCCATTAAGGCATTGCACATATATATGTATATTTATGTATGTATGTGCACAGAATATAGGCATGTGCTGGAAAAGTAGAAAATGGTGAATCTACTATTACCTCTAGGTGCTCTTCCATGGTCTTCTAATGTTTCCCAATAAGGAATTGTAGAATATCAAATTATAATAATTTTTTATTTATTTTTGTTTTGCTTTTTTTTTCCAGCTACAAGAAAACCAAGATGAAATTGAAAATATGATGAACTCTATTTTTAAGGGTATATTTGTTCATAGATACCGGTAAGAAAATGCATGCTACAGTAGACTCTGCTAACAAAGTATGATCATAAATAATGTCAAGGGCGATTTCTGTGTTGATTTTTGTTCTGATGTAATATTCTAGATGCCACAAAAGCAGTATTAAAAACACTGAAGTTATGAAAGAAAATATAAGTTTAACCCCTATTCATTGCACAGTAGACCATCCACACAACTTTATTGTAATTCAGTAAAACAGCTTTAAAGAGTTGTGGGAGACATGGAATTTGAATCTTTGTGTTTTGAAAAGTTGTCCAAGGTGGGAGCACAAACATGACATATCTTAAGAATAATCATATGATCACTGCATATCATAAGAGGGCAGTTTTGGTTACTGACGACCTCTAATCTGCATTTCCTTTTGTAGGTCTTAGGTGTAAACAGCAGATTTCTGATGTTTGCACCATATATGCTTTAGCCACAGCTACAACTTTACTTTAGGCTTTTTCCTCCTTAAATTACATAAAGGCAATCAAAAGCCTTCATTCTAGTTAACATGTATTTTTCATTTGTGAATTGTTTTGGATGTTTGTACCAAGAACGTTAAAAAGTAATTGTGGTGTTAGCACATCACAAAGGTTTTTTTTAATAGTTAATGTGCTATGTCTTGTGAATACAAAACCACAGCACGTTATATATATTTGTGTGTGTGTCAATGTGCACATGCATGCACTTCTGTTTATTTTAGAATTGCACAAAGCATTAGATTTGGAGTGGTGCATGCTATTTTGGAGTGTGGTTTATCAGAGAGCAGTAACCTTAAAATAGATTTAGTGTTGTTTTGCATCACAAGATACATCAGAGCATCTGCAGCATCTTGGTGCAACCAGCTCTTTAAATGTTAATTGACTTATGAAGTCAAAAGATAAAATTCAAGGATACTAAACTATGCAATTAACCTTTCAGATTTAAATTGTGGTTTAAAACTTTATCATTTATGAAATCTTTTAGACAAACGGCAGAAAACAAGACGGTGTATGAGAAGAGGGTTAGAAGGTGAAGAGGAACCCATAGTTCAGTTGGGCAGAGGGATTATTGTAATTACGGACAAAAGCATGCAGGAAACTTGGAAGGGGCTCGTGCTAAGAAATATGTGAGTGTGAACAACACAGTGGAGTTGAAGTATGTATCTTCAGTAACCAAGCATGATACTTGAAAGAAAATTTATAGTTTATGGTCAGTAAGCCTTGAGCTACTTGGCAACGGAAGAATACGTATACAGAGTCAACAGGCAAATTAGGATATTAGCTCAGTATAGCACTCAGACGATTTTGGTATGACAGCAGTTTTTATGGCATGTAGGTAATGAAGTTGAAGACATTAAATGCAAGGAGTGTTTCCATTTTGTCCCTTCAGAATTTAGTGGATTGTATCAAACAAGGAGTCACTTTAAAATATTTTCCTAGTAGCTCATACTCTTGTGTGGGGTTGGAAAAAGACTGTACCTTTTGATGGTCTGCATGCTGTTTCTTTTTTTTCTTTCTTTCTTTCTTTTTTTTTAAATCCTCCTTTTGTAATCAAGGTTTCTTTTCATGCCTCCTGCCATCATTAGTAAAAGCCTGATTTTGCTGATATTGCTGTAACAAAGGAGAGGCCAAATAAATAAACTCTGATTATCCGTGCCCTGAAAAAAGATGCCCAGGCTGACACTGTTAGGCCACTGAAGAATTTGCTGATATGAGTCAAGTAGTGGTGTTCTCTGAGCAAGGTGGGTGGTACCACTTCTGCGCTGTTCAGAGAGGGTCAGAAGAAGTAACTTCTTCCAAGTCTGCCCCCAAGAGCCACTTTTGTGAGGAGTCATCATCTCTTTGGCTTCCTTAAGTTCTGTGAAGCTCCTAAGAGAGTCTGTTACAACATGTACTCGAATGCGAGTAATCTGCAGACAACAGATACCATAGATTCAAATTTCTGCAGTCACAGCTGTGCGAGAACATATAGGGGGAAAAAATACCTGTATTGAAACCAGCTGATTGATGAGAAAACCAGGGCTGGAATGGGGAGAAAAAAGGAAATGATTTCCAACTCTTATCTGCTTCCATAATGTTTCTGAAGCATTCCTTCTCTCAAATAGTTCAAATGATTTATAAAGTTGACATCATTTTACAGTCCTTAGACCATGCACAAGTGGTAATGATTTCAAAAGAATGTTATTTTAATTATTCCCAGAGAATAAATCCCTTTCCATAATATGATTCAGACTCTGCCACAGTGATTCATGCTTAGTGACCTTTGTAACTTAAATAGCAAGTCCTTGATCTAAACAAAAAGCCACCAAAACCTGTTTCACTCAGAATGTAGCTGTCTTCATACTAGTAAGCTAGTGTTGCAGTGAAGTTACATCTTCTTTCTGTAGGTTGGCTTCCAATTTACTGGAATATTTCAATGCTCCCTTCTCACATTGAAAAAAAAAAATTTTGCAGTAATAGCTGAACAATTTTCTAGGTGTAATGTTAGTCTAGTGTTAACAGCAAATGTAGTCAAAAATTGACATATTCTTAATAAACATGCAGGTGTTCCTACCTCATTGCATATTTCCCTATCTCTTTCCTGAATCACTTTTTCTGACTGTTTTTATGTTGCTTTATAACACATTTAGTTGTTTATTGATTTTTTTTTTATCATGTCTTAAACTGAGAGTTAACATAAAAGGGGAGACGTAAGAGTAAATTCAGTTAGAGTCAAGTTGCTGAGCTCACGTTGGTGAGTATAAAACCAGCGGAGGTGGTCACTGTGGTAAATAGCACTGCAAGGCCACGAGGGTAATCAGACTCTGGAACAGGTTGTCCAGAGAGGCTGTAGAATATCAGTCCTTGGGAATACTCAAAAATTGATTGTACAAGGCATGTGTAGGGACTTGGATATGGTGATGTTCAGAAATCCTAATCTCAAAATAACCGGTTGGGTGTCTCTATGAGTAATACTTTTGTTATGTAGTAATGAGATACTATATACTGGTAGGTCAGGGATCTTAAAAGTAACCTTTTTTTACGTCTGAAGTTTAACAAGCTGAAAATTGCTTGCTGGGTACCTGCATATTAAAAAAAAAAAAGAAGGAGGGAAGGCCTATTTCTTCAATTCAGTTGTATCTGCATATCAGAGATTACTTTGAATCTGAGATGATTGCCACATAGCTTCTCAGATGTAACAAGTATTTATAAAATGTTCAGCACTCTCAACCGTTACTTGAGATGTCAATATTTTGGTTTTGCTACTTCCTTGGTTTTGACTTAGCAATGTGCATCCAGACACATTTCCCTTTCAGAGGGCAAGATTCAGAGAATTCTTATTTGAGTCCTACTTCATAATACCTTTTTGTTTTGAATGCTCAAAGAGCTATCCTCCAGGTGTGAATGTCTAGCAAAACACAACTATTACAATTTTAACTTCTGGTAGACCTGAATGGGGATCCTCAGACTGATGGGCATGATGGTTTTGTGAATTTATGCAATGCAGTGAGCCTGTCCCAAGGTATTATTTTGGCAGTACTGATAGTTAATGTAAAACTTGCCAAATCTAGATACCATCTTTATGGAGAAGATGCTTCTATCTCCTTCCAAGGTGCTCCTTTCCCTCCTACTGAGTAAATAGGATGGTGGTGACAAGTTACATGCGAGTTCCACTCTGGGAAACAAGAGTGTTGCGTGAAAAAAAGTGAGTGGGGATATTAGATAGAAGTCTGGTGAGACTGCGACGAGCAAAAACCAGTCAGCACAGGGAAATGAAAATCCAAACAAAACCAGAGAAAAAGCCTTTTCCCTCCCCCATAAACGTGTTATCCCAAGGAGGTGAAACTTATATCTTAGGTGGCAAGAAAATTCGTTACATTTTTACATATATTGGAAAAACAGATAGAAACTACTGAGACTGTAATAGGCATGAAAAAAAAGAGAAAGGCAAAAAGTTACATCTTTGTACTTAAATGAGTTTGACCTTAATATTAAGTTTAAAACCACATACTGTTCCTTTTCCCACAAAGCCATGTACCATACTTCATATAAGCAAAGGTGTTAGTATGGTGAGTCTTTGAGAAACACTGGTTTTAGGCATATGTAGAGCTACATCTTGAAATTCAAGTCATGCCTTCAAACAATACAATTCCTTGGTCTGGCAAGAACGTTGGATAATCAGCTTAGTAACACATTATTGAAATAGCTATTTAAGTAGCACTCTGTAGAATTACTTAGAAATGCGAGTGCTGCTTACCACCCCCTCCCAGGAGTGGGATATGCAGCGAGCATTCACCAGTGTGAATTTTGGAATTGGGCTCTGCACACTTATTTTTCTTACCCTTCTTCCCTTATGGGGTCCTAATTCAGGTCCAGAGATGAGAGAGTGGTAGAAAAGACATTTTCTCTACATACTCAAAATGTTTCGAAACTGTCAAGCAGCCCCAGAGACAGGCATAGTTTGGCCCAACTGGCAATGGTATATTATTGTAGAGCTGCACCATTTCATGTTCCTTGACTGGGAATTTGAGATGGAATCTCAAAGAATGCCAAAGGCAGGTGGGTGACCCTTGTTTCTGTCTTTGTTAGAAAGTTTTCTCATAGACTAACTCTTATCTAAATCCATTGACTAAAACATCTTTTTTTTTCTGTTCATATCCAATTTGCATGTTGAGTAATATCATGTTCTTCTGAAGGTTATCTGTAGTTCTCTCTGTTTTAAGAGCGAGATGTGAGAGGCAACAACTCCCAATTGTTATATCAGGCATGCAAACATGCAATAAGAGTGTAGCCAGGCATTCTTTAGGAGCTTCCAAGAAGTCTTGAAGCAGTTACTGCTCTCCTAGTCATCTCCATCACTTGCCTTGGGTGTTTTCCCTGAACACTGGTAATACTTCAAGGATTTATGCATCCACTTCAGTGTATATCAGCCAGGTTAGCTAAAATTGCTTTCAGTTTTGGTCTTGATTAATCTAAATGAGTTTGTGATCAGACAACAGACTAAGAGAACCCAGGAGCTGGAACTCCAACCCCTCCAGCAAGACCCTGAAGAGCATACCAGTCTCCACCTGACATATCCCAATTATCCTTTATAGACTCTATGTTTCAGGGTCCTAAGTACTTTTGGCCTTAATCAGAATACATGAGTGTAATTTAGCATGAAATATATGCTAAAATGGCACTGTTTCAGAGAAACAATCAACTAGTAAAGCCTATTTCCTGACACTGTTTGCTATGGTTTGTCCTAGGTTTTATGGGCCTGCCTTGTCAACGCAAAATTTTAAAAGGAACCAGTGAATTTCTTACCTGATCCCTTTTTGTCAAATCTCTTTACGAAGCTGCATCATGCAGGGTCTCTTTACTAAGAGTAAGAATATAGGTTGTGAATTTTGCTGCAAATAGTTTGCTAAGTGTCTCCTATTCACTGCATAGAAATTACTTGGAGTTTGCTGAAAAGAAGTTTAAATATATTTTATGTCTAATATTTGTAGATCCAGCATTAGTTTTGGATTCCGTGCTGGACTAGATTCTGTTCCTTTCTAGAAGCATTTGGCAAGTAATACAAACTTACATCACTAATTTATAACTACTTGCAATGCTGGTATGATTATTATTTATGTGTTCTTGTGTCATCCACAAATAGTGTATATTTTCAAAAACAAAGTGACTATGACAAGAAGCTAAAATATATTTAAGTGTGTAAAAATTGTAAGAGAAGAATTATAGTTTAATAACAAACAATTGATCACATGCATAGCAAAGTTATAAAGGCATTTTGGCTATATTGTGTTTGATACAGCATCATACGGGCATGGAATATGTGTTAGTGATTCCTGCAAGAAGAGGAATTCTTATCAGTAATACAGTGGTGGTGGAGTGGGAAATTGGTGTCACAAATTCTCCTGCCTCTCCAGCAACTTGAGTCTGTTTGTTAGTCTCACATGCCTTATGCATGATTCTTTCCCATTTTCAATTATACTAAAGATCTTAAATTTTTATTATACTAAATCGTGTAATTAGTTGAATAGATTTGTTCTTTGTTTTTTCTTTTTTTTTAGGGAGTGGGGTGGGGTTTTTTTGTTAATTATAAATAGCAGCTTGGAGTGTTTGTCCATACTGCCTAGGGATCCCTGAGAAGCTTTTGAATCAAGAATCAGTTTTTCACTGTCTGTCTAGGGAAGCTTGAATGCATTCTTACAGAAAAGATAAATTTTCCTAGTTTTTGTCTGGCTGTGCTGCATGATTAAATAGCTGTTGACACTTGGGTTCTTTTTGGGATTGCCATTAAATCCTTCCAAAATGCTTCACAGTTAGTAAATTTATAAGGTGGTGAAATAACCTACTTGGATGTGAGGACTAAGGCTATCATCCCCTAGTGGAAGTGTCTTCATGGGTACTTTTTGTTGCTGCATATGTGGCTCCCCCTCTTTTTCTTGAGATACATACTTACCAATCCTTTAGATTGTTCTTTAAGTCTTGAATTCTGATTCCTTCCACCTATATTTTGTTTTAAAAATAGTTTAAAAATAGTTCCATATAAGAGAATTGCTAATCTAGTTTAGTGTGAAGTAATATACAACTTCATAGTTTTAATTAAAACTTGTCTTCATTGTGGCTGCATTCCCCATAATGAATACCGTTTTTATAGTGCAAACCCCTGAATGGAATATTTTAGCACATTCATCCTTACAGTATCTAAAACCTGTTTGAGAAATCCCTGGTAGGAACAGCTTCTTTAATGTTCTCCTCTTCTTGTAATGCAGCTTGTCTACGTTGTGGACTGATATTTACCTTGGTTATGAGGTTATAGAGTCTTTAGGGAGTTTGACAGACCAGTTTTAATGATTCTGTTTGGAAGTTGATAGAATCAATGTGTTTCATGTAGGCAAAGAGAGACAATGATAGTGGTTTGATGGCATTCCTACAAATTTTCCCCTCACATTCATACATTAGCTTTAAATGCATGTTTTATGCTGTTACATCAGTACAGTTTCCTCCCTATAATTTGAAATTGAATGAGAAAAACAGAGACTTCACTGTAGAAGTTTCACATCTAGTCATGTGTGATACTGTGATTGATTGCCGTGTTCATGTAGGAACTGTGGTTTTCACCTTGGTATCTGGAAGATCATATACAGTACAATGGCTCCTACTGAGATGGACCAGTCTGAAGGATCTTGAACATAAGATTGAGTGCATTTTATTTATATTTTGTAAAATTGAAGACTTTAGGAAAAATATAGTTTGTCTTATTTTGCAATTATTCTCTTGCTTGAAGCTTGGAATTTCCACACACACACACCCACACACACACCCCAAATTAGATTTCATTTGGGGGCTCTGCTTGTGCTGGTTTAGAATTAAATTTATGTTTATTGCTTTTCCAAAAAGATTTTTTAATAAAAATACAGAACAAGAGTCTCTATTATAAGCAAGGCCGATGTTTGCAAAGCACCAGACATTCCCTTTTCTGTACAGTAGCTCTTTATGTTCCTCTTTCATTACAGCTGAGATTTTGAACTGTGAAGCAGTGCCAGCTGGAGTGGCACAAGTGGTTTCTCATAGTAACAGATGTCTCAGAGATGAAATTACTAAAGGGCCAGATGGCCCCAGTCCCTTTTTTCATTGTTTAGCCATCGTTCATTATTAGTAAATATGCCATGCTCTATGTCAGTCAGGCAGGAAAGTGCCAATCAGATTGAAATAATTTCCATCCCCGATCTCCTTAGGTGATCTCTCCAGACAGTTTCCTGCTGCCCCTCCTCAGTAAGCAGCTGATAAGTCTGCCTGAGATCTGTCTTTGCCTCTTTCATCACTTGCCACAGTCACAATGTAGCAAAAAGCAAGAAAACTGGAAGAAACCCATGTTGAAATGTAAACACTCTCCTGGGTTTTGTTACAGGGGCTTTCACGCAGTGCGTGAAACAATATCTGTTTATGTACCAAATCCCATTCTGCCCCTCTGGTGGGGTCCTTTGGTTAAACCAAAGAACTATTTCCACCTTGCAATTTTTCTACACCTCTAGCTGGAGAGAGTCAAGCCTGCTAAGCAAATGTTGGTGACGATGTTTCAGAGATGATTGTCTAGAGGAGGTTTGTAGCTTCAATTCATAATTCTGTTTGAAAAGAGGGAGGTAAAAGATGGAGTAAGAGACTAAGAAGCAAACTAGGGTGAGGATTTTTTGAGATAATGGAAATACCATATCTGAATGTAGAAATATTGAAATTTTTAGATAGATCAATGAGTTCAAGGACGTAAAGGAACAGAAAGTCAGTGAGACAGCAGTGAGAACAGTGACAGGCCCTACATAGTAAAGTTCATCAAAAGTAAAATTTTGCAGCTAGGGCACTAGGAATGAGAAGTAAATCATATGTGTCTGGAATCTGTTTAATACTTTTCTTTTTTCCTTATTAGTGATGCTATTGCTGAGATTAGAGCTGTCTGTATTGAAGAAATTGGTGTCTGGATGAAAATGTACAGTGATGCCTTCCTGAATGATAGTTATTTAAAATATGTTGGTTGGACACTACATGACAGGGTAAGTACTGTGTATTACTGTACATAGCAGAGTGTACTGTACATTGCTGCTGTTATACTACCCAAGACATGTTTAGTATATCATCTTTGATTTATAAAGAGATTGTTCTTTTTTCTTGCCTGTTATTTATCTTTCAAGCAGCTTATTTCAAGGTATTCACTTAAATTAGGATACAGCACTCCTAGACTGCACGCTTGGTTCATGTGCTTTTTGTGTTTTCAGTCTCCATTAGAATATCTTAATAGAAATGTTTCCGTGGTGCTTTTCTTCTGATTACAAGAGAAAGAGAAGTCTCCTCAGATCATCCCTGAGAACCTTTGTGTCTGAAGCAGAATGAAAAAGAGGTTTCCAGATGTGTCTTCCATTTATATTGCCCAATAGTTAGAGGAAATAGAACATCTCTGGGTCCCCAACAGACATCACTCGCTCCACAACCAGTGGAATTCTCATCAATTCATTTTCCCTTGAAGAATCTCTTCAAGGTTCTCTTGAGCTTTTTCTTCAAACAATTGTTGAAACACCAGATGGAAGCAAAAACATTTATATACAGAAGCTCTTTCCTATCTCACCACAGTTCTTAGTACTGATGGTATCCAGAACATGCCTCTGCCAGGTGGCAACAGGCCTAAATACCGCTCAGTTCCTGCAGCAAGAGTAGCCCATTCCTAATGCTAATAGAACAGGACTTTGCACTTCTGTGTAGGGTTTTTTGGTACACTGTGCAGCGACTGGGACTAGCTGTCCTCCCACTCTCACCAAAACCACTAGAAACACTTGTTTTACTCTAAACTCTTCTGCTAACATTATCCAAGGAAAACAGATGAGACCCACCTGTACTGTTGAAATGCTCATTAAATTCCAGCATCCTGATTCAGACTATTCTTTTTTTTCTAGGAGCACTGCTGGAAAAAAATTAAAAGTTTGCAAGTTCATTCTGATGACTTGCATAACTGGTAGTTAACAGCTGATTCTTTAAAAGGATGATTTCTTCAATAACTTCGGACAGCATATTAACATTGAGGATATGACTTGGTCACTCTTTGGCTGAAGTCTGAACAAGATCAGTTAGAAAGACGTTAGCTTTCACTAATGAAGGAAGTTAGCTGCCACTGGTTCTTTTGCTTTAGCTATAGCTGACAAGGATCTGCATCTCACTTTGATTTTCACCAGCAATTTACTTGTTAAGAGTACCCTGTATGCTTTAGATACTAGATATGTGATGTCTTCCCTCTCTAAACCTGTAGTTCTCAAACATTTACTTTACAAACTTTCCCCAAACTTTTACATTACATCTCATTGTTACAAAACTTGATTAGGAGGAAGATCTTGCTTACTGCTACAGTCAACCATGACCACTGTTTACTCTAGAGACACTACACTTCCTATCATTAAAGCTTGGACATGGAAGCATAGCTATCACAGTGCTTTGAGGGGCAGAGCTGCTGCTCCATCTGTGTATCTCATTTTTAACATTGGTGTGCCTCACTAGTAGGCATGCTTCAGGAGGTAGAGATCATTGCTTCAAGTTATCAAATCAGTGGGGAGATCAACTCAGGTTGGAGGATTAGGATTTTACATGTGGTGGAGGACTTCATTTTACTCTAGGGCTTTTAATTAAAAATAAATTATCCCCTGAATAATTGCAGTGGATTTTTTGGAGCACTTCCTAATCCTTGCAGAACGTTTCCAGAAAGTAGCACTTCCAATGGGAGAGCACAATCTAGTAGCGTTGCACTTCGCAGCTCTCAGTCCCCTTGTAGTATCTGTGAAGTCCAGCCATTTCTCACATAACTCCCTTTAACCATCTGTGAAATCCAGCCATTCCTTACAGCACTGTCTGTGACTGGTGTCAGCTTCTCACACTCTTATCTGTCACGTCCAGCAATTTCCCATGTCATGTCCAATAGTTTCTCACATCCTCTTCACTTAGCTTAACCTCAGGCCAGGGTCTAGTCATCTGCCTGCACCCTTAACATATATTTATACCTCAGCTTTTTTAAATTTAGTGTTCTTCATATCAAACAAATTTTACATTACAATGTTATGGTAAAAAAAAAAAACGGTTTTCCATCGGGACCACACACAGAAGAATTCTATTAGGCTACTCTCCTGCCTCTACTAGCTTTGTAATATTTTTCATTGCAGGCCTCAGAAGTGCCTTGGGGTTCTAAGTCTTTAAATCACTAGCTAATCTGTTTAATATCCTGGTATACAGGATATGTGATATTTTTTATATATATAGTGTATGTTTAATGTATAGAGTGAGACAGATTTTAAGTAGAATAGGGGAAGAGTCAGAGGCAGGTGAGCCACGTGTCAAAGCATGAAAAAGAGAAAGAGACATTTGGGGAAGCACAGAAAGGAGGAAGGAAGTGCAATGGGAAGAATATATTGAAAAAAGACAGAATAAGAACCAATTAAAAATGCAAAGCCTCCGAAAGTACAAGATCCCTTGACAGCATAGTTTTCATTGGCACAACCTGAAAAACTTGCCAGCTGATACCTAAATTTCTTGATTTTGCTTTGATCAGGAGATAATTTTTGCTATGATCAGTACTTAAAATATGGAAAAGATGAAGGCTAAGGCAATAATCATAAGGTACTTCCATTTCATATGAACAGAAGTCACCCCAAAATGATTAACTTCTCTGGAAGCTTGCTACTACAAAAGAGAGAGGAGGCAGCAGTGCAAAAGATTCATGATCAGTTTCATACTCTACTTCAGAAGACATACAAATTAAATCACAGGGAAGACACAATTCTTGCGCTTCTTTGTAGTAGATCCAGTGTAGTCTTTCAGAGGTAGGATGCAGAAGTTTAGTTCTCTAATTTGGGAAATCTGTATATTTTATATGTTAATCCTATCTCTTTCCCAGATTTCAGATGAATGTCTATAGGGCTTTTTTGGGTTTTATAGATTACTTTCTCATTTGAATATGGGTTTCTAGTTCTGCCTTTCTCTTCTTTTAAGCTTCTTTTTCATTCCCGTTGATCTGGGAGCATAAATTAAAAATATATAACATTATAATATAATTGCATAAAGAAACCTCTTTAAAAAAAAAAAGTTAAATCAGACTATCCAGTCTTAATTTTCACCTGCCTCACTGACGCATGGAATTGTTTTGAAACCATAATTGTGTCTCTAGGTGTCTAGACAATCATGGTTCTTACACCAGTTCCTGACACATGAGAAAATGCCTTTTCTTTGTTTGTGTGCCACTACTTTACTCATTGTCTGTTTCTGTGAAAGGAATGAACCCAGGGTCCTCTGGAAGAGATGGCGTTTGAATACTTCGTTGTGATGGCATCCTAACTTAAAAGGATGAAAAAAATAGAACTTGTTTTTAAGATTATATAGAAACTGAAACTGTAGTTTTTCCAAACTTTGGAATGTTTAACTTTATATACTTGGTACCTGATTTCCTAGTGTTTGGGAAAGCTTGAGAAAATAAAAAAAAAAAGCATCGGATGATATACATTATCTTCATAAATGGTATTGAGTGGGCACATGCAGACAGAGCACAACGGCTTGCTCCTGCCAGGAATACTCCTGCCATAGGTACTATTGTGCTGCAGGACATTTTCATCTGTTTCTCTCTGGCAGTGTAACTATTTCTGTCATTAGGCAGCAGACTACCTCAAAATACACCACCCTAGAGCATCAAAATGCAACACAGTATATCATAGTCATCCCATAAACTGTGGGATTGAAGATACCCAGTAATTTAGATCATTTTTCTGTGCAAGAGGAAAAAAACAAACAGTGCAGTCTGCAGAAATATGGTAGAGCAAAGAGCTGAGCAAATTAATTATCTATTATTAAAACCTGATAAATTTTTTAAAAGAGCAGGATACCCTTAGCCACCAAAAAAGAACTGGAAAAATCCAAAAGAAGAAACATGAAGGTTGAAAAGAGAGAAACTACTTTGCTGCCTCTCTTGACCACCCACCTATTTAAAAAATACTTAAAACTATGTTTCTGGGGGCTCAAAAAGTCATCATCTCTATGTGATCTAAGCCTTCATCTGGCGTGTGAGCTGACACATAGCAGTGCACCTTTAATTACTATTTCTGCGGCTGTGGTATCCCTGAATATTAAGAAAAGTCTGGTTCTCATTGGGAGATGGCAAATTAATACTCAAAAGTATCAACTGTATGGAACATTAATAAGAATCTAAGGTGGCTTGAGGCCAGGCTACACATCACTGTGAGACTTACACAAGAGTTACAGATTAGTGCTTCGAGTCCTGTGATTAGCATGTAAAAAATATGACAATGGTGTGTTTCCATCAGGATGGATTCTTTTTCACAGGTCTGCCATATTAAAGGGAATTTTGAGTAGAGCATGACTCTCCCAGACAAATGTAGACTACCCCACACTGCTGGCATGAGAGGTGTATGTATTGCTTTTTGCTTCATTAGCAGCGGTAACAATTTTTTGCTCAAAACTCAGAAGTGTCTGGAGGATTATCTCAACAAAAATAGAGAAAATATGAGAACTGTTTGTTATTAAAGTGTTGATAAACATTTGATGTTTTTGTTTTAGGTTCTAATTTCAAATTGTAAATAAAAGAAAGCATTAACAATTAAGTATTGATGCAAAGCATTTCTCATTCATGAAAAAGAATTTTATATAACAAAAATAATAAAAAATATAAATAATTATGTAAAATGCTTTGAGAGAAGGAGAATTACAGGAATAATTAGACTGGAGAAAGAGGCATGCATAGAACTGATGACACTATGGATGAATTCAGGATTTTGCAATATTCAAGTGTCACAACTATAAATTGGACAAAACCCCAAGTAAGTATAATTTTCTGGAAGATGAAACTCAGGAGAATGGAAGGTCTTAGTTTTAGAATGCTGATAATGCAAATATTTTGTCTCTTAGAAAATGGCAAGGCTTTCCTTTCAGATATGTTCTTTCTGGCTGAAAAGCATAAATGTGACTACACAAAAATAGCTGGAAAGCGATGCTCATTTTCTTTAACAGAGTTAAAGGTATTGCATGGTCGCAAATATTTGCTGCCTTAGGTTGACTCATATTCTCTATGAACTTAAGCTCAGAATTGCAAAAAATCTGGCTAAAATCTAGTCTGGGAAATATTTTTGTTTATTCCTTCCCTGCTTAAGATAGAGTTCACTGTATATCCACAGTGGTTCTCACAGTCATATTTTCTAAAAAAACCTCTAGTGTTGGTTATTCCACAGCTTTCTGTAGCAGTCTGAGTGCTTAACTATGTTTGCCACTAAAAAGTTCTTCCTCGCATAAGCTAAATAGTCTGTGTTGTAATTTTATTATTTCTTTTCCTACCACTGCGCACATAAAAAGTGACAATTACTTTTTTCCTCTTCCTTCAAAGCAAACTAACTTTTCTTTGTTGTGCTACAAACATATTTACAGAAAGTTTTCTTCATTACCTCTTGTGTCCATTCCATACTTTGCCCAGGCCTTTTTTATTTTATCTTCCTTCTGGTTTTTGTATTCCTCTTGTGCTTGACCTCCTAATTAATTCATGAGTTAAATAAGTTCATCTCTTACTTTAGTAAGTCTCTTCCTGTCCTTGCTCTGCATCGCTGCTTGCAGCTTTTACCCTGGCATAAGTTTCTTAGGAATTACCCTAATTTTAGCATTCCCACCCGCTTACTTCCTTGCTAGATAGGAAATTTCTGCTGTGTTTCTTTCCCCAAGAAGTGTTTGGGGTGTTAAAAGCTCATGTTACTTGGACAATTCTCATAGTTACTGAAGAAACATCTTGTGTCTAGCATGTTGATTGTCTGTGGCACATTGCTACTCCTCCATTCTGGACTTCAGTGCAGTATATCCATGCACACTTCACTTCTGCCTGCCTTAGGTTCTTTTCCAGGTCACTGCTGTTTATGCTTCCTTGTGGGTTCCTGTCATTAATCTCTCCTGACTCTAATTTAAAACCTTCGTAACAGGATTAGCAAGCTGACTGACATGCAGGGGCTCTTCCCTCTCCAAAGAGATTAATTCTCTCCTTGAACAACAGTTTAAAAAATAGACCTTTTTGCTATCGGAGAAAGTCCTTCTCCTATCATTTGTCTGGCAGTCGTTTCCTGGGATTACCTCTGTGTCTCCTGGGCCTTTGCCCTCAGGTAGAGGGACCAGGTGTAACACAACTTTTCTCTCCTCCTCACCTACTCCTCCAGTCACTACTTGTCTTCTGCCTTGTATCTGGTGAGCGGCAGGAGGATAGTAGCCTGGTTCAGTATGCTTTTGTTAGCATCTGGCTTCAGTCTCCTGGCAAGCCACGCAAGTACCAGACATTCACAGGTGCACTTCCTATCTACCTTGCTTGATTTGCTCACTTTAGACCTAAAGAGACCCTCAGTATCAGGCCTGAACTTAACTCTAGGACCATTGATCCACAGTGTTTGGTGAAGTCCGCAAGGGCTTTGGGCTCCACGGGGAGTCCAAACCTTATCTGCACAGGTCTCAAGTCTCATTGCTGTTGGCACTGTTTGTTTTTTCTGTACCTAACCAATTCAGAGTTTTGCATTTTGGGACTACAGCACTGGCTGAATAACAAGCCAATCTGGTCACAAATGGGACAGTCTTCAGTGGATTTGTAACTAAACCTGCTACCTCACTGTTGCTCTGTAGTGTTCATCACATGCCAAAACTGATACTGATCCTCTGTGGCTAAATAGGCTAAGGCCGTAAGAGGCTTACATCCTCTGCTAATGATTAGTGATGACTCCAGAGATCCTGGCCTTTCTGAATGCCCCACAGCAGAGGAAACACCGTTTCTGGTACTGCAACACAGGTACCTTTAAAAGAAGAATGACAAACAGCGTTTCTCTGTGCTTTTTTAGCAGTTGATCACATCCATATAAAATTTTTCTTCAAGAAAGTTCTTTTCTGTGCCTTGAAAGATCTTATGATAGGTCCTTTAAACTTAACTTTCATCTCATTGACTTTCTCTGCAATGGTAGTCAAAAAGTTCCCTAGAAGAGAGTATGAGTGCTCAGAGACTCCTCACACATACAAGGAGATGATTTCTTAGGAACAATAATTCTTCAAGGAAAAGTTCTTCTGAAAATCTTCCTTTCAACTTCTGTCCTTCTTTTATCTTCTATTTCAATTTTGAAATAAGTGGGAAGGAGGAAAGAAACTTAAAAAAAATTATTTTTAGGTTCTGTTTTTATGTCAGTCTCTGAATGTTCTTTCAGTTTTTACCTTGAGCAGTTTTTTAAATACAGAGTTGATTATAGAATAGACAGGCTCAGAAATGAAGCTGTTCCTACAGGTGACAAACTTTGATCCATAGGCACTGTCTGGTGACACCCACATTTCCTGCCTACAGCCCACCAGATCAAAGCAAACCCCATCTAAGGAGCAGCTGGGAATGTGCTGCTGCCATCAGAACAACTCAGACAGACACAAGTTGCTCTTCTTCCCAAGGGCTCCTCAGGCTGTGGCTTAGATGTGTTGTTCTTGTGGCAGCAGCCTGCTCCCCACTGGAGGGTCTCAGGCCTTTTGCATCCTTCAACATGTGCCTGTCCTATGAGAGATGGGATGTAGAAAATTTCAGAATAATAAATCCAGTGTGTACTCCTTCTGTCCCTGGGAGAAGGAAAGACAATGCTTGGAGATGGCTGAGTTGCTTGAGTGGGCTACATGCAGCCCATGCTCAGTCATTTTGAACACTTGTGCATTGATTATAAACACCAGATATCAGGCAGAAGTTACTTGTAGTCTATTTCCTAAAGATAAATAGCCACACTGTCTTGACCAACCACCTTGAGTTCATACATCTTTATTTTGTATTTACTTGCTACATTCTTTATCTTTTTGTGGAGTTACTTGAAAGGGAAACAGTAATAGACATTTAAGTGATGGCACATTAAATTCTTTATATATGCAAATAGGGAGAAAATTTAACATTGTATGTAGGCAGCTGCATGTGGCTTTTGGTTTTTAGCTGAATTGCAAATTGGCTTTGGTAATTCATTTGCATAAAATTTTAAATGTACATTAAACAAATTACAGTATGATATTATTTAATATTCATGTGCATTTGATTAGGGTATTCTATCAGCTAATCTTAGTGTGTTTTATTTAGCAAGGTGAAGTGAGGTTGAAGTGTTTGAAAGCTCTTCAGAGTCTGTATACCAACAGAGAGTTATTTCCAAAACTGGAGCTGTTCACTAATAGATTCAAGGTAAGAGGAAATACAATTTTTGGAAGGAGTACAGAAAATAAAGTATCATCTATCTCATCCTGTTGCAGTGTTTGAGTCATGTATATTAAATGCAAAAATAAACTCATTTGTTTGTGATAAGGCTTGTAACTGCAGTAGTAAAACTGTATTACTGAATGCTGAGATTAAGCCGAATTCATCTTACAGTGTTTATCTTGTAAGATTTGTCAGGCTTGGCCAGGATGATTATTTATCTGTTTGTGTTATTGATAGTTTATATATTGTCATTATTCAGTCTGCTTGTACTTATTTAATTTTAGATTTATTGAATTGTAAGGACATGTACTGGGTGTTTCACACAATCTAAAATACATCTGAAAGTAACAACCTGTAACAAAAGATTGTTTATAAGACAGAATTTTAGTTGAATATGTGCTTGTGTTTGGAGGAAGAGATACTTCGATCTGCATCATGATATTCTACACAGTGAAATACCTTGCTGCACAACAGGAGTTTACACTGTGCTTTTAGACAAACCCCTGAGCATAATTGTCGTGTTTAGGAGATAAGTACTGGAGGAGTATAATTCATGGAGTTTCTTACTAGCACAAACACACTGACTCTTTGTTTAATATCTTGATGAGAATGTTGCTGTTAATTCACTTTGTGGCATGACTGCTTTACTTCGCAAGTATCTGGAGAGATGAGTGTAGAAATACCATCATTGCTTCAGTTTGGATGCTCTGCGAAGAAAGCTTTCAGGCACTGTCACCATGTCAGTTGGCAACTTCTACCATCACTTTTGTGTTCTGGAGAACCCCCCAAGGAAAGACTAATTTTATTTATTTTCATTTAAATAATGATTATAATGCTGATGCCAAATTCTGTGTAGAAGAGAAGTGGAGATGACTGATCTATTTTCATTTAAATCATGATTATAATGCTGAAGAAAAATTCTCTTTAGAAAAGAAGTGGAGATTTAAATACTCATAAATACCTACTGTATTTCTCACTGTCAATTTTATATTGCTTCACTGGTTTTGTCTGTCATTGCAGTTAATATTAACTCTTCCAGTTTGATCTAGGAAAGCACAAAATATAGCAAACTTGTCATATATTCCCTGTATGTAAACGATCCATAAAAACATAATGGTAATCAGCCTTTTACCACATTCACTTGAGATGGAGAAAACAGATGCTTAAACTGCAGTAAAGTCTAGCCATTAAGGAAGGCTTTTTGTCCAAAATGATAGTTATATAATAGAACAGACTCTTTATTAATAATCTGCCCTTAAAAGTCTCAAATGAAGGAGGTTAAATAAATATCTGTCAGGAATGAACTTGGTATGGTTGACTTTAAAGTAGGAGATGAAACTAGATCATTTTGTGAGATCACTTGAGCACCTGTATTCTTCTAATGTTATGAAGTCAGTTTCTGGGACTATTGCAGTAAAGACAAGTTTCCTGTCATCAAAGAGTACCTGGCAAACAGGTTCAGACCTCAGACCACTTCTGTAATGCCTCCATAAGTCTGGTTTGCTTATCATCTCAGGACAACCAGAAATACTGGTTAACTCTCGAGAAAAGAGAACCCTCCAACCCTGCTGTTTTTCTTGTTCTATCTGTGCAGACTTACAGATTTATTTATATTTGCTCCTTCCGTAATTCGATTTATTTTGAAATAGGCCACTAAAACTCTCATGGTCTCTATATCTGCTTCTCTTTACTAGAAAATGTGCTGGATGCTTCTCTCTCAGCCTCCTATAATTTGTAAGAGAAAATGCTGCTTTGAATCTGAACCTGTCCCATACATCAGCAAAAATTTTCAAGACAATTGGAGGCACTTTGGGAAATAGTTACTTAGTAATGTACTTCAAAAAACTACAGGAACATGAAACCTCTATATATTTCCTCCTGGCTTTTTCAGGGTATAGACAGTTTTCTTTGTTAGAAGAAGTTAGGTTAGCCTGTGCATTTCTTCTTGGTTTAGAATGACACAAGGAATTTTCATTTCTGTCAAAAAGATTCAGACAAAAGGGAACCCTGTTAGGAATCCTCGTCTTTCTTCAGTTCTATTAAAGCTGTTTTTACTAAAGAAATCTGTATCATTATGAAATAAATCAGAGAAAAAGTGCGTTCAAAGTCTCTGTGAGCCTAGAGAACAGATATGTTTAACATGATGTTTAACATCAGCTTCAGTTTCCAGCCACATCAAGAGAACGAAAAGCTGGCACTGCCCAAATGCCTGCACTTGGATTTACAGCTGTGCTGACAAGGATGCAGCCTTTGGCACCAGGATGGAGCAAAGTTTCAAATTAATGGTTTTTGAATCTGTGATACATTACTTAAATGTCTCGCCACCACAGGCTCTACCACCACCCCCTGAAAAATAATTGACCTAAATGCTGCTTATTTATATTTCCTCATCAGACTTCAATCGACCTGCACAGTTCAGCTGGTATTCAGCTCAATCCATTCAAACTGTCAAAAGAAATCTCTCTAGAGATCTTCTAGCTGTTCAAAGTATAAATTAATTTGATCCAGAATGACTTGTACTGGGGTGTTAATATTTCACCACCTTCCAGATAGCTGTGACAAGGATCTGACAATGTCACTTCTCCAACAGAAAGACGTGTGTTCTTTCCAACATTTGTTTGTGTAGGTGATATGCTAGAAAATAAGCTTTGTCTGTCAAAAACAGTTTTTTCCATCAGAGAGGAGACTTCTGTTTTCCATCAAGAATTCCTGTCTAATACAAACATTAACTGAAGCCATATGGGAAAGATGTGAATTAGCTCTTTTGCAGTCAGTGTCAAAGTCAAGACACCAGCAGATTTAGGTGCATCCATTTAATTCCTGTCCCTCATCCCTGACCCTTTGCAGGAGAGTGCTGTCTGCATGGCCTGAGCGGCAAAAGGAGATAGATTTGCTCTTCAACCAGCCTTGTTCACAGCCTAATACATAACTGCAAACTGATCTTCATAGACAGTGAAAATTAATATTTCAAGTTATATATAGAAGCCTGTGTCCTATTCTACCACTGTACAGTAGTACAGGAAATGTTTGTCAAAGCAGATTGAGCAGCTGGGGTTTGTAACTTACTAAACCACAGAAGTTACACCTTCCAGAGGCATTAGGTGTGCAGGTCTCATTTTCAAGGATCTTGGTGCCTGGCTGGCATGTGCCATCACACAGAGATGCTGGCACCAAGGCTGAAAATAAGAAATGATGCATCCACACTGTTTATTTTAAGCCTGATGTTTCTGGGGAAGATTGAGAGGCAAGAACAGTCTTTTTGGATAAGAAAACATTGTTGCATCAGTTGGTTTCAAAGTCCAAAATGACTCCAAATTCAGAGTACCTCTTGCTCTGTAGGCAGGAGAGAAGATCCCTTCCTTTCCAGGCTTTTTTCAGAGATGTAGGAGTTTTATGCTTGTGTGCTTATTCCTTCATGTGCAGTTAGTTCCCTCCTGGATTTTAAGATATGCTTTGAGGGAGTATATGAAATTCCACTGAAACTTTTAAGATCAGTATCTCTGGCTGTTCCTTCTCTTGATTTTGTTGTTGTTAGTTGTTCTTTGGCCAGGACCTTAGGAAAAAATGACAGCAATTTTTTTTTCTTGTCCATACACAGAATTTCCTGTTTCAAAAGTTATTTCACTGTTTGAGTCTCTTCAAGGACTTCTCACGGTCTCTAAAACTGTCTAGGTATAACAGTTAAATGCATCAAATTTCCCAGGAACTTAATGGTGATTTATAGAGGTGCATTCAATCATAGTGACACAATGTATCTCTACAGACCTAGTTTCGTTGAAAGGTAACACTTGAGACAGCCACAATGCATTGTTTACATAATATTCCTAAAATCTAATATTGAAGTAAGCATCAGTTGCTTGATATTCACCTTCAGCGTTTAAGTGCCTGGAATAGTAGAGAAAAGAGGTGAACGCCTTTATTTTGTCCTGATTTGTTCTTGGTGACTTTCACTGTTGTTTCCTAACGCATCCCTTGTTTCTTTTCCAGTCCCTGACTTCTATTTTTTCACATCCCAAAATGTCATATAGTACCTAGTCCTTCCTGAAGCAGGTCAAGCCAGAAGGATCAAGTTTTATTTTCAGATGGCCCAATTTCTTGTCATTAAATTGATCAGTCAAGCAAAAAAACATCAACACATATTGCATTTTTATGGATGGATAGAAATTCTCCCCAGATAGGGAGGACAACATATACTAATTGCATCTATTTTTGGTTGCCAGTAAGCAAGCTGGAACTAAGGAGAAAGAAACCCTAAGGAGACTTCTCATAACTACAGGGTCCTTAGAAGTTACGAATTCATTACATTAGATTGGAAAGTGGTCTGTTTGTCTCCACTAGAAAGAGTATAGGAAAATACAAAGCCAAAACACAGAACTTCCCACTTTCCTGTGGAAGGTCTGTAGTGTAATTCTTGAGATCAGCTTCAAACCTTAAGACGTAGCCAGGTATGAAGGCCACAACTTTATAGGCAATATGCAGATGCATATATTCAGGGGTGATTTTCTTCACAGTATTTCTAAATATGCATATATGCAGCATTCATTACTCTGAAATTATTTGTTTTCAGGGGGAATGAAGCAGGGCAATTTTTCTGCTGTCATCCAACCCAAGTACATTCCTTTTCAGGAAAGAACTGTTAAGTAAGACCAGTCCAAAACAGTGCTTCAATTCCAAAGTCTCCTTGCTTGTTCTCTGGAAAACAGACAAGGATAAGGACTGTTTGTTAATCACTTGTTCTCATTCCTGTGTAATTGCCTATATTTCCATTGTGCATATAGCATACAGCTTCCTAAGATGTACATTAAATGGTTGAATAATATTAAAGGGCTTTCATGTGTCTAGTTGAAAGATCTTTCTCCCCAAGATAATTTATTTTGTAATCTATAGAATTCTTCATCTGATAGCTGTTTGTGTGTTTCTGTTTTATCACTGTAATAAAATTCCTTTTCAGGATCGCATTGTATCAATGACACTGGATAAGGAATATGATGTCGCTGTGGAAGCCATTCGATTAGTCACGCTAATACTTCAGTGAGTATTTTTCAAAACCAGTATATTCCCTTTGAAAGTTACCTAAGCTAGTAATATTTAATTGACTTGATTTATTTGCTTGTGTAATGACATGAATCTGTTACTTTACACTTAGTATGAAGTCAAACAAAATATGTAGTAATACGGTCATGAAGCTAAATAAGATATTTTTCCTGGTTTCAGCTGGGATAGAGTTAACTGTCTTCCTAGTAGCTGGTACAGTGCTATGTTTTGAGTTCAGTATGTGAAGAATGTTGATAACACTGATGTTTTCAGTTATTGCTCAGTAGTGTTTAGACTATAGTCAAGGATTTCTCAGCTTCTCATGCCCAGCCAGGGCACCTGACCCAAACTGGCCAACAGTGTATTCCATACCATGTGACGTCACATCTAGTTTAGGAACTGGGAAGGGGGGGGGGCAGGGATTTGCCGCTCGGGGACTGGCTGGGTGTCGGTTGGCGGGTGGTGAGCAATTACCCTGTGCATCATTTGTACATTTCAATCCTTTTATTACTACTGTTGTCATTTTATTAGTGTTATCATTATCATTATTTGTTTCTTCTTTTCTGTTCTATTAAACCGTTCTTATCTCAACCCAGGAGTTTTACTTCTTTTCCCGATTTTCTCCCCCATCCCACTGGATGGGGGGGAGTGAGTGAGCGGCTGCGTGGTGCTTAGTTGCTGGCTGGGGTTAAACCACGACAATATTCCATCTCATGAAAATACAATAGGCAAAGTATAAAAATGTATTGATGTATTGAGACTATTAGAGCACGCATTGTTGTGGAAGAATGCCAAAGGGCATTTATACCTTTTGCCAAGGGCAAAATGATTGTCCTCCCCAAAGCGAGTATCTGTGGGTTACATTTGCTGAAATAACTCTAGCAGTAACTAACCAAAGATCCAGTGTTAGGAGATTTGATTACTTGACACAGCTGAAAAGAGAGTCCTCTGGTAAATAAGCTGACAGGGAGAAGATGCTAACTTCAGCACCCTTGTTTGGGTTACGTGGAGGTGGCAGTGGTAGCTTGCAATTTTAAACACTTGGCCATGCATGAGGAGACATGCTTCCAGGCCCCCAACTTTTTCTTACAGAGATGCAGTGGCTTCCCTGAGGCAAAGATCCAGTCTAAAGATCATCCCACTCTCTGATTGTTTGAACCAGCCTGTCCACAGCAGCCTCATGAGTGTGCTGCTGGAGGAGCACTGCTAAGCTTTTATTACATATTCATTAAAACATATGTTAAAGAAAATCTCTTTTACAAACAGATGCATAGAATTTCTGCATCATACTTTATACCCAGTGGCTCTACTTTGAAGAATGTTCTTGGACATGCAGAATTTGGATGAAAGATTAGACTAGCTTTTCCTCTTAGTAAAGCAGTCTGGACTTAATTTTTTTTATTTATCAGTCACTCTCCTTTACAGATATTAGACTTGTAATATTAGGAAGAAAGGAAATCTCATACTGTTACATTTTTAAAGTAAATATAATAAATATGATCACAAATGAGATGTAGAACACAGCTGTTCTCTACATTATTAGCAATGTTTGGGAACACAGTATGATCTTAGGTCAGGAATTGTCCAGTGCACCTTTTTTTTCCTGTCCTGTTTTCTCTTTGGTTGCATGGTGAAAACATAGCTAATGCATTTACCACCAGAAGAATATGGGTCATGTTGAACAGCACAGAGCAATATTCTGTCAGGTAGGAACTCCAAAAAGGTGTCATGAACAATCGTGATGGGGAATGACCAATTAAAAATTATTTGTAGTATGAACCCAAATGATGTATAGAGTCCTGATACATAAATGTTTCTGATGAACGCTGACTGAACAGAGAGCGAAATAATATCCCTGTATGCGACAGTGGTGATATTTTGATAGCATTGATGGAATATCATTGTTCCATGGCTCATAGCAGTTTTCAAGAACATTGCTGAAAAATTGAAGTTTTTCTGAGTTTCAGAAAACTTGCACATAAAATCTACCTTGAGCTCGGAAACTGCAGAAGCCCCAACTATGTTGTTTACCCAAGACAAGGGTAAAAGGTGGCTTGTTCTTGTCAATAAATAATTATAGAAACTAAACTTTTCATCATCTTTTATCCAGCACAGCAGGCTATGATCAGATTCTGTTCCTTGGTGTTGAAAATGAAGTCTGTATCTAGTCAGCACAGTAACTACGGTAAAAGTGATTGACAATTTATTGTATCAGCATTATTGTAATTCTAAATGCACACAATAATTCAATCCTAAAGGGATTATGTGTTGATTTGACTGGTGGATGCACAGTGCTAGTTCTGTGTCCCCACTTTGTGGCATAATCGGGTTTAGTTTTCTACTGCCTGTGTCCAGAGTATTTCTGTGCCTTCTCCCACTGCTGAAGCAGTTTCATCCACCTGGCCTGGCCCTTTCAGCAGCTAGAATTGGGAATATGCCTTCCTACTTTCCAGGCCAGCAGAGAGACACCTCCTGCCCACAGTGCACAAGAGCACATGGACTGTCACGTGAAAAGACTTAACTTCTGAGAATGGAGTAGGACAGGAGGCTGAAACAGGTTTTCCCAGTCCCAGATCTGAATACTTTAAAAATTAAAAGCTTTGAAAGCAAACAGACATTGCAATAGAAGTCAATAAGTTTAACCAAACAATTAAATTTTCCTCATGTAACATTCTAGGTTTTTAGTTTAATAATGTTTAATAATCAGTGTTTGGCATCTTGCAATATATGCATTGTAGTTAGCGTGATGGTCTAAGTAATTGAACAGGGCAAGATTTGTAAGCAGTGATGACATTTTTTTCATAATATTTTTTTTATATATATAGATAGATAGATACAACTGGGAGAAAGAAATCAGACAAACTTCCAGTCTTACAGGCCCTTTAAATATCTCTGTATTTGGAAATTGAACCAAAGGTCCTTGAAGTCAGTGTTCAACCATTTAGGATTTTGTATGAAGGAAATCAATCTTGTAGCTGTCAAAAGTAAGTTACGGGAGGTGAAGGGATTGAAATTAAACATTTGTTTTAGTTCAGGTGTTACTTTCTGACTCTTTCAGTGGAAGCGAAGAAGCTCTGTCAAATGAAGACTGTGAGAATGTGTATCACTTGGTGTATTCAGCGCACCGGCCTGTTGCAGTAGCAGCTGGAGAATTTCTTCACAAAAAGTAAGTTATCAGTTGCCCTGGTATAAGACCAGATTTGTGAATGGTTCCTAGTAGAGGTAAGATCAAAAGGCAAAGAAGCAGTAGAGTGAAATATCCCAATTTAGCAAATCAGGTATTTAATTTAAACAGAGACTTATTATCTTGTTTAAATTCAAGACCTAAAGACTTCAAGAAACTGAATTTACATTTTTCTTGCTCTAGAATTCAGACAACTCTTCCTAACTCCTCAAGGGCTAAATATACAAAGGCTGCATAAACCTCTAAAGTTGGTTTAAATCCTAAAGCTTTTGCCGAATTACTGTTGCAATAATATATATAAGGCCTGTACATCCCTGTTGGTCTACCTGATAGGCAGTCATCAATTTTACAAAGTTTTAAAACAGTTTATTTCAAAATTGTGAACTTGAGAGGTTTTTGTGTAGTAACAATTAAGAAATTTGTTTCTAAACTCACTGACTTCCCCTAAAAATACATTACACCATGGTTACATCTTTCATGTACCCACTATGCTAAAGGAAATGAGCTAGTTTTTCCATGGATGTGAATCATACCGCATCAGTAACTACGACCATGACATTGCCACATAATAGTAAACCTTTTCATTTTAGTGTTTGCAGTTAAAAGTCTTTTAGCAGTAATTTTCTTTTTTCCCCTCATGGGTTGTGACATTAGAGTTCTTTAATATATCAGAGTGCAGGTTATATAATTTTTCATGCCAAGATACACAACAGAAGAAAATCACGTAAAAACATCAGTTTTCCTTTGCCAGTGTTCTAATTTTCTGTGGTTTATTAGTGATTTAAAAGTCCACACTGTAACTGTAAGCTTTCATTGGTGGATTTCTGGAGTTCATCTCTGTGATCAGGCATTACCTGTTTCAAGGAGTTAATTTACAAAATTCAGTTACATTTAGTTTCCTACATGATGTTTTAGGAAATGGTTAGGTTCTTTGTAAAAATATATACTGAAATTCCTTTGTTAATTAACATGTGACAAAATAATTTTGACAAATGCCTTGAAGGTAAATTAATTTGAAGACATATCTGCGCCTTGGTGTACTTAGTGTAAAGACAAAACTTTATCCTAACTTTTCTTTACAGCGAGATACTGTGCTGTGTTCTATAAATGTCTCTCAAGGTAAACAGCATTGAGAGAAGATTGTCCCATTCCTAACACTCATTTTCTCTTGGTATCTGCTAACACATAAGAGCTAGTGCTCCATTTTAAATAACTTACAATCTGCCTGAGGCATTTGAGGTGAAATTTATCTCACCTAGTTTTATACATTTAAATATCACTTTCTATGTGTAAGCTAGTCATTAGACTTTCTCTCTGTAGTTAGCAAAGGAGAGCAAATAATAAAGAGGATCACTGACTCAATCCTGAGGTGGGTGTTTTAAGATATTTCAGCACCCGCAGAGACGCTTATTTCTTATCTGTTAAGTCAGGCGGGGGGGAAAGGTGATGTCTAACTAAAATGTGTTTGTGTATAACTCATCCTTCTCTTTTCAATGAATTATAGTAGTGAAATCAGAGTACTGTGTTTCATATTTCTAATTGGCTTGTGACTGTGGTTTCACGGTAAAAGCAAGGAACAGTTTTCAAAATTCTCGAAGTAAAACAATCATTGCTGTAACTGTAATGTAGACACATCTGAGATCTCTTTAAGCTAGCAAATTTGAGCATTGAGAGTATTTTGGAATTAGCCATGCATCAGGGAAGTCAATGGAGAACGTATAATATACCTGAAAAAAAACCAGCAAACAAACAAACAAATAATTGCCCGGTAGCTTGCTTTATCATTTATGCTGCTACTGATACTTGAGGTTGGTTGTTTAATGGGATGTCAAGTTTGTTTATACCATACCCCAGTCAGCATGACTACAGTGAAGATACAAGCTTAGTTCTTAAGGCACTACTGGAGTAAGTGCTACCACCATTGTAAGACTTGATAAGTTAAAAATGCAAAACTATACAAATTATGCAAATATATAAAACTGTGAAAAATCTTTCAATATAAATAGGTTTTCAAGAGCTTTCTTCCTGTGTGAAATTCTTCCATCCCTGTGAACATGAAGATATTGAAGATAAATTCATGTCTTCAGACAGGCAGAGGTCATGCCCTCTTTCCCTTGAAAGAAATAACTTGGGATACTTTCACTGTGTTTTATGAACAAATCTACTATATCAAGAATGAATGCTCATCATATTATTGCAGAAATTATATTTGTTTTGATAAACATGATAGTTCCTTTTGCTTATTTTTAGACTGTTCAGCAGACATGATCCCCAAGCTGAAGAGGCTCTAGCAAAGAGGAGGGGGCGAAATAGTCCAAATGGAAACCTTATTAGAATGTTGGTTCTTTTCTTTCTTGAAAGTGAGGTAAAAAAATAATTTTTAACCTTTACATGTTTAATAAAACCTGGAACTTAAGCAGTGATTTATCAACATAAAGTAACAAGTTGTCTTTCTTTTCTTTTTTTTTTTTTCTTCATAATTTCAGAAATACTGTATGCCCTTTACCCTGCTCCCCATCTCCTTGTCCATCAAGCAAATTCAACTCAAAATCTTCTTCATGGTTTCTTCTGCTCTTGCATGTCCCCACTGTACTCAGTACTGCATTGCTGGTAGTATGGTGGCTGCCAGGATTCATTGCTACATAGAAATGTAACTGGTCCTTTTTTTAAGATAACCATGTAAGGAGTATACCTCTGGAGTTACTCTTTATGGAGTAAAATCATTTGCTCAAAGCAGGGACAACTATGAGATTAGATGAGGTTGCTCAGGGCTTTATGCAGTTGAAAACGTCAGAGGATGGAGACTGCAAGCATATATACGATGACATTAAGTGTTTGATGAACACATTGAGTATGGGATTGTGCCCATAGTTTACGTATATAGAGATAGCATACATGGGAAGTTTTGTGGTAGACATAGTAATTCAGGTGGGGAATGGTAGTGGAATGGAGGAAAACTTGATAAACTGTCAGGTACAGGATGTTCTGAAAATAGAGGGGGAAAGGTTTAAAAATTATACATTTGATTTGGTAATAAATAAGTGGCAAACGAAGACTGAAAGAAAGGAATGACAGAAATGTTTCTCGACAGAGGGGAGGGTAATATATTTTGTATAAAAATCAAAAGGAAAGGTATTGCAATCGGGTATTTTAATTGTTATGAAGCCTTGAACAAGAGACTTGACTGTGAGAATGAAAAGAAACACAGTCAGAGATGGTGAGAAGGAAGGGTGACATTTAGGTACAATGTTAAGGTTAACATTTTTTAGAAACACCTTACAAACTTAGAAGTTAAGCCTGGATGAAATGTCACTACTTGTGTGAGCCTTCAGTCTGCTATCTGAATGTATTTTTAGTTCCAGCTTCTTAAAAACTTGGATTGTAATAGATCACTGTACTTTCCAGTGAAAATACCTTAAATCTGAGTGTGTGTGATTGGGTGGGAGTTACATAGCATTAAGCTTGTCTATCCTTCTGAGGAGAAAAAGAACTCAGCTTTGCTCCCAAAGCCATAATCAGCAAAGTGCCTTCCCATGCAAGCCATGTGCTGCTCCCCGAGGTCTCTTTTCTCTCAGGGCCAGTTTTTGATATTACTGTTTTTGAGAAAGTTGTTAGAAACAAAGTAGAATTTTATGACTCCAGTTTTAATGAAGAGTTAGAGAATTGGGAGTTTCCATCTGCATAGGACTAGAAGATGTAAGCGCTGCAATCTGAGAGGGTGCATTCAGAAGAGGGCACAGGTAAACCTGTGACAAGCATCAGTAAGCTCTGTGACACATGATGTTTTGCCTAAGGCTGTTCAAAACAGAAGAGGAGGTAAATGTACTGACATCTTCTTCCCTACACTCTTAGATGTTTACCAGTTGAGGAATCAATCCCATGTCTGGCAAGCAAATCAGAACTGCATATTGTGCTTGTTACTTTTTGACAGTGGTGAAAGATCAGTTTATATAATAGTAAAAACCTATGGATTATTTTTCTCACTTTACAACACTTGTGTTGATTTGCGTAAAAACTTTTTCTGCACTTAAAGTTAGTGTTAATTCTATACCCCCTGAAATCAGTAGGATTTCTGCTATTGTTTTCTGAGCATGTAGCAGCACGTATGAAAATTAAATGCCTGTTCAAAACAAATATATTACAACTCTCTCTTAGTATCATGTCTCACTGTCTCTCCTTTTTATAATGCAGTAAGAAAGTGAGGAAAGGTAAGTTTATGGCTTCTACATCAAAACTCTGAGAAAGATTTTTCACAAACAAGCTGCTTGATGGAAGAGAAGCTCAGTGTGGTTTTATTCCATTTTCTATTAAAACATAGCCCCATTGTTGTGCAGTTGCAGCATTCAGTTGGAAGAAGACCTTCCAGAGTTAGTTTCAAACTGAATTTTCTTTCCAACTAACATAAGAGTACATGCCCAGGACACTCTTCTGTGGCCAAATGATTTTGAAAGTTGAAGAACTGCTGCTTGTACCAGAACACTGTACTGATGATTGCTTTGGATTTTCTAGTTGCATGAACATGCAGCCTATTTGGTGGACAGTTTATGGGAGAGCTCTCAAGAGCTGTTAAAAGACTGGGAATGTATGACAGAATTGCTCTTGGAGGAACCAGTCCAAGGAGAAGAAGGTATTTGTTTAACCTCTATGCTTTATGGATATTGCACAATATTGTTAATTATTCCTTAGAAAGATGTTTCGCTGTGGGTGATAGAGTTATTTATGTTGTGGTTTGTTTAGAAAGCATATTTGAAGAAGATTTTAGTTTAATCCATTTTTAATGCATTTTGCTTCAAAAGCAGCATTTTTATACTCTGTCTTTCATCTTGTGAAGTCTGCTGTACTGTGGTTCCATAATATTAAAGGCTAGGACTTCTTCTTGTCTGAATGTTTAAATAACTAGTGTATACATGAACATTTCAATAAATTAAATAGCTAATACAATTTTGAATAAACAAGCACTTCAGCTGGTGTTAATTAAATATGGGGCTTTTCCAGACAATGTTAAAACTTAATGAATTCTCAAGAGGGTAAAAAAAAAAGGCAATTCTTTCGCCATTAGTTTCAAATCTCCTTTCACTAATAATAGATCTGTGTGCACAAGGTAGACAGGGAGGTTGGTGGCAAAGAGTGCCTAATGGTAATGAGCATCATTCAAGATCCTTATAATCCCTGAGGATTCTCCTGCTTCAGGGACCTCTGCAGAGTTTAGGTGGTTGAAAAACCAATGTACTCTTACTGCTCCTAGCATGATGTGCTCATCATCTCAGTGTTTCAAAATCTGACCTTTTGGTATCCACCTGCTACAATTGTATTTATGTGGTAATTTCCTTAGGAAATTAGCCACTTTGGTTCTTTGTTTCTGCGTAGCCTAGTGGGGTTTGATCCTCTAGATGTGACAAGAAGTACTTCCCAAAGAACAGAAATAACACTTCATGACTGTGAGACTATTTTATGAGGAAGTGCAGTGAACAGTCAGTCGCTCTCCATCCTCCATGATGCTCTTTATTTTGTAAATCTTCGTTATATTCCCCTTCATTCAACCTTTTTCCAGACTACATTTCTCCAGTCTTCTTTCAGTTCTGCCATATCCATTTTGAGATGATGTGAATGGTAATTCAAAGAGCAAGCAAGAAAGCCTTGGTTTTATAAATGGGACAAAATGACATCATCTCTGTTGTTCTCTATTCCCTGTGTTTTACAACTGCGTTCACAGATTTGTCTTCTTTGAGATGTCTTGCTCACACATCAGAACTGATGTTACTTGGTTTTTTCCCTCTATAGCAATGTCTGACCGGCAGGAGAGTGCTCTTATTGAGTTGATGGTGTGTACAATCAGACAAGCTGCTGAAGCACATCCTCCAGTAGGCAGAGGCACTGGCAAGAGAGTAAGTGGTACTGCAGTAGGTAGCTCAAACCTCTGTGTGTTACTATGGTAACATAAAATATTTGTCTACAATGCCACATTTTGACACTTTTAAGTTAGATTTTATAATTGGTGTTTCCTGTTTCATGTGAACATTTTTGAAGAAAAATAGTAGAAATTCTATTTCTGGACATGTTTGGGTTTTTGTTTGATTGATTTTGGGCTTTGCATTGCCAAGTTAAGTAATGTAAATTTACAGCATGAAAATCTTTTAAAATTATTTTTTAGATGTTCTTTTATTATACCCCTGGCTTATACGTGTAATGTACTCACATCTACAGCCCTTAATGTTAAATCTAGATAAGAATTGGAAGTGTAGAGCTCAGGAGCAGAACAAGATTACCTCTGTCTTCCATAAAAAGGAATGTGCTGCTAATATGGATGTAAAATTTCTAGAAGAAGCCGACAGTATCTTCATCATGAGAGTAGTTAAGCACTGGAACAGAAGCTGAGAGTTTGTGCTGTTTTCATCCTTGGCAGTTTTCAAGACTTGACTGGACAAAGCCCTGAGCACCCTGGTCTGACCCCTGAGCTGGCTCTACTTTGAGCAGGAGAGGTGGGACCAGGACCAACCTGAATACATCTGTGGTTTTATGTATCCATCCTCTCTGGCCTCTTCCACTGAGTGCCCTAAAAATTCAAGAATTTGACATTCTGGCCATATTGCAATCTAGCTGCCTCTTTCATTTATTTTATTGTGACTGTTTGGGGATCAGTGGAAGTCCATTTCTAAGGCTGGGCATGCATTTTTAAGCATTTCAGTATAAGTCACAGGGTCAGGGTGAGCAAGAGGCTTTCAACTGTATTCTCCATAAATACAGGATCTCAGCTTTCCAAATGTATTTCCCTGATTTTTGGTAGTCCCCCTTTTATTTAGGTTAGGCTAAAATGAAATAAACCCATGTGAACATTTGGTACTTCTGTTAGGTTCTGCTCTGAATAATCACAGCTAGTTTATTAAAGAAAGGCACAGACTTAATGAAGGTGAAATCTGGAAATAGATTTAGCATTCTCTATTGCTAAACTAAATGCAGTTACTTAGCTTCTTAATTTTTATGTGCCAGAAGTAGATTAGCCTCATGTCCAGAAACAGCATCCCAGGAAAAGCTCTGAGAAACCATCAATTTATACATGCTTTGTGTACCTTAATTTATAAAGTACATTCTAAGAAATTCCTAGTTTAGTAAAACATATCAGGTGTGAATCTGTGAAAGCACTTACTCAAATTTACACAAGCATGTATTATCCTGCGTTACCAAAACTGTATTGTAAGCAGAACTTAACCGTGTTTTGTCTTTAGCTGCAAACTGTTCTAGCAGACAAAGCAACCTTTAAATTTAACAAAAATTTTCATGTTTGTGTTTTCTGTTTGGAGCACCATATTAGCTTTCAGGTATTTTTTCTATCTCAAGAGATCTATAGTTCTGTTCACTTAAGTTCAGCAAATTGCTTAGTCTTAGATTTTTCAGTGTCTGTATTTCTTCAAAGGTAAAGAAAATACTTAAGTAAATTAAATTTTACCTTCTGAAGGATGATCAAAAGAGCCTCGAGATCATCCTAGGGACCCAGATTAATTCATAGCACCACAGAATAGCAATTTTTGGCCACCAGAATATGACTGGGTTGTTAGGGGGTGGGAGCCTGACTTGGTAGCTGCATTTGTGTTGCCTTCCAATGAGCTAGCAGCTTTTGCTGGTGCAGGTGGTGCTGCACTGCTAGTTGGTACAGGAATTGCGGTTGCTGCTGTATGTATCCAGCTGTCTGTCATGTACTATGGAAGTGGTTTCTTACCTTGGTTACACATCTGTTCCCCTTTGCTTCATGGTTGTTTTGGATTCCTGCTGACACAATAGGCTACCTGTCATCCAAGCATGTGTTTTGTTTCCAGCTGTTCCTCCTCACTTACAGAGAGATGTAGGTATGACATTTAGCTTTTGCTTCTTTTCAGTTAGATCATGAGTTGTGGGATGGTAACTGCAGGGATCTCTGACTTGTCAGTAGAGGTTTGTCATGTTCTCATGATCTCGCTAGCATATTCTCTGAGTTGAAATGGGAGCAGATTTCTAATTATGCACTTACCTTCTTGTGAAATAGTTTCTTCTCTGACTTTAGCTTGTAACCCTTATTGTGCAGTCTGGCAGCTTTGCTATACATAAATCATTAGCTAACTTGAGTATTTTATTATCATTATTTGTTTTCAAAAGTATTCTTTCCTTTTCTGAAGCCAAGAAGCCAGATCTAAGCTTTTATGAAGCATGCTGTTTTGATTATTGTCTCTCTATTCACTGTTTCAAGGTGGTTTTGCTATGACAGCATTAGTAGCTTCAGTATATCTTCACTGAAATTTGTAAATGAGTTCTGTGAACTTGGATGTATGTTCTCACTGAGAATTACATTCCAGTTTAGAGATGAGGCCATGAATCTGCTAATGAAAATCACTGTTACAGTGTGGTTTGGTTTTGGTTTTCTTAATTATATTTCAGTTCGCCCTGAGGTCTTACATTAACACTTTGTTTAATGTGTGAAAGCCAGAGCTCAATTCACTTGGAAGCAATAGCAAAACTTCCACTGACTTGGGTTATATTTGAATTTCAATCCTAAAAAAAATGTTGATGTGTTGAGACAATATCATGCTGGATGATATGATATTTTCCTTTTCAATCACGGCTTCTTAGGACACATGGTCCTCCCATTTAATCACTCTTCAGTCCAAATGTGTTTGAGTTTTTTATTCCCTCCTCTTTTGATTTATTAAAAATACACTTGCATGGATTTTTGTTTGTAATACAAACTTTAGAAAGATTAATGAATGCTATATGCAGAAATTGTATTTACTGTAGTTATTTTTGATCACTTGCAGGTCTTGACAGCAAAAGAAAGAAAAACTCAGATAGATGACAGAAATAAATTAACTGAGCATTTCATTATTGCACTTCCTATGTTGCTATCAAAGGTACAATTTTCAAGAAAATCAATCTCACTGGTATTTACAACTGTCTTTAAACTTTTTCATTCTGTAGTGTAGGTGTTTATTTTTACTTCACTATTTTTTTGTTTTGTTTCAATGATGTTCTAGTATTCTGCTGATGCTGAGAAGGTTGCAAATCTCCTGCAAATCCCACAGTATTTTGATCTGGAAATCTATAGCACGGGCAGAATGGAAAAGGTATAGTACATTGGGCAAGAAGTCTGGTTGCTTTCAAGTATCTGATTACTATTCTAGTCACACAGTACTGTGCCTTCATTCGGCATGTTAATGATCTAACCTTCATTTGGTGTATTCTTTGAATGACTTTTTCTTTGAGTTTCATTGTTCAGGTAAGGTGAAAGCTGAACTTCTTTTCTGATCTACAGCATCTGGATGCCTTACTGAAACAGATTAAGTTTGTTGTGGAAAAGCATGTGGAATCAGATGTTCTCGAAGCCTGCAGCAAAACCTACAGCATACTCTGTAGTGAAGAATATACAATCCAGAACAGAGTTGACATAGCCCACAGCCAACTTATTGATGAATTTGTGGATCGATTCAACCATTCTGTAGAGGATCTGCTGCAGGAGGTTTGTATTCTTAAAACGAATTTAGTTAGACTACCTAAAATATGCTATGATAAACTGCAGAAAAACATTCTTACCAAATCATGAAATTATCAATCTGAAGACGTAGTGCAGCAGCAACTATTTCATAATTATTTGGAGCTATTTCTCCATGTAGAAAATCCCTTGGACTAGCCATTAAGCCTGCAAAGCTTTGATGCTGTAAGACAAAAACCATGGGACAATCCTACTTCTGAATATTTAGTCTAGTATTTAAACAGCCCACATAAGAAATTAAAAGGATGAATGGGTGAAAGCTGATGAAAAATGCAGAGAAAAGTGCATTTACACATTAATGCTTCTGGTGATTCCAATAGTCCCAAATGGATATACAGGCAGCAGAATCAAGATTGGATTATGTCTTGAATGGTAGAGAGGATTTAGTAAAACATTTATAATGGCATATTGAAAGAGCTCTGGAAAGAAGGAAATGAAGATCCAGGTCTAAAACCTGGAGGTACCTGGGATTTACTTCTAAGAATTTATCCTTCAACATGCATAAGACACTACATTAAATAAGAATAGAAACCTTACTCATTTTTTCTTGCTTTACATCAGTTTAACTTTGTGTAGCACTACTTAATTTGTTGTAATTCTCATGCTTTTTAAACATAATTTAAGGGCTGCATAGATCTTTTTCTTCACTTCTAGTCTTGCACTTCACTGTGGCAGATACATTTAATTTTATATGTACATTTGTAGAAAGCTAAGCTACAGTTTCTATTTTAGAATTGCCTATTAAAGAAAATCAGGGTTTTTTTATCATTAAGTGATATGCCACATACAGGCATACTGTGTATATGCCTTGTCACATTGCAGAGTAAATAAAAATTTTTCTGTTGCTGTAGGAATGTACGTGAGTAAAAAAGGCAGTGCATGCAGGAAGCAGGCACTCCACAACCCAGAGGAGTTAGTGCACCACTGTACATTCTTTGATAGAATACATTTACTTGGCTGTCTACCTGTCTGCCATTTTATATGTACTTTCTCAGAAACTTCTGAGCAGAACCTGAAAAGACATTCCAGAATTTGTGCTACATCTCTGCCCATCTGTGTATGGCAAGGGAATCCTTTCAGCTAATGCCACATGACATGTCTTCGGCGTCTGTTTTAAGAGCCATGAATTTTTGAAGTTCCTCACTTCTGGCCAACAGGACCAAAAACTCTTAAGACAAAAACTTTGGGGAATGTGTTGCTGACTTGGGTAGCAAAAAGGGCTAAAGTTTGACTCCCAGCACAAAGATCCAGCTTCAGAATGAGCCGAGTTCTCTACACCAGATGCCCAGCAACTGATCAACTGGCTTTCGCTCTTTCCATTGGTACCCACTGACAGAGGTTTAGGAACTCTGGTGAGGTCCTCACGTTTTTCACTATCCACATATCCAACACCAAGGTTCAGTCTGGTTCTATATGCAGGGACAAATCTCCTATGTTGTTTCTCATAACCTGGCTCTTGGAGAATCTTCAGCTTATGTCTCCACAGCCAAGCTCAGATCAGCAAAAAGCATCTCATTCACACTGTCTCGCCTTGAGATGGAAGAAAGTGCCTATGGGTTTTTTCAAGAATCAGACCAAGAAGCAAGTGGAATCCCAGTTCTTTGACACTGACTTGCTATTTCTGTTATACTGTCTTGTCATAAGACATTATGAAAATGTCTTCTTTCAGCTTTTTCTCTTAGTTTTATCTTCAAACTTCTCCAAAGTAAATGCCATGTTTGTTTTCTCTGGAGACAGTTGTGTAACAGCCAGTGTAACAGAAATTAGGTCTGTCTAAGGACATGCAGCTTTTTTGGAAGACCCCCCTTGAAGTTTCCACACTGTTCACCTGTATAGACATTATTCATCCATGGATCCATTCAAGGGTTCTGAGGTGGTATTCCGTTCCCTGGATAGTTTCACCCAAAAAGAGATCCACTCACCATTTTATTAGTATTTACTGAGACACCCACAGACAATTTTTGAACCATAATCCCAAATTCAGTTAGCAAATACAGGAATACTTAGATTCCTCCTGCTGTACAGCAGCTGCTCTTTCTCTGACTCACCCATTCTCCTCCACACAGCAATTTTGAAGAGGAGTTGAGACAAGAACCAGTCATCTAGTTCTGTCAGTTCCTTTTCTGTCATCCACATACCCTTCTGGAAGCCAGCAGTCCAGTTAGTGTAGAGTTGGGTTTACTATAGCATCAGTCCTCTTGTTCTTGGATTATCTGATCTGAGGAGATCCAGTGCTGTCCTTCCCTTTGCTACCTCACAGTCCCTAGCTGTGTATTTTCAGAAGCCCTTCTTAGGGAGTCCTCTTCCCCAGGCAGTGTAGTCTCTGGGCCTCAAAGAACCGTCTTCCAACACTCCAAGCAGTAAAGATGAAAGGGGATTGGAAATCTACCTCTCTTCCAGCCCCAGCCCACATTTCAGATCAGTTATGCCAGCAAAGCATTTAGGTCCAGCTGTTTTAGACTAGGGATACATGAATGTTGAGATTGTTCAGAAAACACGCTCCATATTTTAGGTACAGCATACGGGTCTGCAGTCCTGACCTCTCCCTTTCTGACACTGCTTGAAAGATCCCTCTGGCCTCACCTTTTACGCAAGGGGAATCAGGTGAGAGCAATGAGATGCTGGGATTCATAAATGACTTCCCACCAGTCTTCTCAGGAGAAATGAACTAAGGGAGAAAAACTTTTTTTCCTGTAATTTTCCTTTATTACTGACTGCTGTTGAATTAGGAAGTCAGTAACTGCTTATTCCCACTCCATTTCCCTTCACTTCTCTTTGCAGGCGGCTTCTCTTTATACAGTACTACAGTGTGAAAAGCCCTGAAGGATGCAGTGAGACTACTGGGCAGAGAACAAAGACTGGGCTCATGAAGGAACGTGGGCCAGTGATACCAGAATACTTCTGATGTATCCCCTTCCTTTACCCAGCTTGGGAAGGAGTAGAGAAATGCAAGCAAGGGCTTATGATCTTTATGTATATTTGCTTGCATGAGAGAGGGATGGGGACTCAGGATTTCAGAGAAAAGCTGTCTCTGAAAGTCATATGAGAAATGAAGAATTAAGAGGTTTAGATCCCTAAGGAAAAGGGACTGCGGAGGTCAGACGTGACATAGAGAAAGATGTGGAGACAAAACCAAGACAAAAGTAGGAGAAAGCAAGAAAGAGAACAGAGGTAGCAAGGGTTTAAAATTTTGGCCTTTGTGATATTCTTTGCTGGGTGATACTTGGTAGAATAATTAATTTTAATAAGTCTGTTTAATCATTTTAAATTCAAAAATGTGCATACTTGTACCCAAGCAAGTATCCCACTGCTTTATGGCTTCCCACTAGTTTGATAATGAGAGAAACATTGGTTGACAATAGCATCTGAAGACAGGAAAATGTCTTAATTGTTAGTCTTTTAGATGCAAAAAAAATTATCAAAATGAAATGGAGAAGAGTTGTTGTAAGTGGGTTTCCTGTTTCAGAAAGTTGCTGAAAAATTAAGTTTTGGAAGTACCTTAATTCCACTTGTTTCACTAAGAGAATTTGCTGTTTAGTTTGCATAAGTATTAGGATAATGATATTTTAAAATGCCAGAAAGAAAAAAAAAAAAAAAAAAGAAAAGTTTTGATTTAATTGTGCAATATTTATTCTTGGACTGTTGTTTCCCCAGATTTGCAAAACCTACGTTTTAAAAAAAAAAAACACAAAAAACAACAACAAAGCCTTCCATCCAGTTCTGAATGTATGTCAGTCTGTGCACATAATGTGATTGTCATGCATTACTGTGTGTAACACAGTGAACAGCAATGAAGGGTATGAAAAGAAAGAAATTTCCCCACTGATCATTTTAAAAAAAACTAGATGTTGACATCTGCAGGTTTCTGGCGTGGAGCAAGGCAAGCATTTGGCTTTATTCTTGCAGCGTGTTCATCGGCTGATGGTTAAAGCTGATGGTTCAGTCCTTTTTGTAAAATAAGGTAGAAGTCAGATTTTATTCTTGGGAATGATTTCTACTGCTAGAGGATAGTGGTTTGAGTATTAACACAGTGATACTGCTGAATATTGTCAGATGATCTTGCTTATTTCCTAGTGCTATGCAGTAGTTATTTTTATTATTACTACTACTACTTTTCTCTAGATTCTGTAATAATAGTAATAGGAAAATTTGGGGTCAGTTTTGATGTCAACATAAACCCTCAAAGAAATCTGCTCCTCCCAATGCAGTAATGTACTTTGCTGGATTGCTGAACTCTCTTAATGGATTTCCTTTCATTTTCAGGGAGAAGAAGCTGATGATGATGACATATACAATGTGCTCTCCACATTAAAGAGGTTAACCTCTTTTCACAAGTAGGTGATTTTTTTCCCCCTCAAAAATTTACTATGTTGATTTTTATCATTTCAGCAAGTATCCGTTGATGTCTAGTGTTAAGAAATGAGAAAATATATGGCCTGAAATATGAAATAGAGATTGATGAATGATTAGTGGTATTTGTCAGTATAACTGTTTGCACTAATCTGGGTCCTTGCTTAGTTAATGCCATTACTTTTACAGGTGTGATTTGCAAGTGGCATACCATCCCTTGCACTAAATGCTTTTACACCTATGAGTGCCTTACTAAAAGTCATACTCCCCTGCATGACAGACAGTCAATGCACAAGGAACACTTCTTATCTCTGGCACCAGTGGATGCAGGCCAAATCTGTGCTTTGAGCCTCAGCTTAGGGGAGCCCTGGAGGAAGTTGTTTCTCTGTTTCTCAAGGCTTTTGAGGTATTTCTCCTCAAAATTACAGAAATAAGTAGTAGTAATAATAATAATAAAGTTTATGGTGAGAGTCTGGACTTTGCATTCTCTTCCTGCAGAAATCAGATAATCATAGAATGGTTTGGGTTGGAAGGGACCTTAAAGATCATCTAGTTCCAACCCCTCTGCCATGGGCAGGGACACCTTCCACTAGACCAGGTTGCTCAAAGTCCCATCCAACGTGGCTTTGAATATGCCAGGAATATTTTTGAGTTGAATTGTTGGCAAAGTCTAACTGTGTGGATTGCACAGAAACTCCTTCACTAAGTATGAACCAGCTCAGTGGAACCAGGCAGCAGCTTTTCAGGGTCCTGCTGCTCTCAGTTACACCTATGGGCACCCTCGTAACTGTAGAGCAACCTGGAAAATTTCACTTGAACTCTGAATTTTGGAGCATAGCACAAAGACCTAATCTTCCCCTCCTATCAACTGTACGAAGTAATTGCCCCTGGTCAGCATGTAAGAAAGCTTCATATGCAGATGGCTGAGAGCCACAAATCATTTCTTCCTTGTCACAAGATATGAGAGGACCTTGCTTCTGCCACCTCATTTATACAAATTGGTTTTAGTGATTTCATTTCTCTTTTCTTTCTGTGCTTAGTCTTTACTTATCCTGAATTCTTCATTGGATCATTGTATGACATAGTTCTGAAATATCTACTCTTTGTTTCCATTGAACAAGAGTCCCACAGCGATCATTAAATCGTTACTAATTTTTGTAGTGCAGCAGACTGACACATGTGCAAATTAGGTTTTCAGTCTCCCTGGTAACACACTGGAGCCACTTCTGCCTTTCCTGAGAGGACTGGTGAAAGCTATAGTTCACATCCAAGAAAGAAGCACAGGTCTTAAGGCTTTTCTGAGCATCTCACATATATATTTTTTCCTTTAGGGTTCCAAATCTCTAGAGAGTTAATTCAGACTATAAAGAAAGCCTTGCAGAATAACACACAAATTGGGGACGGGGACATCTACCTTCACCTTTGAAAAATAGGAAAGAGAAAAGAATCAAAGCTAAAGAGCTGAAGAGCAGCTGTTTACCATTTCTCAGCTGATTTGTTATTTATGATTATAGTGCAGTGATAATTTCTAATTAATAACTGCTTGCATATAAAGAAGTAAAGATGTCTTTTCATTACTCTGCTGAATGTTATGTCTGATGTGATTTCTTTGTGAAAAGAAACAATCATACCATTCAAGACAGAATTTTTGCCAAACTTCTAGCTATGAGATTAGGATCTTCAATTCAAAACTCGCATTGAGCATTCTCATCTTAAAGAACGGTGGCTGTTGTCTGATACTGTCATTGTCTGTCATCAACTGGGAGCCAAAAGAAATTAAATCAATGGAAGAAGTTTAAATTGCAGGCTAACAACTGATACCTTTCAGATCTTCTAAATGTGCACCGATAAAATCATTGTGGAGCTTTGAAAAGAAACAAGTCCCTCTCTTGTTCCAGTGAGAGAAACTTACCTGTGCTTCTGTTTCCTTGGTAGTTGCTGCTGCTTCATATTTTAGGAAAAAGAAGCCCAGCGAGGTGGAAAAAAAACATGGTAGGGGATTATCAGAAAAGCCTTCCAGACCAAGAAACTTCTATGCTGAGATTTCCCAAGCCTGAGCTAATCCTTTTTCTGAGAGGGTCATGGCAACAAAGGCCTCACAGCACACTTTTTAATTAATGTCTTTTCGTCAGACAAAGATATCAGTATTCCAATACAAATCAAATTCATTATTATGCTGTTCCCTTCCATGTTTTCAGAATATAATAATAAATTTTCTTGAAGTCTTCTAAATAGAACACCTGCACTATATACATGGGCTTCTTTTTTTGCCAGGGTCTCACTGGTATTTATAGTATTTTTTTCTGTCCTTAAGTACATGAAGACAGTTTTTCTATACTGATTCCAGCCCAATTCAACTGAGCGTTCACACATAACACATCAGTGCTGTAGCTGTATGCTGCAAAATATCAGCATTTCTTATTTAATTACTTAATTCAGTGCAAAACACATGACTCTCAAGCATCACCTCCGTTACTCTGGATGTGCCCTTTGATGCTGTCTTGTATATAGAACACTGTTTCACATTTAGAAATCAGGATTGTTAGTGTCACTGTCCAGAAGTCCTCAAATATGCTATAGAATTTGATTCCTTCCTGCCTCCATACTGACTTCATAAGCCTGCAGTGGCTATAGTAACTCTCCAGATATCATTTTTTTAGCAGTCTAAGCATGATCAGTCAGGACACTTCCCAGATAGGTAAATTCATGGTCAGACCAGCAGATCTTCTCTTCCTGGTATAGAAACCCTTTGCTTAACCTTTTTTCCAGTAGTTGACCAGTACATCCTTCAGACTGAGTTACTCAGAAGTTTGTTATATCCAGAAGAAGTAGAAATGATGACAAATGAAACCTCAGTAGAGAAGTTAGACTGTATCTATCACAGCTGTTCAAAGCCCAAGGTACAGCTTCTCTCACTTCGTGTCTCTTTAAAGAGAGACAGTTTTGTGGGTGGAGAGATCACTTCTTCAAAAAGAAAGTTTTCTAAGCTGCTTCTTGCCACACTTTCAGAAACGCTGTGGAACTGGTACCTTTAGTCCATCTGACTAATTCCTGGCAGAAGCGTGCCCCAGCAGACAGTGCTATCTATAGGGATGAAAAGAAACCTTTGTAGAAATGTTGGGCCTTGTTTTCTGTAATCCATGAAGACCCTCTGAAATGGAAGGGACTAAGGGAAAATTCTGCGGATGTGAATTTTCATTCTAGGAGTCTCTATGTCAATCTGAACCTCTGTGGAGAATTGTATTGTGTCTAAGGTACCTTTATAACTATCATTTTGATTGCCAAGTACTTCAAAAGAAATTAAGATATACCAGAATACACCTAAATTTAATGTGGAGGCTCTTCTTTAAGGAGGTTTATGTTGAAAAGCCCTATGCAACTTGTATATAGTTAGAATTTTTCAGCTTTGGAAGCTGAAAAGCTCTTCCTGAGATCAGCTGTAAGGCCAGGCTCAGAGAAAAGAACTAAGGTGTCCCCAGTTGTCAGGGCAATGGGGCATGCCCCCTGTGATGGCTGCCTGACATGGAAGGCTCTGAAATGAAAAGGCAGAAATAAATTAGATAGTTTTTCCTTTGTATTCTCTGTAGGATAATCTATGCTGATATCTGCCTCTGCATACCAAGGAGATTTTTACTGCTTTAATTACAGCACTGTAATTAAGGAGGTACAACTCTGCCTTGCTAGCAACCCTGTGATTTGCTGAAGCAGCATCTATGTGCTTAATTTCACTAGTCAAAGGCAGTTCTCTGACAGCCTATAATTTATCTATGAAACATTTTATTTTCTTACTTCGAAGATCATCCAGAATCTAAGGCGGAGGGAGTATCTTTACATTTTTGTTTCCTTTTATTTTTTTTAAGGTTTTCCTATTGTTCTATTCATGGATTTGAATTAGAAGTCAAGATGCACCTTGGCTTAATGACACAACCCTAGAGTGCATACTTCATTTGCTGTCAGCACAATGGCATTAATTTTTATGTTTTCTGTGGAACTTTTTATCAGTGAGGTTTTCCAGGGCTTACATGCTCCAGACTGGGAAACATTTCAAACTAGGGGTTTCAATAGGATCTAGGCATTCCCAGTCTGGAGTTCAACTTCTGTCTGTTTCAGAACCAGAGAATTATTCTTTCTGGCTAAGCAGGGTAGTTAATTATTTTTAAAAAGTCAGGCAGCTCCAAAGCAGGGCAGACACTAAGGGGTGGGAAAAGTGAGCATATCTTGGTGATCAAGGTGCTGGGATGAAAGGGAGCAAGATGCAAGAGACTGCTGTATCTTATTTAGATTTGCCAGTTCAGTCTGAGTATCCCTTCTTCCAGGTGAGTATTTTAATCACGCAAGTTTCTGATTATTCTGAGGTGGCTTGCTCTTTTATAAACATATTATAAACTGTTTCAAATTATCTCAGTTTAATTCCACTGCACAAAAATGTGTTAAACCTGTTTTTTTTTGAGAGAGAGATTTTTTGTCTTTCAGGCAACCTGGTGTTTTGTAATTTCTTCTGTATTTCTCAGTTCTGTATTTAAAAAGCTATATCATAAGCTATTGAGGTCTGTAAAGCTGTAGAATATATGTTGCTAATCTCATTTGTATTCCTCTCATTGGAGAATCAGGTTGGTACAACTGAAATGTAAAACAATGCACGGGGAATGGCAACCACCATCTCGGTCTCATGTACATGTATATCATGCTGTCTTAATTTAGATATTTTGGGATAATTTAATGCCTAGTGATAATGTATATTATTTTTCTCTAAATGATATGGCAGAAAAAAATGTAACTTCATTTTGCTTAAAGCCATTTTTCATTCACTGTATATTGCTAGAGTTTGGCCAATGGTTTCTGCTGCAATGCCAGAGAAGTGCCTTCTGGAGTTCTATCAATGTTTAGAACCAAAGAGGAAAGACAGTTCAGAGGGAACACTGAGAAGGAGCTTGTAGCTGCACTTAAGTAACCTTTAAAGGTTTATGGTATGCAGAGAGTTTATCTCCTCCCTAAAAAAATCCCATGTAGTAAAACATTGTGCAGCTGCTTTGTCAGCAGGCTGTATTGTCTCAGCTTTGCAAAAATACTAAAGCTCACTGAGCTGTCAGGTCAGACTATATATTCTCACTATGATGTGGAGTTTTGAGGAACACAACTAATCTCTCTTTATTACCTCTCATTCTAGTGCGCATGATCTCACAAAATGGGATCTGTTCAGTAACTGCTACAGATTACTAAGAACTGGAATTGAACATGGAGCTATGCCAGAACAGGTACAGTTAGCAACACCTGCACTGCATCATTTGGGGATTCAAAGTTTTAAAAGTGTAGCTGTAGAGAAATTCAAAAGCTTAATGCACTAGACTTCAGTTATTTAGGAAAAACATAGAGTTTTGAATGACATTTACATTGTAGTGAGGCACTGTCTAGGAGGTAGAAAAGCTTGGATTCTGTGATTTTTTTGCTCTTTGCCTCACCTTCCTCATCTGTAAAGTAAGGAGTAACTAATGTTCCTGGCTGTGAAAAGCAATGCATAAGTCATTATGTTTACACTGAAACCCAACATTTGTAAACCTTGGCTGTAATTAGAATTATCACAAACGATTATTATGCATTGAAGGTAAGATGGAAGCTTATGAAAACCAGAAAACAAGAACAACATTTAGCAGGGATGCTGGCCAGCCTTTCCAGTAGAATTCTTTTAGTGGACATGTCTTGGACTTTGTTTCCTCCTAGTTTGGTTTTAGTTTCTCATGGGTGAGCACAGGGACCATTTCAGATTCTCCCAGGATTCCAGTTTAAACTGCAGACTGCCTACTCCAGCATTTCAGCAAATTTTAAGGTATAATTTGATTTCAATTTAGAAGCCAGTTGTTAATTCTAACTCAACTTCATTTAGGAAAAAAATTTCTCATTAAGTTCTGTAGAAGTATTTTCTAAAAAAGGAGCATATGGAGGACGCATGCCACATGCCATGTGAAAGTCATGGCTTTAAGCTGTGGGACCTTCTCCTCTCTCTGCAGTTGCTACTTAACACTGGAATTGTGCTACCTGGAAGGAAGGGGCCAGCAGATAAAAACTGTCCATGCAACTACCAGCCATCTTCAGTTTCTGAGTTTGACAGTGATATGGCTCCCCAAATACTTCTGTAAGATCTTAGGAAAAACATTCTGAAATCTGAACTCTCCTCAGTATTTCTTCCCCCAGTCCACTAGAAGGAGTTCGCTGAAAAGGAATAGTAGTGTCTTTAGTGATATCTTTCCAAAAAAGTATTTTGTGATCAGAGCTGTTACAAACTGGATTTATTCTGCACAGAACCACAAACGGTTGGAAGCATCTTCAAGCCGAAAAGATTTTGACATTTTTAGCACCTAAAATACGTTTGAAATTTTAAAAAGACACCGTGGATGCTTTTGTGGGCACCATAAAAATGAGTCTAGTCTTCTCCGTGAGAAAATTTGTATTTTCTCCCTTTTTTTTTTTAGAAATTGGACTACACGTTCATTTGACAATGGAACAAATTTCCAGACTGTTTTACTAGTGAGGTCAGATTTAGAGGTATTTAAACAGATGCTTTTGAACTGGGATATGTAGATGTTGGGTTGTACTTCTGTCACGCTGTGACATCACCTCTTGCTGTACTCTAATGCACAGTGTTCTGTTCTGTTTCCCAGCATTTACATAGTATTTTTTTCACCTGTAGTAGGCTGGTTTTTTATTGCACCAAACTGACTAAAGAAAAACATAATAACCTTGGAACTGGAAAGTGCTACCTAAGAACTGCTCCTATTTCTTCTCCCCAAAATGCATTCTAAATTTTACACACACTTTACTGATATGCTTGATATTTCCAATGTGCTGGGATTCTTTGTGTTCCCTCTGTTACAGATAGTTGTTCAGGCACTGCAGTGTTCCCACTACTCTATTCTGTGGCAGCTGGTGAAAATCACTGAAGGCTCCCCTTCCAAAGTAAGTAGGCATTTGATCATACAGCTTTTACTGAGGAAACACAACTTGCCTAAAAAGACAGTAGACCTGATTCTCTGTAACTCCACCCACTGTACCGTCATTTTATGTCATCGTGAAACAGATATAAAATTTGGTGTTTTGATTTATTTGATATTTCAGGGTCTATTTAACATCAGGCATATGTCTAAACAAGCTGTACAAACAGCGGAAGCTTGTCTTTATCAGGAGTTTATACTACATGGTTTTTAGATTTTTATTGCTGAAGATACTTAATGCACTTTATTGCGAGTACAGCAGTTTGCATGAATGGATAAGTAATGATGACAATGCTTACCTAATAGGTGTAAGCAATGCTGTTGATCAGTACACCACAGATAGCTTAGTATTTATGTGTATTTACCTTGCTTACTTTGCATCTTTTATGTGGCTAAATATAAAAATAAGGTTACTAGCAGTGACAATTACTAATATAAAGTGCACGCAAGTGTAATGAAGTAAGGACAATGTTACATGTAGCTTGTTTGTTATACTTGGCTTTTCCAGGACCTTTCTTTAGCATTTCTCTCAATCAGAGGTCAACATCTTTTGTTTTTAGGGCTTTTTCAAGAGTAGTACATCAAATTAAAATGGTATGAAAACTGAAGTAGTAAGTGTACTTCCCCATCAGCATCAAAAAGAAAAAGATGCTATACTAAAGTACTGCTAAAATAAGCATTTTATGCACATAAAAATGATAAAAATACAGTGTAAATCCTTTGAGTTGTTTTGATACTGACATATATTGACATTTTAAAATAGCTACTAGAAAAAAAGAATAATTGGTATTCTTTATTCTGGCTTTTGTTCCCATGTTCCCCTCTCAGCTGCTTTAGCTTCTTTCTCTTTAGCATGCTGGTAGTATATAATTATTACATCTTGACTCCTTATAACTGAGAAAACTGAATACATCCCATTTGTTTTAAATGAACTCAGAATCTCATCACAATAAAGCATCTGAGTCCTCCTAGCTAGCAGCATTATTATCTTTAGGGGGAAATTTCACTTTGACAGAAGGAGCTAAGTAACTAACAGTAAATCCAGGAGGCCATACATTGCTTCAGCCCTTAAACCCACAAAACCAAAGCACCAAATCTCATTCTAATGCTTCCCTGGTAAGGAAAACTGGACTGCTGGTTACCTGTGTAGTGAGTGACTTGGGTATGAGGAATCAAGCACTTAAAGCAAGTGCAATTAGAGCACCTGGTTGACTATCCAAGCCTGGACACTGTCTTCAACACCTTTATTAAATTTTTCCCCATGTGCTCTTGACTATTGGGTCTTGCTAGTGTCTTACCCACTCCTGAAGATGCCCAACAAATCTGTTCTCCTACTTGCTGGGCCCGTTGAGCAGCAATGCCCAGTCTTGCCTTGCTCTGGGTGCAAATGCCAAGACACAGAGTGTTCGGTAAGATTCTCATCTCCCTTCACTGCATTACTCCATTTTTTTGAATTAAATACAGTAAATTGCTGCAGTCTAACATAGATGGTGCAGAGTGATAGCTGTCAGCATTGCTGGAAAAAAGTTTCATGTTTTCTTGTGTCTAAATTATAGCAAAAGAAACATACTTACCATAAACTACAGGTAGTGACTAACACATACAGCATCTGTCTGCATAGGACCTGGTCAGAAGCCTTGCATTTTGGTGTCAAAGTATTAATGTGGACTGTTGTTTGCAATATTATTGCGATGGTCCAGTTAAACTGAAAGAGAAAAAGACCTTCATTTATTTCAGTGACTGGGTTTTTCTTGTGGACAAGCTTAGTATGGCTTTGCCTAATTTTTGAAATAGGATACATATGTATGAGACATTGATTTATGAGATGAATGCAGAATAGCCTTGATCTTTCATGTGTTTCTAATACTCTGATTCATATTAGTCATAATGTAGTTCATAGGAATGGAAGGAACTATGAAAGCTCCATCGAAAATAACCATTTGAAGTACAAGTCAATTCTGCTTCTGGAATCCCCATTGAAATTCATAATTACTCTAGCCTAGAGAGTTACTAACTTACTGTTTGGGGTTTCACCCCACCCCCTACAAAACTAATGAGTCTGCTGCATGCTTAGTTCAAGTGGAGCACTGCATTAATGCCCTTCAGCTCTTCATACCTGGCCAGCAACCTCAGCTATGCTCACAACAGAAACAGGATAAAAAGAAATTCGCAAACCTAGTGTGGTTGTAGCATTTTGGTCTTTGTGGTTTTTTTCTATCAAACTTTCCATTGTAGTTTGTTCACTGTGAAAATAAATCTGATCTGCACTATATCTGTCATTTAATCCGTTAGGAGATCATTTTGCCCATGGTTGTTTTTTATAAGCCATAATGCGGGCTTATAAGTTAGCGGACATTAAAGGGGATGACTTCTAAAGTATGATGTATGGGAAGACAAAGGGATTAACACAAGCATCTCAAAATGAAAAACAGAGCATTTAGTGAGCATTTTTTAAGTATTCAGGCTTTTACAGGAACATTTCTGACACAGTGTTTTATTATGTAGGTCCATCCAGCTTTCTAGTATTACTTTGCTGTGGCTGTAATGATCTAAGGACAGAGGGAGGTGATGATTTGTAGGCTGAAATGGTATCTTTAGTAGACCAATGGATATAGCTGTAAAAATTAGAGAGGCTTTTGGACACACAAGCCTTTCAGGTTTGAAATAAAAGCAGAAGACTACAAAGCAAAATACAAGTTGAGAACAATTGCTTCATTTCTATTTAGATACAGATCAGGTAAACTGTCTCTAAAACAAAAGGAAAAACTCATTGGTACCTATAGGGGGGTGGGAGCAGGAGAAGGTGAGGTGGTAAGACTGTTACTGGGAGGGAAGTAGGAGCTGGATAGCGGGGAAGAGAAGGAAGATGAAAGATGAAAAGACTAAAGGAGAGAAGGGAATTTATAATATGTCATAAAACTAATCTTGAGTCCTTGTTTTTCTGTATCTCTTAGATTTATGAATTTTTGTTCCCAGGCTCGTGTGTAGAAGATGATTTTTTAGATTTCCCTTGAGCCTCCACGCTGTGAGAGATCAGAGATGGAGGGATTGATTTGTAAGAAATGTTCACCTGCTGCCAGCTGGGTCAATTGTGTGAGTTAATGCTGGCAAATAGTAGCTGCTCTGTTTCACCTAGTTAGTTACCATGTAGGCATTCAATGCACAGGATAAAGTATATTAACATTTTGGAATTTTAAGTACAGCATTCAAGGGTGTTAATGTTTCTGTGGGAGGAAGTATTTAGTTTGGTAGTAGTGGGCATATATTGGCAAGTTTTACATTTCTTAATCAGGTATGCTCTGCATCCATTAGGTGTAGATTTTATTGCAGGGAGTTTGCAGGTGGGATGGGTGGTTCTGGTAAGATTTCTTTCAAAGTGAGTTCTTTGAGTTCAAAATTGCTTAATAATTTTGTGCATGGGTTCTAGGGTAGAGATACATGACAACAAGGGGTATACAATTGGGAACAGAATCTTTTTGGAATGAAGTTAATCTTTATCTAGTGTTCAGATGGCTCTTCCAAAAATACAGCTCTCTCCTAAGAGGATTGCCCTTTTTTGGAAACTGCCCTGGGCATTATGCTCAAGTCCGGGGCACATTTATTGCTTTCTGAGAGATACTTTATATTACAGCTGTTGGGTATTTTTTGGATTATGGCTGACTACATGAGGCTAGGTGTGTTGCTTTACATGTGTGGCTGGGAAAAATTGTGTGACTCTTGTGGTTTAAATGAAATTCAGATCAAGTCAGCTCATTGATTTATTAACAACACATAATTAACCTGCAGTCAGCACAACACATCTCCAGGATAAGTATCAGCTATACAGCAGGTAAACCAAAATACTAGACACTTTTATAATGCTAATGAACACCTACAAATTTTGAACTACCCTTCTGTAACTGTTCACAAGTTACTCTAATCCCCTCCCCAAGACACACACATAATTTAGAGTTACATGTGCACACCCTTACTCTCACAGGAAACGTGACATACAAGCCCATTGCCCTTCTTTTGGGAGCATGAGATCATATATATGGCTGCTGTTGGATATGTGGATGCTCCAGCTTCATGTGTACCCACACCCACAAAGGACTCCACAGTCACATACATGTGCTGGAAATGTAGGGTCCTGCATGTTGCACCCCATACTGACAATCCTTCAGATGGATGCAGGCTACTTAAGGCTTCCAGCAGGGAGGATGTGCCACCAGGCCTAGGCAGTGGTTGCAGTGTTGGCGTGTCAGACTTGGTTTGACTGCTGCTCTGTTCCACCCCAAGGTTCCTCTCCATAATCACGACTTCTCATGCTGCTTTTATACTTCTTTACAAGCTGACTCCTCCTTTTCTCAAAAGTTTCTTGGCAATCTCCTGGTTACTGTTTAATCTGGTCATTTTAAGCAAATTCATTGTTAGCTTTCCTCTTAGCATTATCAATTTTTAGGCAAACACCCCCTCAGAACAGGTAGTTTTTGTATTTTGTTCACAGACACTGTTGCACTCATGTTCTTGTCATATCAGCTGTCATTTATTGAGGCTGTTACCAAGAGGGTGCTGTGCAGATTCCCCCACTCTGTGTAACATCATTTGTAGACTCCAATTTTGATGATAGAGCTTAAGGAATTGATATCAGCATAAAAAAGTTTCAAAGACGTTTTAATAGAAGGATGATAATTACTGATTATTTGAAATAGTAAGGAAGTCCAAATTCTCTGCCCAATAACAAAGATTCCACCAGTTAACTTAAATACAGCATAGAGTTGGGGCAGAGTTATTTTAAAACTCTTTTTCAAGGTAGCCTGTGAAAAAAAGGGCATACTGAGGAGTGAAGTTGGTGTCTAAAATATGAAAGGAAGAATTGATTACTAAAAGGAAAGCTGCAACAGGTAAGAATGAAATGTGTAAGCCTTGAAATATCCATAGTCCAATGCTCTAATCTTTGGTCTTTCTCTTGTACGTGTTCAGAGGAGGTTGAGGCCATGACTGTGTGAGCTATCAGTAAGCAGACTAGTGCTATTTGTGGTAAACAGCACAGTACTGGTGGCGGGGGTGGGGTTTATACTGTGTAGTTTTGGGGAGCAGTCTGTTGTAGCCTGGAGAAGAACTGTTCTTCATGTGACAAGGGGTTGGAGGATGGTTTTGAAGGAAGCTGGTAATTTCTTAGCAAGAGTTCTCTTGTCTGTAGATCCTGGGCAGCAAGTACAGTGTTGAGGTAGGAGACTTGGAGGATTATACAGTTGTTCTTTCTATCTAGATTTCTTCATATATTCAATAAACCAGGTGCCTGGGACCATTTTACTAGGCACTGTACATGTATGTAATGAAAAGGAAATATTTGCGGAAGAACAGTCCAAAATCTTAAAACAGTAAAAAAAACAAAAGCATGAATGGAGCTAACATTTGGAGGAAAGACAAAGGTGAAACAGTTCTGAACGAGCAGCAGCCAGACTAGCCAAATGCATAGCTATTACAAAGTGATTAGTAGGCAGAGGAGTTAGTAGAGGGGATTTAAAGAACAGCATAGTGACTTAGTGACTTTTCATATTTATATGGGCACAAAATGCCGAAGGGAAGAAGAGTCACAAGGTGCAAAAGGTTGGATTGTGTTCCACAGCTGAGTTGAAAGCTCATGGCTCTTGAACGTTGTAAAGTTTATCAAAGAGTTGGAGTTGCAAGAAGGAAGTTAGTACCTCAAATAAGTAGTTTAGAGGAAAGGCAGTGGGCAAATAGGAAGAAAAGCATTGAGTTTGGTAGATGAACCTAGCAAACGCACAGCATTTCTAAATGTCTTCAACAAGCTTCAATTTAAAGCTAGAAAATAACTGAAGAATTTTAGATAGCAGTCTTGTGAACACAGTTGTTCAGTTACAGGTGGTGGCAAAGCCAATACAAGTCCTTGCTCTTAGCAGCTCATTCTTGTTCCTGCCACAGACTAGTTAAATTTGAAGATATTACACTGTATGGTTCAAGAAAATGTTATTTTTATCCTGGGTCACTTAAGTGATCCAGTTCACAGTGTGACCCCATGGTTTTACCCTAGCAACCAGGAGGACAGTAAAATTTTTTCATACTAGTTTTACTGCTGAAGCCAGCATATCAGGTTATCACACCTCAAGAGCCTTGGCTGTGTGCCTTAGAATAGTAAAAGACTTGAAAATCTAATTCATTTTTTTTCTTCCCATTTTCTCTTTTTAAAAAAATTACCACTTTATAGTAGTCTGGGGATTTCTCCAAATTTAGAAAAGTTCCAGATGGCTCTGTTGTACTGTGCAGTTGGGCTTTCTTTTGCTGTCTGTAGCTCTTCAAAATGAATCTTTGTCATGCTATCAAGAGAAAGTATAATATAAATGTGTGCCTACGTGTTACTCATTCTTTGACAGAAAGCAAAATGGGAAACATACTCAGTCACTTTTTAACCTTTATATAGGATTTTTCATAGGTTTTAGTTTATCTGTTGAATTTGTTAATGTTTAAATGGAAGAGAATTGTGATAGAAAGTAGGAAGTTATTAAAGTGATTGTAATCCCAATGTTTAAAGGTGTGAATCAGATGATTATGTCACAGTGAACTGATAAGCCTGGCATCAGTCCTAGGTAAAATCTTGGACTGGCTGCTAGAAAACACAGTCAGTACAAGACTGAAGGGTAGAATGAACATGGCCAAGAGAGAAGCCTGGAAGGAACACATAAATTTGTTCTTGAGAAGATTGCATTTTTGACTGATAAGGAAACAAGTTGAAATACCGGTTTCTGTAAGACATTAGTACCACATTGCATTTCAGGTGAATACGTGAATTTAATGTAATTCATATTCAGTAGCTTAAAGCTGATTAATATATTCAAAAAAAGTTGTAAGTGGGAAATAATCATGCAATGGAATAACTTCTGATGTATTCCAGGAGAGATCCATTCTCTGCTAAAAACTGATGGTTTTTACCAATCGTCAGGGAAGGTAAAGTGAAGACATTTAAAATGTGGATGATATAGATCAATTGGTAAACAAAATACAATTAACAAAGAGTCATTTTAATGCTGCCAAATGGAAGGCAGAACAATCTGGGAACAAGAAGGCTGATCAGTGGAAAGTTGTGGCTTAGAATAAAGCAGAGCTGTCTTACAGATTATGTAATGGCAGGGTAATGCAGTGGCACGAGGCATCCTTGGCTATATTATCAGAGAAAAATTTATTAGGAATAGGAAGGTGAGGTAGCTCATAGACCTTCAGTGTCCATATCAGAAAAATCACGCTCACTCTATTGAAAATTATAAGAGATTCAGAGATTTAGGAACACTTGGGGTGCTTCAGCATGCTTGCAGACCTGCCTTCTGTTTTGAACCAGTACAGGAAGAACATATGGACCACAAAAAGGCTTTTCAGTAAACAAAGAATAACAAGATCTTACGATAGGAAGCAGTAAGAAAAGCTAAAACTAGAAATGAGACACGTGGACTGAACAGCCAGCTTAATTAAAAATTGGAATTTTTATCAAGGAAAATGTGACATCTACACTATGTAGATTCTTTAGATTAAGGTTGGATGTTGTTCTGTAGGGCACCGTGTCTTCCATCTGAAAGCTGATAGAGGTATCACGGAGGAAAATCTGCAGGAGCGGTAGGCCAGCAGTCTCAGTGTGAGTTAACAGCTGTCACAATCCCTTCTTTATATGAAACCAGTGATGGTGAAAACTGGGAAGGGAAAGGTCTTTCAAGCAATGGTCCCAGATGCATGTGAGAAATGGTGTCATCTGTGGGGCCCTGGCAGAACTGCTGGCGGCATGGAAGGAGATCCGAGTGCTGGGAGACACGTGGTATGGCAGGCACGAGCAGACGGGGCAGAAGTGTTTGTTGTACCACCGGAGCAATGCAGAGTAGCAAAATCTATGAACCAATGCTGACAAAACTAGTCCTTTTCACAAAACTGGAAACTAACACAAAGTCCTCGTGATTTCTGGTTCTTGTTTTCTTCTTGGTATTTGGTTTATCACTACTGTAAAACAGAGTAACTATTTTAGTTTGCGCCAAGAAGCTGTGTGCATTTTCAGTGTTTCTTGGTTACAATAGAGGCAGTACTATCTTTTCACATAGGAGGGTTCTTTTTCTTCTATAATTGATTTGCTGTTTCCATGTGGCTACTTGCTGTATTCTTATGAGCCTGCCACTTCAGGTACCCACCTTTAAAATACACATCAGTTGTCTCTAGATCCAAGTGATGAAGAACAGTCAGTCATTTATGTTTTCCACCCACAAATCCTTTTTTCTCCAGATCAACAAACCTCTCTCCTCCTATAACTCATCAGATTTCTGTGATTTGCCTTCACATTTTCCATGTCTGTGGGCAGTTAGGATAATGTTTTTGTTGAACTTGAGACATTCGTTGGTATTTTACTTTTTTGATCATGTTGATTTATTGTACAGAATTCTTTTTAAACCACCAGGTAGACTTACCTTGATGTATTAAACTTTTTGTTCTGAAAAATTTATAATTTACATTCAATATAAAATTCAGACAATTTAACTCAGGAATGTATTATTGTTGTTGTTGTTGTTATTTTTATTAACAGGGAAACTTTGGGTCATTTCTCTGAAAATTAATGACTTGTTTTACTCTGCTTTATGAATAGCATGCTTTTTCACGGCCTTTTTTGTGTGGCTAGTTTATAGGATTGAATGTATGAAATTATGACCATCTTTTTATTTTACTTTTTCCTAGCAACCTTTTATTAATATTTATATATTATCCCTCTTTAATGCTCATTCTAGGAGGACTTGTTGGTATTGAGGAAAACTGTGAAATCCTTTCTGGCTGTCTGCCAGCAGTGTCTGTCAAATGTCAACACTCCAGTCAAAGAACAGGTAAAGGAAATGTCTGACACATGCTTTTAAAAAATTTGTGAATATTAAACTGTAGTGAAACTCAAGACGACACTATATCAAACTGTGCCTTCTGTCTAAATAAAACCGAACAAACACTGCATAAGAAGAGCTGTATTAAAAGCACCTTCAAAGCACAGCTCATGTCAAATTCATTTTTGGTATAACAATAAGGATTACCTGGATGCTTAGGCTCATGTTCAGCTGTCATAACTTCAGGCATCTAACTCAATCACCTAAAGCAAAAGCCTATTCCTTTAGACACTTACTGTATTAATAGATAGAAATAGGCACTTTTAGAGGGTGAATGAGATCTCAAATGGGCTGAATCTTTCTCTGTGTATTTCTGGATTTTGTTCCCTGTTATTGACTAATAGGGAGTCTAGAGTGACTGCTTTCCTGCAAAGGCAAATGCCTGAAGCCTCGATGCTGTTTCATTATTTCATTATCCTAATAATTCAGTTAAATGTAGTGGTGAATACTAATTATTGTATCTCTTTCCATTGTGGATAATGGGAGAAAATTGAGGCTTCTAGCATTACAGGCCATACTACTGCATATTTTCTAGCAGAAAAAAATTTAATTCATTTTACAAAAATACTCTGAATAACACTGAGAGTGTAGTGTCCTCTCACACTATACAAAAATCATCACTTCAGAAATAGTTATGTCTCCTTGAGAAATCAGAGAAAAGTATCTGTTTAAACAGCGTCTTCATTATAGAAATATAAAGATCTGGAGGGTTTTTCAGATTCTCATCCACATAACCATTATAGCTTAGGTTGCTGTGCTTCTCTGTTTGGTAGGCTGACTGAAAACTTAAGTGCGTGCATCTCTCTGCATGTGTATGTGTGTGCACACATATGCCAAAGGTATATATGTGAAATATGATTGCATAATGAGATACCAGATTTTTTTATGGTTCACTGTAGTTATCCAATTCTCCGGTTTAGATTTTTGGAAAGCCATGCATGCATGGAGTGGGAAGCTTCTGCTATATATATTTAGAAAATGAAATAAAATAAATGAAATTGAAGGGCTTCTTGAAATAGTTCGCAGTCTCTGAAAAAAATAATAGCTTGTTTTTTTGCTGAGATTTTGTGAATATATGCTGATTTATATCAAGTCTGTTGACATCTTTTAGTTGTCTACAAATTGCATTTCTATGAGACCTTCCAAGATTTTGCAAAGACCGTAACTAACTGGCCTGTGGTTTTTGCCAGTGTTTTTTTTTTTAAAGATAATACTTCTTAAAAGACAATTTTTTGAAAGATAGCTCTGCTTGGCATTTACACTCTGTTCTGCAAGTTTATAAATATTAAAGGCTTGGAGATGTCGCTAGTTTATGTATTTTTAAAAGACTCTGATGTGTCATTGTCTTCCAGCAGATTTAACTTTAGTAATTGTTTTTTAATATTCTGAGTAGTTACTTTTGGCATATTTTATTAATATTATATAATGTGAAAATATCATCTAGCTTCATGAAAATACCAACCATTCTAGCTTAACCTAGCTAGCGCTAATGTCTTTTCTGCATCAACAAATGGTAAATGATCCTTCCCATTACTGCAGTGGTTTTGTTCTGGATATATATTAACATGTTTTTATTCTTTTATTATTAGTGGCTGCAATTTTTTTTCATTGGTAATTTAAACTTTTCTTAGAAGCTCCTTTGCACGTCACAATTCCGTGGAAGCTTTCAAGCCTCAGCTAGACAAAGCCACCACCAACCAGACCTAGAGACAGCAAGTGTCCCAATCAGAGTAGATTGGACTAGAGAATCCAGAGGTCTCTTCCAGCTAACACTTCTATGATCTTTTTGATTTTCTTCCTTAAAAAGTATATTTCTGCGAGTGCAGGACTGTTGCTCAATCCTTTAGTTTTACTGGATTTTTTGAGAATTCTGTGTATATTGTCTCCCTACCATATTTCATTCTTAATCTATGTATTCTTTCCAGAGAAGATCAATGTACATATCAAAGGAAGAAAAACATATTAACTGTTTATAGAAACAGGACTCAAACATTTCAAATTTTCCTAGACTGAGTGAAATAAATCTTCTGTGACTAGATGTATCTACAATATATTGACATGTGTATCTGAGTCCACTGCTGTCTTTATATTAGACAGAAATAAGCACTTTCAGTGCATTATTGATATGCTCTTTCTTAGAGGTCTACATTAGGATGAGCTTAAATTTTACTGAGTATCAAAGGAGTTTAGAGCAGATGAGATCATCACTGAAATGAATGACAACTTTTTGGATCCAGTGGAGAATAATCCCAAATAGAGGCGTCTGTTTCCGAAGTCTAAGTAGAACATAGTTTACAATGATTTGCATTTTGTTCTTGCCTGGGTATAGCTCATTCAGATTTTATAACATACTCCAAGAAACAAGTAAGCTGCTATGACATTCAGCGTTCACAAAGATTTCACTTTGGAAGTTTGTAAAGCAGATTGCTCTCACTCACAACTTTTCCTTAGGCTCAGTTCAAAAATATGTTTAAACACACATTTAAGTATCTTTCTGTTCAGCTGTTTGTAGAGGGGGAATATAGGACTGAATTAAAGCCTACATTGGATTTCATGACTCTGTCAGAGCTATTCTACAATCTCTCTTCAGTTGAAAATGCCTCTGGCCTACCACCTACGTGGGAATCGTGATTGACACTGCTCTGAGTGAGACTCCTGCAGGCTTCTGGGGGAAGAGACAGCACATCCAGCATAGATCTTCTAGGAGACTTTTTAGACACTCATACTCTGAACCTTCCTCTCTTTCTCAGTTTTCAGAACCTGAGGTTAAAGATAGAGAAACTAAGATGATTAAAAAGTACTTTCTGAAAGGTGCTCAGGTGTTGAATGTAATGCAAATGAATACAGCTGGCTGTGACACTCCAACATAAGCCATTGGGGAAAATAGTGTTATTCTTCTGCATGAGAGTATACAGATAAGCCCTTGAAAGAAATAAAGTTAGTAATAGCTGCCTTCTTTCTCTATTCTCAGGTAATGAGGGTATAAGAGCAATGAGCATAAATCAATGAAAATTCTGCCCTTGTTGGCTTTTATCTAGAATTGAAAGCTGTGCAGAGTTACTTGATTCTTTTTGCAGAGAATTGTTGATGAAATTCTGCAAGAATTTCTTTGCTTGCAGCTGCTTCTCTGTATTTTCTGGATCTGACAGTGACATAGCTTGGATTTTTCCTTCATAATGTTGTTCATTTTTTTGCTTGTTTAACTTTTCTAACTGTTTATTAAAAAAAGTTGGTTTTTCTTTACCTCAAATTTGGCTACAGTCCTTGGATCAAAGGTAGATTTAGAGTTCTTTTCATAGAGTAGAAATGGAAGTTTAGTGTGGATCATCCTGGACATGGAAGAGGTAGTAAACACAGTTCTTACATAGGAATTACAGGCATAACATTTTAAAGTTAGCGGAAACCCTTATGAACACTTTTCACAGCATGCAAACAACTACAACTGAGTACAGTTAAAGAGGGACATTTAATAATAGCATGGCATATCTGGAAATTAGAGAAATGGTATTTTATTTTTTATTTACTTGACTTATGCTTCTTACTGCATTCATTCTCTTTTGCCTTTCAGGCTTTCATGCTGCTTTGTGATCTCTTGATGATTTTCAGTCATCAGCTGATGACTGGGGGTCGAGAAGGTCTTCAGCCTTTGGTGTTTAATCCAGATTCAGGCCTCCAGTCAGAACTTCTCAGTTTTGTGATGGACCATGTCTTTATTGACCAAGATGATGAAAACCAGAGCATGGGTATGTTTAGCTTTCATATTTTCTACTTAGCTTTTTTTTTTCATAACAGACCCAGAAGAAAGAAGAAAATAGAATTTTCAGATCCGTTTGCTCATATGTTTTCAGAATTATTCCTTCTTCATTTCTGGGAGGTATGAATATGAAATATTCAATATTCAGTACTACTTGTGTTAAAGAATAAGTATTTACAAAGTTCACTTCATAAAAAAAGAAGTTTTCAGAAGACATGGGAGTGGTCTGTAACTACATGTTATAAATCTGGACAAAATTATTCTTCCTTTACTGATCTATATTTTTCTTAATGTTTATTTCCAAAACCGTACCATCTTAGTTCAGCAGCAGACTCCATTTAATACGGCTTCAAGGGAAGAAGTCCGGTGGAACAGTATATAGAAGAGAAATCCTTTAGCGTTACTGAATAGGGTTATAGGATCCTGAAGGCAAACCTTACCAGCAAAGCTGTAGGCAAAGAAGGTGTTAAGGAACTGATGTTACTAAATAAACACCCCTTCTGTTCCTCCCCCAAAATAATCAAATCAAGCTCGGGACATCACTGATTTGGTTGGAGACTAGGAAAGTACTTGGGAAAGTATCATGTATGCTTGCTTGCTTCCTTGCTCTTTCCTAGGCATCTGTGCCTGGCCACACTTTGAGAGGCTGGAGTTGGAGGTGACCCCATCTCTACGTCCTCACAAGGATGACTTGAGATTTTTGGCTTTCAGTTGGGGAGAGGCAGATTTGTCATTTAGGTCCGGTTTTAAATAACTTGATGCTGCTGGTGTGTGTTATAAATGCCTCAATGCAAGTACAGAGGTATCCAGTTTCTGAATCCTAAATAGCTTTGGACAAGAGATGGATTCCCAGATGGTCAAACTGCTGTGTGTATGCTGAGTGCATACTGTAGTGCTCTTTTTGGCACTCTTTCTGAATTTCCGCTGTACTCAGTTACTTCTATGCTAGCGTGACACATAAGTGCTATTTTAGATCTTTTAAGACAGCAATATGTAGAACTAAGGTCTAAGAGAATGTATCCTTGCTCTAAAGGTGCTTTCAGTTTTCTAGCTCCTCAGTAGCTAACATCTTTGTTGAGCATCTCTCTTAAGGATTCCTGGGAAGAATACATTTTGAAACACACCTTCACCAGAAATGTATGTGCAGTTAATCATACTTTGTGAGTTCAATGTTCAGAATAATACATCAAGGATAGATTTTAGGAGAACAGTGTCTAATTTTTTTTTGCTCTTTAGCAAAATTGCTGTTCTTTAACATCCTGTGATTGGACTGGGAAGACAGCAAAAAGATGGATGAAGATCTTTGTATGTAATCTCCATTCCCTAATGCTACTCTGACTCCATGAAGTCAGTCTGACCATTTATAACTTTTGGTATTCAGAACACATCAGTAATGATAAAAAGAAATTAAGAAAGGTGGGGGGGGTGGGGGGGGGGGAGGAGTGTGCTAATGGGCTTCAATTCTGTGGGTTAAAGTATCTCAGGATTAAGACGTGCATGCATATTCACAGTCAACTCCACTGCTCCTAAGAGATTTCCTGTGATCAAATATGTGACTTAAGTACTGTAGCTCTGTGGAGACTCTAGTAAGAGTGCAGCAAGAGAGTCTCAGTGACACCATGTCCCTCCTCGCCCCATCACAGCTCTGTACGTCTTCAAACTGGTTGGAAGATTCCCTCCAAGAATTAAGCTCTTCTAAATACCACAGAATATTTACTTTTATCACAACTGTTATAGCTGATTTCATTTTCTTATATAAGTTGTGGAATATGCTTTTATTATATTATATTATATTTAACATTTTGTGTGTAGAGTTACATTTTCATTCACAGAGCGGTGTCTTACATTGGGACTTAATACTTATGACATTGCCATTAAATGTTAATGTTTCTTACAACTGAATTTTACTTCCTGTTGTTATTGATGCTTTAGAGCCATCGATTTCATATCTGAAAATCCAAGGCATGCAGTAAAAGTATTGCTGCTTCTAGTTTTCCTTATGTGAAATATTTATAGCTTAGTCATGCTAATGAAGCATCTCCAAATATCCTGTGTTTCAGAAGTTAAGCAAAAAGCATTCAACAAGTCTTCACCGTGGCCTTTCACAGGGTAAAGAAAATAAGCGATTCAGTTCCATGCAGATTATGTTCAGTACCTACTCAGGACTATAGATAGCATCCTTTGTCAATGGTGTGTCATGTTCCTGAACTTTCCCAAAAGTCCTAACATAGGCAGGACTCAAGAATTATCACCTTTCATTTTAGCTTCTCCTGCAACAAACCTTGCTTCATTCTAAAGAATTGTTTTTTTCTAAAAGCTACTCTTCAGTAATGTTGCTTTAGAACATAGCAGCTACTTATAAACATTTTATTGTTGTTGATGCTTTCAGAGGGAGATGAAGAAGATGAAGCTAACAAAATAGAAGCTTTACATAAGAGAAGAAACCTTTTGGCTGCCTTTAGCAAGCTGATAATTTATGACATTGTGGACATGCATGCAGCAGCAGATATCTTCAAACACTATATGAAGGTACAGCTCTGTGTATTCTCCTCTTCCTAACTAAACACAGACTGTAGTGTCAGGGCCCCTCTTTCTCTCCCTTCCAGTGCAGTAGTTAAAGGTTGAACACTTTTGAAAGCTTTTTCAGTCTTATTTGATTTTTTATAATAGTTTTTCCTTTCTGTATTATACCTGCCACTGAGAAGCAGTAAGCTCTGAAGTTCCTGCCCTGTGTAGCAGGAATGCCTTATTAAAGGCAGCACCAAAATCTGGTCCTACAAGGTGCTGAGTATTTCCAGAGAGGCTCCTCTCTACAGAGAATTCCTCATCCTGCTCCTCAAATTCATTCCTAGAATCCACAATAACAGTTACCCATTCAATGTCATATTTCACTGGGAGTCTCCCAGTCTTGGTGCTTGCTGTAAGGAAGCAGGGTTTTTTGTGAGAAAAGATTGTTTTAAACAGGAAAGCAGTAAAAAAAAAAAAGCTCTGTATAGTACTGCTGTAAGTGGGTATGCATTAACTGAATGTCTTACCAACTTACTCTGCTTCCACACAGTATTTAGGCCCAATGAAATTCAGAAAGACTTGCTGCTCAGCTACCACTGCACCCTGTACTTGTGCATCTACCTGCCAGAAAACAAGCACATTAGCAGTCCTGACACTGCTAAGCAATGCAAAGCCCCTCAGATTATATCAAATTGTCAGGTATACCTCACCTGTCTCTCTGTAAGACATTAGTCATCACAAAGATGACAATCAAGAAGGAGAAACTGGAAGACAGAGTGGGGAGTAGATCCTTTACTATAGACAGTGCTTGAGATGTTGATGTGAAATATAAAGGATTTAACTTTAAATCCTCCTTCTCCTGTTCATTAAGAGCACGCAGTACAATAAAATCCCCAGTGCACACTCTAGCCATCAACCAGGTCGCTGCTCAGGGTTAGTCTTGCTTAGGGACTTTTTTCCAGAGCCGGACTTTCAAACTGAAGCTGTCACAATCTAGGTTAGTTTCCTACCTGCTGCTCTAGGTTGGTCATCTTCTCTCCCCATGCCCCTTCGTCTCTAGAAATTGGGGGAAAGTGAGAGAAATTGAGTTTAAATTAGAATGCAAACTAGAAAGATCTCTGTACCAAAGAAGGCAGGAGCAATATTTTAGAGGGAATGCAAATAAGTGGTTGCAAATGCAGAAATATTAATGAAGCTGAAAGAAAACTGTTCGGAAAAAATTTTTTTGTATTCTCAGCCTGGAAGTTTTAACGATTATACAGGCTTTTCTACCCAAATGGTCAGTACCATAGGCTGTAGTTCCAGCAACCATTCTTCTAACATAAAGAAAATCAGCACTTCATACTGACTAATTCCTTACTCAGCTTTCTGGTTTCAGTGAATTCCTTTCTTGGCCATCTAACTCACCTTGCATTGTATATGGAGCTTCACACTTGTGTGCTAGTGTCTGTTTGCACCTACTTGTTGAAGGGTGTGTTGGTTCAATGTAATGTTGTTTCTTAGAATTTGCAGCCTTGGGTGACTTTCATCAAATACTTAGTTTGGGGTAGGAAATACTCTTTTGTTTGTTTTTTGACATATCTGTTACAAAAGATAATAACAAATACAGAAGGTCCTTACCTCATCACTGAGTGCAGGCTACCAATCATTATAAATTTTGATATTAAAACATTGCCTCCCACTCACACAAAAAAGTCTGGATTGGAGACTAGGTTTTTTGGCAACTGCTGCCTTTTCAAAACAAGAATTACAAGTAATCTTTCTATCAGGAAAACTGTAAGAAATTGTATAAGAGGTTCAATTTAAAGGTTTAAAGAGGGTTTTTTCCACATTTTTTCCTAGTACTACAATGACTATGGAGATATCATTAAGGAAACCCTGAGCAAAACAAGGCAAATTGATAAAATCCAATGTGCAAAGACACTCATTCTCAGTTTGCAACAGGTAAGAATCTTGACTTTTGTTAGAAATGCCTCACTGCAAAAAATACTGGACAGGATTTTCTCTGGTGCCCTTTACAATGAAGTGAAAATACTACACTTCTGTTAAGAGATTATCTTGCTCCTCAATTCAGGCTGTCACTGTTCCTTTGTCTCAGTAATCTCTGTCTCCTTAAGCCCACACTGGCAAAGTTTTGGTTAGATTAAAACGAAAGAAAGGGGAGAAGAGCCTTGAAGGCTGTTTGGTCCAAGCTGATTCGTAGCGTTTGTTTACTGATACCTAGTGAACAAGAAGAATAGGATGACATTTTCTTCTTATAATTAGCTGGAAGTAATGCATCTTATGTACATTTTGTCTAAATACTGATTGATTTTTTCAAACTTCAAGCTTATTAGTTTAAATCTTCCAATACTATTAAACATGTTTTTTCCCTGAAAAATTTGCTTTACATCAACCATAAATTATTGGCTTGATGATTAAGTCCATTCTTGTTCTGCCAACAGCACCAAGTGTGTGCTTCACTAAGTACCATTTAGGCCCTTGAAGTACCAGCTATATCCATTGCATAGAAAAATTATTTCTAGAAATTAGATGTTTTTAAATCAGCTGCGCCTCCCAAAATTCATTCCAGACTACTAAGGGATTTCCTGTAGCAATCTGGAAGCTGAGAGATACCTGTGAAAACTTGAGAAAACCAGATGTACTTCCAGAAGAATCGTTGAGTGTCAAAGTAAACTTGGAGAGAGGAAGAAGCCAGGTGCCATAGATCAGTCAGCCTAATATCGTTTCATGAAAAAAAAATAATTAGACAAGCTATTTGCAAGTGCCTAAGTGATAGGTAACAACCAGTATGAATTTGTCAAGGAGAATTCATGTCAAATTAAGCTGCTTTCATTAATTATATGGTAACAGAGCTTGTGGATATCAGAGAAACTATAGATTTAATGCAACTTGATTTAATACTGTCACTGACATTGTCTCCCTTGATATTCTCATTAGCAAGTTAGGAAAATGTGGTCTAAATGGCAATACCAGAAGAAGATATACTGAGTAGTTCATTATTGTACTGAAAGGGCATTATCAAGCAGGCTTTGAAGGCATTTACCCAGTAATGCTGTTCAGATATTCATTAAGTCTTGAATGATGGAATAGCAATTTTGCTTTCTAAATTCAAAGAAGATGCTGATCTGATGGGTGACGTAGGTATTTTAGAAAACAGCATAAGAATGCAGAACCATCTTGATGAGTTGGGAGAATAATCGATGCAATTCAATGAAGGTAAGTGCAAAATTCTATTCATCCGCACAAGTACAAGATGGGAGACAACTGGCAAACAGCAGTTACACAGAAGAAAGTCCGGGAACTGAAGTGGATTAGAAGTTGAATATAAGAGAACTCCGTTACATCTCTGTGAAAAAAGTCTTTGTAATGTCCACTCGTAGCCGTAACAGGTTATGGACAAAAGTCTTTCTCAAGAAAAATGTTCTGTAGCTCACAGATTTTAACAATTTAATTCTTTCTCTAGCTGTTTAATGAGCTTGTTCAGGAGCAAGGTCCCAATTTGGACAGGACATCTGCCCATGTTAGTGGAATTAAGGAACTGGCCCGTCGGTTTGCCCTCACTTTTGGCTTGGATCAGATCAAGACAAGAGAGGCTGTGGCCACACTACACAAGTGAGTGGTGGTAAATAAACTAGATTTTTATATTACTTCAGATTAAAACTTTTGCTTAGCATACCTTTTCTAAAGGTACATAATCTTAACAGGTCCTGGAATAATGATATATTTTTTCTACTTTATGTAGAAAAATGGTGGGGGGTGTTCATGTATGTATGTAAGAAAGGAAGAACAATGAGCTGCTGCCTAATTCTTTGTTGGAATTTATTGGAATGGCCATGTTTATCTCAGGTAAAGCCACTGGTATTACATATATTTGTGTGGACTGTATCTAACAACTCTAGATAGTTCTTTGTACCACACCACTGTGGATTCTGCAGGCACCAAGGGCTTTTATAAAAAGATATTCCAAAAATATTTTGGAAATCTTTTTTTGTTTCAAGTGGATTGAAGCTTTTTATGTAACTGCTGCATAGGAAAGTGTAGAAAGGTGCTGCTAAATTTAAATTATGACTTTCCCATGCCATAAAAAGGTTAAAATATTAAAGTTTGCTATATCAGAAACTAAGTCATTAAGACTAAGATTAGCAAAGCATGATCAAAATGCTACCAGACACTTTCCTGTGCCAAGCAAGAGAGAAGTCAAGACATGCATGCGCCCTTATTGGATAATGTGGAAGTAAATTGTTTTCTTTAGTCTCAAATGATAAAGCAAAAATAAGGCAGAGATGCATGTATCAATGTAGTGGTAAGTAAATTCTATTCTCTGACTCTTGATGCAAAAGTTATATCCTGTTATTTCTTACATACTATTCTTATTGCAAGCTTCTGCTTCATGCAGAAACAAGAAAGAGCCAATTGGCATTCCTGCTAAGGCAGTGTCTTTCAGCACCTGCCAAGTTTCTTACATTGTGGTAAATTACTTCTTACCATATGACTGGCAATACATTGTCTTTGAGATTGAATCCTCACAAATTGAGAGGGAACATTTGATTCCCCTTTGTCCAAAAGCAGCCTTTTTCTAGTAATGGAAAAAAAAAAGTTATGATGGGATATAAAGATATAAAGAATTTTATCACAATTCAGATTTTGGGCAACATTTGTTTGATTTTGTTAGAAATGTCTGAAAATTTTTATATTTCTTTACTGTAGAGATGGCATAGAGTTTGCCTTCAAATATCAGAATCAAAAAGGACAAGACTATCCACCTCCTAACCTTGCTTTCCTTGAAGTGCTTAGTGAATTTTCTTCTAAACTCCTGCGACAGGACAAAAAGACTGTGTAAGTAATGCTCCATTTTCTTCTGTGGGTTTTGCTGGGCTCCGTTAATCACTGTAGTGTGTGTTTAAGCTCTCTGCTTTGAGGTTTTCACAATCTAATGGGGCTTTAGGAAGTCCTAGTGAGACATTTCACATACATAGTTACTAATTTTATATTTTAAAGTAATAAAAATAAATGAGGAAAGGAGAATCAGATCCACTGATGAGGTGAGTTTGAAACCTCACAGAACAATGTTCCTTAAAATTTCCCATGGGGGACTGAAAATAAAATGCAATCTTTTTTTCAGACTAGAAGAAAAAAGAAATGAAATGTTAGCAGTGCAGGAAATTTACAGGCCTGTAAACACTGCAGTAACATCTGCTTCTGTTAGATATTTACATAAAATGTAAACACATACTTGTTTTCTATTTTAATATGTTGAGTTAAACTGGGAAATAAAGGTTTGTCGAGGCTTCTGTTACTGGCACAATAGGATAGAGAAAGAGGCTGAGAGAGGACACGATTGTTGGTTAGGACAGAGCAGGGTGGTAGAGACCTGGCAGGCTAAAACAAGCAGCCTGAATTTGATATGGTGGGTAATTACTGCAGATGAAATACTGGAAATTAAATAAATCAGAGGTATTGATGATAAGATCTGAATAAAGAGCAAGAAGTACTGTTTTGTGAGCAACACTTGAACAGACTGTGAAGAGGGGCTGCGGATATCCACAGAATTGGCAGAGAGAAAACTGTGTTATTAAGGGCAAGTTCATAGTAAAGACGTGTTGTCAGCATCACTGCAGAGATAATGCTCTATGTTTCTAACACATTACGTAGCAAATATCCAGGATTTGGCCATAGCACAGAAATAGTAAGGGAAAAAGGAAGAGGACTCCAGTCAAAAGTCAGCCAAACACTATGTGCCCAGTGTAGAACTGAATTCTTTGAATAACTTTATGACCGTTTAAGGAATGCAATTGTCAGATCTTCTGATTTATGGTTATAGATGTCTTTCCAGTCAATTTTCTGACCACAATGAGTGTAAGTCATATGTATCTACTATAACTACCTCAACTGACTCTTTCTGTCAAACTTTTCTGTAGTTTTTCTGTGAAGACATTTGTTTTAAAGGACTTTTCTGTTAAGGTTAACAATTATGAATATTCCAGTTTTATCTGTGTTACAAGAAATGCATCTTGGTTTGCTTCGTATAATTTTTAACATATACACGCTTGAACCAATTTAATTTTTTTATTGTATCAATAATTTGTCAATTCAGCAAACACAGTAGAAGAAATAGTTAAACGAGCTTGAGAATTGGATGATCCAGTTGCACTAGCTTGGCACTCAATTTTTGAAACTGCTCTTCATTGTTATATCCATAAATCTTGTCAACCTCTGTCCTATTCTTCAGGACAGGACTTAAGGATAATAGGATTTTATGACTATCTTCCTAGCTGAACCATAGATTCTCCTGCATCTGTTAAAGTGCCATTAATCTGATTCTATTTAATTTAGTGAAGTTTATCCTTCCTGTACAGTCATCATCCCTTCCACAAGTTTCTCCAGTGTTTAACATTTAAAGTTGCATCATTCTGTACAGTTTATGTGACAGCTTAATTTGACCTGATCCTTTGTGTGAAATTCAGTACTTCAGGAGGAGATCTTGTTCCTTCGCCTTCTATGTTGCCATTTAAAATTTTTTCTCGATGGTTCTCCCACTCATTGGTGCCCACATACACAACCACTGGCTTCTTTTGCAGGACTGTAAAGATTGCTGTGGTGGAATCCATTTCTTCTGATTTTATCTGTCTTTATCGTAGTCATCTGTGAGCTATTTACTTTAGCTGAATTTGAAGATCAGTCAAAAGAAATGGTCCTTTAGGGCACGATTTATCTGATCTATGCTAAATTACTGCTTTAAGATGAGTTCAGACATGCCCGAGATTCCATTGGCTGTAGTGACTATGAAAAGAGTCAAGATAACTTGCTTAGATGTAAAGATTTCTTTTGGAGATATCTACATTCCTTCCCTTGAGGGATCCGTCATGTTTGCAGCCATCGGGCAATGTCTGCGTTGCCCATAGTGCTTCACTGACATTCCATACTCAGCTATACTCTGGATAGTTGATTTGCCCTTCTCTGTAGCATCACTCCTCCAATCCACAGGGACCTCTTCCCCTCCTTCCAAAGGTGTTGCCTATGAACAGGAAGATCCATGACCACCATCTGGTGGAGAAGCCCTGTGTGCAGGATCATTTACCTCTCTCCCTGGCTTGATCTCCTCCTGCCAAGTGACTGTCCCTAAACTCAGCAATGGGCTGTTACTCTGGAGGCAAAAGTGCTCTAGAATAACCTGGAAAGTCTCATGAGCGTATGCCTGTTTCCCAGAAGTCCTCCAGCTTGGCTCTCCTACCTCAAAAAAATTAGTTATCTATCCCATATGTCTGCATGTCATCTGCCCTTGGGACAAAATACCATTCTTGTCACAGTTCAGCAAACACTGCTCTTTTGCAGGGCTCCTACTTCCTTTCTGGTTTACTGCTGGCCTTTTTATTTGAGGGGAGAAAAGGGAGATGTTTCCAGTTTGGGAATAGAGCAGCAACATTGGTTTCATTTAGTTTTCCTATCCTATTTATTTATTCGGCTTCTCATTCTATAAGTAACCTCCAGAATTAGTGATAGCCATTAATGGATTTATTCAAATCTATGGATTTAATATAAAACTACGCATTTAAGGTGCCAGGCTCTTACACTTCACAAAAAAAGATCTATACTAATGCAGGTACAGACACACAAGGCAGATGCAGGTACGGAAATCCTGAGGAATTCAGCTAAGACAGTATAGAGGTGAATTGCCCTGTGGAGGCATTTCTTTCTATTTATTTCCCTCAAATAGAGACTTAGCTTAGACTAGCAACTGACTATTGGGTGTCTGAAGTCAGATGAGATGGAGCCTCAGTGTGGTGTTCTTACTTCTAGAAATTCAGAGTTCCTGTCCTTGTTGAAGCTGGTAAGAACTGCCAGTATGAACCTCCTCTAAAATGCTGAGCAAAAGTTGTCTCAAGTTTGGCATCTAATCAGTAAAGAACCCCCAAGTGGTTCACAATTTGGGCATAACCTGGGCACTCTAGTTCTATAAATATAAATTGGATGCAGAAAAACTTCTTACTTTTCAAGACTATTCTGCAGATAGATTCTCTAAAGTCATGAAGCACTCAATTGTTGCACTGGTTGGTACTGTAAAACAGAGAGAGACTAAACCAAGAATTTCCCATTCAGTGCAAGGTTTGGGTGTTACTCAAGGTTTGGGTGTTACTCAATGTACACATGAAAAGGGGAAGGAAGAAGCATTCACAATATTGAAGAAAACAGTAGACAGAAAACCTGCTGTTTCTTGAGCAAAGTCATCCCATTCACTGAATCAACCCAAAATCCCATTAAAAATTGGGTATGATTGTTACCCAGGCATATACAGTGTGGTTCCTTGTCCTATTCTGAAAGCTAGACTGTGTAACAAGTTTGAGCCTGCCATGAGCTAACAGATGAAAATTCCGCATTTCCATGCAGAGTTTGTGGGTTTCACTCCCACTGATGACAACCTGGCAATATGGTTTTGAAGGAAATCATAATGGAAGGATGCAGGAAGTAATGTTGAAGTATCACAAATTCTATTACCCAACTTCTGAATTCTTGGCTCTGCAGCTTGAAACTCATTCAAATCACTTTTATGTGGATTTGCATATTCATTTTAAGGACTGCTTCTAATACCTTAATTAAATAATCAATGGAAAAAGAAAACAACTCAAATGCCCTCCAGACCATATACAGGAGGGAGGTTGTTTGGTTCCTCCCTTAAGTTAACAAGTGTGCATTGGACTTCTCCATGGTGGTGGAACAGATCTTCAAATTTTCTGTTGAAAAATAACTGCTTGCATTTGAAGAAACCATTTTTCTTGTTCCGAGATACAAAAGGATATCCTACATCCTCACAACTGGTTCTAATTCAATCTGTTGACACAGTAGCCATATACAGAGGTGGCTTCCTTACTGTGCAAAATAGAAAAGGAATTCAAGTAGAGCGTGCTGTGAATGATCGCAGACAAATGTGGGAGGAAGATGATGGGGAGAGAACGTTTTGTATTGTTTATCTGTGAGTAACTGGTGCATGATTAACTATGTTATTTCGATTTGAGGGAATGACATGTATTCTTACTCAGTCAAAAATAGACACAATGCCCTATCAGCGTATGTTATTAAATTAAAATAAGGAAACACCATGTGGGATTTCTGTTAAGCTCTCAACATATGAAGAGGGGTTGCAGATTAATTAAAGAGGAAACAAAGTGCTGCGCCTCTGTACTCATTTTCTTTTATTTTCAGTCACTCCTACTTAGAGAAGTTTCTGACAGAACAGATGATGGAAAGAAGAGAAGATGTATGGCTTCCACTCATTTCCTATAGAAACTCACTAGTTACAGGTGGTGAAGACGACAGAATGTCTGTTAACAGTGGAAGCAGCAGCAGCAAAGCCTCTTCAGTGAGGAATAAGAAAGGACGACCACCACTCCACAAAAAGAGAGTTGAAGGTTTGTATGGTTTAAGGTTGCCTGGTAGAGGTATTTCTTATTTTGTACATATATTACAGCTTTCCTTCCTAGGAGCCCTTATGGTTTATCAGTTAATGCTGAAATATATGATACATTCTGTATGTAGTAAAAACAAGACATCTGTTCTGCAAATTCCTATCGAGCTTGAACATGTCTTTATGGGAAATACTATCACGAGTCCCTGTTCTTGTTTGTCTTCACGGAGATTTGCAGATTCAGAACTATTAAAAGCTGTTATTGAAGGTGGAAGCAGGAGGTGTTTGTGGAGTTATCTGCTCTACACCTTTCTTGGTCACGGACTTCTGGTTTTCTGCCTATGCTTCAGTCTGGAGCCATTGTTAGTTAACACGGCGTTAGAGCAAACCCAAGGCAGAAATTCTGATACAGATCTGTGTTTTTGCAGGACCACTGGAGAACACTAAAAAGCCACCTTTTTTTGTTTAAAATTGTATTGATATCCAGTGTTTGTATTTACTCTTTCTGTGACTTCAGGCATGTTCATCAGGAATTTGGCTATGATAGCAAATTTCTTACAAGATTGCATCTGATCCTGGTTAATCTGTATGATGCAGTGTGCACTTTTGTGAATATAAATTTACTGTTTCACCACAGAGTAGGTGTAAGTGGGATCTTTAAACTTCAGGGATTCTTCCAAGGCCAGTAACTACAATAGTAACTCCTCAGTGAGGAATCTAATGCCAATTTGCCTGAATATACAGCAATTTCCCAAAATTTTATTCAAAATATACCATATGCACATCTACAATCAGGTCCATTCTCCACTACAGCTTACTTTGAGCAATACATGTGCACCAAGTCCTTCAGTTTCTTATAGCCAGCCTAAAGTTTAGGTAGACATAATACTGCTTCCTTTCTTCAGACACTGTTTTGCTTCCTTCTGGATGCCATGATTTTCACAGAACTCAACTGCTGAGGTTTTTTTCTTTTCTCTTACTACTATTTTCATTCTATTTTATTGTATTCTACCAATATCCTTTTTTTTTTTTTTCCTGGGAAGTGTAGTAATGTCTTTGCTTCCCTGTAAGGCAAGTCTCAGTCTTATGACATAGTTTTTAGGAATTGTTTACCTCATGCTCTTTTGTGTCCTATTCTTTCAACGATGAATAGAAGGAAGAATGGATTTGCAACACTTTTGATTTTAATACCCCCTTTCTTTGCAACAGTGGTGGTCCTGAATTTTCCACGAACATAACTCACTTAAAATGATGTAGGCCAAATCCATGGTGGTTCAGTTCCTGAAAGATCTGACTGTACAGCAGTTTCCACTGGGAGATCATCTAGCTGCAATATAGACTATGCCAAGACTTACTATGGGTCTGACAGGATTCTGACATCTACAGAGGGTATGAGGGTCTGTTTATGTTCTACCAACACTGTGTCATCAGAAGACACCCAGGATTTATCTTGCCTTAGGCAGAATGGGCTGTCACTGTTCACTCCTGTAACCCCAAATTCCCCCATTAGTAATCTGTGGCCAGAAAACGACTGATGAACACTGCCTCTCCTGGGGTGCTCTGTGGGTAGGGTATGGGCATGTCCTTTCAATACTACAAATACAGCTCTGGGTCACAGTATAACATTCAAGGACAACGCGTTTCGAAGTGATTCCTTTCTCCTTTCTTCCTTCCTTAAATTCCTAGATCACTACACAGACCTTCATTGCTCATGAATGCTTTGCTGTACAGCCTCAGTATATATAGGTCCAGGATGGATGTTTTAGCCCATAACAGTATAACTGTCTTTTCCTTCATAGATGCCTTCACTGTAGAATTTGACTGCCTGGTAAGATGATAGAACTGAAAAGTAACCAGCAAGTGCTCTCTAATGACAGCAGCAACACAAGCTCTATGGCCTTTCCTTACATCGAAGGATATGCAATGCAAGCACCAAAAGTCTTATTTTAGATATGTATTAATAAAGGACATTTGATACCATATGTTAAGAAAGCCCTCACAATAACATAAGCAGTTGGAAGGATGCCATGTACTTAATTTTTGGATGCTTCTTGATGTGTATTACTGATTGTGTTATGCCCTAAGTACACTTCCTTTCGAATCTTGGAAAAAGGAAAGCCAAGAAAACCTGGAGCCAGGTTGTCTGTACTTTTCACAGGAAGACATAGATTTCTGCACAAGCAAGGTCTTATTTTATATGTACCAATAATGAGCTCATGAAATAATCAGAGACTTGATCCTCAGAAATAAGTACTTACTGTTCAGTCATCTGTATAACTTCAGCTATGAAGAACCAGTCTTACAACCAAATTAACTGATGGTCTATACATAGTATGTACACAAATCTTTTTTGTTTTTTTATCTTTACATCTTTTTATAACTCCTCCAGAATTCCTACCTTTAATCTTAATCTGGCAGCACAGTTACAATGTTGGACCTCTCTTTAAATCCTACTAAGATTATTTTTTTTCTTTAATTTCCACTCTAAAGGAACTAAAACAAGGGCAAGATCACTACAGAAACTATCCTAGCATCAGAGAACCAAAACTATGGTTCCTATGGTTCCTTTCTCACCTAAATTCCACATATATTGGGTTCAACAGACTGTCTGGGTTGGAGAACATTCCTTGTTGCTACTGAAAGTAAATCTGCTCTGTGACGTTTCTTCACAGTGCCTTAAGGAAATCAAACATAAATGGGATTAAAACAAAAAAAATCTTTAACATAAAAAGGGTTCAAAGGTAAGTTCAGGAATAAATAGGCAAATTTTTAGACAACTTTTATGCCCAAAGGGTAATAAAAGGCGTAGGAAAAATTACAAGATCCATTGAGATCCCCATCTGCTTTCTCACCACACATTTCTTTCTGTTAGTGTATCTGTGATCTTGTCTTCTCCTCTCTTGTCATCTTCCCTGTCTTTCACTCACTCCAGCAACTTCTGGTTTTTTCTACATGTCTCTTGCCTACGCACTTGTCTGCTCTATCACATTCTCCCTAAGTCCCCCCTCTTCCTTCCTCTCTGGTTTGCTCCCTTTGCAATAGGAGCACAGCATCCCACGTACACCTTCAGTCACCTTCCCACCTTCATTCCTCCTCTTGCTCTAAACTCTGAATATGCTGTCTGATCAAGTTATTATTTAGAGTTCACACCAGCCAGACTACTTCTCTTACTTAAAATGCCCCCTCTGTACTCCACTGAAATGGTTCTGAGTGAAGTTTCTAAAGATCTATGCTGACCAGATTTGGGTTTTATGCTCCACCCCCAACTTCGTGTTTAACTATATCTTGGTTGCTGTATACCTATGAGATTAATAGTCTTATATTTAGATTGTAAGCTCATTAATTGGGAATTATGTTTGTTATATGTGTGCAAGATACCCAGCAATTCAGGTAGTGCTGCAATATGGTATTTGTTTCCAATGATTTTTGTTTATTTGTTAAGTATTCTACTTTAAATTGTTGCTATTGCTGGGAATAGCCGGTAGTAATCCTTCCTTGAAAGAACACAAAATAAAATTAGAGCTGAAAGACTTACCATTTCAAGCATTTACCCAGTTAATCTCTTAAAAGCACGCTTGTTTTAAAAGATACTAAACTGTTGAAAATACAGATTTGGAGAAGGTGCTGCAACTAAAATTAACTGTATCAAAGTGTGTCAGCAGATGGAAGGCTCCCGTTACTCATGTAAGGTATTCATTCAGTGAGTTGGCTGAACAAATCCTGAAGGCAGTAATACTGCACTGCATAGTATCAGAAATGTGTCAGTAATTTTAATGTTCTTTTTCTAGATGAGAGTCTAGAAGGCTCATGGCTGAACAGGAATGAAAACATACATACTCCAGGGACACTGCAAGCACCACAGCTCACCTCAACTGTCTTGAGGGAGAACACTAGACAAATGGGAGAGCAGATCCAGGAGCACGAGTCGGAGCAGGGATCTGAACAAGATTTTTTACACAAGTAAGTGTTGGAATTTTAGCATCAAATAGAGTGAGCCAGGCAAAGGAGTTGCATATTATTTATACATTATTTATACTAAGACTACTAAGGTAGTCTTAGTCTGTGGCTCCATATATGTAGTGGTTATTTGCAAAAACAACTGGAAGTGTCTTGGCTATAGCTCAGCAATACTTTGACTATTTTCACTTCCCAGGAAAAACATGTTGTAGTAAAATCATGGTAGAAATTCCTTATGTTAAAATTCTCTAGTAGCATAACTGTGCAATTATGGTGAAATCTTCCTAGTGTTTGTGCCCCCAGGTTGCATTGAACTGTTCCTCTAAAAGACCTGTTAGATGTTCTCTTTTCTTTCCCTCTGCCCTGTGTCATAGTACGGTACATTCTCCAGATATCCTAACTGATTTCTTGTAAATTAACTCTTCAATCCAATTCCAGCTGCTGAGCTAGTAATTCCTGTTCCTGGGGTAATTGCCTGCAGGCAATTTTATTTTGCCCTAAATTATATATCCTTTTTGTCACGCAACTCCCATTTTATCACCTCCATTTAGAGGGAAAAAATGTTGGTTATTATCTGTCAGTAGTTTAAGAATAGAAAGTCTTCAGAGAATGCTATTATGTGCTATTTCTATTAATTTGAAGATACAGAATAACAATATCTGTTTTGGAGACTATTTTTATAACTTTTATAGCCAAATGTACTGATCTGATTTACCTGTATAGAAAAGTCATATTATGCTGGCCAGATGAATCAGGTTTCTACCAGTGTAGTATAGCATAAAATAGCCAGATTATGCCTCTTGGTTTTCCTCCAGCTTTTGTCCATCATGTTTTTCTTGATCCACATTCCCCAGCTTCCCAGTCTTCCTTGATGTGCACTCACCCTGCTCAATCCTAAGCTTTACTGCTTCATCCTGCATTCTGTAATCATAGTGTTCTCTAAACAGAAATAATTAGTAATGGTGATTTTGCCTGGGAAGGTAAAATGTTCTCCAGTCTGAAGTGACAAGGATATATGTATACCACCATGTTGTACATATAAGCTATTAAGTTTGCCAGTTTGTGACTATAGGCACTCAAAAAATCTGAGCAACTTTAAAGAAATGTACTCTTTTGAAAGCATAACCTATTCTTCTCCCTTGCTTGTGCGTGTAACTTGCACAGGCATCAGCACTGCAACCAGTTAAACCTTGATATGATCCAATAACCAGTGCCCACTACAAGAGATACTTGCAGCTCAGCTGGCTACAAATACCTATTAATTTTTGGAGCACATAATATTTGGCATTTCGATAAATGAGTTCAGCCAACTTTCTTTCCCCATATTAACCATGTAACATCACCGTAAGAGACAGGGTGGCAGGCTAGCTAGGCTGCTTCATGCTGCAGGTGGGGATATGCATGGTCCTGCCCAAAGGCCTAAGATGGGCTTAAGTGTTCCCAGCTGGCACTATCTGGAAGGAAGGAGGTGTAAACAGGCATGTAAATGGGCGAACACAAGGCAAGCCTGGGCATGGATTTCCTCACCTACACAGTTCAGGTGGGCAGGGGATCCCAGCTGGCTACCAAGAAAGCACAGCCGAGGAAGAGCTCCTGTTCACATCAGTCCCAGAACATCTTTTCACCTTGGTCCCACGGCATGTGAGGTCTGCATTCATGTCTCTTACTTGCTGTTCTGGTCAGGGATTTGCCTCCCCATCTCCTGCCTCCCCAGGTGTTGCCATAACTTCCCAGATTTATAAGGAACATGATGTGGCTCTTGATTTCTCCTTAAAATTTTTCTACTCTACAGTAAAAACGAAGAAAATTGCTGAAGCAGAACTTTCTTTTTGACCCTCTCTGATCTCACCTATCACTAAGCTAAATATCTCTCTGTGAACATTTAATTAGTTATGGAAAATGGGACATCTTCCAGTCACCGTGTTTTTACTCCTGAGCCTGACAAGGAGGCACTGCCTTAAGCTGTGGGAGAATCTTCAACTCTTCAAGGGGTGGTGGGCAGGGAGGAAGTTGAACCAGGCTTTTCACCCTGGGTTTGAACCTCTGTTTTGCCTATCTCAGGCGAATGCTGCGAGCAGAGAACTGTTGAGCAGAGGCAGATAGCATCACTCCCCTCTGTTACTTTCAAGGAGCTGGATTCCACACAGAAGTTCACAGTGTGAACAGACAGTGGAGAATCCTTTCCTTTCAGCCTGGAGTTAGCTGCCACACATATTTCCTACAGGTCAGCTTAGGAGAGCGAAAACATAAAATAAATTCAGAGCAGTCAGTTGCTGAACTAATGGGGTTAATCCATGTCCAGAAGAATATTGCGTTCTAGGTTGTTTCCACATGGGTTATGCCAGTTTATTATGTCAATCTTATTAGGGTACAAGACTGCATACTAAAATAAAAACTGGTGTTGCTCTTGAAGAGCTGCACTCAGTTTACTGCTATTTCCTTGTGCTCCAATGCACAAATCATAGCAAATGCATTGCTGTCTACTACTGGATTTAAGTGGTATAAAAAGTACAGCCTTTAAGGTACTTACATGAGGATAAGTTACTGGATGCTTAAGTCGATCAGGGTATGTATTTAAAAGCAATTTGTTTTTCGCATTGTGTGACATTTTTGTTTTAAAATGTGTGTCAGTTATTCATTTGGATTTGTTCTTGCTCATATTTTGCCTGATCTAAGACAGTGAAGTAGGATTTAATAAAATGAATTTTAGAAGTGCTCCCACTTCAGGTGCATGTCACTCTAATGAATGAGTGATGTTAGCATTTGATGCAGCTGTTCTTATTACAACAATTAATGGCGCTTTTTTTGTGCACATACAGTGAGAAAAGTTGTGGAAGGGAATCCAGAAGACGTGTACAATGATGGATGTGATTTAAGTATCTTAATCTGAAGCATGGTCAGACACAAAACTTGAGGAGATACTGTCTAAAAATAGCCAACTCAAAATTGTTAAGTCGTAATGCTGCTTTGTATTTGTTAGTCCCCAGATGCAGATATCTTGGTTGGGCCAACAGAAGCTAGAAGATTTAAATCGAAAGGACAGGACAGGAATGAACTACATGAAAGGGAGAACTGGCGTAAGGCATGCAGTGTAAGTGTTCAGAGCATCCTTGTCTCCAGATCAGAACCGTTTTAGATGACAATGCTGCATTTTAAATGCTACCTTTTCTGGGCTGTTGCCTGTAATTTCTGTGACATTTTAATGCTTGTTAATGAAGGCAGAATAACAGCTTTGTAATGTTGGAACAGCCTTAAACTGTTCCCATTTCAGGGGGTTTCCATGATTTGTCTGTTAAGTAATTCCCCATGAACTCTTGCAAGTTGTTGTCCAGTCTTCCCGTGAACCCATTTATGCTTCTTTCAACCACATCATCTTTTGCAAAGGTGTCCCACTGGGCAGCTAATGGAGGGAACACATGTGGGTGAATGCTGAAGCATTCTGTTATACAAGTTGCTACGTGCTCTGGTGCCAATCCAAGCAAGTCTTTCAGTGCATAAGGACTTTTCAGGATGGGGGCCAGAGTCTCCAGTGAGATCAGGTCCTTACAGTGTTAGAAACTGGTCTTGGATTCACTGCTGGATTTCCTGGGATTTACCAGGGATCCTGGCGAACAGTGTAACTCCTTTTTGTAAAAGGGCAAGCAAACACAGTGAGATTATTGCCCTTTTCTTGTTAGGGACAAATATAATTGCTGTTTATAATGATATTACAGGGGACTTCCTGCTTTAGCCTCTGCAAGAGTTAGGTTTGTTTTTACGTAAGATTTTCTTCCAGTTTATGTTACAGAAAGCGTGCTGGCTTTACTCTCAACATAAGGTTTTATGTGAGGGCATTAAGGGATAGGATTTGTGCTTTCTTTTTAACGACCAAGATCATGGTTGGGAAATTTAAATGCCTGGAAATTACTTTTTCATTCTCTTTATTTAATCAGACGAGGTCTAATGGAAGATGACGCTGAGCCTATCTTTGAAGATGTAATGATGTCCTCACGAGGTCAGCTAGAGGATATGAACGAAGAATTTGAGGACACAATGGTCATTGATCTGGTCAGTAAATTGTATTAATAGCAAGTTTAAAACAGATGAAAAATAATTTAAAAGGAATTTTGGAAGCACAAACAAAAAATTCCAAAATTTTGAGCGCGATTTCCTGTTGTCTGAATGTGAAAGAGCAGAAATGATGCAAATACTTGCTAGAACCTACAGCTGCAGACTCGGGCCCAATTGATTTTTTTTTTTTTTTTTTTTTTTTTTAATATAAACACAAGGAGCGTTGCTTAGCACTATTCCTCTGATATTCTGGACTCGGGCAGTAGCAAGTGTCTGGAGCACCATTGTGCACCTGAGAGTTGTGAGCCTGTAAGAATCAGATTATGATGTACAGCGTATCAGTCATCAATCAGGTGTGTCAGTGCAGCCCTTTTAGAGGAGCACTGAAGAAGTAGCTGATCTGACTCACCGTGCAGTCAGCCAAGGGCAGAAGGAGTGCTGGTTGGGGACAGAGCTGAGACCAGCTCAACCCATCCAAAAATTGCACAAAGCTGCCTGCTTGGCCTCGTGGAGTACAAATGGACTCTCCAAGATCCGTACCAGTGTTTGATTCCAGTTGTTAGTTGGCGTTATGAAGAGTTTGGAAACGGTATCATCTAAAGGTATTCTAGATGATGTTTCCTTCCCTGTGCCAGCGTCACAGCTATCACTCACTCTTTTGCTGACACAACTCTTTTTGCAGCCACACCATGGTCAAACTGATGCAGCCAAGTTGCTTCTCTTTTTCTGTTCCGTGGTTGCTTTGATTTCTGGGAGGTGGGTGGACCTTAAGGGGATCCTTAATCAAGGTCTGGTTAGTTTACAGCCATACACAGAGTTGTGCTGGGACAGTGGACGGGAGAGCAGGCAGTAGTGGGCGGGCGTGAGGCAATACCTGACAGTGGAATTGCTCCCAAACAGGTCATATCATCAGATGGCAACCTCAGGTCCTTTCATGGTAATGTACTGACTACAGGCAGGATTTGCTTTGTAGAGGTTAAAACCTTCCTAGCCTCTCCGTTCCAAATGAATGTTTCCTTGTAAAATGGGAAAAAGGATCAGTTTGCATTGTACACTTCACCATTTTTATGCTTTTCTATTTCTCCTTTCATTCCCAAACAATAAGGCATAGGTTACTTTAGGACTAGGCTATAATGTCTCAGAAAGAAAATTTAGGCAATAATTCAGTTACTGCTGCTGAATACTGAGGTTATTACTAGCATTCAAGTGATTATCAAGTAAATAAAATCTCTCTTTTACTGGTAATCCAAGGCAAGGAAATGAAGGAATTGATGAAGCCAGTGAAGCTCACATTTACTCTTATGTTTCCAGGGAAGGACAACACAAAAGGTTTAATTCTCAGAAATAATATGACATTTTTTGACCATGTCAGAGCTGGAGTTTCACCATAAACTTAAAGAGCATAAAGACAGTTAAAAGACAGTTTTTATGCCATCTGGCCTACAGTCCTAATACAAGAACATCATTAAGTCAGCAAGAGCCTTAAGCAAGCCCTTAGCTATGAGCACAGACTTAAAATGACTTTAGAATCCCTTAGCTTTTAGCCCATTCCGTAAACAAAATGTGAATTTAAGAAGTGCCCATCTATGTCAGGACCTCCATTTGTATTGGAGCTTTCACAAAAATCCATGCAAAGCTGCTCTGTAAAGGAACAGGTAACCATGTTAGTACCCATTAGCTGTAGAGCCACACGAATCCTTTACAGCCAGGTAGCGGATGGGATGTTCTAAAACGGCTGACTCCTCTTTTTAGCCACCTTCAAGAAACCGTCGAGAACGGGCTGAACTGAGGCCAGACTTCTTTGACTCCGCAGCTATCATTGAGGATGATTCAGTAAGGCTTTACTAGTATTGTTTCCTGTTTATCTGAGGTTCTTTTTGATTATCATTACACCCAATTAATTAATCTTTTAAATCATTTTCTAGGGATTTGGAATGCCTATGTTCTGAAGTCTGGTGAAGACATTTTACAAATTTGGAACTCTATTGTTTAGAGCTAGAGGCCTATATACTGTGATAGCTTGTATGAAAACCACATTTTTGATGTGATATGGTTTGATTTTTAACCAAATGATTGAGGTCAGTCCCTTTTTGTAGTGACAGAAAGAAGAGGAACTTCTTAATGACACAAAGGAATGTTGGCCAATCCAGTCACCTCAGAAGGGCTGACCTAAAAAATCATTTGTATCCCTGTTCTTGACTGTCCTAATACAGATTTTTTTTTTTTTTTTTTTTCTGGATGAGGAAGAAGTTTTAAATTGTTAAGACAGCTGTCGGAATAAACACTGTTCTACATATGTTTTCTGAAAACAACATTGAGTGAAAACAGAACTTTTTAACTTTATTTTTCTGCTGTACAATTTAAAACAGTTTTAACATTTGCCTTTTTATGTTTTAAAAGCTAGCCATTTTTATTAAACCTATGCCTATCAGCCATTGACTAGCAATGATGCTATAAGCAGGTCATTCTGGCTACAGAAAAGTGTTTTTGAACACACTGGATTTGATTAACATTATGGTACGCTTATATCCTCTCATAGGCATTGAGAAGAACACTCTTATAGAAGAGGTTAGAATTCTAATGATGTGCATCTCTGCCAAAAAATTTCAGATTCTGATATGATAAACCCAGATTTTATACTCTTGAGAAGATTTATTTTTATTTATAATGGGACATAAAGTAAGAGATGTCCATGAAGCCACTTTTCCAACAGATGCTGTGTAACATTCATTTTATATAGCACATGGGGACACAAAAACAGTAAATTTTCTATTGGTACTTGCTCTGTGCATTTTTAGCAACTTATACCAGCAAATAAAGTATTCTCAGTAAAACACACAAATGGTTCTCAAGTAATCACTTTGCTGTTTTTACTACCTACTTCAAGCCCTGCCAACCCAAGGTACATAAACAGCAACTTTCCTATTAAAAAAAAATAATTCAAGGGTGGGGGAAAGGAATCACTTTAGCATACTAAAAGCAATTTTAACTGTACCATAAAAAAAGTCTACTTTCCATGCCGTAAATACCCTTTTGCGCTATTTTTGTAAATTAATTTTGCCAGTTAGAAGTACTGTATGTGCTGCATAGAAATTTGTGCTTAGATGGTGAAGTTCTTAAGCTTACAATGGAATACAGCTACATTTTCAGTGTTAACTGTGCATATTAAGAGTAATTCTTTGGGAAAAAAAATACGATTTTTCAAAAAAGTTAAAAACATCAAAAAAACCCCCAAAACCCCAAAGCATTCTCAGCTAATTCATTGTAATAAGAGATTTTTTCAATGTCTTCAATAATTTGGAATTTCATTACGCTTCGATTTTATGACTCTGCCTAGTAGCTGCTACTTAGTTAAGACTGGCCTGATATTGGAGGTGCTGGCCATCCACAACTTGCACTGACTCTACTATCTCTTAAGAATCAGCCCCAAAATGTTAATCTTCCTTTCTGCATTCTAATATTAGCATTCAAGATACAAAGCAGATTGACCCACTTGGAGCACAGCCATTTTAGAGGTGCTTTTTTTTTTAGCAACTGCAAAATAATCGTGGAGCTTTTTTCTTTTATGAGCTTATTGAAAAACAAACCAACATTAACACCCAGTGCTTACTTGCTGGGAGGGAAAAGAATCTGATTTTAAAAACAAACCAGCATTTCACTCAGCTGAGGTTTGTTTCTTTACAAAATGTGCAGTTCTCAAACATGGTTGCCAAAAATGTTTGACTAGGTAATTCAGCCATTTTTCAGATGTCAGTTGGGTAATGTATAAAACCTGAGAAGTAGCTGGAACTTTATAAAATCACATTACCTCCCTTCCTCTTCTGTCCACCCCAAAAGTAACAGGGGTGGGCAGGAAAGGCTGCATTAAATTGTCGTCACAATTATTCTGTGAGCATAGTAGCATAATAAATGCTGCCTGGTTTGAGTCATAGTCTCAGACGAACCTTGTGCTTCACAGTCCTCTGTGTGGAAAACTGATTCCTAATTTAACATTGTAGAATACTGTATAACAAACATTTATTATCACGGTACCTGCAATGGGTTTCCAGTTCAGTTTGCAGTCAATAGGTTTTTGTATTATGAGTGTCTCCTTGATTGGTTTTGCTAGTAATTCTGTAAATTGTACATTTACAATATGAGGTTTTTTTTTCCTTTTGTACAATTTAAAACTGATGCTTCACCTTTCATTTAATAAACTATTCAAAATCATGAGTATGATGAGCACCCTCTTCACTATAACTTTCTTTTAAATGCTCGTTTAGACCATCACATCTTGTCATCCCATTTATTAGTAGCCAAAGGAAATACTGAAAGGTAGTTCTCATGTAGTCCAGGCTTCACAACCAGATTCCGTTACAGCTACCTTACCCATTCAGTCTCAGAGCAAAGGAAAACCCCGTCTTGGCTTTTGTTGGTTTTTTTCCCTCCACTGTGGTATGTTTTTGGTTGATCTGGGAGGTTTCATTGTGAGGTTGCTGTAAATCTGATAAGTCATCACACAAGTTGGGAGAGTTGCATTGTTAAAATTGTTTGAACTGTCACAAATTTTGAGAAAAATTTCACTCTCCTGCCCTGTACATCTGAAGTGAACTGGACCACATGGGAAGAAATGGAAGTGGTAAAGGCTTGGAAGGTCTAACAACCAGCTGGGCTAAACGAAGTTTTACAGATTCCTGAAACAAAATGTCCTTTTGTTATTCCCATGTCTCAGAGAGAAAGGTGCTATTTTTGTCCAACCCATGAATGATTTCATCTCTGTAGCACTAAAGAAAACTGACTTATTTATCATCTGGCCCACTTCCTAAAGAAAAAATCATCTGAGTCAGAAAAAGTAACAAGATGCAGCATGTGAGGAGCAGGGATAGGATTCAAGGTCTGAACTGCACTCTAGGACTGCTCCCGAGACACAGACCGAACGCTGAATCTCCAGCTGCCTGTAAGTTATGCTCAACTCCTGATGCACTGTGGAACACAGTAACTAACTAACTTGTCATGCTTCTAAGTGCAAGGGCTGCTCTATGTTGAAAGGATTTTATTTTATATCTATTTTTTCTGCAGGTGACTGGAATTCAAGAGAATCTTGAGTAGCATGGTCAGATCAGCTTTCCAGTGTGTCTCCAAAGCATTGTGCTGGTAGAGCAACTGACTGCTTGGAAATTGAGATGATGTAAAAGCCAAATTCTTGTGCTGGCAATGCATAGAAGAGAGGAGAAAGTCTATAGAACTAATGAGGTTAGGAAACAAGAAAGGTACTTTTTTCTTTGTGACAGTGACAATTGGTTTCTCATTTAGTGTCTCCTCCTGACTCTGGGCAGGCTGAAGAAACTGTGCATATTGCTTCACTTAACGCAGCTTGCCTCTGAACTTGGGACAGGCACCAGCCACTCAGCTACTAATTACCTTTGAAAAATCCTCTTGGTCCTTACAAACACTTGACTACACCTTTTCTCGCAGTTCACTAAGAACTCACTTCATGGCAATGACACCCAATATAGTAACATTTCAGTTTACCTTCCCTTGTTGCAGCCAGCTCTGTTCCCTACAGCAGCAGGTAAGGGCACCTGCTTGGAGAGAGTGTTTCTGCTGAGATACATCCAGGTACATTCATGCAGGTAGCGTAAATGTGTGTGCACCCAGGGTTCCATCTGTAACCTGAATGCACTGCCTCTAGCTGTTTTTTTATTACAAAAACCTGTGGAGCTGGGACTTGTACTTGAAATGTTCCTTGTGTACTGTGTTTTCAGCTGATTTTTAGTTGTGGCCTTTTCCCCCCCCACCCCCACCCCAGGTACAGGCTCCAAGCTCCATGGCTGTACTCACTAGGGCACCGGCCGCCCTGACCTGGGAAGGGATGCTACCTGGAAAGTTGCCATCTTATCTTTCTTCCACTTCAGGCACGTGCTCCCGGAGTGAACAGAAGCAGATGCAACATGCAGGTAGGGTAGTTCTCTGTCTCATTTTACAGTGCCATTAATTACTGAGGTTACTTAGAACAGACAGGTCGTTACAGGACTTCATGTGCTTGGCAGCTGTTTGCAGTAGTGCTAAACATGACAGTAGCTGTTACTTGCTACCTTCTGGGGCTCTAGTTAAAATGCAGCTTCTAATGAGCAGCGTGAGCACAGGGCCCAGGGCTGATCAGCAGTTAACAGCTACTGCAGTGGTTCCTTGCAAGTCTGGCAAATAATCACAGAAAAAATTAGGCTGGAAGGGGCCTCTGGAGCTCTCTATTTCAACCCTCTGCTGAGGGAGAAAAGCCCCCCACGCTCAGGGAGAATAATTTTTATGTCCCACCAGAATGCCCTTTTTTCCCATTTGGGTGCATTGTCTCTTGCCCTTCAAGGGGAGGCTGCCTCCATCTTCTCTCTTGCACCTGTGCCTACAGCCTGGAGGTCACTGATACCAAACTGAGACCCAACGTTGCCGCAGTCAGCACATAAAAGTTTCAACTTGGGCCAGTCTAGCAGACGAACAGAACAGGTTAGTCTGAGATCAGCAAAGCCTGGAGTCCAGTGCACTGAAATCCAAGCTCAGGATTTTTCTCCCTTTGAGTCTGTGGTGCAGGAAGCAGAATCTGACTCCAAAGGTGGACCCAGGGCTAGACTTGAGCCCCACAGGAGTCTGACTTCTCAGCAGTGTGAGGTGGCTGCAGCTCTGCCTGTCTGAGCCACCCCCAGGGCCTAGGGAATGAAGGAGCCAAGGGAGTGTTTGACCTTGGTACCAGCTCACCCGCAGCAGGCATTGCAGGTTGTGTTGATTATTAAACCACCAAAAAGGGTTTACAGAGATGAATAGGTAAGACCCCAAATTAAATGAGATATTTATTGATGATTAAATGAGATACTATGATTTATTGATGGTTGTTAGCAAAATCAAAATGAAAAGAAATACTTCCATTGCAAAGCAGACCTCCACTTAAACACAGAGTATTTGTGGTCAGAATAAGGCCATGTCTTCCAGCACAGCCAAGCCCCTCCTTACGCTCACAGCGGGATATTAGCATGTTTCTTCCAGGGACTGGACTGTGTTTTACTAGCCAGCACATCTAGGTCATGGCAGATGCGCACACGGGTGGTTGAAGGTTGGATGATATCATCAACAAACCCTGTAAAACAAACAAACAAACAAACAAAACAGACCTTCCCCTGACCAACCATGAAGTGTTTGCCTCTCAGCCTTCTCTATATCAAGGTTATAATGTAAATTAGAAAAATCAAAACAATATTTGGAATAAAGAGTTCACCAGTTACCAATTAACTTAAGAAAATAATTTAAAATAGCCTGAAAAGGAAATATTCCTGTGTCAATAGTTTTTAAATTAGAAACATTTGCTTTTTTAATTTTTGCAAAAGTTAGCAAGCCAAAAGATGTTGAGGGGGCTTTACTCACGGAGTACTGCACCTGTTACTGCAAAGTTTTAGACATACCCTTTCCTTCCATCTGCTACTGTTAGTCTAATTTAAAGGTTCAGAAATGTTGACTAGAAGAGACATCCCTTGATTTTGCACATGCAGGAATCTGGTTTTTCTGGTTCAAACAGCAGTATTAGATAGCCTACTGCAAAACCAGAGGGAGCAACACTGTACATATTGTTTGTGGTGGTGGGAAAACAGCTTGGCTAAGTCTTCCCAGCTCTGTGGCACTATTAACGGGATTTAAATGAAGTACAAAACCAATCAACAGAGTTTGGAGGACAGAAACTGGAAACAGAGGGAGCTGACTCCAGAGCCTACACAGCTGCCTTCTAGAGCACAGTTAATGCTTTAAAGCTGGAAGTAAAATTTAGAAGTAGAAACAGTGGAAAAATTCACCCTGAAGAGTCCTGGGGACGTCACTGAACTGAACTAGACTGACCCTTTCTTAAGGCCACTGGTTTGCATCTAGGACTGTGTAACAGATCATCAAAGCACCTGTACTTTTAAGAAAAAGGTTGAGTTTTGAGATGCTTTCTAGTATCTACAAAATTGAAAAGATGCTTTTCAGTGCAGTCCCCACATCTCACCAGCCTCTTTCCTTCTGAAGATGTTTTTTGTCTACATGTGTTTTTCCATCACAGGCACAAGCTATGGTTAAGCATCACCTTTCTGATTCACATACAAACGTCTTGCCTAAATAACTTGCTCATTAGCAGCTACAAATTTATCTATGTGCAATGGCAAACTCGGAGGACACAATGTGCAAGATAACCATACCTCTCATGGCGGCAGGAAAGGGGTTTGCAAACTTATCCACATATTCTGCCTCTGCATCTGCCTCTTTACCTCTGAAAATGATCTGGACAGCACCCTAGAAAGATCAAGTCTGCAGGTTAGTGACAGTAATTCAGTCCATACAGAGGATGGCGGTCTGCTTTACCAGCTCGTTCCCGCTCCCACAGTATACAAATGTGCATGCAGGTAAGCTGCTTCAGAGAAAATACCACTTGTCCTCATCTTGCTAGGCCACCTCTGTGGCACTATAAAGGCGCTGATGGCTGCTGCGCACCAGCATGAGCATCAGCCTGGATTTACCTTTGCACCCATCACTGCCACCTCTGCAGTAGGCCAGGCATAATTTGCATCTCCTCTTAAATGCTTTGAACTCATCACATCATAGGCACCCCCATAGGCCTGGAACAAAAAACAAGGGATTAATTAGTGTGAAGTGACCTCGCAGCAGCAATAGCCTACCTTCCTCTTGCAGCTTTTACTATTCCAAAGACAGGCAAGCAAGGCTAAATTTTACCTGAAAGAGCACAAGCATCTCCATTTTGCTACAACAATCTCCTAAGACTAGACCAAGCCTCTGCAGCCAGAACCATAAAAAAGCAAGGAAGGGGGCTGGTGGTAACCAAGACCGTTCTTGATGGCAGGTAGAGAGGAATTGTGTATCTGGCACAGCAGGCCTCAACCTGCACCCCACACATGCACACAAACCAACCAGTCAGCATGCTTCTGGAATCTCCTGGCCAGGGAACACAGCGCTCGGACTCTGCAGTGCTCGGACTCTGGCACTGGAAGTGGTCCAGAGAGCAGTGATGAACAGATACTGCAGAGCAAACCGCAGCACAGTCCGTTTCAAGGCATTACTGAAAATTACAGCAAGGCTGCAAGCTTGGGAATTAAAGGATGGTAATATGCCTTCTCTGATTCTTCTGAAAAGGGACAGAAAGAGGGAAAGTTCTTTTTTTCTTTTTGCTGTGTTAAGTCAAAAGCCTATCAGAAAAACAAGCAGGAGGAGCAGATCAGCAAGGAAAAAAAAGCTAAGCCTTTTAGGACCCCAAAGGTCCCCAGAGCTTATGGCAGCATGGTGGTCAGATACCTTATAAAAAAAGAGAAGGGAAGAAAATTAAGTAGACAATAGCGGAAGTATATGGAAGAAGAGAAACCACACGAGCATTAAATCTGCAGACACAGCAGAAGACAGACAAAATCAGCACCGGTATTGGAAAAGGAGACTGAAGTGGCAAGAATAGGGAAAGAAGATCACAAGGATTAGCTGTGTGCAGGCAGGTAGCATGTCCTCAGTGAGACAGGACAAACACTTGACTGAAGGCATTCTGGGGAGAAAGCAGAGAGCAGGAACATGTGATTTCAGAGGAGTGCAGAGACAAAAGGAACGAAGGAACTGAGGTAATAGTCTGAGAATAAAAGAAATGGCCTCTTGTAACCCAACACAAAGAGGTATTACCAGATGGGACAAATGGAGACGTGAAAACGATAGAAAGCACAAGTGGGACAGATGGATAACTAAAATTGCTACAAGTGAAAACAGGAACTCTGAAAGAACACCATGTAATTGTGCCAACTTACCTTTCTGGTGATGATAGTAATTTTAGGCACAGTTGCCTCTGCAAAGGCAAACAGTAGTTTTGCACCATGACGTATGATTCCACCATACTCCTGAGCTGTACCTACAAATGACAAATAATTGTTTTCACGCCAGGGAATTCACAAAAAACCCATATGCAGTTTGGCAATTGTCGTCATCCATTACCCACAGCAAACCTAACAACAACCAGAATTGTTAATAGCTAGGCCACGTTCTCCTTAAGATGCTGAGCAACTCTATGAAAAATCTCTCACCAAAAGCAGCGTATATTTGTATATAAGGTCACAGAACAGTAACACTCACCAGATGGTATCTTCCTAGGAACAAAATACAGTTACATCATTTTCAAGACTCCAAATGTGACTAGCAGTGAAAGAACACAACCTCAATTCACTTCCCCAGAACCCTGCTCTTCCAAACTCCCTTTTTTTTCTAGACTGTACTGAAAGGCAGCTTGGCTACCGTACCAAAGACCTATCCTAGTCTTCCTCGAAGCAAGCCCAAGGTGATGGACCTTAAAAGACAGAGGATGAATTCCTCTCTAAGGATTCTCACAGCAGGTGCTTCTGGAGAATGGTCATATGCAGCAGATACGAATGCCAGTCACCCATGTTACAGGATGTTCAACATAGCTCTGTCCCAAACACAAGCCCAGCTGACTTGACTGGGAAACAGGATTCCCACAGACTTTATTTATAGGATTTCTGAATTTCAGACCACTGGATATAACTCCACAATTGCTTTCTAGCAGTTTATCCACCTACTGACTTTTGCTTTCAGCATGTGAGATAATATCTTAGATTAAAAAAAAAAAAAAAAAGAAAAATCAATTAAAAGTACTCTAAGAGGTTAAGTAAAAGCTCTTTTGTGAGGTTTTTTTTTAATAACTTATTGGTAGTCTGTTTGGTGGCTTGACTTTAATGCTTCCCCTCATGTGTAATTTCAGTGTCTAGTAATTTATGCCTACACTTACAAATGTCTGTTCTCAGCAGCAATTTCACCTTTGGTTCTTGCATTCCCCTCCAGCCAGTGGGACTTGTCAAGCCTGCAGAACCTTCCCAGCAGCAGCAGTCAAACAGCCACATCTTCTTATCCCAAGAAGCAGTCTGACCACAGTTGGGATGCTCGGCCTAAACCCAGCAGCTGGGGAGCACCCACAGACCCTCTGATCTAGTCCCAGCCTCTGTTTCTAATTCACACTTAGAACACAGTAGCAAGCTCAGTTCAACTGTTACTTGAACTATTTACACTGTCGCTCATGGCCAATTAACATAAACTCTTTTCTAGCAATAGATTCAGTCCCAGACTTATTTTAAATGTGTGTTTTTATCCAGCTACTGGATATGAATGCCTTAAATGTCATCTCTGTGCACACCTATTACATTGGGGGCTATTTAAAGTGTTTGGGTCACTAACACTGTGAAATGTTTCATACACCTGTAGGCCAGTGTGACAGACTCTTCTTCTCCACTGAACAGGGAAATGAGGTGATCAACACCCTCAGAATTTACTACTTAATCTGAAATTTCTAATGCTAATGTACTAATGTTGCCAAACTCCTTAAAATACAACAGTTTAGGATCACTGTTAAGCCTCAGATCTCCTCTCCAGCTTCCTCTACTTCTACTTACCCTCCAGTTATCTACTTTCAAACCAACGTTCTGATACATAATATTAAGTTACTACTTTTCATTGGCTATATGGAAATAGCTTTATTCTTGAATTCTCAGCAACTGTCCAAATCTAGATTCCTGTAGTGGCCCCTGAAGTGATCCAGGCTGCTGCTTGGTCCACATCAGATGAGGAGGGTCTGTCCACAGCAGGAGAGAAAGGAGAGAGGGCAAGAGAGAAGAGGGAGGTTCTGTTGATGCCCTCTATATTGCCTTGTTAAAACACACCAAATACATTGTATTAAAATAAGAACTGGAATGTTGACTAGTGACATTTTGATGCTTTGATAGTTGTAGAGGCTTTGTAAACCTTGGTTCATACAACAGTTTTAACTTTATGTTCAATTGTATGAAAAACTGAGCATGTTTATTAGTATAACATTCATATTCCTCTCACAACCTGTTCTCTAATAGTTCATTTTAACATTAACGGCTCATAGAGTCTATGCTGTCTAATCTCAGACCTTTCCTTACTGATTCACCTGAAGCTTCTAAATCATGGGCATTTTTATCTGAAAAAATGCCTTGGAGCAGGAAAGAACCTAAGCTTTCAAAGGTACAGGGAGGGGGTTTATGTGTAACTACATCACTGGCAACCAAGGACATATTTTTTTTTCCCCTATAGCTTCATCCTTTTACACATTTGGGCATTAAGTACAGCAGATGAAGCTGGCAGATGAGGCAGACAGTTTCTCTTGCTGCAGCAAAGCCTGGATAGCAACCTGGGCCTGTATGAGTTCAGTAACTCCAGTGCGGAGCAGATTTGTTGGAATGCATCTTCGTGGTGCCCTCAGCTGCCACTCCTAGCGCTGCCTGCCCAGTGGCCTCCCTGCCCACAGGGGAATCAGCAGTGCTAACACGCTCGCTCTCCTGTGATCCTGTCCAGAGGGCTTGGAAACAGCCTGTTGGAGTCTTTGCAGGGCCTTCTGGTACCACACAAACAAGCATATAGGCATATAAATAAAACAGCATCTGAACAGAACAGCTGAGCATTTAAAGGGATAGTCTCATTATAATAAAGCAAACAGTGTAACTTCCATGTCATTTATGGCAAGGGCAGCATCTCCAGAGAACACAGGTTTTTTTCTTGGACAGGCCAGAGTCACAGCTTTGCACTTGTGCTGGGATCCCAGACAGTAGGACAGAGCTTTCCAGAGCGTGGTACACGCACACATGTGGCCCTGGCAAACTGGTCAACCCAGCATCTCTATCAGACTGCTAAAAATCTCAGCACTGACTTACTGCATGAACTGGCCCTCTCCTCAGGGAAGTCCAGCAAAGCTTTGTGATCTCACAAGACATCAACAGCAACATTAGTGGCATAGTTAGGTACTTACTTCATTTTCCTGCAATTTCTTGCATATTTCAGTAGCCTTTTGAGATGATTACTGTACTTAGAATACAGAGTCCCAAAAAGTGGGATTTCAAAACCTGGCTTATTGAAGGCTACTACAGTAAAGGTCTTCTCACAGAGTTTTTTTAAATGAGTTTTTAACACCACCACCCTGCAGCGATCTGAAATATAATGGCAAGGCATACCTGGCAAAAATCCAGGAACATCCACAAAAGTAATCAGTGGTATGTTGAAAGCATCACAGAACCGAACAAAGCGGGCTCCTTTCACAGAGGAATTTATGTCTAAGCACCCTAAAATTAAGAAAACAGTAAGGTGTTAACAATTCCAATGATCTACTAATGGCCGTAATTCACGGCAACCTCAAAATCACACTTTTATTTTAGCTGTATTGTCATCTTAAAACAAAACAAAAAAGCTTATCTGCAGATAATGTGGAGATAATCTGCCATGAAGTTTTGCTGGTTTAGAACTAAGATTAGAGTACAACCTACATGCAACAGACACTCATTTCATTTTTCTGACCGCTGTGTGTAGAGACTTTCTATCCTAAAAACTAGCAGTTTAATTATATTCTTGTAATTTAAAATATTTTTCTGTAATTTTCTCTTTATTGGTATTTTTCAGATCAGTTGTATTGAAAGGCTACAGAGTCCTCCATTTAAAAAAACAAAACAAAACAAAAACCAATATTAAATGGTTCACTAATATTTTGAGAAAGATGAACATTTTTGGTAAACACATTGCAAAGTCTTTCTGCTCTGTTTCAATGCCATTTAGAATTATATTATGTGCTATTATATTAAACTGGAACACATTTTGCGTGAAAGCATCTATGTGAAACAGTAAAAATCTTTGTTAAAATTGAGAATACCAAATGAAGACTAAAGTAATATTAAAACCTGCTGCCTGTCTTGATAGTCATATCTTGTAAAGATTACAAAAGAATAAAACATCATACTGGGTCATTGCATCTTCCCAAACAAAAAGGCACAGAAATTAAAAACAAGGAGCAACACTGAAAGTTCTGATTAGTGAAAGTCACTTCAGAAATTACCTGGTTAAGGAGAGAAAGCAAAATCCCTTAACAGTTAAAAAGGGTGATCTTAACTATAGATACGTGTTGTACCTTCATATCTAAATTATTTGAGGTCAAGAGACCCACACTTGTATATCTGAAAGCTTTGCATTGTTCTGCAAGTTGACAAAAAAAAAAAGTTACCTCACCTACGGAAGAGTTTTAGGCATTTTAATGCTGGGGAAGTAAGTATGCAGCTTCCATATTATGCTTAATCCACTTAATTGCAGGCTGCTGCCAAGTAAGTGGTGGTCTTCTGCCCACCCTGTTTGTATGCTCCTACCACTCCTCTTGTGCTGGATACAGCAGTATACTTACCTGTGAGCAAGATCACCTTGTTGATCCACTAAAGAAATTAACTGGTTTTCAGTTAGTTTTACAATGTCACAGCTGCATTACAGTAAGATTCAAGACAAAGAACATGGTAGAAAAAAACATAGTGAGTATGAGTGAGTGGAAGCATCATACAAAACATCAACAGTTAATCCCATAGCCAGTCAGCCTTACAAAGCATGAAGAAAAAAAAAAAAGACAGAACAGAGAGGAGGCACAAACACTGTTAAAAAGTTTCACACTGGACTCGTACAAACCTGATGCTACTTTGGGTTGGTTGCCCACTATCCCAACAGTTCGTCCATTCATCCTGGCAAATCCAACAACAATGTTTCTGGCATAGGAAGGCATGATCTCGAAGAATTCCCTTTCATCAGCAATCTGCAAGGGTGAGAGTTAGGCAGAGCCCTTATGAGGACAGACATATATATGTGTATTTATATACACAGGCAAACACAAAATCAGTTATGTTAGTATCAGAAGTTCTAAAACATTTCAGAATTTGCAGCATTAAAAAAAAAAAAAAAAAAAGGAAGAAAGAAACCTTTTAGTCGTCTTTGCAGCCTTCATTCCAGGAATTAACTAGTGCTACACTCATTATCAACACTGCCACTTAAGTATTCCATCAGAAAACATCTTTATGACATTTCCTCTTGTCGTGAGCCTTTTTTGCTAGCTTATAACAAATTAAAACTTCAGATCAGGTGTTCAGAACTTCTTTCTCGCAACTTAATTATTGGCAGACTACACTTTTAAGGAACAATTTCCAGCGATAAAAAGCAAACAGTCCTTCGTGGAGCTCAGAAACTCTCCATGACATGTTTAATAGATACTCTTATTTCTTTGCAAGTTCAGAGCACTTTATTAACAGAGGCCAATCCAGCACGCTCTGCTGCATCCACCTCCCCCAAAGTCACTGACAGCGCATACAGCAGAGAACGGAGGAACGCTCTGATCTGCAGTAGATGAATACAGGCACTACATCAGACACAGCTATCCGGAACCACGAACCCTTGGTAGCTGCGCTTCTCTCTGGGGTTGATGTTCCAGCCTGTGCTCTGCAAAGTGACATCCACTGGTGTATAAAGCAGTATCAAAATTCACATGTTCAAAAGAGATCATAATTATACATGGAGCAGTAGCGACACCTATACATGGCTGCCTAGTGTTTTCTACTAGAATTCCTTGTTTTCAACTGTTTATGATAACTTTGCCTATACAGATTGCAGTTTGCCAGTCATTTCTGAGACTCAGGCAAATGAAAAGTTGTGAAAAATCAAAGTATTATTAAAGTAGTTTTATTTCTTTCCTTAATATGTCTCAAAGTCTGTGGGAGGGTTTGAGGCTTCTTTCCCTAATTGACTTAATTTTTTTTTTAAATGCCGCCTTTTAACTTGGAACAGGCAGTACTGAAACTCAGAATGGAAGAATCCAGAGATTAAAAACATCCTGAGCTTGGTTTCTGCACTAAAATGAGGCTAAATGCAGCCAGCTGCAAACTGAAATGTGTTAGCTGAATGAGTGTGCGGGGAGAGACAGTGAAATAAAATAGTGAAAGGAGACATTTGTAAAGCTCCTACAAACACAGCTGAACTCCCCCCATTTGTATGTGCTGCCTGTGAAACGGAGTTATTCTTGGCTTCATCATCTACCTCAGAACCCTGGGTCATCTGCCATTCAACATCTGAGGGGTAGAAGCAGCAGGTGGACATTTTAATATTCAAAATTCAGCCCCTCAGGGTACTCTACAGGGGGCTGTAACAGTTTCATGTGATAAAACTGCTTTTACAACCGTGTTCTCTGCCCGAGCACTTGTAATGTATTGAGTTGTTAAAACTGGAAGAGTGAAGTACTCAAAGTTAGGCAAGAGAATTACCAGCACTGCCTATGCTGCTTTAATAAGACCTCCATTATTTATACATTCCAATATTAGCTTTCAGTTTTTTTAAAAAACAGTAAGATGTTTCCTTCCCTGCCACCCTCCCAGGAGATCTGCCTCACTTAATGAAACTTTAACATTGGAGTTTCCAAGCTTCCGAGTGCTTGACTTGTAATTAAAAAAAATATTCTTGTACTGTCCATGTACGTAACTGTCTCTCAGACTAAATAGAGATAGGTAAATCTTTGAATGCATCTATATAGTTTACTACCTTTTATAAAAAAGTGACAGAATTCAAGACAGTAGTAGCAAGGTGCAGGGAGGGGGGCAAGTGATAGAACTCAAGACAAGGGGGGAGGGGATTTTGACCTCAGAGAGAAAACTGATTTACATTATCTTTCATCTGTACAGTTATGCATACAGCATACAGGATGATGTATCCTGAAAACAAATCCTAGGATTCCTCTTGTTGCCGAAATCCGGAATAAAACTCCTTAACAGCAATGAGAAGTTAAGAAGCAGGCACTTCTTTATTGCAGCGCTGGGCACACAGGGGATCACTCCACCTAGTGTGTGCACCTGTCTGGTTTAATCATGCAGGTTAAATACACACCTGTTATACATATTCACTAAATTTCTGGGAAATGTCATACATAATCATCAACTGTCCGATAAATCATTAGCATATGTAAATGTCCCTTTTACGCAGGCGTGGTGAAGTCTCTGGTGGTCTTCAGAAGCCCTCTGGTGGTCTTCCATAGTCTTCCTCACTTTGTCTGATAGTTGACCTCTCTTATGTGATTCTGCGCAGTATGATTTTTGCCATCATGTATTAGATTTACATAAAAGTACATTCAATGTTAATTCTTGAATTTAACGTTTCTAGTGATTGGCCCTCAGTCACTCCACCTTATCAATATTCTTATACTAAAACATTCATTGGTTAATCTTACTTAATTCCACTAACTGGAATCTTGATCAAAGTGGGGTTTCTAAGCAACAGAACTAAGGTCCATAACGATCTCTCTTAGTTTCTTAGGACAAAACACTACAAACTAACAAATCGGTCGAAGTTTCTATGGTTAACTAATTTTAGACAATACTTATTTTCTTATGACTATATACAGCACATTTTGTATGTTCCTAAGTTTCGATGACTACATTGCGAGCTTCAAACCCCTATATTCTACAGTCTTTACCTTTTGATCAAACCCAGCTTATATAAAATTTTAACTTATCAGAATATTTATAACACTCTGATGTGCTAAAATCTTTTTTTCTGCAGTTGTTGTCGTCCCTTTATTCACAGCTACTACACAGGTAAAAAGAGTGACTTGTGAAGACTAAAAAAAAATATCTTCAGTGCCATTCTAGTGGTTTTTTTCAGTTATTTACACACAGAATATAACATATCTGTATTAATCTCAACAATGCTCACATTAGCAGACTTACAGAGTGTATGATATCCAGCATATCGTAGGCTTTAGTAGATTCAATTGGGACAAGCATGTCCAGCTCAGGAACCAAACGGTCACTGCAGAAAATAAGTAAGCGTGAGCAGCAATGTTTACAGATCAGATGAACATCAAGACCAAAAATGCAGGTAAACAATTCCACCTCTCAGAGACTTGATGGGAACTGCTTCCCAAGTATGGGGAAAAGAAACAGGCTTCTTCGTCTCCACCAGCTGTGCCTCAGGCCACTCAGCCCTCATAGGCCAGGAGGACAAAAGCCTGGCCAACCTCTTCCTGAAGGAGACATCTCTTCTACAGGCACCTCTACTCATGGAACCATCTCCTGGAAATACTACTTCTCCTCTTTAACTAGAAGAGCCTAACACGACACAGGCAGAGTATCAGCAGGGAACTTGAGAAGCAGGCAGGCAGCCACTACAAATGGCGGGCTGCAGGGGGTACTGGAGGCACCTGGGACACTGCCCTGGGGCGCACAATTCAGCCATGGCGAAAAAGATTTGGTAGAACGAGTGTTAAGTAGCAGAAGCAAAAGAGCCTGCTTAGGCAGGTCCTCACAGCTGGATGGGCAAAATGGTTTCTCCCAATGGCAGAGCAAAGTTTTCTGTCATATACCTGGATCCACTGCACACTTACAGCTCTGATCCTTTCCCTGCCCGTGTTGTACGCTTGTGATTTTAAATACACTTAACCATAGGAAACCTTTCCATACTTATTTCCCCTGCCACCAAACAAGCAGAGATTCATGGGTGAGGAATGCACATCCACTCTCAGCTGCTTCAGTTTAACGGCTTTGTTTAAACAATCTTTACTGTTACTCTGCTTAACTCACAGTGATGCACTTCATGCGGAGCTTTACATTTAACAAAAATGCTGCCTCCCCATTAGCAGCTGATGCTATCATTTATCTCTATCTTTGATCATATTGGCTTCACTAGGGACCTGCAAGTGTTAGCATTCACTGGGTCTTTGGATTCATTCACAGTCCCCATGGGGGGTATCAATTTTTAAGAGTCACCACTGAGAAGACTTCAGGGAGTATTATATTTGTGCTATTCCATAAAAATACTGATCTATTTTTGTTATAAATGGTGCTTCTGTGGAGTTCTTGTTGAATTACTATTTTAACAATGCTGTGATTTACTGCATTTAAAACAAGACAACACAAGGCTCTAGAAATCCAATTTAAAACTGAAGTGATCTGCAGTTTGTCAAAATTGGGCAAAAACTAATAATGCAAGCCCCAGGGCTGTCTCTGTGCTCCCTCACATACACATGACTAGAGAGAGGCACATCTCCTTGCTGAGAGGGTAGGAGATACTCCTATTCATAGAATAAAACTGACAGCAACACTTCAAGTATTTTTTCCACATGATTAAGAGTATTGCATGCACATATTTCCATAAAATGATATAATGAAACCTTAATGTGATGAAAGTAACCAATTTTAACATACTAAACCCCAGGCTACAGAAGACTGTAAAACTTTTTCTTATCCATAGAGCAGATATGAATGTGCTCCAAGTTCTGTCTGTTACCTGTGGTATCCCAAAGGATAAGGAAAGTGGAAAAATGAAATTATTGTTCCCATAAATTCACAGTGCTGTAGAGTACTGAGGGAAATTGTAATGACATTAAAATGAATAACCACCATCAAAATGAAGACATTACCCAGGATATCACAAGTTTCAAAATCTCCTTCAAATCATCACAGATAACGGACATCTGGAGCTTGCTAGCAAAGTCACTGGACTTATGAGGTTGAGAAGTGTCTTTCTTACAGATCCCACTTATCAGGAACTGCTGCTCATCATCAAAGCAGTCATCTGAAGCCTGCGACAGCTGGAGACACCATCACCCAGATTGATATTGGTTTTCATTCAATACAAAAGGGAAACTGTACTTGGTTACCAATAATTTCCAGAAATTTATATGCATACTTCAGGCTTTAGAAGAAACTAAATTTGTTTATAGTCAAAGACACAAAAAGGTAAAATCACACCATAGAATATACCAAATGCAATGAAGTAGGCACCCTTCAAAAGGTAGAGGTAGAGGACATATTCACCATTAGTCAACTTGGTACTATAAGAAACCTTCTAACTCTTTAGACCCCAGGCTACTGATGTCAAAAACTCCAACTGACAGAAGTTTCAGCAACCAGGACTGACATTTTTCAACACCACAAAGAACCTACCTACCGAGAGAAAAAAAAAACCCAACAAAAATACCAAAAGAAACCCACCAGCTTCTGGACTTAACAATGAAGACCAAAGTATGTTACATTTAATTTGCATTATTCATAGCAATTTTTGTGGTGTGAAAATGATGCAATAAGAAATAAATTACTCTGGAGGAATGGGCTTCAACTGGAGCAACGGTAAGAATCGAACACATCAATTCAAAGTAAAAGGATGTCGCTATGTCCAGGTGAAATATTACCAATGTAAGCATTAAGACCACAAATGGGATAAATATTGGAGATGCTGCTATAAAAACAGGAAAATTTAAAAAATAGATCTGTCTTCACAGGTATAAAGGCTATTAAATTGAAGTTTTTAGTACAAATTATTGAGCATTTATTACACTGTGATCCTCTAATAATATATCTGGTGCCACATAAAAGATGTCTCCCTTAAGAAAATAAAGAACTACTCTCTTACACATTTGTAGCTACAACGTAACTGACAGCTTCTCACAAGAAAATATAAGATAACACTCCATTATTTTTAATCAAGGTGTTTCTCTAATGAAATTAAGATACCACGTTCAAGTCTACAGAGGGTAAATATCCTAGTATGGGGTTACAGAGGGTAAATAACCTGTTGAATGCTTAGAAAGAACATGATAACCTCAGAGATAATCCCCCCAAAATTCACCAAATAACAGAAGAGATTTGCTTTGGTTTGTCACTATCAACCCAGAACAGTCTTCCAATTCAATAAACTCTTAAAGATCAACATCTTAGTTACTGGTCCTAATATTTTCTAATGGACCTGTCTGACCATTTTCTAAAAGCAATTGGCAAATTTATTTTGCCAACAGTGAAAAATGTATTTCAGGTACCAGAGCAGTGATTTGTAAAATCGATCCAAAAAAACCCTCCCCAAACAAATTGTTTCAAAGACATTACAAAGAACAGTGAAGCATGAAGAGAAGATAAGCTTCCCAACTCACAAGTTAAAATCTTCATGTGTGTAAGAACCGCAAGACATACATCACACACTTCTGTAGAACTGAAAGGAACAAATTCAGGAGCAGCTCCTGTACAGGAGAGGGTGACCACCTCTTAGGGGTTCCCTGCAGAAAGGGCTGAACTGGGGGTGCAGCTGGATCTCAGGTCAAAATGCTTTTACTCCATTGACATTCTCCATCTCTAACACCACTAGCAAGGCTGTCTACTCAAACAGTCCTGTGCTGGCTCTCTGGCTGTCCCTCTATCTCTTGGAAGAATTCTCTGATAAAAGTCCAGATGGTTGCTGTTTTTCCCCTCTTGAAAGGGCTCAAGTCCTTCCTTTGTTATGTTGCCAACTACGCACTGAGCCTGACAGACAAGTACCTAATACATAAAACTTTCAGCCTACTTTGGCTCCTTGTTGCTTCCCCACCTCTAACCTTAACCAACAGAACTTACCCAACAGACACATGAACTGACAAAGGAGGGCAAGTTCTCCCCACTTTTGTTCACTGTGCTATCTTCTGCCTCGCTCGCTTGTTTTAAGGGACTGTGACAGCCCACCTGTACAGAGATTACTCTTCCCCATATTCTGTACACAGCCTGCATAATATTGCTTTCAGAAAATTAAAAAAAATTAAATCTATCAGTGAGCACTGATAAACATGTATGTAAACACGCATGTTGAAACACTTCCCATACTCACACACCACACAGCAGAATTATCAGCCAAGATCCCAGGCACAAAACACTCATTTCTTTACACCCCTTGAGCCAGAGAAGCCATGAAATTTGGTGGACAGAAACCACGGATCTCAGCCAGTCTCCTCTTACCTGGGATCATGGCATTCACGGACTGGAGCTGGATCACGGTTGCTAAGAGGTAAATAATTAAAGAACTCTCGGAGATTAAGTAGAGCATCTATATCGTTCTCAAAGGCTCTGTGCGCGACTCCTGGAAAGAAACAGTTAAGCAGTTATTGAAATTATTTTGCAAGGTTTCATTTGCAAGTATGTACCAGTGAAGATACAAAGAAGTAACAGCAAGAATTTTTAAACCCGAGCTAGTAACAATCGGGAGTTTTAAGCCACCAAATTTGACCAGCTGAAAATATCTAGAAAATGTGTGGCCATATCAGACTTCCTCCTTAACAGGTCTGGATTGTTGATCTCATATTTAAAATACCGTAAACTGGTTTATCAGCTGTCACAGACCTAGCTGGATCCCAGCCTTCTGGCATTCAATCCAGGTTACTGTGCTGCTCTCAAGCTTTGGACTGCAAGTTCTTTTATAAATGCTGGATCTGAGCAGTGTCTGTGTGTGTGGTTTTGGTTCATCACCAGTTCAGTTCAGATAGAATTTGATATCCCACAGTCATTTTGAGCCTCAAGAAGATTCATGAGTCACCAAGTTTTCCCAGAAGGGAAAAGAAAAAAGCACTTCATCTCACATTGCCAGTCGGTTTATAGTTAAGAGGTTCAATCAATCATGTTAGTAAGCAAAGAAGGGATTGTTAAGAATCTTTCAACCCATGCAAATTTCTGGACAACAAACAGAAAATCCCACACCATACCAAGCCTGCTTTGCTAAGCTCTGCCCTCTGACAATCTTCCCACTTGTAGAATCTTTTGTGGATTTGCCACTTTCTCTTCCAAATCCCAGAACTCTCCCACAGTCCCATTTTCCTATTTTGTTTTCCATTACTAAAAAGGACCAGCAAGAGAGCCCTATAAAGAGTAAGATCCTATGCTTAAGTAGAGTTTTATCACTTAGACTCAAGTGACACTCACGAGTACAAAAAATCTGTATCAGACAATCAGCTGTTCAGCTAGAACCAAGTCATTTACTTTAAAGAACAATTAGTATGTTACATAAACTACCCAGCTCTCACCAGATACAGAAGTGTGTGTCTTCGCACCCCCAAGCTGCTCTTGCGTGACATCTTCATTGGTAACAGACTTAACTACATCCGGGCCAGTGATGAATAGATAGGATGTATCCTGGGGGAGGGAAAAAAGCAAAACCACACAGTACATGCTAGACTCAAGCTGCAAAAGCACTTAAGGAAAAGCCACAGTCTGTAGAGTCTTTCCCCAAAACAAGAAAACAGCAGAACATAGGAACAAATTTCTTAAAAATCTTTAATGCATTACATTAAAAATCCACCAAAAATGCAGTTACCCACACGTTATTTAGGAAAGTTTTTCTTGACTTTTCATGAAAAAGAAGCTTAATCCAAAGCAGGAGACCATCTCAAAAAACCAAAACCTTCACATGGGGTCAGTTTGTATGTAAGCAATGTTAGCAGCAGCAGGTCAGGATATACTCCACCCTTACCTTCACCATGAACGTGAAATCAGTTAAAGCAGGTGAATACACAGCTCCACCAGCACAAGGGCCCATAATGAGGGAGATCTGTGGAACTACCCCAGAACACAGAACATTTCTCTGCAATAGAACAGACATCTAGTTTTACCAAAAATGTGCATCTTTAAGTCTATGCACATATTCTGTAAGAATTCACAATCACAAACAGGAGAGGACAGCTTGCTTTATTTACTGGGAGACAAATACCTGGACAGAATGTCTTGATGCAAATAGAACCAAAATAATTTCTTTGCTACTGTTTTGCTTCTTTCTGTTCCCATATATTTGATTTCATATACCATGCAATAATGGCAAAGGAAGATGAAATGTGCGACCTCAACAGATGCTGCAGGGGCAAAAACTTCAGAGCCTGGAGTAGTAAAAAGTGTATATACCTGAAATTTGAACACATAGGTACGCTATCGCACAGCGGTAGAAGCAAGCTTTACTAACCAGCTGTGACAGAGATTCTTTTAAAATCAGACTTCTGCACTGAATTGAGTTTTACACAATGGTGAATTACTGCTGTCCACCAATATGAATGGTATGTTGTCCAAAAAAATGTTTACATTGCTCATTGCTCAACTAGATTACAATTGACTTCTGTAACTGTTCGACTGCATCATCCCAGATTGCACTAATCCAAAATACTGTTAGCATCTAACTTGTCATCCCACCTGCTCGCATTCCAACTGAAAGCACAATCGTGTTTATGTTTTGTGCACTTACTTTAAAACTGTGTGTTCTGGCAGGCATATAACATAATGTCATTTCAATAAAAATGAAAAAAAAAAAAATCAGTAGCGTGTCTAGAGGAAAATTTTTTGCATTAGCCACAAAAATATTGTAGAAATGCAAAATTCTCACCAGTCCAATCAGTACTGCATGTCCCCAAACAGTAAGGTTAACAGGTTCCCTTGTCCTGCATACTGTTCTTTGAACAGAAACCTCTGATTTGCATCTTCTTTTCTTTTTCTTTTTCCTCACCTTTTTTTTCCCCCCACTGACCTACCATCTTGACAGAACAGGCACTTGGTGCTTCTTATCCGAGTTTCTCATTTTCTTCAAGTGCATAGTGGTTGATTTACTTTAAGTCCCCCTTTCTGCAGTGGAAATCTTTCACCTTTTATCAGCCCTACTGAAAACAAATCTGCTGTGTGAAATTCTTAACATGTCCATATTTCAGAGGAGGCACCGGGACAGCTGGTGGTGGATAAACACACAAGGGAAATTACATCCCAACACGGGCAATCTATACACTAGTGTGAATCAGAAAGTAACCCTAAAAGAACTGTTTTAAGTAAATTCATTCTTATGACAAAGCTCACCATATAGTGCAATGCCTACAGAGCTTTGCATTGGATCACAGTGTTTTACAAGTCTCAGCATTACTCTTGTTTAACGGATGGGTAAATGAAACTAAGAGGTACAGTAATGTGCCCAAAGCCAAGAAGAAAACCAAAAGGACAGTCCAGGTCTCACAAGCCCTCATATACACTGCTTTATCAAGCAGGTAACACTGCCTGAAATAGGATGATGGATAACCTAAAAGTTTACTTACAAACACCAACTTGAGTAAAGAAAGATTTTGTCCATCTTTGTGGATGCCAAGCTTCCTGGTCATCCAGCAGCCTACTTACCAAAAATATATCTGCATAGCCAGCCAAGGACTCCACTCCCTCCTGGATACGGGCTCCTCCAGAGTCATTCAGCCCAATCACAGGTGCTCCAACCATGGCAGCTTGATCCATGACCTGGTGATGAATACAGAGTCCTCATTATTGACCTAGCTAAGCTAAAACCCCAAAGCAACCAACCCCCAAAACGTACATCCCCTAGAAAAAAATCCGTACATGCCAGAATTCAAACTCCCTACATACCACTCAGCTTCTCCTTTATTTGTATTAACTATCACAGTCACTAACTGCTTACTGGGGTATCATGTTTTGACTTATTCAGACTAGGGGCTAAAAGATACACATTTAATCCCTCTCATGACCTTTAATATTTACCTGCCTTACTTGCCATGCACTCCATACTCACACTGCATTATCCAAACCCTGTGCTAAGTGACACTATCACAGGAGTTTGGACCAGAGAGGTCCAATCTCTCTCTATTCATAAGAGGTCTCAACTGCACCTTAAACACTCCTTCATATGTCTAATCTGATCTTAAAAGTTTATTGCAGTGGCAATTGTGTAATCTCCCTAAGCAGTATATTCTAATGCTTGATTATCCTTCTTAGAAGTTCTTCGAGAAGACTAAGCTAAATCTTCCCTCCGGAAATTTAGAAACATTGCTTCTTTCTTGATATAGTAGACAGGGAGAGCAATTAACTACTTCTTTGCCTCTACCTTCATAAACATTCAAGTACCTCACATCTCCCTTCACTCTTCATATTTCCCTTCGTGTTTCTAGACCCAACACCATCAATTGAGTCACACTGTTCTTTCTATGTCCCATTTTCTAGCCTTCTGATCATTTTTGGTACTTGCCTCAAGATCATACACAGTACCCCAGCATAGGCTTAAGTGGGAGGATTGAATTCCTTACATTCCTTACATAAAATATTCCTGCTTATTAGATCCCAGTAAAATATTTGCCATTTTCATAACACTACAGCATTGGCATATTACGTTAAGATCTGCTTTAACATTAAGATCTGCTTTAGCTCCTAAATAATTTTCCATAAAGCTACACATTGTCAGTCAATCCCCATTTTGAATTTCAAAGTTACTTTTCTCTGCCTGGTATTAGCCCTTTCAACTATTGTTACAGAATTGCATATTATTTCAGACAATCTTTAATTTACTAAGATTTTTAAAACTTCAGTCCTGTCTTTCAGAGTGCTTGCAGCATCAACCTTGAATTTTATATTGCCTAGAAACACAGTAAGCATACTCAGTCCTATTCAAATCAATAGTATCCCAGCAGTACAAAATTCCAGCCTGAACATGAATCGGTGACAACTCTCTCTGTACAATTCTAAAGTGGTTTTGTTCCTACGTGCAGTCATTCAAAGTAAAACAGGGGTTCTTCATGCTTTGTGCCTGGATGTCCATTTAAAAGTTGAAATATCGCTGTGGCAGACATACAGAATGACTTTAAAATTTAAATACAATCTCACATTTTAAAAGCATCTGTGTGGACTGCAAACAGGCTCTGTGAGCCACAAGTGGTCTTGTTTGCTTATGTGAATGCTACACAAGCCATTATCAAATGCCTTATTAAAAATGAGTTGAGTTGGCATCTATTGCTTCTTTCCAGGAGGCCTGTCAACCTATCAGGACAGGTTAATGAAACAATTTCACTGACACATTTTGCTATTTTCCAGGGCTTTACATATGAAATAATTATTTATTTCAAGGCTTTTCCAGACACTGAAGTTCTTCGTAGAACACCATTCAGACTACTGAAAACATGTCCATATATTTGAGACCAGACTTTTTTTTGCCATACGAGTATTCGTAGGGAACATTTCAGGATTCAGTCTCAAAAACATTTTTCTTCCATCTCATGGACTCAACGATTGTCTTGAAACATGACATCACAGTCGTACACAATGGCTTTAAGTGTTCCCCACCACAACTGGGCACATGTTACTCTCAAAAGAGCCACACTGAATCTCTGCTGCTTCAGGGGAACGATTACAGGTATTTAATGTGGTCTGAAAGACCACAAGGCTCTTCTGCAAAAGCAACAGGCAATCTGTAGCCCAGACCTACCTAGCTTGGAGCTTTGCTGCAAGATGCCAAATACTGCTACCTCTCTGCAACTCCTGGAAAAAATCCCAAATGGGAAAGGATTACGACCAAATGGGCAGATCTCCAGGGAAGTCCAGCTAAGGGAGAGCAAGTTCACTTCCATGTTCCATGACATTTTACATCCCTTAAGCCACCAATAAGGTTTGCAGGAGCCAAGATGGTCTCTCTCTCAGAACAGATTTCTGTCTCCCAGAATTCAGCCCAACAAGAAGAACTAAGAGAATTGAAACAGATACACTACGCAGACAGTCTTTTTTGAGCTCTCCACTGCCCAGGCTGCAGCCTCAAAGACTCTGAGCCCCAAAGCAATTGATGCATCCAGAGCCTACCACTGTGTCATGGTTTAACCCCAGCCAGCAACTAAGCACCACGCAGCCGCTCACTCACTCCCCCCCCCCGCCCCCAGTGGGATGGGGGAGAAAATCAGAAAAAGAAGTAAAACTCGTGGGTTGAGATAAGAACAGTTTAATAGAACAGAAAAGAAAAAACTAATGACAATGATAACACTAACAAAATGACAGCAGTAATAATAAAAGGATTGGAATATACAAATGATGCACTGTGCAATTGCTCACCACCCGCCAATCGACGCCCAGTTAATCCCCAAGTGGAGATCCCCCCCAGCTCCCCCTTCCCCTCAGTTTCTATACTAGATGTGACGTCCCATGGTATGGAATACCCCTTTGGCTAGTTTGGGTCAGCTGCCCTGGCCGTGTCCCCTCCCAGCTTCTTGTGCCTCTCCAGCTTTTTCCCTGGCTGGGCTTGAGAAGCTGAAAAATCCTTGACTTCAGACTAAACATTACTTAGCAACAACTGAAAACGTCAGTGTGTTATCAACATTCTTCTCATACTGAACTCAAAACATAGCACTGTACCAGCTATTAGGAAGACAATTAACTCTATCCCAGCTGTAATCAGGACACACTGACATTGATGCCAACCAAGAACAGTACCAACTAGGAAGGACTCACATTTTTTTCTAGTTCTGCTACCAGCACTCTCCCTGCTTCTTTAGAAATAAGAGATCAAAAAAAAGTAGAAAACATCCCAATATTCCAGTACCATTACATCCCTCCCCAACACAAAGAGACACTGCAAAGCTCCAATGTGAAAGGGTAATATTAAGTCTTTCCCAATATCACGACTTGGTAAAGTCAAGTAGTTGTTACCCAGCCCAAAGTCTTCATGTTTTCTAGTTTTCTACCTCCACACTACTGAGGAGCCTATGCCAAAAAAGTAGTTATTTCCATCAGGAGAAAAGGCCTTGCATGCCAAAAACCTTGTTTCTGATTCCATAGCAAGAAAATTCAGGAAGTTTTCACCAGCCCATACCACTGAACACTCATGCATGACAAAGTTCTTGCCCTTCCCAGCCCTGGGATTCAAACACCAGCTTCTCCAGTGAGACAAGCAGACAAATGAGAATAAATAGCCACAAGTGCCTCATAACAGAAGCTCTGAGTATCAAGGTGACCTCCAAGTTGTAAAACTGTTTATCTTCAGATTGTTTACTTGCTACATTTGCTTTTTATAAATATTACACACTTCTACATAGCACTGTTTATAGAAGTTTCTCCCAAGTCATTTCACATTTCTCCAGTAGACAATGGCTAGTTAATTTATCTTTGTACTTTGCAAGTGTCTCTTGTCTCTTGTAGCACAGTAGAAAAGGCAACTTAATCTAAACAAAGTGTATATTACTTGGAAAAGCTCTCATATTTGAAAAGCTTCCAAAGGGCACCTCTCTGCTCACCTCTCCTTTCACATCTAAACTGACATGAGGAGGCAGGCATTTTCAGGTTGCCATGACGTACGCCAGAGTCGACTAAAGTCAGTCACAAATAGTTTTCTCCAGAGTCACTAACACAACAGATGGAAAAAAGGACACTGACAATTTTTTGGTTTATTTTCTCCTGTGAAATATTACCTTGCAGATCTTCTGGGCATGAGCTCCAGATAAACTGCCTCCAAATACAGTAAAATCCTGGAGGGAAAACAAATTTTCAGATTAGGGAAAGAATCATTTCAGTAAAGCATTGTAAATTTTTGCAAGTAAATAGTATAATCCTACAATGCTCTGTATATGGTATGCTGCTCCAAACCAACCTGGCTCCCTCAGTGCAGCCTACAGATCAATCCTGTTCAATCCGAGCCTCCTTTACAAAGAAAAAGATCCTTTTGACACATTTGCCAGTGGATTCCATGTTAAAAAATCACAAAATTATTATGTCTCATTTGCTTTTTTTTTTCCTTCACAGAAACATTCTCTCTTTCTATAAATGTATGTTCCTCTTCCATCGACATCATCAATACTGAAGTAGTCTGGAGAAGTTTCAGCTGTGAGGAGGGTCCCACTGCAAGGGACAGCAGTAAGATATGCCTGCAAACAGGCAGAAATAAAGAACTGAAAATATGCCATTGTTCTATATTCATGAGTTATGCTCCAAGAACTAAACATTCTTTTATGGGTGCTGTGGGGACTGTCAGCCAAAACTGACTACTGGTGCTACCCCTAGACCTGAGCAGCAAGTTCTTTAACAATCAACAGAGGCCCTGGGACTGATCCAGAAGAAAAAGGGGATATTGACACCTACTGGCACCAATAGAGCCCAGAGCCAATTTCTGGTGAGTTTCTCTCATGCATTCCCACCGAGTCTTACTCTCAAAGAAGCCCTAAAAACTGTGTGGGCAGAGAACAGCATAACTATGACTAGCAGTTGAACCAAAAAAGAAAGAACATCTCCAGTGGCAGCTCAGTTTGGAGGGGGAAAAAGATCTTTAAGTATAAATATAAAAAACCGAGAGGTGTGTCATGAAGGGGCACATTTAAATTCTTTTAATATAAAAACTGCCCTCTACTTGTGTTCTTCTCAAATTAAGGTCTGTGTTTGGTTCCTGTCTTATGTTCAGGCCCACATATCAGTGTCCTTCCTCGGAAGAACTACATATCCAAGACAAAAAAGGCAGGGTGTACGACTTGCTCCAAGGTCACAGAGCAACAATCATTTTGGCCATGATAGCAAACTGAACAAAGGCTACTTTGTGGCCCAGAACAGAGAAGCAGTTACCAACAATCTGAAAGAAAACCTTTCTTCCACAGTGTTAAGGCTAACCAAGATAAATCTCTACCTATGGTGCTTCCTCTAAAATATTTTTATTTTAACATAAAAAGTATATTTTATCTATCTATTTATATGCTGTCTATCACAATTCCTTCAACTAGTCAGAGAGTTCAAACTTCAGAAACAATTCAAGGTTGCTCAAGTGCCCTCTGTCATGAATTCCACTCGCAATTCCAGTGGACATCTCCAGCAAACAGCCCCCATTCTGCAGCCTGAAACCCAAAAGATGGTTCTCAGAACTCACAAAGCCCTCCACTGACACTCGCAGGTCTTCACAGGCCTGCAGGAGCTCACCCACGCACATCCAACTGCAGGGACAGAGTCAAAGCCTGCAATTGCTTTAAGCACACAGCGCTCAGTGACTTCTCCATTAATTCACCTCTTGGTTAGCAAAAACGTGTTTTGGGGTGGACTCCTCCAGTCTCTCAGCATATCAATATCCAATGATATTACACTGAAGTAATAACAGTTTGTTTTTTCAAAACATTACCGCTGGCTCTGCATTCATCACTCTCTTCATCTCACCCTTGTCACAACTGCATTTATCACCCAACAAAGTTTTTAAAAATGCTTTTTTGCTGCTTCTTGTCTGAAGGTGCCCTGCTTCCTCCCACAGAATCTTATGTCTATCTTACACATATTGGTAGAAAGGTAAAGAGGTACATTGCTACGTGGTCACACTGAACTATTGTGAATTTATTTCAAAGGATAAGTTCATGCTATTTAAAAAACAACAAGCAAAACCATACCTGACTGAAAACATAAGCCAGTCTCCCATTAATCCGTCCACGGCCCGTCACCACACTGTCTCCAGGATACTGCATTAGAAAACAAATTCATTAAAAACAAAAATCTTTAAAAAATCAAAAGCAGCAATGACGTCCCCTAAAAACCCCACAAACTTGCACTGAGTACCAAGCTGAACCATAAGACTGATTCTCTGAAAGGACTGGTTTATCATGTTTGCAGTGGGAGCTCTACAAAGATTTCCCACAGCCCTGGAAAGGAAAACTAGAGTAATACCACATATCAGTTGCGCATTAGTGTAAAGATTAGTGAATTTTACAGTTTCCCCTCAAATTTCAGCACATCTGGAGTTAAGGCAAATCATATCCTTCGAGACAGGAGGAGATCTTTTAAGACCAGCTGATGTTTTTGAAAGAATGGACACAGCACACAACCTTTCTTGAGGTGTTGATACAGAGAAAAAAACAACCCTGGAAAGGTCAAAAAATATAACTACAGCCACCCCAAATACTTCAGCGTGACCAGTCCTATTTTTCACTCTGTAAATAAGGGAAAAAGAAAGAGCTGGAAGAGAAAATGGAGCCTGTGAATCTTAAAATCTGCTTATCAATGTTGTCTCACTTTTTAGTAAAGGAAATATTCAGAAGTCTTTCAAGACAACAGTAGAAAAGGAACTTCACTGGGCTGTCATAAAGGAATTCCAGGCATTTAAATGCTTTTTGCTGTTTGGTAGAAGAAAGAAAGAAAAAAAAAAAAGGGGGGGGAAGAAAAAAAAAAAAAAGAGTATATTGTGCAGGGCCCACTCTCAGGGCCATTTATGCTCAAGGTGACCTGTTCTCAGGAAGGTCATACCAGTCTGGGGACTTTTCTCAGGCTGCACAGACAGCACTTCTACCAACTCTTGGTTCTTGGCACAAAGAACAGCAGGAAACACACCTGTAGTTCCAGCCACTGACTTGCGTAGATGACTCCTAAAAGCCCGAGCAGCCTGTAGAGTGGCCTGGATGTGAATACAAATCTTACCCTACCTTCAGAAAGTTCCAGGAACTCAGAGAAATTCAATGCTAAACTAATATTCCAGCTCATTGGCCACAGTTAGGTCATCTGTTGTGAAACTGTGCTCTGTAAACACTATCTGCAGCTCACAGAAAGGTGAATTCTGAAGGACAAGGGAAAAAATTAACCCTCCTGTCACTATCAGGACTTTGCTACTCCTCCTGTCTTCAGGAACAGTAATTTGCTATCAGCACTGTAGGATGCAACGTTGAGGAGTATGACGAGAGGCAGCATAGCAGTTATTTCAGTTTGCTAGGGAAAAGAGTAAAAAATTCCTTAAGGAAGCAAAGATGTTTGCTTGTACACTCGTTGAGGGGAGAAGGTTTAGCATGACATCCTTCCCAGCACGAAGTCCCATCAGCCTCCTGGCTACTGAAACAAAAACTAATCCTACACCTTTGCTGGTTCCCAATGCCCCAGCTGCTCATGGTGGAAGACTGCTGATCTCCCTCATCCATAGGAAGCAGCCCTGCAACTTTAAGGAATGAAGACCGATGAACTGGTTTAATAACCACATAAACGGAAGTTGTAGTCATTGTATGCAGCATTCAGCAGTGGCAGATACGGAGCACCTTCTCGCCACACCCCAAACCAGAATACTCCATAGGAAACAGGGACTTTTGCTACAGAAGATTAACACTGAACAGGCACATCTGCACTAGGCACATCTGCACTAGCCACCTACACATCCCAGCATGTTTGTTGGTCCTTTCTGTGTTAAATTGCAACCAAATACTTTTCCTGTGTAGTAATTTATCAGGCATCAATGTTATGGTGAGGGACTTTGGGGAGCCATAGATTGCCCCTCTACATGATGAACCTCATGTACCATGTTGGTTTAGGATACACAGCCGTATATCTGAAAACTGCATAAGCAAGCAGACTGCAACTTGCTAATGGACCAGTATGAATGCTTGAATTTCCAAACATATCTGATTTTAAGGCCTACAGGATTTTATTACTATAGCTTGGCAGGCATAAATATGGATCAGAGTTATTTCATCGTATAACATTACCTGTAGGGAGGCAGAAGTATCTACCCATATTCGTTCTTCATATCTGACTTGATTGACAAAGTTGTAACTACAAAGCTCTGCAGTCTCCTCTGTTATTTAAAATATAAATATAAGATAATATCTGGGGAGATATTTGAAGCAAACAGGTGACCTTATAAAAAAAAGGTATCTAGTTTAGACAATGGAAAAGTAAATCATGTAAACTGTTAAATGGAAACTGGGACTAATAAAAGGAAATTTGCAAAACACACCAAAAAAAAAAAGAAAACAAAACAAATAAAAGAAATTACATGTGAACAGAAGACCCTATTTTCAACCAGCTGGCTGGTTAAACAGCAGAGGACAAAGAAACAAGAGTTACATGAAATAAAACTACCTTATTCTTACTAGAGTCCATCCCAAAGTCAGAACATCTGTGTTCCACAAACATGTCATATTCATCAAAACTGTCAGGGTCCAACAGCAGAAGAATTCGTTCTCTTGCTGTCAGCTTTCCCTGAAATGGAGCAAGTAACAATTAATATAGCCATTAGGTAGTTCTGGCTCTGTTTACTGACCACCAGCGGATGTAGCTTAAACAAACATAGCCTCTCTTGATCTGCTACATTTGGACCATTAAGCAACTGCATGCCCCCAAAGCTGCCAACAACCTATATAGTGATCATCTTCCTTAGAAACAAACATAATGCAAGCCAGAAAAGAAAGCTTTGCAAAGAGGACTGGCTATTGGAGCAGCACTACCACAAGACAAAGGAAAATCTCAGAGTCTTTTCAACAAGCTATAATAGCATCACAGCTATTTTTGCCTACACATTTGAATGCCGCTATTAAGGCCTTTGTTCTATTCTTAAACATGGAACCCTTCCACAGCTAAACCAGTCCTCACCAACAGTTCAAGGCTCAATTCGCCATGCTCGATATTTGGCTGGAGCAAATGAGAGGAAAAAGGAAATATGACAGCCTGCAGGGATTTTCTGACTAAATCCTTTTGTTCTTTTTTCTGCTGGACACTGGTATGGGCAAAAGTAGAGTAACGGCCAAGAACGTAATCAATTGACCAGATACACGTGTTCCTTGCTCAGTACTAATGATGCCATGCAGTAATAAATGATTGTAAAGTTCTTTTTATCTTAACCTTCCAAAAAAAATTTGTTATTTCCAACCCAGGTAAGCATCTGCCTGCAAAGGTCAGGGCAACTGGGTTGCCTTCTTCAGGGGATGGCATGACCCCACCTCAACATGACGTTAAAACACAGCTCGGCTTCTCTACAAAACTTCTGACCAGTAGGTCAAAAAGTTCATGAAAATCAACAAATGCAGGAAAGACTAATGTAAGCCATAGATTTAATTTATATAAACTGTAAGATGTTTGAGACCCCCAGACATGCAGAAATGCTTGTGTGTTGGTACGTCAGTGTCCTAGATGTAACTCAGTGAGACTGTAAGTCTTTTCAGATGTTGCGTAACTGCAGGAGGGAAACTGCTGATGGGTGAATGGATCATTCATTTAGTCTTCACGTGAATGGCTACTACTATCTCCTTGATGCCTACAACCCATCATGGCACCACTGGGTCCTTGCACCCCAGCAAGAAACAATAAACAGAAACAGGAAAACTATGCTGCCACCCTCCTCAGCATTGCCTAAATTCTGAAAAATAGAGACGAGACTAAAAACCCAGTTGTTGCCACCCTTCCCATCAGCCTTTTCCTCCGCCTTACTTCCACTCTTCTAACTCTTGGCTCTCATCTCATAGAGGATCAGCTTAGATTTGCAACAGCAGCGTAAAAGACGAAGCTGCGCGGGATGGTACGCCTCCAAGCCCAGCGAAGTGTTGCGCGAGGCAGAACTTAACCGTCCCGCGACAGGCAGAAGTTGCAACTTTTGCCCGTGCTACCCCTCACGCATGCGCACCACAGCCAACCTTGGCGACAGAGCTGAAGTAAATGAATTACCCTTTTCTTCTGCCCGCAGTAACAGGTAACGCAGCCTTTAACGCCGCTTCAGTAAAGCTCCCCCGCAAAAGGGCCGCTCCAAATGAACCGCGAAGCCGCCCCGGCCTGCGCCCAGGCGCCCCGGGTTTCCGGCCCCCCCCCCCTTCCCCTGCCTACCCCGCAGACAGCGGGTCCCGGGCCGGCGTCCGCCGCGACTGCGACTACCCCTCCCCGCCGTGCCTGTCGCGAAGCGGAAGCGCCCCATTACGGAACCCGGCGGCGGCGGGGCCGCGCCGTGGGGGCGGCGGGGGAAGGCGCTCGTCTCGCCCCCGCCCGCGGCTCACCCGCTTGTGCTGGGCGTCGATGCGGCCCTGGCCGCCGCCGAGCAGCGCGGCGCGGCGCTTCTCCTCGATGCGCTCGGGCACGGAGGGCGGGCGGCCCGCTGAGGCGGCCCGGCACAGCGGCGCCCCCGCCGCCCGCCGCAGCAGGCGCAGCGCCGCCATGTCGCGAACCAGCCGGCCCAGCCGGCCGGGGGCGGCGGCGCCTGCGCGCGGCCCCGGCGCGAGGCGGCGCCCAGCTCCGGCCCGGGTTGCCCGCCGCCGCTCGGCCGCGGGGAGAGCGGGGCAGGGGCTGGCCCGGGGTGCCGGCCCAACACCCTTCCCCGCCCGGCCGGGAGGCACGGGCAGGGGGAGCGGGCGGCTGGGCGGTGCCGTCTCGGCGTTACCTCGGCACCTGCCTCGTCCTCGGGCCCCGCGCACAAACGGGCAGCTGCGGATTTTCTCCGCCCCCACTGTTAATTGCCCTTGTCTTTGCGCTGGGAAGCGCTCTGACGCACCGGCGTGAGAACGCATCGACTCTTCCCCGACTCCGGGTCCTGTTTTGTGGAGATACCGTTTTGGCTTTGGAAGAGCCGCTGGGACTTTGGAAAACCTGCATTTCGGAAGCGGAGACGGCAAGGCAAAGTAACTCCCGAGATCAGCTGCCCTCTCTTTCCTCCAAGCGCTGGAAGCATTTGTTACGAAAACGCTGTTCTTGTGATAACGCTGATTCTCTGCCTCCTCATACTAACAGGCAGGCTGGCTCTTGTCACAGCACACTTTGATAAGGATGAAGAAAATAAAGACCCTGTAAAAAGGGAGCAGATTAGGGTGTCCGGGGAATACACATTGCACAGACCAAGTGACGTAGCTGCAGTGTATCCGCAATCCAGAGATCTGATATCATCAGTTCCCAGGCAGTTCTCTGGCTTGCAAACACAGCCATCTGTATACCACAATTTAATTGTTGCCCCTGTAGCCCACCTCAGATGCTGACCACCACGAAATAACCAGTCAGTTGAAAAGAACTGAAATAGCGCTAGGTGAGTATCACCTTACATGTCCATATACTAAGCACAAAGAAGGAACACAAGCATGGCCCTGTAGACATCACAAGTCTGAAGAAGAAGCTCCAAGAATGGAAATCCTTGGATTACATAGCATATACAAGCTGTCACATAATATTTCATCTTGGAAGGGCCCTCAGGCTCCAGTCCAGCCTCCTACTCAGAACAGAGTCAACACTGACTTACACCAGTTTTCTCAGGGCTTTGTCACTTGGATCTTAAAAGTCTACAAGGACAGGGACTGGCACACCTTTCCCAGTCCCTGTTTCAGTGCTTAACTGGCCTCATAGGGAAACAAAGATAAAGGCCAGTCCCTCAGCCTCTCCTCCTGGGGCAAGTGCCTCCAGCCCCTCACCATCATGCTATCCCTCCACACTGTGATGTCCCAACCTGGATACAACTGTACGGTAAGAGATCCTGTCAAAAACCTTGCCCCAGTCAAGGTAGATGACATCCACTGCTCTTCCCTCCTCCACAGAGCTAGTCATCTCATCACTCGTAGGCACTGAGGTTGGTCACACATGATTTGCCCTTGATTAATCTATGCTGGCTATTCCTAATCACCTTCTCCTTCATGGGCCCAGCAAAGGCATCCAAGAAGAGTTGCTCCATGGTTTTCTTCAGACACCAAATTGAGGAGGACTGCCTTACAGTCCCCCAGATCATCCTCCCCACTATTTTGCAGACGGGTGTAACCCCAACATTTCCCCAGTCAGCAGGGATCTCCCCTGATCTCCATAACCTTTCAAAGGTGATAGTAGCATCGCTATGACACCTGCCAGCTCTCTTGGCACACTTGGGTCACCCTGTCTGGTCCCCCAGACTGTATGTGTCAAACCTTCTCAGTAACTGCTGACTGAATCATCCTCTACTACTGGTAGCCCCTCTCCTTGAACCCTGCCTGCAGGCACAAAGGCCTGGGGAATTCTTGTCAGTGAAGGCCAGGACAAGGAAGGCATTGAGTACCTCAGCCCACACCCTACCTAGTATGAGACTGTTTCAGCCCCCAGCCAGAGTAACTGCAAGATGTTAACTGCATTCCTGCCTATCTGTGAGATAGCTGCTCCACTGCAGCAGCTGAATAGGCACTTGACACTCCCCAGTCAGGCTCAGTCAAAACCCAGGAAGCGTAGGTTCTCCCTGACCATGAAATAGCCCAAGCAGGAAACAGACAACAGGAGATGTTTGAAACAAAAGCCTCCACTGTCCCTCAGTGAGAAATACATGTATGCTGCAGGTCGGTCAAGTATCATTCAGCCTGGCTACAATAGCTTCTTCGTTAAAAAGAAATGCGAAGAGCAATTCTGGAACTTCAGAAATTAAAATGACCACTCTTCAGAACATGGGTCACATGCAAAAAAGGTTAGAAATCTGCATTCTGGGAACAGAGGGGTTTCAAAAAGACCCCATCCTGGAAGAGAAAGTAGGCATGCCTCAACAGCAATGGGAGTTACTAGAAGCAAAAAGGCATTCTTCAGATAGTTGAAATTCTGCCCAATAGAGGAGTATAGAGGAAAACAGAATTGTAAACTGTGGCAGGTTACATGTAAAAAAACAGAGTGAAGAGGCCAAAAAATACTTTTAGGAACAACTTGCTAGAAGTATGAAAACTAGTAAATTCTTTTTCAAATACATGAGGACAAGGGAGCATGCCAGAGAATCTGGCAATGAGACAAATCAAGATTAAAGGGATTACTCAAGAGACTATACAACCATTGCAGAAAAAAAAAAAAAAATCTTTTGTTTTACATCTGAATTCAGTGCAAAGGAACTTGAAGATTTCTGTGCCAAAAACCCTGGTTTTTGTTTGTTGAAGGGATACATTGGAGGTTCAGTTTCACCCTGAAGAGTAGAAGATTAAGTTATAAAACAAATCATTAACACTAACAAGTCTCCAGGACCAAACTGTTTTCACCTCAGTGTTACAAGATAATTAAATCAGCAATGAACTAGTTTAAATATCAAGTCTCTTGCTAAAAACTCAGATGGCGGTTGGCTATTGCAATGCCAATTTTTAAGGCAGGCACTCAGGGATTTAAGAAAATTACAAACCTGTAAGACCAATATGAATTACGAAGCAAAATAGCAAAAAAAAAAAAAAAGGCCCAAAACCCACACCCAACCAAAACCCAGTAAATAAATAGGACATACTGGGGAGGAGTTGACACAGGTTTTGTACAGAAATTCATGCCATGCAGATCTTGTGGCTTTATTTAATGAAGTCAAACATACGCAAGGGAGATTCAGTTCATATAATTACTAGTATTTCCAGAGGCCTTTGAGAATGTCCCTTATTAGAAGCTCTTGAAACTAAGTTGTCATTAGATTAAAAGGAAGGTGCTGTCATGAATGAACAGTTGTTTAGGAAATAAAGAGTGAAAAGTAAGTTTTCACAGTGAAACAATTTTACCAGCAAATCCCACAGGACTTTTGAGCTGGGACATCTTCCGTTCCTTGAGTTGGGACCTCTTCTGCTCATCACAACTGTGAAAGATCTGGAACAGGGCTTAGTAAGGTGCAAATTCTGCTGAGACCAAGTGATTTGGTTAACAACAGTTACGATGCTTGACTGAAGAATCACTGAAGAATCACCGAAGGACCTTGCAGAGCTCAGAGAGAGATTAAATTCAAGTAGATGTCAAGTGATGCACTGGGGAAAAACAATCCCAAGAATACATACATATTGGACCCTTGAACTGTCTGTACCAAGAGGAAGAAGTTTATAATGCCTCTTGCAAAAACACCAGCTCAGTTTTCAATAGGAGTCAAAGAGCAAACTGAATATTAGTAATTATTACAAAAGAGAACAAAACAGAAAACACATTATGCCACAGAATATGGTAAATCTGCATCTCTAATACTGTGTGCAGTTCTGGTCTTCCATTACACTTTGCACCTCACTCTTGAAAATGAGATACGCATGTATGATTTTATATATTCTCTAGTGCATATACACCCAGAAAGACAGGGAGAGAAAAGAACAGAGTTGATTCAGCATACAAAGTGACTTCTATAAAAGCTGCAAATGAGTAGTCCTCAGCCTGGAAAAGGGACAGCTGAGGTGGAATGATGGACACCTGCAGAATCAGCAGTGGCATGAAAGGGGTGGCTGGGGATTGATCATTCACCAGCTACTCCAATACAAGCATTACAGGCTTCAGCTGTAACAGGCAGATGGATGATCTGTTACAAAGAAAGAGGTACTTCTCCATACCACACAGCTGAACTATGGAACTACTTACCACAGGGTGCCCTGGTTGCCAAAAGGGTTTGGAAAGCACCTGGACAAACCAATGCAGGATAAATCTATCTGAGATTATAAAATGCAAAAGCATCACTGCTGCCTTCAGAGGTCCCCAAGACACAAATTGCTGGAAGCTGGGAGACTATACCAGGAAAATAACACTATATGCTTACAATATTATTAGTGTTCCCTGTATATTTGTCATTGCCCACTTTTGGAAGCGGGATACTGGACTTAGTTCTGACACAGTCATTCTTACAGTCCTATATTGTTAGAATTGAGAGATTGTCTCAGAGATGCAACAGAAAGCAAAAATTCTCCAGGCAGTTTCTCAAGAAGCCCCCACAATACAATTCAATGAAAGAGGAGAAAGTGTTTTGAGGCCAAATCCAGTTATAAGAGGACTTTAAACCATGAGAAAAGAATCTCCCACTATTCAATTTTTCCATGTTTAGTCAAATAGTAATTTGTGTATGTAAAAATACACAGAAGTAGTCAATAAAAAACAGTTCCATCATCATTTTGTATTCCTGTAAGAAACAGCCCAAGGTCATCAATGTTGGTTGATTTATTAAGTCAGAGGGGTAACTCAGGTGTATAAGAGGTAGATTCTTGTTCCCAGAAAAGTAGGTACAGTAGCTTTCTCACTAAAGCCAAATTAAACTGTAATACGTGCAGAGCTGAACCAGTATTTCTACATTAGCAGTTTGGCTCAGAATCAGTTTGAATATTTAGTGCTAATCCCAGATCTTCTCTACTTGCTTTGTGCTGTGCCAAACCTAACTGAAGTGAGAGTCCTATTCTGACAGAAATCCTGCACTCCTGGAAGCCCAGGTGCTGAACTCACCCACAACTCACACCAGATGAGCTGGGGACTCACAAAAATAAGCAGACCTCAGACAAGATACAAAGCCGAAACTGGATTCGTACATACTAAAGCCAGAAGTGACTGCTGTGATCATGTCAGACATGCTGTACAACATGAGATTGTCTCAGTAAGATATTCTCTGAATTGCATATTTTAATCAACTATCAAATACTGATACTACATTGTTAAAAAAAAAAAAGAGAACTTTATATTCTTTGTCTGATATAGTAAAATAATCAGTCTGTAGTGGTTTCTCAAAAAAGCCTGTCAGAAGACCTCAGAGTGAAGATAAAGTCTTTGTCAGGGGAGTAACTACAAAGTATCTATTGAAAAAGGCAGTTGTAGTCTTCCAGCTTCAAAACAAGAAAAAGCAGCAAGGGGGTTAATAGTCTATCTGTCATCAGGCAGAAGATTTTTCATTACAGAACACTGGAAATGCTTTGGGCAAAGAAAAGCTGCACAGAGGACATATGGATCTAAGAAGTCACCTTTAGGAAGTCACAGTAATTCTTATTTGCCTGGATGGGGAACAAGGCAGTCAAGGGAACAAGTAAGGCCAGTGCTTTCCAGCAGTTTTTCTATCCCACTTACAACTAAGACCCAAAGCAGAGAGGTCAGAATATCCCTTCTTAAATAATAATACAATCCACCAAGCTAAAACAATCTATTTTTTGAAAGAGGGACTCCCTGCATGAGCTTCTGTGGTACTTCTCAACCTCACAGCTCAGTGGGCAGTTGGGAAGATGACCAAAGAGGAACGGAACAACATTCCTGGAAGCAAAATTCAATGGCCAGCTCTTATGCAAATGCAGAATTTGCTCTCACACACGCACACCCTCCCCGAACTGTCCAAATTAATTCTGAGCTCTTACTATGTGATTTGGAAAAAGTCATTATCCTGAGCTGGCTAGCACGTGTAAGAGCTAGAACAGGAGTAAAGTGGTACTTCATCTGAATTGACAGAGAACCTGAGATTTTCCCGGTACACACAGAAAACAAGAACCCCCAGCCTAAAGGAGCAACAGTTGATTTTGGATTTGTGATACTATATCCAGGGAGGAGGGGGGCAGGGGGAAGTCTGGAAGAACTTTAATTTCTTTGGCAACACCAGCAAAAAAAGAAACTGCTTCAGTGAGGAGATGGACTGCTGTGAGCTCTACCAATACCTGTCTGCTTCTAACATGCATGTTGGGAATCTGTTTTGTGACACTTTTGAAAGGTAAGGTAAACAGATTTTTTACATTAGCCACAATATAAAGTCTACTGATACAGTTCATGTAAATACCACTACAAGGAAAAAATAACTGAAGAGAGTGCTTTTGTAAATATAAAGTTGACCAACACAGAACATGTCTAGCATCTGTAAAAGCTCTCAGGTCCAGTTCTGGAAAAAAGGAGGAATCTATCTCATCTGACAGAACTTACAGATGTGCCCCATGACTTCTGCTTATACCTACACAATTTAATAACAACAGGAGGAACTTGATTACCAAATATCAAATATGATATGCAAAATGCATGACCGTACTTGATGCCTATTCAAATAGAACAATTATTAGGCCAGGCATGCTCCCACAGCTGGAGAAAAGCTATTGCAGCTACACCCACTAGCCTGTTTCACATTGGTGAAGTGCTGGGAAAACTAAAGGAGAAAGCTGTGCTGAATAATAAATGCTGGGGAACATGTCCTACAAATCCAGCCTATGAAAATTCCCTTTAAACATATCACTCAAATGAAGTTAAGTGAATTGTGGGTGAGTGGCTTGTAGAGAACAATAAGCGAAAGCCATAACAATAGTGACTTAGTGGGTGGTTTTTGTACTGAGATCCCAGGGACCTAAAAATTGTTGGGAAATATTAATTCTCAAGTCCTTCCAAATCCAAACCAGAAGTAGACTCTTGTTTATTTTCTGGGTGTTTCTGAAAAGCAGCAGATAGTTAAAAAACCAAACCAAAACAACCAACCAAGCAAAAACCCCCACACAGTTGCAAAGAACTGGTGGACCTAACAAGCATTATTATAAAACTGTTTGTACAGCATTGTGTATTTCAATTGTAAGAAACCTCCTGGCTCAGAACAGGGAATTCCTCTGCATCAGTAAAGATACAAATCATATTGCACTACTCCAGGTCCCAAGCTTGATAATGTAGATGCTTCCCCCCTCCAAAAGGCTACTTGCAGAAACAGACCCAAATAAAAAAGCAGGAATTGGCTTCTTCATCTGTGAATGTGTACTTGAGTGAAAGGACCATCACAGCCACTCCTATGATCTGTAAAAAGCAGATGTCCCTAGATGTGGCATTATAGGCATGAACTTCTCAAGTCAAAGATAACCATTCTCAGAGAGAGATCCTGATATGAGATTAGTAAGCGACTGGAATACCTTTTAGAAAACGTGGCCACTCTGGAATAACATGAGAATACTTTTGAACACAGAGGGAAAAAAATTGTTAAAATGGGAAAGTCTACAGTTCATTCATTATTATAAAATGAGGCAAAACCAATGGACTGGGGGGTGCCAGTATGCTCTGTTTTACCAGGATTCTGAAGGCATGTCAAGGTTAGACCCCCCCCAGATGTCTGGGGGTTACAAAACTAAAAGGACAATCCGATGAGACAAAATGCAGGGAGAATTAAAAATAAAACAGACACAGACAAGTTAATTGATGCAGCTTGCATTGCAGGAGAGGTCCCTGCAGCTGTGTCTCGTTGGGATGGTAACAAGGGTGAGCAGGTAGCCATGGATCACTTAACAGAAAGGCCCACAGGCATTGCAGAGTAATGCTAACAATCTTCAGTTCCTTCTGATTGCTTTCTGGCAAAATTCAGTCTTTGTCTTTCTTAGAAGCTGTAGGGACATTTGTTGTTGTTCCTTTCTTCTGTAGTTACTGTGATTTCATATTTATTAGTGTTTGATTTGATTTGTTAATTTGTTAATAACATCAGCCCAGAAAACACAAGCATGTCTGACTGTTAGAACTGTTACAATCATTCCAGTCTTATCCTGCCCCTCTTTTCATGATATTCAAAATGTAATGACACAGAAGGAAACATAGGTCAAGTCAAACAAGCAAGCAATTAGAAGCAAGTTTGCCATTGGCATTTGTCTTCTATTTGTCCAAGGGAAAAAAACCAAACAAACCCCATAACAAAACAACAACAAAAGCCAACCAGTTTCTTCATGTCCAAGCTTTCAGAGGCAGTACATGTGGTGAACAGTATTTTTTTTTCTTCTCAGCTGATAACTTTCCCTTAAAGATGCAGCACTGTAGGAATTACACACTTCAGGATGCACCACTTCCGCAACAGAAGGATCTCTTGACACAGAAAGCTCCTTCATCACCTGTCCTGGTTTCAGCTGGTTAAACCACGACATCACCTCATGTTCTATATAATACATTTACAAAGAACCATCCATTGAGATCTAAATGGCTATTCTGTTTAAGTGCAGTAGTAAAGAAAACCATCACCCAAGGACTTAGGACATTAGTGCAGATATTTGTGTTTGGCAGAGTTCATAGGCTGTATTCTAACCTAATCTAAATGAAATGTCTAGTTCTTCCCAAATGCACCCATGGGCAGAATGTTGATAGGAACTGGAAAATTAACTAACATCCCTATTCTACCCTTATTCAGATTCATTTTCTACTGAAAAGATAGAGGGATGCAAATCAACAGATTAGCACACAAGCTCAGACTGCAAGTGACTGAATTGAACCATGACCACAGCCATCTGAGGGTCAGTCAGACAGACAGCTCTACTGAAGGGCAGGAATAGGTCTGCGATTGCAGAGTTAATGTACATGTAAGTCTGTAACCTCCAGAGTGAAGAGAAGGAACTTTTTTGCTGTCCAACACTAAGGAATTTGGTATGTTGAAACAGCGCCAGGTTTGAAACATCAAACTGATTTTCAGGCACAAGGAAAACACATAAAAAACTTTTTGCCCCCCCCGCCCCCTTTTTTTAAGTACTATTTACATTAAGTTTTTTAAATAAATGTCCCATCTGTCCTCTTTTGTACTCTCCCCTCCCCCTTCTAGATCTCCAGAAATACTAGTTGTTCTTTACCAATGTGAAGTAGAGTCTTTGCTTCCTACACAGGTCTCTTAAAATGATCTCCCAAGGCAGACGGGTTAAGGGAGGTGAAAGAGACAGCATGGAAGTAGAAATAAAGCCATAGCAGTTAGACACATGAGAGGACTTACACGTTAAGCCCTTCTTTCTGCCACTTTCCCAGCAGAGGAAAGGGGATAGCTACTGAAGGTTACTTCCACTGACATATGGAATAGTTTATTGAGTGTTCAATATTAAGCTTGTTCAATATTAAGCACATACCACTGGCTGGAGAGGTAGATTAGCAATGAGAACACTTATACCACAAGGCTTTTAGTATCAGAGAGCAGCAAAAGTGGCTACCGCGGAGGGGAAGGTGAGCCAGGAAGGTGACAGCAAGGCAGGCAGGGGCAATATTGTCACCAACAAGAAACACAGTCCCACAGTACCTGAACAAGAAGAGCAGTGCAGATCAAGCAGCAGTAACAGGGGTGAGCCCAGTGATCGCCAGACATCCACAGCAATGAGGCAGGTCCGAGGTCAAAGCAGGAGGTCAGAGGCAGTACAGTTCAGGAAAGAGCAAGGTCTTGTGCTTAAAGGCAGCTCCTAAGGCAAAGCAGAGAGGGCCCAGATGAAACTTCTCACAGCTTGGCTATTTCTCAGCAGCCTGATCCAAGGTCACACAACTGCACCACATCAGAACTGGCCTGACGCACAGGCAGGCAGCTAAGCCCCTGAGGGCAGGGGGAAGAGGTTGCAGAGCCTGTTGGTTCACTCAAGACCCTAATATTTAGTCTTACCACTCTATTTGTCCTCGTGATCACAAACAGATGAGGGCCTAACCCAATCTGTTTGGATAGCAGGACTCAATCTCCAGAACAGCAATGCTGATAGACTAGAAGAAACAATCAACAAAGGTAGGAAAAATTATTTCTTCTTCTTGGACTGCACTATTAGAAACATAGACCCTCAAATCAAGGGTCTGACGAGAAGAAAAGTCAAATTCAGCAGATCGGCCAGCAATAGTGGGAAAAAAAGCACCATGGGCTTCCTCTGGTCAAAAGGGTATGACCTGGTCAGTCTTGCTACTCTTGCAAATTTGTATTTGATTATTCAATTATTACCAGAATTCTCAAGAGTAAGATTTACTTGCAGTTCTAGAGAGTTTATATTCTCTGTCCTGCTAGGATTGCAGTTGTTCTTAGATGGAATCCAAATCTACTTCTTTAGCTCTATCAGGGAATGTAAGAATAGTGCAGGTCAGCGCTGTGGGTGGGGATATTGAGGTTTGGTCCCAGAACAGTACGGATGGTAACTGCTGAATACAGCTCATGCACGATACCCTGAAGGAATATATACCAGAAATTAGGTAAGACTAGTAAAACTCCTTGGATGTTGGATGTCAAGTAAGTTCCTTGCATAACAGCCAGAGCAGTGTGAGATACAGTTGGGAGGAGTTGAGATGAGAGTGTTCAGGACACTCTGTGTTTGGAGTTTGGCAGAGGATGTGATACAGGGAGGTGTATGTAAGAGTGTGTACTTGATGGGAAATTGCTTGGATGTTATTTCGGTTTGTTGGCTTGGTTCAGCACATAAGGTGTTTCTGGCAGCAAGCTGAAGAAGGAATTGGGCATTTTACAGGCAATATACACGTAGGCTGAGAGTGAGAACGAAGATGCTGTGCTATGAAATGAAGTCAGGTTAGGGATTAAAGGTGTGCAAGGAGTTACGGTCCAGAGATGGCATATTGAGGGTTTGCTGGGACATCAAAAGGGAGATGGGGTGTTGTATGTTAATATGGGGGATGGACTGAGTGAGTGCACAGGGGCTGTACGTGGGGTGTGTGAAAACCATGTCAGGTGGAGAGTGAGCTATACAGCTTGATGAGGACCAATGTGTATTTACTAAATGTGTATTTGGAGTCAAGACCCAAATTCCTGTATTTTGTATGCACACTCATTTTGAGTTGGGCTGGAAAGCTGGGAGGATACACAAAGAGGACAAGGAACAGAAGGATACACGTGGAATTCCTTGATTAGTTTAACATGGGCAACTCTAGGTGAACAGAGAGAGGGACAAGTGGGGAAAAAGGAGAGGTTCTATCAGTTACCCAAAAGGTCACAGAAGCAGGCAAGGGGCTGCCTTGATGGCACTGGCAGCGTTGCAACACAGTATGAGGAGGTGTGTGGAACAGCTTCAGTGGTGCTTACGGTGGAAATATCAGAAGTTCCCGCCATATATCCCCAGCGATCTAAAATGTGGCAATGGTAAAAAATCCCTCTTGTGCTCACGTCTTGGTCATACCTTCCCCAAGCCTGTGGATCCACTGCTGTGTTATACGTGGGGGCCTCCAGAGCACTGGTATGGGCAGCAAGAACACTCGTGACAAACTTCTGTCTACATGGCCGCGCGTGGGCAGCTAGTGGTGTCCACTGGGCCAATCTGAGCCACATCCGAGAAGGGTGTGCTCCGCAGCTCCTGTGCCGCATCTTCTGAGAACCTCGCGCGCCCCGCCACTCTCTCGCTGTGAAGGCAGACGCGCACTGGACTTGCTCCGTGCTGGGTGGAAGGGGGGGGGGGCACTCGGTACCGCGGAGCCTCAAGCCCAGGCGGAAGCCTGAAGTATTTGCTAGGCCTGGCTGCAAGCTCCAGGACGCCTTAAGGCAGAGGCGGGGTCCGACTCCTCAGCCCGAGAGGTGGGCGAAGGCGCCCGCCACGACAGAACCACGAAGCCGTGCCCAGCCACTCTAGAGAGAGGCGCGGCCTCCCGCGACGCGGAGGCCCCGGACGAGGGCAAAGCCTAAACGCCGCGGGCCGGGGGCAAGCAACCCGCCGGAGGGACCCCGCCCGCCTGGCGAGGGAGCGGCGGCCCGCCCTGCGCGGAGCAGGCGGCCGCGCTGAGGGGGGGGGGGGGGGAAAGGCGGCCGCTTCCCCGCCCCGCCCCGCCCCGGCCGGCGCCGCGCCCAGGCCGAGGGCGGCAGGGCAGCCCCGCTCCCCGCGGCGGCGCGCCCGGGCCCCGCTAGAGGGCGCTGCGCTCCGCCTTCCCCCACCCAGCCCCCCCCGCCCCGCGCCGCGGGATGGGCCCCCGCTGCGGGGAGGGAAGCGGCCCGGCCGCGCATGCGCGGTGCTGGGCGCTAGACGGCAGCGGCGATGGCTCCGCAGTGACGGTTGGATCTAACGGTTGCTATTGACATTGCGGCGCGGATCGGGCGGCGGATCCTGCCCCGCGAGCGGAGCCCGCCCCGTGGCCGCGCAGCCAGGAGCCACCGGCCCCGCGGAGGAGGCCGCGGCGGCGGCGCCGCGGTGATGCGGCCGCGCTGAGGCCCAGGTGCATCCGCCTCCCTCCCCCGCCGCCGGATCGGGCAGCGCGGCCCGGCCCGCCGCCGCCCTGAGCTGGCTTCGCGGTTCCTCCCTGCGGCCGCCGCCATGCCGGGCCGCCGCTGAGGCGCGGCCCGCAGCGGCCGAGGAAGCGTCCGCTCGGAGAGGAGCAGGGCCCGGGGGAGGGCGGCCCGGCATGGCCCGCAGCCTGGAGTAGCGCCGCCGCCGCCTCCCTGCGCTGTGCGGCTGCGGGCGGGCCGAGGCCGCTGCTCGGGAGCGAGGCCCCGCTGGAGGCGGAGGAGGAGCCAGAGCGGCCCCTCTGACAGGGCCGCCGCGGCCTCCGCGCTGCCGCCGCCGCCGCGCGGCTCCAGGTGGCCCCGGACCAAGGTGACACCCGGCCTGCCCCCGCCCCGGGGCCACCTGCCCCCTCGGCCGGCGGCACGGACTCGGCGCCGCGCTTTCTTCTCACCCCGGAGCCGGCGGCGTGCGAGCGGCTGCGATGAACCCGGTGAATGCCACTGCTCTCTACGTTTCAGCGAGCCGCCTGGTGCTCAACTACGACCCTGGGGATCCCCAGTCCTTTACAGAGATTAACAAGCTCCTGCCCTACTTCAGGCAGTCCCTCTCCTGCTGCGTTTGCGGTGAGGATCTTTCTTTTGTTCCCTGCACAATGAGTCTGCCCTCCCCACCCCCCCGGGGCTCCCCGCACGGCGCTGCGGGCCGGCCCTGGGCCGCGCCGCCCCGGCGGGCCGCCTTCGCCCCGGCCCCGGCCGCCGAAGGAAAGGCCGCGGTAGGGCTCTCCCCCCCGCCCCGGCCCCGAGAGCCGGGCTGGGCCACGGAGGCGGCCCGGGAAACTTTTCTCAGCCTTTGGCCGCGGAGCCCCCGCGGAGCCTCGGGCCGCCGGGGGGGTGCGGCGGTGGAGCCCACGTGCGGCGGCGGCGGGCGGGCGGGGGGCGCGGGTAACGGCGGGGGTTCTTTTGCAAGTTGGGAACGGTGGAGTGAAAATAGTTCTTCGCCTTAGACCCGTGTGTCGTGTCCCGTCCCATCCTGTGTCCCGTCCCCCGCCCCCCCCCCAAAAAAAAACCAAAACCAAAACCCAAAACCAACCCGAAGTGTGTGTGTGGCGCGCGGAGGGGGGGAAGTCTGCGGGCAGCATTGGCCAGAAAGGTAGAAAGGCGTTAGGGGTCTGCGTATCTAATAGCATGGCAAGCTGTAAAGAAAATAATCTGTTGTTTAAATAATCTGTTGTTTTTGTTGAGAGAGTGTGTTTTCCCCAAACTGCAATGCTTCGTTATGGTCGCTTTATTTCATAAAGGGTATGGTAGTTATTAGTGGTTATTGGAATACCCTGGTGTAGTCGAGTTAATTGCTTTAAAAAAGTGATGACTAAGAGAAAGTGTGGTAAAAGATACTGAAAACAATATACAGACCGTAGAGGCAGGGAAATAAGAACTTTTTTTTTTCCTCCTCCTTGAAATGTAAAGAACAAAAAAAGTAATTCAGATTGAAAGCCAGGAATTTTAAGCACACAGAAACAGTATTTGGATGTTTTTTTTTTGTCCGTAGCATATAACTGTCCTATAACAATAATTACCATAAAAAGCACATAGGCTGACACTCTGCTAGGATTTCCCCACTCCCTCCCCCGAAAAAAGAGCATTCTGCATTTTGTGGGCAAAAGCAGTCATCTGGAATTTCAGTATTACAGTCTGGGGAACATTGGGAAGGAATTGCATTCTGCTGTGTTTATGAGGTGGGGGCACGTGTCTGTTTCTGGTAGGAAGCTCTGGAATAAGCTGTCAGCGTTTCTTCAACTTTCCTTTGAAGCCCTGGTCAGTGTTGGGAGAGGGACTCTGAACTGTTAGACCTCTCAGTTGTTTAATTTTGTTACTTCTCCTTTCCCTCTGGTAGTTTTAAGTCCTGGCCCTGTGTGTGTTTGTATTTTCCTAACAGAGTGGACTTAACTTCTGCCATGTTTGCGTGTGTTTATCTTTACAAATGTGTGTGGTCACACTAAGATTTAATTGAATTACTGGTGTGTATAAAGTTAACTATTTTATTTATTTACAGGATCAGGATTTCAGCTGTTGAGGCTGCTAAACTAGTGTTGGATGCTTCCTATCCTGTAGCTATTGGCTCCTCCCACTTAAAGTCCTAGAAAATAGAGATCTGTTTGTACTGGGAAAGAGGGAGCCTGTTCCCAGGATCACTGCGTAGTCATTTCCTGAAATAATTTGTCGAAGTTTCTTTTTTTTTTTCTCATGTAACTCTGATGTCAATATCGATGCACCTCTGCTCTTTATCTCTTGCTTACTACTTAAGGCCCTGTTAATTCCAATCCCTAACTGTGGTTTTTTTTCCATAAATCCTTCTTGCTTTTGGTCAATCACCAGATTGCTTTGGCCTAAAAATATGCTAACATTTTTCTGATTTCTTTCTTTTTTTTTTTTTTTTTAAATAAGATACTTGCATAGGGACTATGTGTTTCTAACTGCTGTGCTATCTGGCCTCTCCACTTTAAGACTGGTCTTCTGAAATGTGTTCTTTGTTCTCCTTGCCTTGACTTCTTCCCTTCTTGGCCTTTTGCAATCTTATTTTTATACTCTGTGCTATTGAAATTGTCTATCTTTAATTTGTCCCTGCCCAAATTCCTGAGCTATTTTTCCCCTCTTCAGCTTCTCTTGCTTGGCTTTTCTGTCACTCTCAGTTTGGTAGAGCAAACCACACTTTTTAGTTTGTTTTCTTCTACTGACTTGTGCCGCCATGCATATTCTGACTTACAAACTACTTCTTGATGGTTCCCCTTTCTCCTTTCATCCCTTGCTTTCTCTGAATTTTAAGGTTATTGCTTTGGCTTACATTTTTTCTTACTGAGGCTAGCTTTCAGATAACTGTAGCCACTGTTTGTTTCAAGTATTCTGTTTATGAGCAATTCCCCAGTATTCTCTCTCTGTTTCTTAGGCTCCTGTTTGTGGCGTGGTGGCATTCAGAGGCCTCAGCTGTACAGTAAAATACAGTTTCTGTCCTGCAGAGTTGGTAAAGTGTCTTTCTTGAACCTGCAGGCAGGCAGTCATGGGAGAGTGGTCCTGCCCAATACAAAACTGTCCACTCTGGCATTGACCAGCAGTCATAAATCTTCAGCTCAGACTGGTAAAGGCAAATTGACCTTTTTCTTGTTTGCTTTTGTGTTCCTGTTCTCCCACTTCTGTCACGGGTGAATATTGGTGCCTCTTTCTCTCTTTGGCCCTCTGACCACCTTGCCGTGATATTTTTAAAATACTTTTTTTCTCTTGTACATGTTAGTGCTAAGAGCTGTTACACCTTCTGTGTGTTTAAGGTCATTTAAAGCCTATCCAACTGTCAACCCCTTTTTAACTTAAGTGTTTTAAAAGGTAAAGTTTAAGTACTGAAGTAAAGGTTACTTTGTGAGATGTCGTGATCACAAGAGCGAGTGCTATGACTCCCCAAACTTAACAGTGTGTTGTTGGTTTTTTTTTTTAATATTTAAAAGTTTTTCAGATGCTCACTTCTTTCTACCCTATTTGTCTGTTTAGACAATGAGATCCAAATATCTGGGTATGGGTTGATGTACATGGAACAGTGAGTGTCTGGTACTTCCCTTGCACAGATCTTAGCAGAATGCGGTCTTGACTGTAAATGTTTAAAAATCATCCTTCGTTGGAGAAATGCTGCATGAATTATCAGTAATGCATAAAACCCCTACACTTGGTTAAAGTCTCAAGTGTTGGACTTCTAGGACTTCCCTTGGGAAATTACTCCCCAAATTAGTGCTCCTTATGTCATCAGCCTTTCTTCAGTATTTAATGTCTCTGAATGCATTCTGTAATGCTTTGTTATGCTGTAGGTATTAATTCTGCAGTCAGGATTGTCCCTTTAATTTTAGAGAATTGTTTGTAGAAGAAACTAGCTATATAAATCAACTAACATTATTGTGCTTTCACTATTTTCTCAATGCACTAGACACAAACCAACTAATTTTCTTCTGATCTGATATATCTTTTAAACCAGCTCACATAGTAGGGGTGGCGGAAGTTTTTGGACCCACGTAATTATGAAATTCTAATTAAAGCTCTGATTTTAGATTCAAATTGGCACACATGAAGTTCCATCAGTAGAAAGTCATAATGTAAACATAGTATGCCATGGTAAGTTAAGTAAGCCTGTTCTAGGTGGATTTGAGGTCTCTGTCTTAACCTGTCTTACCCTCTAATGGGTTATAAAGGTTATGTCAATGGTACGGCGGTGTATGTTTCTAGGATTTGAGTGCAATCATGTGATAGTTTCCTAGATGGTGTTGTAGGTAATGCATCATCCTTATACAGGGATGTATAAGACGATATTTCCTAGAGCTTTTAAAACTTAAAAATAACTGCTCCTGCTTGTGCATTAGACAGAAGGTATGTGCCTTATGTATTTTGAGGATGTGAAATCCGAGTTGCAGTCTCTGGACTACAGTGATTATTATTAAATTGCATGTTAATACCACATTTCATTTAAAAATAGTTTAGTAGAATTTATACAACAAACTTCTATGTTTTAAAAGTACTGCCTGTTGGCATAAAAGTCTTCTTAAAAGCACCTTTCCCTGTTTCAAATCCTGTGTAGGTTACTGCAAGTCATTCAAAGGTTCAGTTGGCTTTTCAGCATTAACAGCCTTTTTTGAAATTCAGTTAAAATGCTTGTAAGAGGTTGGCAGTCAGATCAGCTTAGCTTTTTATCTGTGGAAAACTTCATCCTGGAACCTCTGAAAGATTGTTATTGCTGATTCAGAATGTGAAAGTGCTTAAAAGGTTGCATGGCTTTAGGACAAAGCTTTGCATTTGGCCAGGAACCCAACTGTAGCTTGTGCTGTAGAAATACAGGATAAGAATATAGTTCTTGCCCTGAACATCCTGCGATCTAAGCGAGGGGATGTGAGACGACATGTGGCTTATGGGAGATTAAGGGGTGGGAAGGAACAAAGAAACAACGTGACAATACTGACTGGTACCTTACACAGCTCCTGTCAAGTGTTTTGAGATAGCTCTTGGTAATTTTAGTTAGAGGGTTGAAGGCTAAATAGTAAAAGTAGCATCATGGAATCAACTTCCAAGCATGGGGAATGGCATGGATGACCAAAATAATAAAATACAAGATCTTGAATTTTTGTTTACCTATTTAAAGATTAGTGTAGGGATGTTATTTCCATCCTGCTCTCGTGTAAAACTATTAGCCTATTTTTTGGAAGTTTTATGCTGTCAGTATAAGTTCAGTCTTATGGAACTCATTCTGCTAGCTAGGTTTGAAATTTCTCCATAGTTGGTGGTAGATTGAGTTGCGTAAAATTTTCCATCTTTGTGCCCTCTTGTCCATGTTGGACCTGTGAAGGCTTCTCCTCTTCTTCCTTGCCCCTCGCTGAGCTAATTCTCCATTGCTTCTGCAGTTCTGACTGCTTCCTCCCCTATGCCAGTGCGTGGTGTGACTTCCTCCGGACCCCTTGTCCATAGCTCTTAGTGACTTTGTTATGGATCCCAAGTAGAGCTTACTACTTTAGACTATACTTTGTCACCAGGAAATTGTGAATTAGACCTGTACAGTTTCATTAAACTTTCATGTGAAAATTTCTACAAGTATCTAAGGGAAGAAGCACCATAAGCAAGTGGAATACAAACAAATTGTGGCTCTAGAGTAAGTCTTTTTTCCACTGATGGTATTGAGACAATCTGAGGCATGCAGCAGTTATGTGATGTCCTTCAGAGAAAAGAAGATAGTTGGGTGACACCTAAATAGATTGAAACTTTCTAGCAAATTCAATTTCTGGTCACAGATGGAAGAACGCAGAAGAAACAAACTCCCACTACTAATAAAACTTAATTATATGCATGATACTGGATTATCTGTTTGGGATGTGAGCCATGACTAAGTGAGTTAAGCCTGGATATCAGAGTTTTAAAGTGGAAAAGCGTATTTAATTTTTGTAATGGAAAAGTTTAGCCTCGAACTCTCATTCCTTGTCCATTCTCCCTAGATTAAGGAGAGGGAAGACTGATGCATGATCTGTGCTGCCAGATCAGAGTTGCCTTTTATGTTTGAAAAGTGATCTGGATTGGTGCTTTTTTTAAGGTATTTTTTCATTAAAATGTTCTTCTTTCCTCCATTTTCATATATTGGTAGTTTTTAAAAGTATGTTATTTTCCCCTTAAAAATTACATGAATGGTTGCCAAAATACTTCTGAATTTCTGAAGAATGCACAAAATAACGAGAATCTCTGAAACAGCCATCGGGGAGCATGGACTATGGGACTAATACCTTCTGCTGCAGGTATTCTTTTTCTTCTTGTTTTGGAGATAACCAGCATGGGCAGTTGTCTGTAAAATGTCTACTCGCACATCTCTGAATACACCAATTTTTAGCCAAGAACATGTTGGAAGATTTCTCTTCCTCTTAAAAATCTCCTTGCTTAAATTCACTGTTTCCCTTTCCTGTTTTTAAATCCTTTGTGTGACTCTTGGGAGAACAGCTTTTTCAAGGTTGTCTGCATTGTACTGCATAAGTTTTGATGACATAATGTTCTACCAGTTGAATTTAAATTGGTTTCTAAACTAAAAATACTCCTCTCTCTTAGAACAAAATTGAGGTGTAGGAAGAGATGTTAACTGTGGTTTCCACCATAACAGCTGGTTGATAGTGGGCTTCAGAAGAAGGTTGCAAAGTGAAGATTGCAATGTTGTCTTCTGATGTGATTTGGGATGAGAGTGTGTAACTGATTGAGGCAATGGGAGATGATAGATGGGTTTTGATGGTCGCCTGAGGATATTGATTAAACTGATTGCATTTCAGAGTGTTTGAAGAAAAGTTAATGTGTTGCCAAGAGGCATCTTTATTGGGACAACTTAGTTGTCTGGGTCTATGGACATAGTGCGTTCAAACACAGATTTCTTAGGTGTTGTTTTCTTACTATGTTATGATTTACAGAATAGGTTGACTAAATATGGAGTAAGCAGTTGCTGGATATGTTGGATGTTGGAGTTCTTTGTGAGGCCAGAAACGATTCCTTGCATCTAGTATATGACTTGAGAAATAACGTACAGCACAACCTTTCTTGAGTGCTGAAAAGAATTCACTTTGAAGTCCTTCAATGATGTAATTTGTTATTCTCTGTCTCCTGAGCCTTGCAGTCACAGCACAGGGCTTGCTCCTTCTCCAGTGGTCTTGAAGAGCACAGTTCACTTTAAGATTGCATGGTTAATCCTGATGGTGCCAGCATTTTTGTTTGGTGGGAAAAAATAGTTTTCATTATTCTTTTTGTTTGCTCAGAGAAAGTGATCAACTTGATCTATAACTTTCAAAGCAAGTTTTAACTCTTATGAGTGTTCATGCTGCATAGAAACATGTTTAATGAAATTAATCTCCTACCCATAGGAGAAATGTTAACTTTGCCATTTAGAAGCTCTTAAAATACAGCAACCTTGACTTTTGGAAAACATCATAACATGAAAATTTTACATTGGATGGTGAACAAGATGAATTTCTCTATCTTTTTAAAGCCTGTTCATTACAAAGTTTGAACTTTGCCACCTAGTTTGTTAAAAATACATTCAGATTTTTTCCAGTCAGTGATTTTGTAAAAACAAAGACTTTCAAACAGAAATATAACTTTGACACAGGACTTGGTAAAATATGTTCTGTTGTTTATTATGCAGGGGACAGAGTCAGAGAACAAAGCAGTTCCTTCTACAGTTAAAATGCAATTTGTTATATTTCTGGGTTTTTTTCCTTGAACTTTAGCTGAAGAGGTTGACTGTGTTTCTCCAAATATACAGAAAAATAGTCTAACTGTATTCATATAATGGTTAATTTGGGTTCCCATGGTGTTCAGACCAAAAATAATGCAGTTTTGATTTTTCCAGGGTCTCATACAATCATTAATTCTTTAGTTGTGACCATTCCTATATGAGGGTAATAATTTCTGTAGCTAATTTTTCATAGTTGTTTGTTGATGGAGGATGGTCAGAAGTATTCAGCAGCCAGCAGAATGTTTTCTCTGATAAAATTTTGAAATAAGTTTTTTGGGGCTTTTTTTAATGCTTTTTTTATGTGTCACCCATGTTTCCATTTCACCTGATGGGGAATCTGTGAATGCTTGTGAATGTCTTTGGACAAATTCTAGTGGCACCATTGTTGTTGTTGTGGTGATCTAAGAGCAGGATGGTGTTTTCAGGAAGAAATACTATCATTTAGTTCACAGGTGAACTCTTACTGTTTCAGATCTGAAAAAGGATTGTGTGCTGAAAGTCTTGGGCAATTTTTTCTATTTCTAGTTTTTGGCTGAATAAAACTATTTGTGTCTACAAAGCCTTGTCTCACAAAACCCATGAAAGGATAAGTACATTCTAGTGTTGTCATTGTGAACTCCTCTTATTTGCAATCTGTTTTGTAGACTAGGTTCAAAGTTTTGTGCTAGTAATATTGCAGATGTGTCTTGCATCTTCAGGCCTCTCAACCAAGAGCGTGGTTGCTGCAAATGCTGATTTGTTTTCTGAACACTGGGAAGTGGGTGTAGGATATCTGGGTGATAGGTGGCACCTCTGCCACATGATCCAGTAGGTTTCTGTATGATGAGAAAAGTTGCCAAACATTTTTCTAACTGGGACAGTTTGTCAGGGCAGGGGTAGCACAAACCTCCATCTGGTGAATCTGCCTCTTGAATTTGGTGCAGTATTTTTGACATGTATCAACCAGACCATGGTTCAAGCCCACCGTCTCGAGCGTACGGTTTGGAAGGGGTTTATGTTCGGGCTTGAGATCTGTGGAAGGAGACCTTTCACTGTTATATTGTCCTTGGCAGTTGTCCCTTGCACTAACCTCTCTTCAAGTTTCTCTGGGTTTGAGTGTATTTAGTTATCTTCTTTTCTAGTAAGTATTCAAATCTTTCACCTGTATAAAACAGATGTTACATATTTGTTTTATTTTTCTGCAGATAGTTAATAGACCTTTTCACTACTTATCATATGCCTGCCTGCCTATCATCAAGTAGTGCTTCTAGGTTTTTTTTATCAAACTCTGAAAATGCTACTGCTTTTATGGTCGTATTTTTCTTTTGCGTGTTTTGTTTTGAAACCTTGTTGAGCTACTTATTCTTCAGTCAGATCTAGCTGATAATTTCTTAGATGAAAAGATGCTGTGTGGGGTTGAAGAAGGGAGCAGTGCAGGCAAATTGGTGAGGGGAGCAAGCCTTTTCCTTTCAGAGGCTGCTTCAGCTGAAGTACAGGTAGGTGGATAGCTGAACTTCAAAAAGCCTATCCAGTGGTACTGCCAGTCAGTGAGAACTAGCTCCCATTCTTCAGAAGGTGGTTAACTCTGAAGCTTGACTGTAGCAGTTTTAGAGCTTACTGCTTGTTGCTAATTAGTTTAGTAGAAACAATCAGATCGTGTTTAATCCAGAAATGAAAATGCTGAAAGTGTAGCAGTCCAACTGTTAAATCTCCAGCTTCTGGTTATTGCTTTGAGGTGCTTGCCATATATTAATTTTAAGTCTAATGCAGAAGTATATGTGTGCTTCATCAGATTGATTATAGCTGCCTGTTTTTTAAAACTTGCTAGATACACAGAGCTGTAGAATTTCTATCTGACTAATCCAAAGTTCGGAGACACTTTTTGTAATCTTGGTTTAAAAATGAAATCATGGTCATTGTAGTGTTTGATGTTAACAGATTTACCTGATGCAGGTGAGCTTTCTTCTTACCTTCCTTCTCACCGTCTTCTCCCCTTCATCATGGATGCCAGTCCTATTTTTATGTTGTGTAACATAAAATTCTCTTCGGTCAGAGAGTGAAAGGAGTAGAGGGCTGGGCTGTTGAGTTTTCCACTTGCTTGCTGTGCACTATGAAAGGAGGGTGACTTCTGGTGATATGAATGCAACCAAGAATTAAAGACTGTTTTGGCAGACTAATGTTGGAGATAAACCCTAGTGATACATTTATTTCTACTTGTAACAAAATTTGACATCACAATTTTTTTTTCTAGTTGACTTGATCAAATTAAGATTTAATAGTTTCATTATTCTTAAGACTTCGAGTTGTTAAAAAAGGCAATATATTATGTTTCAGTAGGCTTTTCCAAGGGTGCTAAATTAGTTATTGTGTTTAGCCCCTTTCCTAGGGCATTATATTTCTGGCTTTGCTGAGGATAGATGAGAATGGAAGGTGGTGACCTGTTCCGATTAAAGTCTTTCTTCTCAGTGAATTTCATCCATTTGGAGTGCATTTGCTGGATATATACACCTAACAATTGCATTGATTCCCAATTCTTCTCCTCCCTTTGGTCTCTGAGATAGAATTTGCAGATGCTTCCCCTCTTCCTGCAGCTGTGAAGTAAGCTCATTAAGGAACACAATAGGAAGTATTCCTTGTGGTTTAAATGACCTCCCTCCTGGTAGCAGCCTTTCCAGGACAGCTGTGATATTTTGTAAATAATATATTAAAAGTATTTCCTCTGTATATGCTGTTTATTAATTTTAAGTGCTCATATTAATGTAGATGTTTAGTAAACCTTTCTGAAAGTAGGATAGTTAAGAGCTGATGTTGTTTAGGGAAAACCTCTTATTGGAGGCTTTGTAGGAACATGATTTTGCTTTTGGTGCATTAATATACCCCTTGCAAAAGAGAGTGAGAAAAGACGAGGCAAAGTTTAGTAATACCAAGCTATTTAGGGTAGTAAAAATGAAGGCCTGCATTGAATAATCGTGGAAGGATCTTATGCAGATGAATGACTGCACAATAAAATGACAAATTAAATTTAGCTTAGATAAATATTAAATTATAAATATGGAAAAAATATTGACTTCTCAGAGCCCACCATTTTTATATCTTGCAGATCTCTATAAATTTGTAAATTTATAGAAAGGGGTAGCACTGATGGCTACCAGCCAAAAGTGAGATCTTGGCCTTGCAATAGAAAACTCCATGAGAATGTCAGCTCAGTACTGAGTCTCAATCAAAAAAGCAAAGCAAATGCTAAAAATCAGGACTGGATTAGAGAATAAAGTGGACAACTTTCTTATGGCACTGTATAAAGCTGTGGTTCACCTGCATCTTATGTTGTTGCAGTTGTGGTCCTCCCATCTCAAAAAAACTGTGGAAGAGTTAGGAGAAGGGTGATCCAACGTAAGGAACAACTTCTGTACAGTCTGGAAAAGAGACAACTTGGAGGATTACGTGGTATATGTCTGTAAAACCATGAGTAGTGTGGAAGAGAGGATAGTGATTGACTGTTGCTTCATCCAACATAAGAAGCAGAGATTGTCAAGTGAAACTAGTAAGAGTAATGCTCAAAGCAAAAAGGTCATTCTCAGCACAGTGGATTGCTGACAAGGGACCTCCTTGTCAAAGCCTGCTGTGACTGATGACATTTGAAATAGTTAAAGAGGAGATGAGGCAAGCCTAAGGAGGGAAGCCGAGAGTTATAGAGTACATGGAAACCCCATCTCCCATGAGAAGTATCTCAGCCCATCGTGGTTAAAGGCTGGGCAAGTATTAATTGTTTGCTTGCCTTGTTCTTACTCTATGCCCTAAGCATCTGCTTTTGGCCACTAGTGAGATGGCCTGCTGGGCTAGATGGATCTAACTCAGTATGGTTATTCTTAGGAGTTTGAGGATGGGCTAGGTAACATCTTGGAATCCTTCCTGGTTTTATTTTCATGGTGGAGTTCATAATCTTCATCTGGGAAGATTTGGTAATTTGCAGCATCAAATGAGTGTTACGCCTTGGGAGCCTGTACAATCCAGCAGTTTGGAATGTCCCAGAGCTTAGTACCTCCAGATTCTGGGTAGCAGCTCGGGTGTTATCTTTCTGGGACAGCATTGCTGACTTAGTACCATTCATTCCCTGAGTATTAAAAGTAATGAAACTTAATTTTCTGTGAATTTGCATCTCATGGTTGACCTTTTTTTTTTTTTTTTTTTTTTTTTAGTCTAATGATACTAAAGCTGAAGAGAGTGATAGGTGCCACAGAATCCATATGAGAGAGAAACTTTGACTGAAAAATGAGTATTAAATGAGATAATGAGCTCAAGCTGAAAATATGCCCACATCTCAGGCATTCCCAGTGTCTCTCCTGTGTAGGTTGCCTGGCATTTACTGACAGTAGAACTCGCTCTGTTCTTAGCTTCAGTGAGAGCATGTGAAGTGTTTTGTCTTGTCTGTCCGTCTGTTTTTTTTCCTCAAAGCTTCAGGAAATTTACGTTTTTCAGTATCCTCTTCTAGCATTCATACCTATTCAACAGTTTCAGTCAAATTTATTTTGGGAGAAATAAAACGCACAGTTGGCGATGACTTTTTTTTTTTTTTTTAAAATCTCATTAATAGTTAAATTGGTATATTGTTTATTTGGTTCCACCTCTGAAGTATTTCAGTGCTTCAGAATCTGTAAAGCATTGATCATTGTAACTCATACTTAATCATCATAAGTAGCAAAAAGAGGCTAAAGGTGGATGAAGGAGCACACCCAGCTGCTTTGTTTCATTGCGTATTGATGCTCGTGGGCTTTTGGTCCTAGAAGCATTGTGGATGCATGTATTTTTATGATGGTTTTTGAAGTCTCAAAGCATTAAATGAACAAGTGTTAGGTGTGTTTGCCTCCTGCATTGGTCCTGGCATGGCTTTCTGCCTGTCCTGTTGGAAAGACTCAAGATCCAGAAGGGACGGACAATTGTTTGTGAACTCGTTGTGCTTAAGGACATGAATTCTGAGACTAGCTGATGTGATTTAAAGCTTTCTTTTGTTTTTTTCCCCATGGGAGTTAGGGACTTTTCTCACAAAATCAAATCCAGTCTTGTGACCGTGATGGACATCTCTGCCTGCGTTGCTGTTTATATACTGTCATTTAAAGGGAACTTTAAAAAAAAAAATAATCCACTGCAGGTTGGATTGTGTGACTTCCATGTTCCATCTGTTGGCTTCAAATCTTCACTGTTTAACTTGAAGAGTGTTTTGCTATTGTCTTCTCATGGTGGGGTCTTGCGGGGTCACCCTTCCTCAGTCAGCCCTTCCTCATTAGATTAGCAAAGAAAAGTTAAACACCTACTCTTTGGTCGTGAAGTGCATTTCCCATCAAGTATTGCTGTAATTGTGCTTTGAACCTTTCTCTGTTCTACAGCTTCTCCTATTCAGTGTTCCTCCTGCATTGCTTTCAATTAACTGTGTTCAAATACGGTGCATTTCCCTACAGCCCCTGTTCCAGTCGAGCTGTAGTGGCAGTTCTCATTATTTGACATTGTGTCAAATTGTGTGTCACCTGCCAACTTTCTAAACAATTGTATTTTCTCTCAGTTTATTAAAAAAATACTATGTAATGATGACTTCAGCACTGACTCTTGTTATTTGTTGGTCAAAACCCAGTTTACATCAAGCCACTTTTACTGAAAGACAGCTCAGGTGGAGGGCTGTGGAGCAGTCCTTTCCCAAAGAGGTACCATGGAATTCAGATTTCAAAGGGAAAATGGGATAATAGTCTGCTCACTCACAAAATTCAAGTGTTGCAGAATTACTGTGCTAATGCAAATTTCCTATTTAAACACACACAAAGGTTGAATTTTCAAAAGTGGGTTGAATGGTGAAAAGCACAGAGGGTTAGGTTAGGAAGGGGGTTGGAACATTTTGACACAGGCTACAGAGTGAGGGACAAGTTTCATACTTTTAGGTGCTACTACAGCCAAGGGTTAGTATAGTATGTCTTGTTCTTCTGCCTGAGGCCTTGGGTTCTCGACTAAGGTAATGTAAGGTAGAAAGGTTGGGTTTTATTACTTAGTTGGTAACTTGGTCCACTCAACTAGGTCCAGTTAATTAGATCCCTTCAAAGCGCTGTCATGAGAATCTGTTACGGAAGGTCTGTGTGATTAAAAGTTCCTTGGCAAGTGAGTGATGAGAGAAAGTATCTCTCTTTGATGCAATTTTTTTTATCTCAGTCTGTTTTAATGCATGCACTTTGCTTTCTCATCCCAAATTGTTTCATATTATTCATGTGTTCGTAACAGCATGTTTTCACTTTGGAAAATCTGGGTGAGAATTCACTGATGGTTGTAACTCATCCAGCAAAGGCTCCTTATGAGAGAAAGGTCTGATCAAAGCTGAAAATCTGCTGCTTGGAAAGGAGGGGAAACCTGTTGCTGTAGATTACTATAGATACTCTGAATTTAATTTAGGTGTTAGAGTATCTTTCTGGCCTAGAGCTAGCTAGAAATAGCAAAGTGATACTGTCATTTTTCTGGATATAGTTACTAGTTGGATTATTTCTGTGCAGAAATTCAGTTACTTCTGTTCTTTCCTATTTTATCCTTGTGTGTTAACTTGGTTTGGTCTTAAATAAAAACAAAAACATTCTTCCAGGTTTTTACAGTTTCAGAGATCTGGAGACATAATATTCCAGATTGTCAGTATGGGGTGTCTGAAACTTTCTGTGTTGTCAGGTGTGTTGATTCCTTCAGCAACTGATTTTTATTAGTTTTCTATTCTTAACAGTAAGATCTTAGAGAAAATCCTTTCTTCTGATTTCTTTGTGCCTGCCTAGGACATGAGCTGTTGCCACTTTAAAGAATTTAAGCATCATGGCTATGACAGTACCACTGTTTTAAGTATTACTTTATTGATACGTGTCTGTGAATTAGGAAACTGGGAGCCATCACTCCCCAGGAAATGTTAATAGTTGCCTTGTTGCACCTTCTGGTTTGGCACAGGAATGATCTATTGGAGAGCAATATAGTCTTTTTTTTTTTTTAGGTCAAATGTATTACTAGGTGTTTTATTCAATGTTTATAAGAATTCATGGGATCCATTTAACAGGTTTTGTTGCTTGCAAAGTTAAAAACTTTGTGCTTTATTCATGGCATTGACTGTCACAAAGCTAGGCTCTATTTTTAGTCTTAGCTAAATGAAAAGTAAAAGTCTGCTGTGTCTTCTTTCCTTTTGGGGTTGATATTTCATCATTTTTACTTTCCTTTTAGAGTTTTCCTCTGCTCCTTTGCCATTTGTTTTCACTAATTTCATTAAAATCTCTGCAGTAGCTCTTCATGGGAGTTTATTGTTGCACTTCTGGTAAATTCATAGAAATCTTGTGTGTTTTGTAAGTTTCAATGGAAGAAACGGCTGAAGGGGACAAGGGAATTGGTAGTGTTTCAGTGGAGAGTGTTTCTAAAGGCTGCAGCAGCACAACAAATTATGGTGTGATGGTTTTCTTCTAATTTTTTTTTTTTTTTTAATTTGACATTGTTTTAAAACCAGATATAGCAGCTGTGAAAATTTTTACAGGCTATTGCGTGGATGGTACATTTTCTTGTGACTTACTGAACTTTGTCAGGCAGTTTTTTGACAGTACAAAAAAATTCATCCCATGTTATCCTGGAAGCCTGCCTTGAGTCCATTGTAATCTTTCTCTTTCTTTTTTCCTTAGGAAATTTGCTACAAGACCCTATTGCTCCTACCAACTCCACATGTCAGCATTATGTCTGCAAAACTTGTAAAGGCAAGAAGATGATGATGAAACCATCATGTAGCTGGTGCAAGGACTATGAACAGTTTGAGGAGAATAAGCAACTAAGCATCTTAGTGAACTGCTATAAGAAACTCTGCGAATACATAACGCAAACTCCACTGGCACGAGATATTATCCAAGCAGTTGATTGTTCTGCAGATCTTTTGGCTTTGCTCAAAGATGGATCACCACTCCATGAAGAGACAGAAAAATCTTCTGATACAGCCTTGGCTTTGTGTTTGACACATTCCCCAGTACCTTCAACCTCAGAACTCACAACTGATCCTCCAGCTAGTTTTACATCAATACCTGAAAGCACACACAACATTGATATTAGAGGTTCTGTTATCAACGGGTTGCCCAATTGTAATGGGCTTTCAGTAGATAAACTTGGAGTGAATATTCCTTCTCCTGAACACGCAAACACAATTGATGTCTGTAGTACTGGAGAGTATATAAAAACTGAAGATATCTCTAGCAGCCTGCAGCCTGTGTGTGATACAGTTTCTACTAGTGACTTGTGTACGACAGGCATTGACATCTGCAGTTTCAGTGAAGATATAAAACCAGGTGGCTCGCTTCTCCTTAGCGTCGAGGAAGTTCTCCGGAGCTTAGAGACCGTTTCAAATACTGAAGTCTGTGATTCTAATTTGCAGCCCAGCTTGGAAGCAAACATGACTAATGGCCCTTTCCTTCAGCTTTCTCCCCCACCTCTTAGCCATAACATTTTCATGTCCACAGATGCTTCTCCTCATGGAATCTCCTGTACAGCAGCGACGCCTAAGGTGGTTAAGTTAAACAGAAAGCGATCTCGATCAGAAAGCGACAGTGAAAAGGTTCAACCTCTACCCATTTCCAGCATCATCTGTGGCCCAACACTGGGAGCATCAGCTCCTGTAACGGTGAAACAGGAAAATAAAATGTCTTTGCAGCCTATTGCAACTGTACCTAATGGAGGCACTACTCCCAAAATAAGTAAAACTGTGCTGCTGTCTAACAAAAGCATGAAAAAGAATTTAGAACATGCCCCTAAGAAATCTCACCCGAAAGCCAAACCAGGGGTGCTGAAAACAAAAGACAAAGCAAAGGAGAAAGTTCCTAGCAGTAACGTTATGCCAGGAAGCCCAACAAAAACTGTGTATAAAAAGCCACAAGAAAAGAAAGGGTGTAAATGTGGTCGTGCCACCCAAAATCCAAGTGTTCTTACATGCCGTGGCCAACGCTGCCCTTGCTATTCTAACCGCAAAGCCTGCCTTGACTGCATATGCCGTGGCTGCCAAAACTCATACATGGCTAATGGGGAGAAGAAGCTGGAGGCATTTGCAGTGCCAGAAAAGGCCTTGGAGCAGACTAGGCTTACTTTGGGCATTAATGTGACAAGCATTGCAGTGCGCAATGCCAGCACAAGCACCAGTGTAATCAATGTGACAGGGTCACCAGTAACTACGTTTTTAGCTGCCAGTACACACGATGATAAAAGTTTGGATGAAGCTATAGACATGAGATACGACTGTTGAATCTTTCTTTCTTTTCCCTGCCATCAGTAGGGGAACTGCTACAGTTTTAAGGCAGCTATGGTTCTGTTTAACTTGCTGGAGCTCCTGCGTTTAGATCACTTGTATCAAGTGTTTTTCATTGCTATGTTATGTGTATTAGTGTCTGGGAAATAGTTGCAGATAATGGAGGAGTTACCCTAAAACTGTTTTTAGTTCTTACAGCACCTCATAGTTTGAGATCAATTGCTGATGTAAATGATTTTATCACAAGATTTTTGGCAAAGAATACATTAACCTCATTGTACTTGGTCATGCTTTGTGCTCAGTCAAAGCTTCTACTTAAATGTGGAAAGGTGGTATCTAGTTAGTCCATCTAAACTGTGCTAGATTATGATGTAGAAAAGTAATTATCAATTAGTTACAGTCACCATTACTAGAAAATCACCTAATATTCCTGTAGGAAATGCAGCACTGAGCTGGGGAATACAGTCTGAAAAGGGTAGATAAATTCCGATGGTGAGAATTGACTACCTACTCTATGGAACAGTTTAAAAAAGTTTAGTAATATACTGAGAAAGCTAATAGCTCAGAAAGCAGCTCAGTCTCCAGACAAGGGTCAGGAAGATCAGTGGTTAGATATGAATGTCAGACTGCTGACTTGGATACATTGTCCCCGTTAACAACATCACTCTCTTTTTTGTTTTCTTGACAATTCCACTGGTCATGTTCCCTGACTATTTTGGCTGGGGCAAGAAAATTACTTGTACACAAAGTTTTATTAGCACCATTCTCTCCCACCCATCCCTCCCTTTTTTTTTCTGGAGTTCCTGCTGATTTTATTGCTGTTGCTTCTAGAAAAGAGAGGGTTTTGTGGGCTACAGAGAGACTCCTTGGCTGATTTTTGTCCCCCCCTCTGCTGATCAGTGCCTGGGATACACACAGACTTCCACAGCAGTTACGACCATTGGGGGTGATTTGTTGATTTGTTTGTTTGATGAAGTTTGTACCACAACAGACCTGGGACCCATCCCCCTGAGGGTAGTTTTTTGCTGACAGGCATCTTTCAGCTGGGGCAGAGGATGCATTGCTATCTAAAGTCAAATATTTCAGATGTTTGTTAGGCACAGTAAGTGATACAACTCACTCCACCCAGAATCTGTCTAATTTTCACTAATATGTTGAAAGTAGCTTTCGAAGGTTAGTGCTTTTCAACCTGGGCTGAAAGGCTCTAAAATGGAAAAATAACACAAAGTTGTCAAAGAGCTTATCTCAGAAAGTGTTAAAATGAAAGCACCTTTATAGGAATTCAGCTTTATGCAAAAATGGTTTATTTCAGCGCAACCCCTAAATATGAGTACAAGCGGAAGAATTCAGTCTTGCATTTAGGGCTTCACTGGCAGCATAAAAAAGTCAGATTACTTCATGAAAGCAGAAATTTCTCCTCTTTGAATGCTATAGCACAAATTAAACATGGGCTGACTAGAATACAAAACATTACCTTCTAATTTAAAAGGCTATTCCTGTTTCAACAGCATGTTAAATAGTATGTGAATTTTTTGAATTACTTCACTGCTTCCCTCTTTCATTTTATTCATCTAATGAACGCCGCAGCGCTTTCCAACCTAACGTTAGGTGTATTTTGATTTGGCACAAAGCATGTACAATGATGGTTCCTCACCTAAGAAATAAGCAAAAACCTTTGGACACAAATGACACCTCCTTTTGTTTTGTAGTGTACCATGGTGTCATTTTCTGTGAATGTGGTCAGATCTTTTTGTTGGTTTTGGTTTGTTTCTCCCCCCGTCTTTTTTGTGGGGTGGGTAGGGTGGGGGGTTAAAGCCATAGGAAGAAAAATGTGATGTACGTGTCCAGTCTGTACTTTTTTGTTTTTGTTTTGCAAGAAGAGTTGAAAAATATTTTTGATAATGAGTAAATGGTGGAAAATGCTTCTTAGTATTCTTGTCTTTATTTGCCAACCCAAGTACCTAAGATCTGTGTTTTTTAGCCCTCATGAGATTTAACGATGTCCTATTAAAATGTATTTAGTTAAACTTGTATGTGATTTTTGTGTTGACCCAAAAGGATCCTACCATTTTCTAATTTGGTGGTTTGATCGTGACCTACTAATGTATATCTGTTTATTAGTCCACTACGTGTAAGAAAAGTAGCCAAACCGGAATCTGATTTAAGGGGAGTAAACTGCACAGCATGGGTTGTTTCTGAATGCTTTTGCAGAGCTGTTAAGTTTTGCTGAGATTGTTGATGGTACATTTATTAGGACTTTCATTAAATTAAATACATAGTACCTTTGCTCCAGAAATGTGGGAGTACTTGGAATCTTTACTATCTCACTGCTGCGTTAAATACGGTACCAAAAGTTGTTAGGTCAAGTGTGTTTTGGAACCGTCGACAGGAGAGCCCTGATCACTGATGTAAAATTGCAAATGGTAGATTCAGGTTGTTTCTAAAAACATTTCCTTTTATGCTGCCACGTTCTTGAAATGTATATTAAAATTCAAATTGATTTAATAAATGTTAGTTTTCTAATTCTATTTTGCAACTGCTAAGGGCAATCAGTGTGGCATATGTTGAACTTACTGTCTAAATACTACTTAGTCCGTTGATGACTAATTCTGTAATTGTTTAAATTAGGGTTGGCTTGGTTTGGTTTTCTTAACCTCCTGGCTAGTTGTTCTTGAGTTAGCTGAGCAATGGAAAGGATTGTAATGTTGCTGAAAATAATTGCAGTGGTTCTAGTTTGCAAAGCATTAGTTTCCATTTTACAGCAACACAAGCAGCATGCTGTTCTGGGACCTTCCAGCGCCAGTTTGAAAACTCAGTCCAACGCAGCCCACAGCGAGGACTTGCTGGCTGGTGGCCGTACATTGGGAAGCACCCAGGAATCATGAGGATCCTTTTAGCTCCAGCTTAGCCCGGGCTGGGCTGGCAGGAGTTCCCCAGCTGCTGTCAACCAGGCCTTCCTCCTGCGCCTCTGTGGATTTGGGGAACTGTTCTTGGCGTTAGCATAGAGAAAGCTGCTTTGGGGATTCCTTTTCATATAGGAAGTGCTTGGTATTTCAGCTTTCTTCCCATCCTCTTGAAGCCAGTGATTAACTTTCAGACTTTTATTAAAATCCTGTAATTTGTAGAGCTGCAGCAGAAAGAAAAAGCAGCAGTTTATCAAATGTTTTGCTGGGGGAGTCTTCCTGCCTGAAAACATGTTGCAAAGATGGAAAGAACAGAACTTCTTCTGGAAGGGGTGGACTTCCGATCATGTGTAGTGGTACAAAATTGGTCTTAGTGCTTTTGACCAGTCAGACCTGAACATGTGGAAGATGCTCTTTCCAGAAGGAGAAGACGTATAAACTTTCATTTTGAGTGGAAAGCCTCTTTCCATGTATCGTACATCAGTGAAATCACTGGTTGGAATTAGATCCCGGAGGGAGGAGGGACAGGGAAACAAAACTGGAAATGAACACTTGGATCACATTGACCTTGTGGCTCTTCTAGCAGTTCATTCATGCAGGCGATGTTCTCGTTCTCCAGCTTGTCTAACCCTATGGTACAGTGCCTGTGAACAATGGGGTCGCAACAGACTCTTCTGTTTCTGTTGAACTCCCTGCAGATGTTCTTGTACACACATATGAGTTTTAAAACATGACTACGAACTGAGGAGGCAGGTAACAGTTGTCTTCTTGCACAGCTGCTTCCATTTGTGTCATCATTACATCTTGGAGGCTGTCCCCCTGCAGGCACCATAAAATTTTGTATTGTCAGAAGAAACCTGTAGAGTTACTGTGTAGCAGCAGTCTGACATAAAACCTGAAAAGCCTGCTTTCCAAGGCAGGTACTTCTGGCACAGCAAGGAGCTGCTCATTCAGTGAAATTCTGACAGACTTTCAAGAAAAAGATCATACAGATGTGGCATGAATTGTGCAAAGATTCTGGTGTGATCCAGAATAAAAGTATCCATATCATCCCCCCACCCCCAACGTTTTTTAATGTATTTCATTTTTATACAAATTATATTTATAAAAAAATTGATTGCTAACTAACTTTCTGAGACGTGAAATGATAAAAAAGAGCAGCTTTGTGTGTTAGAATCATACCAAGTATGTGGCATAGCTGATGAAATTCACTCTGAAAGGTATATGCTGCTATTTAAAGTAGCACTGGTAACATTGCAAGGATGTTGTCTTTGTCTGGTCTTAACTATTTAGTTTTTCAAATTGAAGTGCCTTTGGTTTTTTAAAGAAATCCAGAGGTTCCCACCAAAAAATGACTGTGCTATAAACAGATTTAGGCGCACACAGGGGAACACTGACCCATCAGTCTCACAGATGAAGTAATACAATAATGCAGTGATTCTGCTTGAGTATTTGCATATAATGAAATTAGAAAAGGCATTGCCTTTTCCTTTTCCCTTTCCCTTTCCCCTTCCCTTCTTCTTCCCCCCTTCCCCCCCTTCATTCCACTTGCAGAAGATCCAAGAGAGGTCTTTTTTTCAGGACAGGTTAAAATGAGGGAGCTTGGCATTTTGGTAAGTCAGCACAGGGATGGTGCTCTGTGTTGAGGATGAAGACGTGATGAAGGTAAGTAAGTGGTTGGATTACTTGTTTTCCCCAGTATTTTTGAAAAGCAAGCCTGGAATTTTGGCTTTGGCAGGCTTGCTGATGGGTAACTGGGTGGCGTGAGCTTAGCAGCAGCAGGGAAGGTGATTTTGGGACAGCAGCTGGAGATGAAGTGAACAATAATGCTCTAGCCCACCACTACAAGACAGGTTTTACTTTTTAAATTCAAAAGTCCTTTATTTGCCAAAAAAGAAGAAAATACAAAGTAAAAATACAAAGATAAAACCATGCCAGCACAAAATGTCTCCAAACTACTTTGTAAAAGTATGAGAACCTTTATTGTTAAATATTCAGTTTCTAAAACCATCACCCAGTGATACAGAGAAAATATTAGAACAAAAGGGTAAGCACTGTTTGCATGTTTTTCTTACAGTAGCTCATGCTTTTTATTGAGGTTCATTTTTGATTGCATAGACGTAAGATACTGTGATTTAGAAACGCTGTACTCCAAAACCACATACAATTAAAATGACACTTCAGTGACCTCTTTTTTTTGGCCTTTCAGGCCTATTTTGTTTTAGTAACTAAGCACAGTACCTTGGTTAGAGTATTTCGAATCAGCTTTCTTAAATCCTTAGTTCAGGAGAGCAGGAAGGCTTTCCCCAATGTTTTCTGTAAACCTGAGACTGACTGGAATTTCTTTTTTGCTGTCCATGTCTGTTTTGCAACACTGCCACTTGGTGGCAGACTGGCAGAAGGGGAGCTAGGTCAGTGCCTGGGGTTTGCTGATGAAAACTGTAATGTAGCAATTACTACTGAGATTTTAGAAGAACTAAAAAAAAAATAAAAAAAAAAAAAAAAATATTCAAGCTAGTACCATTCCAGCAGTAATTGCATGTGGTTGTATCGAGCCAGATCTCCAATCTTGGTACTGCAGAGAGAGAATATTTGTGAATATAAAAATAAAAAGCCAGGGGTTTGTAAGGACACAGGACTTAACTCTGCTAGACAAAAGCAGACTAGAGAGAACAAACACAAATGTATTTTTCTTTTACCATGCAAAACTGAATTTTACTCACTTTTCTGACTACTTGTAAGGAAAAAGGAATCCAGCTCATAAGAGACTTCAGTCTGAGCTGGATTTACAATGAAAAATGCATGATCTCTCTTCAAAGGTATGCAACATCTAAAGTGGCATTGACAGTTGGAGACAGGAGGCAAAATCAGAGCAGAGTGGACTCCTACAAGTTTTCTGTGCGGTGATTCTTGGCTTGCGTCATTCTAGAGAGCTTGCTGACCTCTGAAGCTGGTGTGTGTTGCAGCTCAGCAGGTTCTGGTGTCTGTATTCACAAACATCCTTGTCTTCTTACGTTTTGACTATCCCAGAAGGAAAAGCTAAGTAGTAGGAGAGGAGTTCCCAAATTTACCTTGCTTATATACTGCAGATTTAGAAACCTTCCATCCAGAGCAGCTGTGGACAGGGCTAAGTCACAAATGGGGTGTAGAACACCTCCTTTACTAGTTCCTCTGTGACTGCTGAATTATGGTTATTTTCATATGTATTAGCAAGAGAGAATGGGTTTCTACTCCTGGAGTAAATAATATAAATTACTGCAAGTTTTGCACTGGGACCATGCTAGCAGTGGCTTCTGTAGCTTGTCCTTATATTCACATATAAGGCAAAACATTTGCTGTGAGTTGGTTTTGTTTTTTTCTTTGATTAGCTTCTTGTGTTGACCTACCAGAAAGCAAGAATTGGCTTTGGAATCACTCTGCTTTGTCACAGCAGCAGCAAACCTCTTGTTATATAAGAGAGGGCCTTGGGTTTGGGGGCCAAAGGGCTCAGCAGAGCAGCTACGAGCTTCTGTCTCAATTGAAGCTAAACCTTGAAAAGGTAACTGGTAATTTTTACCACACTCAGGATATTGACTATTTCAAAAAAAGGCACTGGTTCAGGCAGACTGGTGCAGTGCGAGATGGAAGTCTGAATTGATTTGCTGGGTTGAGTTGAAGCCCCTCTGCAAAAGGCATATGAGGAGAAAAATGAAAAATCCTGAAATGGTGGGTGAATAGAGAGAGCAGTAACAGCGGAAGTAGGCTCAAGGTATGACCTAGCAAGAACAGAAATGCCAAATCAGAAGAGCGATGCACCAAGGGTTGCTGGAGTACCAGCTCTCCATAGCCCATCATGGGCTGTGTCTGCATCCCAACGCACATCTAGTGCTTGAGAACAGGGTGTCACTTGCTCAACTAGCAAGTTCTCAAGTCCTTCATCTAACTCCCTCCCTGTATGAAAAAGAAATTGTGCATTCCTGGGAATCTACATCCTTCCTGGAAAAGGATGTTGCTCTGAACTCCTGTAGGGAGAAGGAGGAAATGTAATATGTAGAGAGGTTGTAGAATCACCATCTATGGAGATTTTTCAAAACTCAGCTGGATGAGGTCCTGAGAAACTTGCTCTAACTTTGAAGCTGGCCTGTCTTTGAGCAAGGAGATGGACTAGAGATCTATGGAGGCCCCTTCCAACCTGAATTATTCTACTATTCTGTACAGCACTGCAAGAGCTTCTTTTCTTTGAGGTGCAAGGGCTATCCCAGGTTAAAACCTTACAGAGACAATCCCTAAGTTATTCTGAAATGAGGCCTTATATAACTGGCAAACTGGACATTCCAGTACTGCTGCTTATGGAGTTTAAAAGCTATCAATGCTGAAATAACACGAAGGTTCAATTTCAGCCTAAAATGGGGTCAGGTTCTTCTTGTTCCTTTGAGGAACCTTTGCCTTTGGAGAGATGTAAAACTTCATCAAACTCAGAGTAAAAGGCCACTCTGGACCCAGACAGTGAAGAAAACCTGTGAACTGCTTTGCCTAGGTTCTTTCTGGTAAAAAGGGGACAGAGCTGGTTACAATTAGTGGTTGTGCAACTTCCATCCTATGTTCATTTCTGCAGTAATTTCCTAGTTTCTTCTGCATTTGGGCCTTTGTGGAATCTTCCCCAGTAGAGCTTTTCCCCTCAAGGTTATAGTGATGATGAAGATGCGATTCAAAGACCCCGATGTTGAACAGAGTCACTCTTGTGTGCTTGCTGCATTCAAAGAGGCTTGTCCTGGTTTGGTTAGAGTGCTCCCTGCTTACATCTTGTATTATGGAAAGGAAGTTACGTTGCAGCGCCTTTGCTAATAACCTAGGCATCCAGAAAATTCCCAAATACCAAATCCAGGATCCTGGGGTGTGTATATGTATCTGGATAAAATAGCAGCTTTGATCAAGAAAAAGAAAACAGATCTCCAAGCCCAGTGCAACTGAAAACTTCCTCTCTTTCAGATTTTGATCCTGAGGAGACAGTTACCAACCTCAACAAGGCCGCAGTATATCCCACCTGGGCATCAGGAGGCAGGCGTTATGCTTCAAAGGCTCCTGGAAAAGTTGAAGCTGCATTGTAGTGATCAGCCGATTACTCAATTTGGTTATTAACACTTAGAGGTATCATCTATGGATTAATGTTCCATTGTGCTAGTTATCTGTATGTACAAAATGCACCAGGCTAATAGTACGCGTGTGTATACACAAGTTATCTATTAACTGGATGGGTTCTGCCTTTAGTGCAGGCAAGGAGGTGCCTGCTTGGAGATCTGATCCTGGCACTGGGAGTTGTCTCTCGGGTATTCTGGCAGGGATTCACACAGGGATGTCCTGTGGAGGCATGTTTCGATATTCTTACAGTGAGGTAAGAGGAAAGAGGAAATACAGTGTATACATACCAACCAGACATTAAATAGTTGGGTGCAATTATGATAGTTGAAATAAAATATGACAGCTGAAACCTGTCCCAAGCTGGAGAAAGTAAGTACCAGATCTATTTGTGTATCTAAGATGGCTAAAATTGAGGACTGGTAAGAACACATTATAATTGCCTCTGTACTGAATCACGACAGCTACTAGTTGGCAAGGAGGAGCAACAGCTCCAGCAGCAGAGCGTGTGCTATTACTAGAGACACCAGTTGTGATTCTATGGGGAAGGTCAGTTTAATTTTGCACCTAAAGCAAGAATTCATTAGTTAGTGTTTCCTCTCTGAGACAGGGGCCTACTTCATGGGTGAAAATAAATTTTTGCCAATATTACAGCCCAATTCCTTTACCAGTTAAAGGATCCCTCTGGTAACAGAAATTTAGCACACTAGGTTAGGGTTGGGTTTTTTCTTCATTATCTGAGCTTAGTCTCTTGGAGAAGGCTACAGGTTAGCAATTCAAGAGAGAAGAACAACACAGGCAATGGACGGAACTGGTGCACACAAGACACAGCAGTTTCAACACACCAGCTGAACAGCATATGTCTTTTTTTGTTAATATGCTAGAAACTACTTCTACAGAGACAAAACACTAGCTGAGGAAGAGCCTCTTATGCGCAGAAGAATGTGTAGAAATGTTAACTATATCTCAAAGTCTTAGAGAAACATTACATCATGTAGTGCTTTAACTATCCACATATTCATACAAATATGTCCTCTATCAATGCTAAGAGCTTGTGGTTTAAAGCACAAAAGAGGACTTCACTCTCCCCAAGTGCAAGCATGTTGCCTTGGTTTCCAGGACACTAAGAAAAAAAAGAGAACTTCATTGTGACTTGTGTTTGAAAAGATTTCTAGACATACATTTAAATTAAGTTAATTTGGCAGCTCTTTTGTCACTCCTGGTATAAAGTCGAGGGGACAGAATGGCACAGGACTGAACTGACTGAGAAACAACCACTGTAGATGTTGCATGCAGTTGGTACAGTTAATCATTAGATGCTGGCATTTATTGCACATCTGGGGACATAACAGAATTTATATATAAATGAAACAAAGTGCAATCACCATTTTTAATGAGCATGCACAATAACACATTGTAAAAAGCCTTTTTATAGAAATTACCTTATTGCAATTACACAGGAAGAGAAAAAAAGGGTTCTGAAGTTACAGTGTACAAAATAAAGCACATTGCTCCAATGACGGATTGAAGAAAAATCCCTAAGTGTCTTGGGACTGAATGCTATCCAGTTTGAAAGATATTGATTAAGTGTCTTCCATTTCTCTATGCTGAAAGATCTGAGATAACTAGTTTGTCTGACTTGTCCCCAGTTTCAGGGGGAGATAAGACTTCATCTGTGTCATAGTCTTCTTCAAATGATCTGCAAAGATAAAAGGTATGTCTTTAAAAGCTGTATTTTGGTGAAAGCATTTTCAGGTTATTTCAGTAGCTACTAAAACAGTTGGCTAATATACAGTAGTATGCAAGATGTTAACCTCGAGCAGGCTATTTATAAGGCATTGAAAACAGTGCAGTAGTAATCAGTATTCTGAGAGCTGACATAATTTTGTGCTCCCATCCATCCTCATCTGTAAGTTCCAGAACAGCTTTTCACTAGTGTTCAGCATTATAAAATTTGAATCCAGTTTCAGTAACAATTGTCAGTAGCTCACAGTAGCCTTAATAGTTCAGTGTAGAAATAAAGTCATCCAGCCATGCATCCAGGCCCTAGAGGAGATTTGGCTTGCTCAGACTTGCCCCAAAACACCTGGTTTCCAAAGCATCTTCTGGCTTAGGATATGTTTTGACATCCACAGAAGAACAATTGTGGCCACACTGTTATGTTCCTCTCTCACTTGTTTTGAAGTTTAACAGCCAGATCTTAGCATTTGTGGCCTGAGGAGGTTTGGCTGTGAATTCTCAACTCCAGCCAGTTGCACTATTGGAGCTGGTTGGCTTCTGTGCTCTCATTTCGTGAGAAATGATGTTTTCCCTCCAGTCTCAGCACACTACAGGTTAGTTTCTCAGGGCACCCATGAAATTAAAATTCTTCCTTTTGTTCTGAAAGCAATGCTGCTTATGAAGGAAACGTTGCAGCACATGTTCCAACGGCAAGCACAGGAATAGCTCTAGTTTGTTCTGTGGTAAACTGGGCTGCAAAAAGGTTAACTCCTTTGATACCTCAGCACGGATGGTACCAAGAAAGAATTGTGTACCACTTCTTGTGCTGTTTTCCCCTTCACTAACCCATATGCAGGCACAGCAAATCCTTGGGAGCCTGTCAGTATGTATGTCCTGCTGCGGCGAGGATTCTATGCCATAGTCTGGTGATCCCTATGTGAAGAAGAGACAAATAGCATAGAGATTTTCCTGGACAACATTTTCATCATCTCTTCCATAAAGAAAAGCACCTGCTTAGTAATTCTGCCACCTTCTGGATCCTTGCATAAGTGGGAGAAGGGAAACAAATGTCTGGATCCTACACCAATAACTGTTCTGATCATACATGCAAGGATACCAAAAAGTACACAATATGCACACTTTTTGCTTAAGCAGTACCTGTCTGGAGTCTGCATGGCCCTGCCTCCCCTACCTGGGAATGGACTGTGCATGTTTGTACATGCCTCAGTTTCTCTAATGGCTCCTTGGTTCAAGATGATGCAGCTGAGGAAAACTTTTTATTTCCATTTAAATGCTGTTCTTAGGAGTGGTCCTTTTGTGTCCCCTCTTCCTTCAGTTTTACCAACCTCTGTTAGTTTTCTTCCTTTTTTTCCTATAATAGAATGTGACCTCTTTCCTGTATTATTTATCTTGCACATTCACCAGCACTTGGAGCTCCATTGTAATATTTTTTCTGGTGCCTTTTGCTTCTGGACTAAACCTTCTCATGTCTGCTTCAAAACAGGCTTCCCATTGTCCTTTCCACAAGAATTACTTTTCCCCTGCACTCTTTTGCTCCTTAAACGCTTTCCACCTTTATGGCGAGGAAGCATCCAAGGAACAGCTTTTCCACGAGATGAGCACTAAAGATAATCACCTTCTCTCCTTCCAGGCCAGTTTCATGACTTCACAGTCCCATAAATACACGTATGGGCTCGTGTAGATTAAACACCCATTCCTCAAGACTCAAGCATGGCAATTCTAGCTTGTTCAGAGAAGGCAAATTACTCCAGGAAATTCTTTGTCCTTCCTTCTAGCAAACGCATTTTGTCACATTTTGTTCAGCGATGTACTTCTTCCCCCTTTCCCTTCCTTATGCTGTTGGGTTCATGAAAGTGAACAACTGAGCCATCAGCTGACTTGAGGGAGATGGTCTAAGCTGCCTAAACCATCACCTGATCCTGTGTCTTTGTCCCACCTATCCACCTCTGAGCAGGATTGCTCTGCATTGTGCCCTCACTCCTTCTTGCTCAGGTTGAACGGGATTCTTTCCTATCAGCAGCTGATAAAAGATGGCCTCTTCCTCCTTATTTCTCTTCCTGTGGAGAAAGATCTCTTTGCATGAATGCAATTGTGGCTTCCACATACACCAGCTGGCTGGTTTCTGCAACAGTGAACAAAGTGGTGCCCACTTCTGCCAGGCAGGCCATAGCCTGGACTACAGGAAAGGATTTCTGCAAAACCAATGCTTATATCTGCATTAAGAGCTTGTGTTGGTCAGATTCAATTATTGGTTCTGCTTTCAAACAACAATGCGTGTATACATTCACCAGGGAACAGACTCTTTTCACTGAATCTCATACACAGATGTATAAAGCAGAGCATAGCTGAGAAGTGTTCAGATCAGCTTAAGCTTCCAGTGAAACATGATGCTTCATTGTTGTCTTGAGCAAGACAACATCTTTCTCTTATTTTTGGTGACTGTAGTTTTCAGTAGAGTGACAGCATACTTGAAGTCACTTTGAGTATGTGCTATGTGTTGATGAGATTCCTTCTCCAGGAGCAGTACTCTCTCATGGGCAAGCCTGCAGACAGCCAGACAGGCAGTCACTGGTTTTAGAAACCTTCCATCCAGAGAAGCTAAGGACAGGGCTGTCACAAATGTGGTACACACCTACTAATTCACCTGTGATTGCTGAGTGATGGTTATTTTCAAATGTATTAACAAGACAAATACCAGATTTCAGATTCTGCCAGCTAACTTCGCCAAAAATCTTCAGGTCTCTTCAGACCTCATAGAGGTCATAAATTGTCTTGGTTTTGTCGCTGCTCCCTGTTTCTGTCATCCCCAAAGGACAGCACAAATAATGTATGTGCAAAAACTCAATGCCCATTTCTGGCAAATTTGTCTGGACATCCAACTCTTTGTTTTTCTTTTTCCCTTCCTTTTTTCCTGAGTGGTCTGTTGCTATGCTCCACAAATGAGATCTAATCCTGCTGCCATGACTACAGTGCTTTTCAGGGGCTCTTAAAAGCAAGCAGCAAGGTTGCTGACATGCTCTTTACAGGAGGACTCAGAGCTCTTTCAGACAGACTTCAAAAATCTGACATCACCTGCCACTTTTCCTCTGGTTTTGGTGAGTTTGGGGATTCATGGTCCTGCAAAGCTTTTATGGCAGACTCCTATTTCTTTTCTGGGCTGAGGACACAGGTGTTGCAAAGCAGCTGCAGGGAAACAGCAATTTTATCTTCCATTCTGTGTTACCTCATCTTCCATTGTGAAGGCCACAAAAAGGCAAGGCAGCTCAAACGAGATGAGAACAACCCATAGATGTTTGGATGCACATCACAGGGAGATGGAAACATAGCTCTCAATAGCTTTACAAATCTCTGTGGCTAATTAGTAGGTGCTACTGTTATCCCAAGCAATTTCCAGTGTGGGAAGTTTTGAAAATTATGCAATCTTCTCAGTACTCTTACTTTATGGCTCTACAAATACTGTTCAAGAACGGATGAAATCCTGAATCATGCAAGATTAACATGGGGTAAGCATTCTTTGGATGTTTGTTATATTAACCTGGAGACTTCCAGAGAAATAATCTCAAGAAGATACTAACACAGACACAAATCTAAAAGATAATTATACTGAGTCTCCATTAGGAGCCTCTGCAGGAAGCCCTTGCACACAGAGAGCTTCTAGACCAACTGCTCTGCCTAAATTCATTGACTCTAAGGATAGCCAGAATGTCTGTCCATAATTTTATAGAAGGCTGCGAAAATGAGTGTAGGTATTGCAGAAACCAACAGTGTTTTAAAGAAAGAGTCTCAACAAACTTAGTACATGAATGAAAATGTTGAAATGCAGCTTATAAAGAGCACAGACAAACAGACATAAAGTTTGGCAGAAAGTAAAATTGTTTGACTAAAGAAAGCCTCCGCTAGGTATAATAAATGTAACAGAGCTACAGCTTCTAAACTATGATAGTGTGACGTGGTCAATACATGGCCAAGACTAGCAGAAGTCATTTGATCTATTTCTTTGTATGGTTGCCAAAAGAAAAAGGCTTTGTCCTTTTTCCCCAGCTATCTTCGTTACTGCAGCATGTGTAGCTGACTCAAATGGCTGCCCACAAAGAAGCCCATTGTGACAAATACACCAATAGTGCCTTTTGGAGCAACTGCTTCAGGCTTCACGTGCTCCAGTGTTGAGTCCAAACGATAAGTCCACTAATCCACTACCTCTGTTAAAAGTGGCATCCACGTGCTCCTACTAAACCTCAGCTGGAGCCAAACAGCATGCCCCCAGGGCAGTGCAATGCCTATGCTTACCCTTCTTGTAACTGTTCGTTCCCAGACTCCTCAGCCACAAGAATCTCGTACTCTTCAGCAGCATATCTATCCCAGTCAGAGGGTTCAGGGCCATCATTTTCAATGTCCTAAAGAGATCAGACAGTCAAGCACACTATGGCCATACCTCTCTACAGCTGTTTACAATAGGTCTAAACATCTAAACCAGCAATTCTAGGAATAGTAAACAACTGTATAGAAACAGCTAGTCAAAAATTGCCTTAAAGATTCATAATTATCTTAAACTATTTTAACATCTGCACAGAAATTACTATGAAAAAATACATCTCTTAGTCTACAAAGCTCAGTGTGTGACCTGAGCCGCCAAGAAACTGAGCCTGCTTCATTTCAGAAATGCTGAACATTAATAACCACACATTTTCTTTGCTCTAGCTCAGCGAGCCCTGCATCTGTGTGCTTTGTAATTGTTTAAAGAACTTGGTGATTTAAAATCTTTAATTAAATGTTAATTGTAACTGATCTTTTGAGGAACTCTTCACAGTTTGCTATGTTTGGGCAAGTTTGAGAGAAGGTTACAGAAAAACATCCTTACAAACATTTGGCCCTCTGCCATTTACTATAAGATGGGGAAAATAAGTTATCCCCCCTGGCCCCACTTGAGTGCTCTTATGATGATATAATTTAAACAAACAAACAAACAAATAGGGTGGTTCTGGCTTGGCGTATATTTAAGCCTTGAATCATGGAACCACAAAGTTCCTCTTGTAGGTTATGTGGGAACAGCTGGGAGGGAACCAGTTGGTTTTGGCATCCTCTCCACTTTACTGTACTTTGACCAGACAAGAGGCTTCTGGAAGATAGTCTTTAAGCTCTAGTCACATCTGGTTTCACTGGATATGCAAGGGGAGCCAGAAGTGAGGGACTTTACACCAACAGCTGACAAAACTCAAGTCTCTGAACATCCCACAGTTAGTGGTGAGCAACAACTGCAAAATACAAAAGCCGCAATCTCCTCCCGTATTTTTTCTGCTTGGGAAGAGAGGAGGATGATTGACAGCACAGCCAGGCTGATAACTAGGCACAATCTGCAACATCCAAACCTTCCATCTAGTCTGCCCCATGTGTGGCCTGATCACAGAGCTGGTGCCTCATCTGCCTCAGCCTCTATGTTGCAAAGAAGGTCTGTCTCTGGTTCCGTTTAGGCTACGGAAAATTGCTAGTGCTGTTTTAAGGATCAGACTCCAACCCAGACGTTTAATGAGTCTTCACATGTAGCCTACTTATTTATGACTGCAGCTGTGTAGGGGACAGGAAGAGACAAATGAGATCTCAAGTTCTGAATCTCACAGCTCCTTTCTAAACTGAGCAAACCAGGTTCCCTTCTAGTGCAGCTGAGACCCCTCTTTCAGCCTGCTGAATCAGTGCAACTCAGCAGGCTCCAGTCATTCTCTCTCAAATCACACACTGCACTGCCAGTGCTCGTGTAGTAGGATCAGTGATGGCAACCAAATCATAGCAGTATAACCGGTGTTGGAAGAGACCCAGGAGGTCTCTAGTCCCAGCCTCTACTCAAATCAGGGTTTGCTATGAGGTCAGATCAGGGGCCTCAAGGCTTTCTCCAGTCACATCTTGAAAACCTCCAATAATAGAAGCTGCACAACCTCTCTGGGCAACCTGTTCCAGTGTTTGACTGGCCTACTTGTGAAAAACATTTTCTTATATTCAGTTGGATTTTCCTTACATCCAGTAGCATTCCAAAGATGGGTTTGAGAAAGCCTGTGTTTAGAAATAGAGGTGATTTATACCTTTTGCACTGCAAAGGGATCCCTCTGTTCATTGTCCAGATATTTCTCTAAATTGAAGAAGGTGTTGTAGAACACATGAGCCATTCTGCACCTCTTCAGGTCTCGTAGGGTTACTCTTCCTACAGAAAAAAAACCCCACATTATTGTGCTACTGAGTTCTTACTTAATGAGAGACTGGACCTGTTCCTTGTCAGTCTTATCAAAGTTTTAATTATAACACCAGTATGCTAAAATATTTCAAAATTTCTTCCCAAGTCAGTCAAGGATTTTAACATTGTTCAATAAATGGGTATGTTTATTAGGCTTAGATCTCACATACATATAGAAGTCTTTCACATTCCTGTGAAATATTAAAGAATGTGAATGGGGATGGTCCAGTTTCATAATCTAGACTGTCAGTGCATCCCACAGCTGCAATATACAAGACTTCTTGCTCCAGTTCCAGCAGTTAATTCACAAGGTCTCTTGTTTTAGTTTTCAAACCTCCTGATGCATAAAATTATGGCACAATAACCACTGTTCAGACCTTGTCCTTGAGCAGTAATTTCAGCCCTGTGATTCTAACACATGGCTCTACCTATAGACAGGTTTCACAGTGACATTACTTTCTCAATCCACTATAGATCAAAGAGGATGGAAACTCCCATTAAGCAGGACTTACCTTCTGTCTCTGGCTTAACAAGATCAAGCATCTGACACAGCAAGTCATGAAATGGCAGTGGTTCTATGCCCATCACTTCCATCCGCTCACATTGCTCCTCATAAAAGTACTCCAGTTCATACATGGAGAGCACTCCATCCCCATCCAGGTCCATGCACCGAAACCAGTACTCAATGCTAGGAAAAGGAGACAGGACTAGTGAAAGCACAGCACTGCACTAGGAAATCCATACAGCAGGGATTGCAGCAATGCACATTCCCTTTCCCTCATCCTCTAATGCTCTTCTGCCCCAAGGCTGACATAAAACCAGGGATGAACACAGGCCAACACTCAAGAGGCATCTCCTGTTAGTCACCTACATAGCTTCTGAGCACAGCTGTGCTCATGACCCGTTTCACCTGGTAGCTGTAGCAAGTGTCCACTGTGCCACAGCTCAACTGGGTCACGTAGGTTAGGGTGTCCCTGTCTGATTCAGCAGCAAAAGTTGGCCAAATACAACCAACTCTGAACCCACGACACTGGCTGTCCCTGAGTGACCCTGGTGAGTGATGAGGCAGGCATGGTATGCACTTATTTCCTCTACTGCTTTATAAAGAAGGCAATGCTTTCAGGCAGTTGCAGTCTACATCCTTTCAACTCTGGATAGTCCAACCCTGCATTTATGAATTCTTCTGATTTTTACTCATAAGATTCCTTGTCCTAATAATCATGTGCAGATCTAGTTCGGCCCTGCACAATAGTCTCCCACCGGCTGTACAAACGAGTCACACAGGCACTTACAAGGTGACACAGTGAAGTTTCCCTACAAATCCTTCTTACACACTTACTACATGCATGAAGGGAACATGCCTATCTGCTGCAAATATCTCATGGGTGTATCCCTAGAGCCAGTGCTTCATGGCATGGGGTAACCAAAGGGATTGGTGACTACCAAGACATTTAACATTACAAGAAAACTCTGCTTCTACACAATTTCTCCTCAAGAAAGGCAAATGATTTGACCAAACGTTGACAGTAAGTTGCTTTCTTCCTGATAATCTCAGGAACCCAAGCTGCTGTCTCTTGTAGAAAGTGGTACGTCACAGAAGTTGCTATAATCTTATCTGCTCATCTCAATACTTCGACTAAGACACAGAAATCAGTCAGACCTTGTAGCACTCCTTTTGTCTTCCTCTGAAATCAGGAGCCACACAAAATCAGCATAGCTCATGCGGCCTTCCTTTTGAACTTCATTGCCTCTGGAAGACACGTGAGAAAAAAAACCCAAACAACAAATCACAAGGCTCCTAAATACTCAGAATGTTATCAGATTTTTCAAAACACCCAAATCACTGGTGAGAGAAAATGGGGCATTGTCACCCATTTAGCCTGTACTCCCTGCACTCTGCAGCACCAGTCCTTGTGCGCTTCCCCACAGGCACAGCATTTGCTGCCTTGCTGTCACTCCAGAGCTGAGGCTCATCTACCACATCCCCTCCCACAACAAGTGCTGCATTGTTTTACTTTTCGAAGACTTTAAAGCAGTGCTCTCCAGCTATCCCTGTGCCACTGTGGGGCACAAACACATAGTGCTTGCATGTTACCTCCGGCTATGCCCAGCTTGTTCTACAGTAAGGTCTATAGGTGGTCATCTTATGGGATTTTTTAATTTGTTTTCTTAAGATACCCAGAAGTCTCACTCCATTTTCACGCAGCTCCAGCTGGAGCACCATGTTGGGAACCATTCTGATCAGTGGGGATTTTTGAGAGTATCTTGCATTTCTCACCAGCCTGACAGAAATTCTCTTCACTTCTATCCCCAACCAGTATGCTATTCCTCACCTCACCACAGCGCCGCTGAATATTCGCTCAATAATCCTGTTAGATAAAGCTGGAAACAAAGAAAACAGAGAAAATGAAGCTACAGGTCACAGGAATAACTACAATCGGTTGTTTATGCTGAATCCACACAAAGCCACTTCCTATTGCTAGAAGAATGCTCTACATTGCCTGTCTAACAACTTCACTGGTCTCTGTTTAGTGGCATTTTGTAAAAAACAAAGCTGACTCTCACAGCGTGTCTGCCTCTGTATGCTCCCAAACACCATATTTCCCCACAAATATGGCAACTGTGTATTATCTGGATTCTTGGACATGGGCAGGGTTATTCCTACTTTGCTGCAGTAGGATTTGTCACACAAGCAAATCCTGCTGATAAGAGATTATTTCAGCATGTATTGCAAAAGTTCAGTTATCAAGCAAAAAATCACATATCAAATCCCTACAAAACACTTCTTAGCAGAGCAGAAGCTGTGGCAATCGTGCTGCAGGGAAGGACAATGAAAAACAAGCATCGTTTTAGGCGAGCGGGAGGGCTTTGCCAGCCAGGAAATGTGTGGGATAGATTGTTATGGCAGAGACACACCAGCCGAGCAGGAAGTACCAGTCTTGAGCACGATTTCCACACTGACCTCACCGTCCCAGGCTGCTGATACACTTCCTTTAGACCTCCACCCTAGCTCCTTCTACACGTTCTCCATCACTTCTGTAGTCCTGGCACACTTCTGACACAACAGCCAGGCAGACCCAACCTGCACCACACCTCAAACTCCCCTGGCATAGTGCTGACAGCCTGCTGTACCCCTGCACTGATAGCTTCTCCCCTTCACCCTGCCCACAGCACCCCTTCTATCTTTAGCTCTCCAGCACCCAGTGCTCTCAAGCCTCCTGTGCAAGTACTCCATCCCCACACCCCAGCCTCCCAGCAGGGACCAAGTCCCCCGTACCACCTATCCTAAGTCAGGCAATCCTCCACTCTCACCTCATCCAGCCCTATTATCAACGCTCCTGACCCCTGTGACTGTCACACTCACCCAGAACCCCCATGGCCTTCCCATAAACGCCTGCGCTCAGAACACGTGGGCCACCACACCACTCTGACACAGACACATACCTACAGCATTGTCATTCTCACGCCCCTTTTCTTCTTTCTTCTTCAGCCCACTAGGATCTTGGCTCCTACAAAATGTTGTCCTCATCCCCAGAGTTCCAGCAATGCCTGACAACTTGTTGCACCTCCAGATCCCTGTAGCCCTACACACTACAACACCTTACCACACCCATCACCTTTCCTGCCACCTCCAGTGACATGTGTCCAAATATCCTGTTTCCCCATATCCGATTCTAGATGCCAGACCTCCTTCCCAAAAAGTGCAGCAACCGCACAAAAGAATTCAAGAAGGCTGTGTCTTCAGGATTAAACATGCTGGTCAATAGCTCAAGCTCTTGCCCAAGATATTACATCATGAGTCCTAACAGGTTAGCACATAGACGTATCATGCTCTCAGAACATGGATAATCCTAAAAAGAGCCGACCTGAGTGCCTCCATCTAGCACAACGTATACAGAACAAGTGCATTTGGATTTTTTAGCCCTTTGTAGATTTGCATTCCACTAACTTATCTACGGCCCTTGAACCTTAGAAAACTCATAGCATCTGCTTAACTTGTGGAAAGGACTTCCACACTGAACTCAAGAGATATTCTCCATAGTGCATTTGCAAACTGGAATTCACCAAGCTTCAATGGACTCTGGAATTTCTCTCACGCATAACTAGACTGCACTTCAGCAATCTTTGAAGTTCACATGGGCTTGTCCTTCTTGTTCCTACTTCCAAGTTCCTGCAAAACCCTTAGAAAATAATGAGCAAGTTTCAAGACATTATTTTAGCTTGTCCTTCTGGCAATGACCCACACATGAACAGAAGCTCCCTCTCTAGCTACTCATGCAGAAAATAGTGTGCACTGCATTTCTCTCTAAGCCCCTACAACTGGTTCTGTAAATCACCATTTGTGTAAGAGATGGATAGCTCCATGTAAATTTTTCTGAGGCATCAAATTAAAGCTAGGCTTTACTCTTTAGTGGGAACATTCTATTTTCAACAATTCCCTTCGTCCCACCACAGCTTGCAGGCAGCATACCTTGATCACTGTACCTAGCCAGATCCTTCTGGCTGATGTAAAGATCATGATCAGTGTCCAGCTCCCAGAATTTACAGTATATAACATAGAAGTGCTCATAGGAGAAATAATCTGTGATCTGATTTATGTCATCCTCTTCTTCCAAGAGAGCAAGAGTCTGAAAGAGTACATATAAAGTGGGAAGTTAAACCTACACAAAGAGGCAGTTCAGCAGCTGAAGTCCTCCAACTTCTGTGGAAGTTGGGTGAATGCTGCTCTGAGAGCTAATCCAAAACGCAGCCTTTCTCCCATATAGATTTTGTTGCTGCATTCCTTAATAGGCACTTATAGAGCATCTGGCTTGGCTATCCTGGTTAGCACACGTATGCACAATATTTCTGCCACTTCCATGAACAATTTCTGCTAATTTTCAGGTATAGCAAAGAATGAGGCAGAGAAACAAGAATGCAACTGCTGTCTCAGCTGGGATCCATTATTTGTAAAACATTTCTGACCTGCACCAGGGACTCTTAGAACCATTTACAGCAGCAAGTCCACAGCTCTCCACAGGAACTGAGATTTAACTTTACACATCACACATCCTTGCCTGGCTCCCAAAGGGCAAAACTGAGTCTTATTCCAGACTCATGCCTGGACTGGGGAAGGAGTGATGGATCCCAAGCAGATCAAACCAATCACACTGATTTTTCTGGGCTGTTGCTGACAGGAATTAGTCTGGTTTAACTGGGAGGCTTAGACAGATTTCCAACCATGACATCCGTCAACATGCCTTGTTAGAAAACATTTAGCGACAATGTCCTTGTTTCATTCCCACTTCACACCTACCTCTGTCATTCCCTCCATTCTGCCTTCCCATCTGACAGGAGAGTATTGCACATTTACCAGTGCTACCTCCCTGCTTGCCTTTCTCCCAGTGCTGAGGCCATGGGACACCAGACAGCCTTTTCAGTCTAATAAATTACAGCTGCAGGAATGTGAAAAAGCTAACAAACTCAACTGAGCTATAGGTCTGTCCTCCCCTGCCCTCACAGCCTCTCAGAAGGGAGGAGGTGAAAAACAGCCTAAGAGCTATCCCAGGGAGTTGTGTCTCTAAGCAGGCAGGCTTAGTGGCCCTTCTACCCATAACCCTAAAAACAGATGCCATCCTATACGTAGGCACTGATAGTTCACCATCAACTTTCAGTCATCTCCACATCCAAGGAACCCAACTGAGTCTCAACAAAACTCTCACATCCTGCTATCCACCAGGTTCAGTAAAGTTTGAGGCAGGGACAACAGGATGGCACCACCAGACCTGCACTACTCTGACTTGCTGACACCCAACTCTAAAAACCTCCGACCAATCACTCATTAGCCTCTTCAGATTCTTCATGGGTCTCTCCATTTCTTTACAGATGTTAATCACTTGGGGAGGTTTTTCAATAACTATTTTTCTTCCTTTTATAGCTCATGCCAAAATATGCCATTTACACATACAGCAAAGAGCTGACCAAGCAAAATTATGGTCCCAGAGCTGAACCTCCCTGCTGCAGGAGATGAAAGGCAGAGTAGATATGCAATAAAAAAAAAAGGGGAAGAGTGTATAAAGGGAGAAAATGAGTGAATAAAGTCGCAGGATAAGTTGGGAAGATTTGTTTATAACAGAGGTTAGGGAGGAACTGGGATCAGAGGGCTTGGACTGGCATGAGACAATCCAAAGGAGCACTGATTTTTTTCATTAGCTGATGAGATCAGTCAGGCAGAAGATGTCTGAAAGGAGGAGAAGCATGAATTCGTGCTTAAGGCTTTTGAGGAAGACGGCACACTACATCTGGGAGGGAGAACAGGATGCAGTAGGGCAGTCTCACTGCTTTAGCCAAGTCCTTAACCCTTCCCAACCTTAAGACTTTCTGGCTTTTTAGGTTGGGCTGGAGTTGAGCAGCCTTCGACAGTTTTAACCTAGTGCTCTTCTGGGCAAAGTATACCAAGAACAGAGATCCAAATCCTGAAACCTCTGCCCAACATAAGGATACATCACAGGGATTGTAACAAGAATTAAGCTTCATTCGTTAACCTTTCTGAAGAAGTCTACTGCAGAAGTGGGAATCAGCTCCTGAGAGGCACAGTCTTGCAATTGCACAGCACAACATGCCTGCCCAACTGTCAGTGGGCTGACTGCCGGTTGGGAGTCAGGAAATTGGCTGTCCTACCCACCACATATCGTAGGCAATCCAGAAGCTATTCTTGGCTCTCAGGGAGCCACTTAACATAGGTGCACTGCTGCGTCTTGCTTTCCTTCCTCTTTGGCTAGATCAGGAGCCAAGAGCCAGTCTGCTTGATGCAGCTTCAGGTACACAGTTGCCCCTTGATCTTCTACCAGTACGCTCTTGGCTACTCCAATTCCCCGTCTTCTCTCATCTCCACTCGGACACAACTCCTCCACTAGCTCCAGCACTGAGCATTTGGCCTACCTCGCTACAGTCCAGCTCCCTCACTATATAGTATCCAGCTATAGAAACAAAGGTATGATGCATTCTGTATCTTGTTCAGGCAGAAACCAACATACTTGCAAGAAGTTGCTTTTCCTCAGCTCTGTTAGAGTAATCTTCCCAGACCAGGATCGATTGACTGTGTAGAATATTCTCTGTATAACCTGTAACACATGAACAGTGCTCTTGAAATCAACTCCTGCAATATCTTAGTTTGGGAATTTAAAGGCAGTAACTGTATTTTGTTTATTCATTCATCTGAAGGGGAATTCTTTTTGAAAACTGTTTTGTGATCTTTTTTGTAGATACTACTATCCTTAATTCACCATGCAGTCTGAAAGTAACATTTGTTTCTGAAACAGTATTATCCATTTCAACCCTGCAATTATTTTCACTGCTCTTAATTCACATCTTTGAGCATGCAGATGCATTACTTATGTCAGGGAGTACGTTCAAAGTGCTGATGAATCACTTTGGAACTGAGTTTTTCAGGTTTTAGCTTACATGGATCTCCACTGAAAGTGTTCTGCACCAGAAAAAAAAAAATCAGGACTTTTGAAGAAGAAAGAGGACATCTAAGTGAAAGCCACAATTGATGTCTGACCTACTGTGTCTCTAACAATGCCTCATCCTCTTGGTGGCTCCACTGAAAGTAAGCAAGAGAGTGTCTGCATTTATCTTAGGTAGGTGTTAACCTCATTTGTCTCCTTTACTGATCCGCCTCTGGTGAAAGTGAGTAAAAAGCATGGCAGGGAATGCACGGACTTCTGAGAACCCAAGAGAAACAGTTCACAGTATGAGAGTGAGTATATTTCCAAGTACCTAAAAAAAGCAAGCTGAACCCTTCATAGTCCACTCCTTGTTAGCTTGTCAAACATTATCACAAAGTGGGGAAAACACAAATGTGTGATCAAGCACATGCAAGAATAAACTTAACAAGGGAAACAACAACTAATAAATATCTTCAACAAGAGAAATTAGAAATATAATTAATTTGACTATCGGCACTGAAATCTGTGGAATATAGTTCTTGTCGACCAAACCTAGTACAAACAAACCTTTGATGTCTCTGACATGATGTTGACATATTATCCTAGAATTTTTGGTAAACCTTAATAGTGCACGCTATTCCAACAAGAAAATTAACTTTACACAACAACATGGACATTATAGGGATTAATCCAATTAAATTAAATGGGATGGGTTTGTTTCTTAGCTAGAACTAGCTTCCAAGTAGGTAATCACCATTTAAGGGCCATGCTTTGACTCAGTCACACAAGTGCTGGTTATTAGTCCAGAACAGATCTGGAACTGAGTATGAGATTGTTGCTAACAATCTGCTTCAGGATACACAGTTTAGTGAGACAGTAAATACTGATGAGCACAAATAATTCAGAGACACAAGAATGATTTGACGACTCAAAATGTATCCTGGAGAACTAATATATCCAACTTAGCTGAACATGACATCTATTGGTAGCTATCCTGCTCCTTAAAAGCCTATATGGGGAGATGTGGGACAGCAGGAGGACTTTTTGTCTCTAATGAAATACATAACTAGAAGCTGAAATCAGCCTAATTCAGAGAGATAAGAATGCACATTTACACTGCCACTGACTAACCACTGGGACAACTCCCAAAGAAAGACTGCAGGCTTGTTATCACTCCAGTCTTCAAAGACTGATGTCCTTATAAAGTTGGGTGTCAATTCAATTAATAACAAACAAACAAACAAATCTCTCCTATCTTCAGGAGTCACTGAGCAAAGTTCTATGGCCTGTGTAATCCAAGAGGTCAGACTAGGTAATCACAATGATCCTTTCTGGTCTTAAGCACAATGAAAAAACTGTATGTCTGTTTCTTCTTTAATGCCTCTGGCAGCCACCGCCCTTCTGGACTCTATTTTTGGACTTTGTTTGGCCTCTGCTTCCAGACTGCACAACAGCTCAGAGACTGAAGTGGGTCTCACCTCATACATAAGCCATTATCACACCTGACAACTTTGTAGCAATTCTTAAAGATACAGGGTTTTCAACACCATTCCAAGGACTCAAAAATAACAATCCCAAGAATCAGAAAAAAGACTCCTAACCAGCAATTTTTATTACCCTGCAGGCAGAGCAAAAAGACAACAAAATATCCCCGTTTGTGACATGTAAGAAACTGTTCCTCTATCAGACCATACCGATAAAGATGTTCCATCTGCTCTCTCCTCACCTAGCTGTAAAAATAAGGCAGAGGTAAAATGGGATCTCTTCTCATCTTTTTTACCATGTCTGGTCATTCAGTGCAAGCCTTATTATTCAAATAATGGTCCAGTTTCAATGGATAGTACATAGTGTATATATCAGTATAAAATATCAATACTTCTTCTCCTTTTCCAGGTTGTGAAAACCAAGCTGTCAAAAAAAGCATTTGGGAAACATCCTAGAACATAATTACACAGCCTGAGATGATTTGCAGCATTCAAGCCACTCTCATCAGTTATGCCTTACTGAAAGCCATAACTGGCTTTGTTTTTGCCAACATGGAATATTATTTATTCTGAATTCAGTACATAAGCCTTTGGAAGGGGGAGCCCCTTCCTATTTCCCCATTATCTTCATATAATCTACCACCAAGACCCAAACGATTCATGGGTCAGTTCTAGACCTTTCCCCAATCTTCCCATAGAAGAACAAAAGCAATACCATTTCTGGAAAAACCCACAAAGTTTTATTAAACACTGTAGGCCATCCTCCCCTTACACATTCACATTGGTAATACTGCATAAGCTGAAGCATTTTTCAACAAGCAGTATGTTTTGCCAAGTTGTTTTTAGTTGACTCAGCTTTTCAACAACAGCATGCAGTGCTAACTCTGAGCCTTGTTTGAACATTCTGGGAGAAGTCACATTTTAAAGCTTTTACAATAAATGCCATGTGATATTTTGCACTGTCTTCATCAGCTTCAGGAGTTGGCCTCTGTTGAAAGAAACACAAGTAGTTTAGTATACTGGCAATACAACAGCTCACAGATACTGATACAGATTAAATTACAGCCTATTGTATCCAAAAGGCACCTCTAAAAGGTGCAGAGATAGGCAAAAAAAACAAAACTGAAACGTGCATACATATCTTACCCATACTAGACTGTTAGCTTACTCTCCAGGTGATTTCAACTAAGTGATGCTGTATCCAGCAATGAACACAAAAACCAGTGTCTCCTCATGGCCCTCATCTGCAACACAAATATAAAATGTAATCCTTGCACTGGCAGCAAATACAGTATCCTGTTACCGTAAGTAGGTATAAGGCACTCTACCTTGAAGGGATCAAAAGGATCCAAGTAGTCTCAAAATCCAAGGACAAAGCTGTTTCCTTCATTACTTCCTGGTGGAAACACTGAATTTTGTAGCATTAAAGAGAGAGAAATGCCAAACTGTCTGTGAAAGGAGATGTGAGAAATAGGAACTCCTGGTATCAGAAGAGAGCCACTGCTGCAGTGGACCAAGTACTGCCACTCCAGATGGGAACAACCTGACCCCACAGACTGCCCGTCTCCCAAGGTCTTGGCTCTGCTCCAACTCGGTGATCTGGCCCAGGCCATACATGCTGAGCTCAGAAGGAATCTGTCTGTCGGCACAGACACCCAGAACAGCACTGTCCTGCCAGTGCAAGGAGTCTGTGAAGGACACCACAGCTTTGTAAGATTCGCTGCTACACACCGTTTGCCTCAACCACATGCACCACTGTTTCTTGGCTGCCTGGGAACAAGCCTAGGAAGCCACCTCTGTCAGAATACTGTGAGTCAGGGTGCCTAAAGGCCCAGACTGAAGTAGGAAAGCACAGTGTAGGTACAAGCAGGATCAAGGAGCATTGAGGAGCTTCACGTACTCATGAAGGGTCCAGTTCTGTGACTGCTTTATGGTGGTCACACAGGACTTTGCCCAGGCACAAGGGAAGTTGTAGAAAAGGAGAGAGGAAGGAAAAGGTGTTTCCCTTTTTAGTAGCAGCCTGCACTTCAATTATCTTGAAGTGGAACATCAGCTTCACACAGCTGGTCTCTCAGACCACCACATACATTGCCCCCCGATGAGGTCTAGGAAGTGCAGCAATTGCTGCTTCAGGACACCAAGGGTGATCATTTTGGTGATTACTCTACAAAGACATTTGTTTCTTGCCTTTATTCCCTGCTTCAGACCCTGAAAAATACAGGAACAGCATGCAACTTGAGAATAGGAACCTGGAAAGGCAGATGCACAGAACTGCCTTTGTCACCACCCAACAGCCAGCACCAGGACAACCACGTATTGTATCTTGACCCACTGTCCTGGTTTCGGCAAACCAGCAAAGAACAACTGGTTGATAGTGCAGTCAGAAACCAAAGCTAGTATGACCTTAAATCTTTCAGCTCTCACCCCTCCATGTACTTTAAACACCAAATACCAGGGTACATGTGCCACAGGCACCTTCCACACTCACCCATTCACGTGCCTCCATAATTCTCTGGCCATTGTTACACCTGTTCTGGCCAGTTACTATGCTTAATGTATATGTTGTTTTGCTCCATGGGGACTAAGTAAGTTGATAATACACTGATGTTCACTGTTATGTTCAAGTGCATCTAAAACATTTAAAATCGATTCTTGTTATACATTTTCATAGAACATTACTGTGACAGTTCAGGGTTTGCCCAGAGCAACAGCGTCTTTCTGCCATCTGCTTCTTATAGGAAAGGAACAAGCCTGTGTCTGCCAGTAATCTCCAAGCTGCCAGTATGTGGTGCAGCTGGCCCCATGCAGACCCTGGCAAGCAAACAGGAGAAACTTTAAGCCCTTGAGCCCTGTTGGGATACAGCTCCCATCAGGTCTGCAGAGATAAAACATCCTAACATTTATACCTTTTATTCAGATTCATACCCAACATGAGACAAGCTAAAGGCTTAAAAGTCCTAAGTGACAGAAATCTTCAAACATACAGCCTTCCATGTCTCAGCAGCCCAGCAGAATTAGGGGTAACATAGCAGCTCTTAAAGACCAAAGAAGGACATCTCATTTTCTTTCATCAGGATTAAAGGCCAAAACAGTTGTTTCTATAGATTTGCTTAAGACCAGAAGGAATCATTATTAATCTTTTGAATAACCTCTTGTACACACAGGCAGATTCATTTTTCCTTTGGAAGTAGTTCTTAAAATAACTAATTGCCAGTAATATTAAAAACACCTATTTTTTGAAATAACTGAAGGATTTGCTGATGGGAACAGTGACAAATCAGAAAGGGAGGGCTGGTACAGCAGTGTCACAGGAGATCAAATGACCCAGCCTACCGTCGTAATATACCGGGAATGGAACTCCGGAGCATCCTTTAGGAACGTCAGGCCAGGATGTGTTTCCACCACATCCTGCAAGGAAAGACCAAATAAAATGAAATAGATTTTCTTCTCCTTTTAATGTTTAGAAGTTATTGGGTTTACAAACCATTACTTTTGAAACTGTATTTGCAGCATTAACAATAAAACTGAAATGACATCTTTTAATCTATAAAGTGAACCTTCTAGAATTATAAGTAGAATACATTTTCTGGGCAATACGCACCTGTTGGGCCATTTTGATTTACTTAAGGACAGAAAAACAAAGGAAGAGAGTTAGTGAGTAGATGAAAACTCATTTTCATTGAATGAGACAAAAAAATTAGTTAGTTGACCATGCAACTATCTCTTCTCCAAGATTTTTTTTTTTTTCCTCCATTCACTGAAGATATTAACATTTATTAGAGGTAGGTATCAGAAATAAACATTCCTTGAAAGGTTGGGAAAGTTAACATTTATGTCCTCCGCAACAATGAAAGCTCTTGTGAGCCTCAGAATGTATACAGATGTGATCAGTGCTTTTCCAAAATTTACCTGAACTACCTGTGGAGGTGCCTCTTTCTCAAGATCAGCTTTTTGTAAGCCAAACACTTGCTCATGATGCCAAAACTACCAAGAAATGCATGACCAAAAACGTGAAGAAACTGCTCAGATCCTGAATGAATCAGTTCAGAACCTGTATGAATCAATGTCTGTGTAATTTCTACATGTCTGACTGCTCCACCCTTTAAAAAAAAGTGTTCAAAGTTTTGCTTTGCCTATACCATGACATGACAAATGGATAGAGCAGAGTGTCCTTAGGGGTGTGATATGACCCAATTTTGGCCAGTCTAACTTCATGTCTAATATGATGGTGCGTAATATGGTGTAATATTGCTAGTCTCTGGTTGACTGACAAACAATACTGCACATACCTTTGATTGCACCAGTAGCTAAAAAGAAGAGCTGCAATCAATCAGGAAAGGCAATGTGCCCAGTGGAGAAAAGATGAAAAAGAACATGAGAAAATTTACCCATTACAGTCCCACTTTTGTTTGGGACACAGAAACATCCAGCGCAGACACAAATTTTTTCCACAAAGCAGCATCTCCACAGAGGTTTTGCATAGGGCGCAACACAGTGTGAGAAATCTAGGGATATTTGGAAGACCTTTTTCTGAGGGGCAGATAGACCTGATTTACAGAGAAACTATAAAGAAACCCTAAACCTACGCAGAGTCTGCCTAAATGGCCACAAATAATTAAAGAACGATACTTTGCTTTGTTAAAAACATCACATGTGAACAAAAGGAAAAGAAAGAAATTAAATTAGGATGCACAGATTTAACCTGAATATTAGGAAAAAAAAAAAATCAGCAGTGAGACTTGTGCCCTAGCAGGTGTAGAGGCATATACAGAACAACTGGAACTGCAAAATTCTTCACAAAGATTTCCACGATACTGTAACTGGTAGTCTCGCTAGACAAATGCAATTATAACTGCCTTGTCAAGCAACTTTTACAACTTTTCAATAAGCTGTTATGTTGTGCTTGAGTATTAACAGCACCATGCATTTTTCCCAATAAGCACCTAGAGAAATAGGGCAAATTTCAGCCTGGTTACCAGGCACTGATAAATACGAATCCTAATAACAGACAAGAGACTGAATAAAGCTTCGACAATCCTCAGCAACTTTAGCAAGATACGTAGCTGGTTGGCACTTATGCAAAATAGTCCACTTAAAATGCTTATTTATAGTTCACTCCAAAATAAACCCCCACCCAGGTACTGCTCAAACCAAAGGTCTGCATGCCCTTGGTAAACATTTAAAAGACATGAAAATAAAGAAGTTATAAAATAAACATAGCACTCTTTCCCCATCCATTCACTGCTGAGCTGTTACAGGTACCTGAAGAAGCAGGATGAAGTCCTCCTGTTCTAGGTAGTCACAGCTAGGCTTTGCTAAAAGGTACGTGAATCTGGATGCATCATCATGGCAGTTACATAGGATCCTACGAGAGATGAAGAGTTACTCCAACCGCTTTATCCCTCCCAGAACAATCACAAACTACAGATGGAGTATGGAGTGCCTTATCACATGTTATGCAATACATTTACACTGTGAATTACGCAAAGTTAACCCCAGTGCACCCATCTTCAATATATTTCAGCAGCACCAAGGTACTTCCACCCAGTGGAGCTTTTTTTCATGTTAACATTGCTGTGGTAAACAAGGTTTCTTACTGAAGACTGTTCTTACGTTGATTCCACAGCACCTTAGTAAGCAACCTGACTTTTCAAAATGCTGTATGCTCGCTCATCTCATTCAAAGTCAATAGGATCAACCTAATGGGATGCCATAACAGACATGGTCTTCAATTTAATCCTTTTTAATATTTGAGGATATTGCTGAACTACAGTGACTAAATTTTCAACCACAAAAATCACTCCCCAAGAGGCAAAAAAGAGCATCCCTTGTTAATTATGGCACAGCTGGCTGCTGTGCACTGAAGTCCTGGAGAACAGCCTAATGAAACAGTTAGTAGGACTGAGTATTTAGAGAAGCATGTAAACTCATTAGGTTGACAGTTTGCATCTATGACTCAGATTCTTGTCTCTGCTTTCTTCTAATACAAAATACTACCCTGGTCAAAGGTATCACAAATACTTAATTCACTCCAAAGAAGAAATACTCATGAAAACAGAAACTCCATGACATTTACCAAATCACTACTGAATACCTGTAACAGAAGAGAACATTCTGATATATCAAACACTAAGTTGTTCATATAGTGTAAGGGAAATGAGAAATTACTCAGAAAATTTCCTGTATTCTTTAGTAACTGTAAAAATATAAATGCACTATTATATACTATGAGTGATTATTGACTCCCCTCCTCTCCTGAAAGCGTATGAACATATACTGAAACACAGTACTGAAATGCCTGTAGTTTTCCTGAAGAGATCAGGCTAACTGGCTTGCCACTAATTCTGGCCTCATCACTTGTTAACAAAAGCAGACTTTAAAAAAAAGAGGTTTTTTTAAACAAGTCTTCCAGGAGAAAAAAAAAAGAAAAAAGAAAAAAGATTTAATGGCTGACAAGCAATCCTGTTAGCTGCACATTCATATCATGCTAACTGTCAATTAACAGACACATTCTAAATCATCTGCAGAAAAGAGGTGCTAATGTTTTAGCTTTTAAAAATAAAAATAATCAGGCACATAAAGATGATGTTTTAAAACAAAGCCATGTTTTAGCAACAAACAAAAAAGATCCGATTTTCAGAAGTATTGTATATCCAGCAATTCCTATTGACTTCAAATGAGATCAGTGAGCATATAGCAATTTGAAAAGTCAGGTCACCTACTAAGATGCTTAAAAACAGGCATCTGCAATTAAAGATACCCGTTTTAAAGTTATGCTGTGTTCAGATAGCTGTAGTCTAACTTTACCAGGAAGACTACATTTCTTTCTGTCTATCCTGTTTCCAGAAAAACATTTGTAACTGTCAGAGGGGAGGAGGAGGGGAAAAAAAAGTCTTTCTAAAAGAGCAATTAAAGTGAGAAAAGCATACAAAACCTGGCTTGGAAAGGGCGTGGTTAAAAGAATACAGAAGGGCATGACCACAGTCTGCAAGTATCTGTAGGATGGGAAAGTCAGAGGAGTGACAATATGTGGTATCACACAGGAGGGATTAATTAGGAGTAATTGGAGGAACCTAAGGCAGGAAAAAAGTCTGTGTCAAGAAGAACTCACTGATCAGTCACCCTAACATTTTTGCAATTTTGCCAGAGTAACTAGAAGATGTTTTGACAATATTATCACAGGAAATACTTTGGGGACTCAGGGTTAAAGGCTACTTCAAGAATCTGAAGAGCAACCATTAAGTCAAAAATTAGAACTCTAGATACGAGATGGAGACATTGTTCAGGTGTTTCACAAAGTAAACTACAGCCTGAATTGCCCTGGAGGGAAAAAGATTAGGCAAGAGAGCAAGTCTCTTCCACCTCACACCTCTGACTCCAAACACAATATATCCAGAGCTCTTAATTTCAAAAATAAGCCTTTACAATGGTACATGGAAGTGGCTGTCAAACGCCACAGATTTATTATACAGCATGCTTGAGGAGGGTAATAACTATTAAAGCTCCCAGAGTATCCACTTGTATGCTGCTTCTTTATTTTACATTCCTTCTTCCTGTCCTATAACATTATCACACGCCTCCTTTCCCCATTCCCAAATGGCACTTGCTTAGTGCACTAGTGTAGCAGCAGTAAGGCCTAAGATAAATATATCCAAAATCCACTGACATCTATCAGTTATCGCAGAATAGCTGACATATTTCTACGGAGTGTGTTCATGTATTTTGTATGCCAACCAGACCAAAATGTCTCATCATCTATACAATTGCTTCAAAGTTTGTTGATGCAGCATGGAAACAAGTGTTCAGGGAGTTTTGGGGAAGAAAACTTAAGCTGAAAGAGATTAAGCCATTTATTTTATTCTAAAGAAAAGAAAATTATTTGAAAAGTCTGGTAGAAGGAAAGAAACAAACACAAAAAAACACAAACAAAAAACCCTGCAAAAAAAAACCCAAACCAAAACCAACAACAACAAACCACCCCTCTAACTTCTACGGCAGGCTGTTCTCTTTTTCCAGAAAGAGAATTTTTCATTTGCTGTACTCACTTTCTCCACATGGATACAAATGAGCGTACAGATACACATCCTGTCCTTTCTCCTCCTGATGCATTGAACATAGGTGCTTTCCAGTAGAGTGGGCAGCCACATATCTGTAATGAAACACCAGAACAAAACGGAATACAAAAGCAGTCACAAGAGCCTGCTTGTTTACATACCAAATTTACCACCAAGACTTTTACCTAAGAGAAATAAAGCAGTAAGGGCATACAGGTTAGTCAAAAAGCTATTTACTGTAGGCCAAGGCTCAGAATCCACTAATAGCTTTCTACTTTGTCATATGCCTTTTTAAGTAGCTGAGAAATATATCCTGTCAGGCTAGGAAAAGGATCAGAGACTATCACGCTCTTAAGCTCTGTTTAGCAAGATTCCCTGCAAAGTGAAGTGGAGAGACACAGGCACCTCCTTCCAGAAGAGCACTTGCATGAGCTACCTCACTGACCTATCTTAGAAAAGGATGATCCATTCTCTATATGGGCTGTCTTCTTCTCACTGACAGCAAGGGAACTTCAATTCTAATTACAGACAATTAATGATTAAATGCTTGAAGGACAAATAGTTCCCATCCATAGTTTTCAGTGCAGTGCCTTCCACCCAGAACAGTCCATCTTCCCAACACTGCTAGATCTCAGCAGGATAACAAGAAAACGAAAACACAAATGGAAAGAGGCTGATAACAGCAAAAGGACTCCCTGAACACAACTTTTTAGCTAGCCTCTGCAGAGGCTGCTAGCTTTCAGAATAGTAATCAATAAAAGCTCAAGCATTTTGTACTCTGTAATGCCTCAGAAAAGCAGGCTTGAAAATGGCTTCAAACATCCAGCTGCTGACACCTTCAAGAAACCTCCTCTTTACCACAAAGATCTTTCCAGCCACCTTCACGACTTCAGACAAGGTATCAGAACACCTGCAAAACAAAGGCCTTGGAGGGAGTAGGAGTGCAGCTGATTCAGGCCAGGCACAGGCAAGAAGGATATCACACCAAATGGAAGGAAGACCATTTTGAAGTAGTTGAAGCATCATTTCTGCTTTCCCCACAAAGCCTCCTTCACCTCTTCTATTAAGCAAGACTATCCTGCAAGTCCATTCTCAACTTTTTGTCTGGGCCTGCATGTTCCTTTGGGAATCCCAATCAGCGTAAGAACTGCTTTTGGAGTTAGCCATCCCTGTGTCAGGTGACTGTACTTCTACAGCTGTTTAGCTAATCTAAGGAAACAGTTACATTTACTTCCTGCTATTTTCTTTGTGTAGCTTCTCCAGCATTTATTTCAGATCCCCCAAACTGCTACCATTATCAATAACCCCATGGTACAGAAGCAAGCCTTACAATAGCTAAATGGCATGGAACACATCCATGTAGACACAGATGCAGAGACCAGACAAAAGCAGAGGTCTCTTCTACACCACCCTCCTGCTTTTCCCAGTTTGAACATGACAGGCCACACACAGTTGCCTGTCTTGTCATAAAATCAGTTTCAAACCTTTTTTTGGTCAAGCAAAGAAGTTTTTCTGTTTAAGTTTTATGTTTTCAGACATGGTTTACAAATAATGCCACTCAATTCCTCTAAAAACAAACAAACAAAAAACCAACCTAGTCTCTCCTTCCAGAAAAATCTTCCTTCCTGGAAAACAAGTGCTCCTCTTGGACAGACCATTGCTCAATCTACAGTGCCAAAGATGCATTCAGGGCAAGCTGAACATATGAGATGTGTCTGACAATTGCTAGTTTTAGATCAGCATTACTAAAAATCATGGTTGAAGGAGAGCAAAATAGAACCACCCAACTGCATCATGCTCCCACACAAGTGCTGTGTTTTGTTCCCTGAAGCCAGCAACTCATTAGCAGACTGTAACAACTCCATGTCTGCTGACACCTGCATTATGGATATTGAACATACACATCTCAGTGGTTGAGGGTTGACTAAGCATTTCCCTCTCCTATGCCCAAAGAGGCATAGGTTCAAAACTGCTTTCTCAAGTGACACTGCAACAGCATACACAGATCATGTCCAGATTAGTGGGACAGCTAACCATAAAGGTAGCTGGCACTACCTGAAGCCACAGAGGCAGACTAAGTTTCTGCTACTTTATGAGCATAACTATGGAGGAACAGAAAACAAAAAGGAAATTTGTATTTGGTAAGAAATCTGAAAGTATCATTTTGCAAATCAGAGCAAGAAAGAGCATGCACATCAGATGTGACAAACAGCAAACTTAGCTCATTTTTTTTCTATTTTCTTAATCTAAACAAAAACATTCAGAGCAAAAGGATATTGGTTCTTTTTTCACTGAAAATGAGAACAGCTATGAGATACTTTATTAGTTTTAGTTTCAGTGTTTCTCTCAAAAAAATGAGAAACCTAAGGAACAGTTACCTTAGCAATTTTTCCCATTTCACAGATGTTTGCTTTCTCATCTTCAAACTCTGTAAAGGCTTCTTCAATCCTGGCAATGATTTCTTCATGATTAGTGCAGACATTCGGAAGTCCTTTAGGGAAGTAGAAACGTGGAATGTTTATCGATAAAGGGGTACTGCTGGTGGCTTTATTCACAGGCAGAAGAGTGCAAGGGCTAACCGCAGCATTCAAAGGGACTGTGGATGAAGTTCCAGGTTTCTTCTCTTGTTTATTTTGAACCTGAAAATATAATTCACAACAAATACTTTTTAACAGCATGGCATACCAAGCAGGAGAAAATAGTTGGTGCTCCCCATGCTTAGGAAAAAATTAAAAACCACCAACCATTAAATTATAGCACAGGGATAAAAATGCATGTCTTAAGTAGCCAATTAAAAAATTTCTGCAATATCAAACATTGCAAATTTAGGATACGTCACATCTGCTTTTATGTAGTTTCTGTGCATTTTATGTATGTAGCTGTGGATTATGACATACTATTGAACCACAAGAGTACACACAATCTGCAATTCAGCAATACCATAGAACAAAGACAATGCTATTTCTTCTCACACTGGTCATTGTGTTGTCATTCTGCCCCATAAACAGCAAAGCATCAAAATCTTCTCTTCAGTATTTCCCTTTAGAACTAGAACATCCACCCAGACAAATGTCTTGCCTCGTGTATGAGTGAACTTACATTTGTAACATTGAATTTTCCATCCCTTGGGAACATAATTAGTTTTGCCAAAGTATTGCTTCACAGACAAATTAAGAAAAGCTTTGCAAGACTGTCTTCTAAATTTCAGGAAGCCTATTATTCTATGCCCAACTTACAACAGTCCAAGACCTGATTTTGTTCAAGGTACTAAGTACTGGCAAAACCATTTTTACATTAGGAATTAGGAGCAGCCAGCACAGTTTGTCATTAGGCACCCACATGATACAGCATACAGAGTTAGTGCAAAATGCAAACGGTCTGTTCACAAATCCAGCTGAAAGAGTCCTTTTGCAGGCGAAGCACTCAAAGGCTTCACTGAATCAGCATCTATGTCATTTGCTGAAAAACAAGGAGAAAACTGGGAATTTAAACTAGGCCTTTTGCATGCCTGTTTGAAGGTAGTCTTTCCTCCCATGCCTACCACCTCTTTTTTCATTAGCTCTACTGTCCTACCACTCCTCTAATAAACATGTGGCTGATATGGTGATCCCCACTAAATCACCTTTCTACTGGATCTCTGCAATCTTCTAGTTCTACCTATACATCAATACTTTTCATAAAAGGCAGCATTTCTATTTAAGTACATAATGAGATCCTAAAATAGGTAATTTTTCAGACATAAGAGGGAATATTTTTTAAACTTTGAAAAGTAGTTACAGTATAAGCGGCAGAATTCAGATGCTGGAATGCCAAGGGATGACAAATTCCCTACTCCCCCATGAATACACACTTTCTTGGGAAAAGCCAATAGGCTTACCTATTGCACAACAGTTTAAATGCAAGAGTTGTTATTAATATAACAACATATGTGATAAGAGGCTAATAAGGCAATAGTCAAGTAAATACAGCTGCAACTTTCAGTTTGTTTATTCTAACTATTTCAAAACAAAATGGTTTTAGGATAAAGTAGCCAAGTCTGAGTTCAGTAAATACAGAAGAATGTATGTGATGAACTGACTAAACTCTTTGCCTTATTATTTTCCAGAAACTTGGAGCTTTTTTCTTAACACATACTGAATATCCCAACTTAGAATGGGTTTGCTTTCAGGAAGGTGAAGAAGTGAGAATTGTAAAAGCTTCTTTAAGCCCTGTTTTTACCTGCAGTTTAGAATACTCTATAACCCATTCTTCAGAAACCTGTGAAACAAGAGATGGAAGGATTTTCCTCCTCTTCACTCCTCTGCTTCACTGCTCTTTCTTTAAATGGGGAAGACCTCTTCCTTCTCCCAAATGCTGTCCCATTTCAGGAGTAAGAACGCTTGAACACATATGACAGCCAAAGCATATTTTTGTATTGTAACTGCTCTGTACAGAACCCATCAACCTGGAGCCTGCGTTTCTTTAAGTCCTCCTCTCCTGTATCTTACAATACAAGAAAAGCTGAAGATTACCTTCAGCCTTCAGGACTTCTGAGTCTATCAATACCAGTATTCAGAGTCTGTATGATCCTCAATATAGCTCTCACCCTTTGGAGAATAAGACTGGTTACCACAATCTATTCTTCCTCCCATTCCTACCACAATCTAGTCTTCCTTGACTTTTCCTACTCTCTCACATACTGCACATCTTTGTGTCTGATCCCGAGTGATGCTGGAGCTGAAAGTGGGCCAGGTCTGAGGCTCAAAGTGCTACTGGGGCTGAAGAGGGCTGTGGGACAGCGTAAGCATCAGCCCTGGTTACTCTGTCCCACAATATGACAATGCAGGTAGGTGACCTGAAATGATGGCAAGGGTTAAGCTGGGTGGAAGCTGGTCACTCACTTCAGGAGCAGCAGCTCACTGGTTTAATAGAAGAAAACCCTTCTCCTGGCTTCCTTTTGCTCTTTACTCAGATTAACAACAGCAAAACCCAGACAGGCTGGATGCACCTGGGAAGGGAGCACATGGCCCCAGAGCAGCCACTGCTGCATGTTAGAGGTAGATGAAGATTTCCTCCCCCCCCACCCCATGACTGTCTGCTTCAATAAGGGATGCTAAGCAAGAGGGGTGAACAGAAGTCCCCAAGACAAGCCTTCTCAAGAAGACTCCATCTGACTGGGAAACAGTGGGTCAATGAATCGGACCTTGATGTGTAAGTCAAGCTAGTGACTTGACTTGGATGAGAACTCACACACACCACCACTTCTGCTTTTACCATCTGCCTTGCACCCTGTCCGCCCTGCCTAGTCAGTGGCTTTTCCAGCCACAACACAACTCTACTCAGTAGAGTTCACTTTCTGGATTCCAACAGCGGGGAAATCCCTGCTGGTTTCTCACAGCACCATATTCATACAAACAATGCAAAGCTGGAACAGACAACAAAGTGCCAACTGCAGCCACTTGACTTCTATAATAGGACTTAACATCAGTTTGTCTTGAAGACCCACTTCTCAGAAACAGGTTTGTTGCTCATTAATCTCTTCAAAGCATGCATGCCCTCCAAGCTGTCAGGACTGTGAGGAACTAGAAGAAATGATTCAAATTTAATGAAAAGGTCCATAAACCAAAAGGAAGCAAACCAACATATTGTTCTCTCAAAGGACACTGACTCTTCACTTTAACAATATATCCCCTTCCCTTACAGTACAAGAGAATGATAAAATTGTTGTGGTTTTTTTTTTTTTCCTTAGAAGGCAAAGAGGCATCCCCAAAGTAGACTACCACAACAGCACTGTGCCGTTTTCCTCCTTTTCTGTATAAGACATACATCCCGATAGAGCACAAGACTCAAGCTGATCATCCTGTAACACAACTCATCCACTTCGACCTGGCCTCCACCTTCTGCAAAGCAGAACAACTGATTTTCTTCCAGGTACTGTCAAAGTCAGCAACCCTTGGTACCAGGTCACATAAGCCACAAGTCAGTACCCCAGAATCTACAGTAATTTCCTGATCTACGACTACAACACAAGCCAGAAGGTTGGACATCTATAGGAGAAATACAAGGAATGCTGCTAAGCTTCAAAGTAGGGAGGCAGTTCAGACATCAGTTTGCAGCTGACCTTCCCAGTAAGACTGAATCACTAACTCCTGCTCAGTCCAAGTCAAACAAGGGGGAAGCATTGCTCATAGATGGCTTCTTTTCTGAAGATTCTACTTCAGGAATAGAAATAAAACTTTTGCACTTCGTCTTCTTCCTTCTCATGTAAGAAGTGAGCTGCCCACACCAGCACCAAGAGAAAACAACAAGCAGCTACCAGCTCTTGAGGATCTTGCTCCCTAAAACAATCTTTCAAGTTAATAGTCTGGGATGGGTACAACCAGATGTCGACCACTATGGAGAAGGAGGGAGTTAATTACAACTATTTGTGAAAAAAAACCACCAAAACCAAAAAACAACGAAAAAAGTGATATGAGGAGAAATTCTGTGGGAATTCCTTGGAAAAAAACAGTTTCTTATTGCAAAAAGTCAACCTTACATGCTGTTTGCTTAGTGGAACACATTTTTCCAACAGGGACATGCATTTTCAGAAAGGACAACTAAGAAAGAAAACTACAAATACTATAATAAATCTTTTATCTTTATTACCAATAGCTAATAGACTTTTTTTTTTTTGCGCTAAGGGGAAGGTGAGATTAAAGCTTGTTTTTAAACACTGCTCCATAGCATAGTGTAATTTACCTTAACTAAAATCTGTCTATCTGCTGTATCATCTTTTGCCAGTCATGCAATTTATTTATGGACAGACTAAAATAGTGCCAGCTGCATTATAAATAAACCAGACAGAACTACAGCCTCATTGTAGCTACACAAACAAAGCACAGAGACTAAACCTTTGCCATCCAGGCCTGCCTCTCAGGGACTTGCCAGTCCCAGCAGAAAACTCCACAGAAGGAAGCAGTATCACATCAAGTGCTCAAATGCTTTCTGCTCCTTCCTCTTGGACCCAATCTCCAACAGGATCCTAGATAATAAATTTACCAGTTTCTTGGTTTTTTTCCAAATGGGATTCTGTAATCCTCTTTACTAGGGTACAGTGACTCAGCCTGGTTTCTCACAGTCCACAGTGCTGACTTAACGTCTCCTTCCAGTTTTTACAGTTCCTGTCTTACTGAAGTCTGATGGTAACTGGACACAAGCCATCCTCAAAGATCATCAGTTCTCCAGAGCTGACTTGCATCTATTGCCCAAGACTTTCTCTTCCTTTCCTTCCCTGAAGCCCTTTCCCATCATTGTATCTTTCTGCTGCTTCTTTCTTACCCATCTCTAAGGACAGTAAGAACAGCAAAGGTTCATCTGCACATGGCTCCCAACAGCACAAAGAGGAGAGGCTATGAGAAAATGCATTTCTGGATAGAATCTTTTCTACTATAAATTGTAAACTCACCAGCAGAAACAAAGTCCAACTGCAGCAAAACAAAAATGAAAACAAACTCTACCTAAGCAACACAGAATCACAAAAAGATTTAGGTGGGAAGGGACACAGGAATAACTCTAAGGCTGGATCACAATCCTCACAGACTTATCCAGTTGAGTTTTGAAAACACAGACCTTGCATGCCTCTAGTGACAAATGTGCCTATAGATATTACACATGCCCTTTCCATGACTGATATACTTCACCCCACACTCCAAATACTTCCATGAAAACTCCATGGAGAAAACAACCACTGTGCACCCAAATTAATTCAGACAGAAGGACAACAGTGGACATAAACCCCCACTCCTCAGAGAAGCACCACTGCAACTCTCATCTGTCCTGACTGCAGATGACACTTACCTAGTGGGAAGGCTAGCATGATGAAAGGCAGCACCTCAGGTTAAGAGACCTTGACAATCTGTTCAACTACTTCCATGAGAAAAAGTACCCAGTTCTCCACCTGTGAACAGCAACCCCAAGCATTGGTTCAGGCTGGGAACCCACTGGCTGAGCAACAGCCCTGCTGAAAATGATGTGGGGGAGATAGTGTGCACCAGACTGAACATGAGCCTGGAGCGTTGGCCATTTACAAATAAGGCAAACTATGTAGTAGACTGCATTAGGAATAGGGCCAGAAGAACATGGGAAGTTATTACCTCCTCTGCCTGACAGCAGTGAGGCTGCATCTGGATTACTGTGATCAGTTTGGGGCCTTCACTTCAAAAAGGATGGGGAGAGACTGGACAGAGATCTACAGAAGGCAAATCAGATAGCTTCCTCTTTGCCTGGCTAAACAGGCCCAGCCCCTCAGTCTCTCCTGCCATGTGCTCCTGACCCTGGCTATTTGAAGCACAGTTACAGAGATGATAGAGCCAAACTCTGTAGTAGTACATGGTATAAAAGGGGCAACAGCCATAAACCACAGCTTGGGAGGGTTAGGCTGGAGGATGAATTTAACTGAGGGTAGTACAGCCCCGCAAGAGGTCACTGGAAGGGGGTGGAGGGAATCCCTATCCTTGGGGAGTTTTCAAGACATGGAGAAAACCAGTGCTGATGTGACCTAGTCTTCCTACAAGAGAGATGTTGGATTAGAGACTTCCCTACCTCCCTTCCTACCAACACTGCTATGGGAATCTCTCTGATCCTTCCATAAATAGTCCTGCAACAGATGAGCACAAGAACTGAAATTTACAGCTCTAAAGAGAGATACAGGTTTTACAAAAAACCTTCTTCCTTGCCTTCCTGGCCAACATCTATGTGTTCTACAAACTACCTATCACTCATCTCTGTGCTCCCTCTCACTGCCTTATCACCTTTCCTCCTGCTAGCCCTTTTTCTACATTTAGTGAGCCCAATTACCTCTACTCTCAGGTCATCTCACACTAACACACCCAAGCCACAAGGTAGAGCCCCAAAAGGCACAAATATTAACATCTCACTACCACTAAGTGGGAGAACTCCCATCTCTGTTCTCCACCCCCAAATATATATTGTCACTGTGTACTAAGTCCCAGCTCCAGAGTGTACCAGACCCCTCTGTGAACCGATTTAACCCACTTGGAAGGCAGAAAACGGACTTAGCTGTGTTGCTGGATGATTTTTCTACCATGTTATGAGTTAAGCCAGCTCACAGAAAGGCCTGTGGGGCCCAGTGCAAGACAGGGGTGACACATGGTGAGGAAGCAGCAAAAGGAAACAAGTACTGGAAGAAAGAGAAGAGGAAGACAGATCATCTTTTTTTCAGCTGGAATCGCCCACTGCATTAGTTCACTTGCCTTGGATCTGCAGCCCCAGAGCAGTTATTCTCCATGCATTTAATAGTGAAGGTCACTGTTCCTACTTCAGACCAGGTGGAGGGCTCATGTCCCAAAGGCTTGTCAATTTTTCCAGTTGGTCTGTTAGATCTTATCTCTCCCTGCAAACCATACCCTGATTATGTCCTTAGGTGATCAGACTAACTCTGGAGAGTGAATTTAGCTGTGCTGCATGGCTCTTGTTAGTCTCTTCTAAATTGCTCATGGTCCCTGCCCAAGCTATTACTACACATTATTACTTCATGCAATTCTCCTCTAGGGAGTGAAAAAACACGTTCCAGAGATTAACCTCATATACGTACTTTAACCTGTCACCAGAAATCATGAAAACAAAATGCTCCGCAATATACTCTGGTGCAATTTTAATAGCTGTTTCTTAGGGAACAGCTGCACTGCTCATAATTTCAACTTTTTAACTTCCTCTCTGGGTCACCGATTATTTAAATATAGATGAAGCTCAAGATGGGCTGATTTCAGCATATTGTGACCCCCTGTAAATCTGGGGTGGCTACATGCCCATTTGGTGTCCTAGCATAAACTACTCCAATCTTTTGCCAGTTGTCCCCAAAAGCGAGTACAGCTGCTGGGATTTATGAAGAAATATAGCTCTGGTACAATCGCCATTTCTTTGGCTACATCTCCATGATCTTAAGGGTCTTTTCCAACCTAAATGATTCTATGATCTTCTTCAGCCAGAGCCCAGAGATAGCAGGAAACAGCACAAGCATCTCATGATGGTAAAATCACAAATGCCAAAGTCAGGTAGGCTGGTCTGCGCACAAATTTGTGCAGTAGAGCGCACAACCCACTAAATACAGCAGAATGTTGTGGTTGTTCCACATGCAAGAAGAGACATTCAGAGCAATCACATAGAGTTTTTCTTGCAAAGAAACACAGAAAAGGTTTAATAGTCTTACACTACCTCTCCCTATTATTAAATCACTGCCCTTGCTGTTAATTTTTTCCCCTTGTTTACAAAGACATTTTAACTCTGCAATCTAAGCCTGGAAGGTTTATTTTTAAACCTGCTGGTATCTAGCTGCAAATAACTTTCTGCAAATAGACATGCCTAGAGGGGACACAGTTTGATTCTCTGACCCATTAAAAAGTACAAAGCAACAGAAAAAGAAAAAGAAACGCCAAGCGTTCAAACCTGGGCCTGTTGGAATGACTTCAGCCTCCTCTTGAATCGAGATGGAAGAACAAAGTCACAGCCCTTCGCAAGGAAAGCTAGCTCCCCTCCTAAGTCTGGATCCCTCCGCAGAGAACTCTCCTTGATCATCATCCTGGTCAGCTCCTAAGCAGATATTGCCCTTTCCAGAAGGGGCACAGGGACTCTGTAGGAGACCACGTCAAGACCAGCACGTTGCTTTCTTGGTTTTGATTTTTACAGGCAAAAAATGGCAAATGACTTCAACATACTATGTCTTCTCTCTCTTCACAAGGACAACATCTAGAGATTTTATCTCACTCCTGAAGCCAAACTTCACTTTTTTTAACTGATATTCAAAGTATCTTTCAGTACCACCAGGATCTTCTGCCTTCTTGTAATACTTTAATTGAGAAACATGATCTACAACAGAATCTATTTCCCTGCTGGCTACATGACAGACAATCTGTCCTTGGCTTGTAATAGGCCAGGGGTAATATGGGAAAGGAAGCACCCACCACCGCTACCAAGAGTGCTAAAATTAGATGCACTGCAGAAGTGGCTAAATATACCATCTTCCCCAATAGTTCTTACTTTATGTATTTCAGTGCTGAAACATGAGGTGCAAACTTGCATCAGACTCTGCTAGAGTTAAACCACATGCTCTCAGCCAAGGCCTGTGCACATATGATGCTAGTGGTTTGAGGTCCTTGCTTCTGAGGTGATGAAGCAAAAGATCAACATTAGTTCCCATTCTAGGCCAAAGGCTGTAATTTTCAAAAACATCAATTTTTCCTTCTTGCTTGGCAAAATCAAATCATCTACTTTCTTTAATGCCAAGCAAGCACATAAGGATGATCTTGGATAATAAGCTCAGGCATTCTAAAGCAGTTCTTAAAATAGTTTCATAAAGACATCAAAATGCATCATTCTTTTTATTCACTTTTCCCAAAACTCTCAAAAGGCAAAGGCAAAGCAATTCTCAGTGGACAAGTCTACTCTTCTCTGCACAACCTTGACCAAGTAGACTTCAAACTCTTGCCCAGACTTTGTCTAGCCTTGTTAAAAGTGTGTTCTCCCTCTTCTATCATGACAATGGTGCTGAACAAAGGCCTAAACCCAGTTCTTACTCCACAAAATTAACAAACACCTAGTCCCATGGCCTGCTTTCCCTACTTGACTTTGAAAGTCCAAGCTACTTTGCCAGTCCTAGCTACTTTGCCAGTTTACTTTCCAAGCTTCGTAACACAGAACAACATCCCATTTCTAGCTAGTAGGGCTTGCTTTTATCAAGATACTGCATTTGAAATGAAAAGATCTTACTGAGCCTCACAAACAGAAAGCTTTTATTGGACATGTGCCTCTGCTGTCCTTTTCCTGGTTTCCTGTAGAAGGCCCACAGTTAATTCAAATACAGCATCACTTAATTGACTGGACTACAGATAGACACAGAAACAGCCTATCCAAAAGGATGCTCTTATCAGAGATTTGCTCTTATGCAGTTAAATAGGCTACTTAGTAAAGGAGAGAGACTCCCAGCTGATGCGCACAAAAGGAATTTTTTTAATGTCTTCATAAATCTGTATCAAAACCCCCAAGTTTATTTTCTCTCCTGTTGCTTCTCAATCATCAGCCCCACAACCTGGGCTATGGAATTGCGAGAGACTGAAAAAGTTAATGTCTCAAACATTGTAGTGGGGCAAGTTCTGCTTAAAAGACAAACCCTGCACAGCAAGGAACCAAGGTGAAAAGCCCATTAGCTCAGACATCAGCAACAGGAGGGGGAGGGCGTGCTGGAGGGTGCACAGCTCCCTGTTCTGATAAGCTGTTCTGATACAAAGATCAAACAATGGCAGTGTCTGCAGGGAAGGAGATGTTACTCCACAAACGACCCCCAAGCCCAAAGGCTCACAAACTGTTCATTAACCTGATGCATTTGGGTGCCCGCCTGAAGGAGGGGCAAGGATGATAAAAGGACACCAACTGAAGACCCGGGTGCGCAAACCCACTGGGACTGGACCCCTCAGCTGACTGGACACCTTGGCTGACTGAACCAACGCTGGACCCAGGACCGGTGAAAACTTTCTACTCCTTTTTCTCTCTCTGTCTTCTTCTCTCTTCCCTTTTCCACAATCCCTACACCTCATCTGTTTCAAGATATAAACCACTGACCAAGTCTGAGACTAAGAGTGGATCCAGCCGCCCCTAGACCCTTCTCTGAGGAGGAGTCTGGAAAGCAAAGGGGTCTGCTCTGAACCTCGTGATTCAACAGGAGGGATCTCCTTATTCCCTGAATTAATGTATACAGTTACACAGTTTACAGAAGTAGTCTTATGCTAATTCCAGTTGTGAGAAACCCTGCCACCTACTACCACACCTCCCCAGTTCAGTCTGTTTCTGTCATGAATAAAATCTTTAACTGATCGTTTGGTGTCCTTTCACCTTAATTTAGCCCGAGGGAATTTCAAATTAAACACGACTCCCTGGTCTGTCGAGTCTGGGTCCTGACAGGAATCCAGTTCTTTATGAAAAAGATTTGAACAAGAATGTATCATAGTTTGGTCCCTTTAGGTCACTGTAGCTATGTCTGAACTGTGCAACCGGGGAACTGAAAAAGCTCTGAAGTCCAGATGTATATTCACAGCTATGAGTTTGAAGAATCACAAGGTTATTACAACATCATCAGCCCACTTTGCCATGTGCCCTGCAAATGAATATGAAGGATGAGGATGGGAATGAGAAAAGGAGCCCCCAGAAAAGGCAGGCAGGAATGCTTTAACTGGAATTGCCACCAAGTGAAGGATACACAGATCCATATACAACAGTTTCGGAATAAGTTTTGTTTTTCTTACTCTGACAATTTTTTCTAAACATTAAGGCAATGCCTAAAGAGCCCACAAAGCTCCACTGTACCAAGAGTCCTGCACATCTCATATAGCAGCATGTCAGAAGGCAATTTATTTTAAATTGTCTGTGGCAAGTGTACTTACTTCATCTTCAGTTGAACTCTCACCCTGCTTAAACATTGCCACTCCTTTTACAGACTGCAGAGGAAATGTAGTCCAAAGAATCTCTCATATCTACAGCTGCATCCAGACCAGCTACAGTGGGCTTTAAAAGATGTATGCATGAAAGAGACATATTAATCTAGCAACCACTAGCTGATACTTTCAAAAAACAAAACAGCCACATAGTTTTTATTCACAAATTAACCAGTCACAAAAGATACCAGAAGTTTGGGGTTTTTTCCACTGGTAATCTGGAAAAACACAAGTAATCTGGAGGCAAGGCTTGCTGTGCCTGAATTCCAATTTTTTGCACTATAGCAAGTTCCTAGCATGGTACTTCGTAGCCTCAAACCACATGAAGTGGGTATAAATAAAAACATAACTATACAGTACTATGAAAAATAGACAGTAAGAGAATCTTGTACCAACAGCTTCAAAATCAACCAAAATCCACAGCAGAAAAATCTGGTATCAACACCCTACAGATCAACTGAACAAACTGCAGTCAAATTTAGAAATCCCTCTTTGCTACAAGTGACCCAGTTTTAAGCATGAAGGTGAGAGATGTCAAATCTAAAGAGGTGTCTGACTACCTTTGTTAGCCATCAGAACATAGAATCTCACCTGTGCCTAAAGCTGGATGCTTAGTCCTAAAAGATTAAGATGATTTAACCATGTCAGGACTTAGCTGTACCCCAAAGCCTGGCTGCAACAATTCAATGCACTCTGCATAGCTGAGAAGGGCACCAGCTACAATTGTTTTCAAAACAAATTAAACTTCTCTAGCATGACTTTTTCTTGGTTTTAGAGTCAATGAGGCTGAAAAACTCAATGTGTATCCCTAGGCTTTGTTTCACCTACCTTTAGATGTTTATTTCAAGATAAATCAACTCCACACAGAGACTGTTATCTGCCCTGATTAAAAAAGGTGCCTGCATACCATGAACATGTCCTTAACTGTTTGGTATTGGTTCTTTTAATTCTTTATTTTAATGTAATTTTTTTTTCTCTGTCATCTTTGATTCTGAGATATTTTAAGTTTCACTTACTATTTTCATTTATTTCAATAAGTATTACCAAACAAACAAACAAAAAACCCTTTTTTTACTGTTTGGGTTTAGAAGTTATGAATAATTGATGTTTGAAAAGAGTGCAGATTGTGTATATAGCTTAATTGACAGATATTATCAATAACTGATCAAAACAATTTGTAATATATGTAAGATGAAAGCTGATTTTCCAGAAAAAGTTCTACATTATATTTTGAATGCATTTTGAGAAAATGTGATTATTTCATGACAAAGTTAAAGTCATTATGATGTTACAAAAGCCACTTTTTTACAGTTAATTGCCCCATGCAAGACCTTCATAAGAGTATCGTTAAATCTGCAAAATGAAGAAGTACACAGAATTATGAAGTAGCATTCTGAAGGGGCAGAATTATGAAGTTGCCAGGTCAACCTTAACTTTATATGACTATAAAAGTCTTAATTCTACTTAGAGCCATCTTCGGGCCACCTGGTTAAGCATGCAACATAGGCATTTTGATACAAAAAAGCAAGATGTATGGCCTCAGGACAATGTTTTAGAGCACAGTGAGTTAGGAACACTTCTGAGAGTCCCAGCAATACCCACCCTATCAGTCATCCAGGCAAGGCAGCATTCGATAGACATACCTGGAGCCAGCCCAGAAGAAACATGTGGCAGCAGGGAATGGCCTCTAGATACCTGACTCAGGCCTCTACCATCTGAGATAATGTGGTTAGACAAGGTGATCTCAAACCATTTATCAGCCCTGCAAACTGTAAACCCTCTGCTCTGAGATCCACAGTCCCTGTCCAGAAACGGTTGTATCGCCCATTGGACCTCAGTGTGAGCAATTCCACTTACTAAACTGGCAGAAAACAAACCTAACTAAAATTTTTATCTTGTATACAAGCACCATAATCAGTATAAAGAAAAATTCAGAACCATGCAATAGGAAGTAGAGGCATGGGGGAGAGAGAAATGGGAAGCAGGACTGCTCTTTCTGGCTCACTACACCATGAGTAATCCTTTTGAGAAGAGATACCCAACAGAGGAAGGACAAAAAAAAAAAAAAAAAAAAAAAAAAAAAAAAAGGCCTCTTTTTATATCAAACCCCAGTCCTGGTCTCTGCTCTCAAAATTTTTCACAAACTTTATCCAACAGCTCAAAACAAAACGCATGAGTAGGACTTGGAACGGAGCCCTGCACTACTCAGACTTGATTCTGAAAACAGAAGGACTAAGTTTCTTCCAGACTTTTCTAGGGTACTTTCACTAGAGTACCAAGTATTCTGCAAACATTAACTGAATATGAACACTCTGTCAAATTAGCCATCCTGTACAGGCGGTAGACCAAGGGCACAAAGATGTTAAGGTCAAATACATCCACCACTGACTTTTCCAAGGACTTTGCATTAGATGACATTTTACTCAAAAGGTAGCACCTTTTACCTTCCAAAAAAAACCCCTGACACTCAGCACTTCTGCAGATCAGGGCAGAGAATCCCAACAGCCCCGTCTCCACCTTCTTCACTACTCACTGGTTCTAGTTTCTCCCATTTCCCTCACACCTACTAGTCCACCCACAACTCCTTATTGCCCTCCTATCTAGAGACAAAAATACAGATAAATAGTTGGGGTTTTTTTGCTAGCCTCTAACAGACAACTGAACTGTTTTCACTGAACTGTATTTCAAAAACAACATATTAAAAAAATCAGCCTAAAAGACAGACACACAGAACAGGAAATTTTAAAACAAATAGTTGGGAGTTTTAGAGATAAGTGATGGAAAACAGGATCTCAGAACGGGAAATGTTGGACAGTCTAAAAGTATGCAATGCTTCCTGGCCTGCCTGAAAGAAGCACGATGTGCTCATTATGTGCTCTGTAAAATTGATGGACTTCCTTAGTATTCTTTTCCTAGTTTCTAAGTATTTTGGTTTTGAAAATGAAGAGGCAAGTAATTCTAGTGTTCTCTGTGGATAATCATAGTTGGTTTTATGATAAAGGGAAAGTCTGTTGCCCATACAAGTTAGCAGAGATTTCAACACAGATAGGCCAACTAAGACAGCAAACAGTCCGATCTGAAGTGGCTCTCCCTTTCCTTTTTCATTGCTTAGGATTTCAGGGATAATAAAATTGTCACAACCATCATAAATGAAAGCTACACTGTGTTTTCACCATATTGGATCTCTGGGGTTTTTGTGCATGTGTGCAACTATTTGATAACAGTTTTGTGAGCCCTAAGAAAATATAACAAATACTTTACATACTCATTCAGGCACACATGTGCAATACTGAATCAGAATCTACATGGAGCTCCAGCCAGATCCAGAGTTATCCAGGAACATGGACATAGTCCTTAGCTGCTATACCTAGAGAAGGCCTTGTAGCCACATCTATACTATAAATGACAGCAAACCTCAGAGTAAGTGTAGAGCCAGCAGTTCAGATGACTTTTGCCCCCTCTGCTAAGGGCTAACTCCCTCTGAAGAGTACCAGCTGCATCCACACTGCACAGTGCTCAGCCCAGGCCCCCTCCAGCTCCTCTGGGTCGCCAAGCCAGTTATTGTCTCTTGTGATCTTTGGTTCTAGGCACCTATGCAAAGCAAGGGTTGTGGTGCTACATGGAAGAGAAGAGCTCTTGCAGTATGGGTACATGTTAGATGTCCACAGAAGGCAGGCTGGGAACAAACTAACACACAGGTTAGGTGGGTGACTAGTGAAACAGAAGCTGATAAGGGACCAGACTGATAAGCTACTTGACAGTGTAAATGCATCCAATTTTCAAGTATTATAGAAAAACTGCCACAAAGTCAGTGTCACACTTTATCAAACACATTTTTCTTTGAAGTTCACAAGTTAGAAAATTTTGTGAAGTAATATATAATGCAAGAATAGCTATTATAAGAGATCACTTCAGAGTTTTTGGAGCTGCTTAATTCTACACTCCTTGAGGAAAGACCCTTTTTCCTTGCTGGAGATATCAGACAAGGTCATGCTCACCATTTTCTGTAAACAAAGATGCCCAGAGAAACATCAGAAATACTTGGGGAGCCTAGTCTAAAAAGATCTCAGCACTGTCATTTAGGGTCAGACACACCCCACCTAACCCCTTTCAGAATTGCACCAAATACCTGTACTCTCAGGAAAGTGGAGTTCTGAAGACAGGCACATCATGCTCCAACTGGAAGAAGCTGTTAAAGCTCACTTACAACCTGAGCACTTTTAAAGTGCCTATGTGGAAGGAAGATTTTGGAAACTGAAGCCCCCTCTATACTTTCTGTGCACTCAGAAGTTTGGCACCAAGTTGTTTTGAAAATTTGGTCCTTGTTATCAGATGAAAAGCACTAAGGGCTGGACAGACAGCCTTGGCTTCCCTCTAAAGCAGACTCTTACAAAGACCCTTTTTCCTGGGAAAACCTACTCCTCATTTGAGAAATACAAGCAATGCAGACTCTACAATGACTCTATGCACTGGGGACAAGGAAAAGAAAATTAAATCTTCCTAGATTCTGACCTTTGTGCCATGGAGAATCTCTCTCTTTAGGAACTAGTGATGAGGAGGACAACAAAGGCTGTTGGAGTCTGCTCAGAGATGGGAAAGGGAGAGCTGGAACATTCAGTTCTCACTGAACTGGTGAGAGGCAGTCCAATACCTGCTCCCAGGAACAAAGTAGTTAGCTGAAAAATTGTTTCTACCCTCTGTTATATAGGGCCCATTTAAACCACAAGCAAACAGCCTACAGGAGCACCAGCCGGAAAGGAACAAGCTCAAAGGTGAAACTGCATGTCAAGCCATATTTTCCTTGCTTAGGGGTTTTAGTTTCCTTTTTTTGTTTGTATTTAAATAAATGCTACATTTCTGCCAGGTTGAGCATGTTATTCCACACTGCAGCATCCAAAGCACAATGAATCACTTAGCAGATGTAATCTCCCCCCTCCCCCTCCCTCTTCCTATGTTTGTTTTATTCATTATCCCATCAAAGGTTTGGTTCTCTTACTTTAATCACTTCTGGGGCCTGCTGAATTGAAGCTGGAACAGAGTCTCTGGAGGCAGCTCCAGCATAGCTTTTTTGCCCTGCAAGGAGGGACTGTGAAGGAGTTGTTAAAGTTTCCTGAAGAATCTGCATCACTTCCCTCTCCTTGGACAAGCTTCCCTTGCCTGTCTGGAATTCCACCAGTTCCTGGGCAAAGTCCTCAATGCTTTCCAGGATACGCAGCAAAAGGGCTTTGTCATCCTCTTCCATTTTATGACCATTGGTTTCCATGATTTTTGACAAAGGGGAAGTGGGATCAATGGGTTTACTTTTGGGTTCAAGAGCCAGAGGTAGTACCTGCCTACCCTGCCAGCCAAACACTTGCAAACAGGCAGGTTCACTCTCCTTTAGAGAGGGTTCCCTCAAAGTACTCTCCATTTTCTGTGAGAAGCACTCCAAGTCCAGCAGCAGTTTGTCTATCTCTTCCTTGTCTACCTTACTGCACATCTGTTCTCCTTTGCAGACATCAGCTTGGGATCCACGCAATACAGATTCTGAAACCGGTTTTAAAGGAGTAATTTTCTCAGAAGCATGGAAGAGCTCAACATCTCCCACTCTGGCACGTTCTGCTTTAGCAGTGGCAGTTAGATCTGAACAACCAGCTAGCTGGTAGCTGCGCTCTAAACTCTCCCAGCCCCCTTTCTGCTCTGCCTTCTTTATTTTCCCTAATATTCTTTCCCCATCAGACTCCTCCTCAATGTACAGAGCTTCAGTGGAAGATGTGCAGTCAGAAGGGCTTGTGGCTGGTAACTGAGGTAGAGCACAAGCATCTTTCACAGCTCTCACACTGTTCTCCTGTGGGATGCTGTAAAGGGAGTTTGAGGTAAAGTTCACAGTACTTGTTTGGATGGACTGAGAGGTGCTTGTCACCTCACACCGATCACCTGGTAGTCTGAGAGGAACTGTACTTGAGGATGGCAACTGAATAATATCTTCATACCTAGGTGGCTGCTCATCTCCAAATACTGGGGGAAAAGGAGTTTGCTGCAAGCCATGAAAACAGTTAACTAATTCTGTCAAGTCACTAGCTTCCTTGTGTCCTGGTGGCTTGAGCTCAAAGGGTAGCTTTTTCAGGTATGAAGAAAATCTTGCCATCAGATTCATGTATATCATTTCTGGATTAGCCAGGGGATCATTGGCATTCCCTCCACTAACACTGTCTGCAGACTTCTTTTTGATGCAATGTTTTATTATGTCTGTGCACTTTTTCAGATCCTCTGAACACTTGAGCAAAATGTCTAAGCACACCTTAATATCTCCACCAGAAGAACCATCTAGCTTGTGTTTTTCCAAAATCTGGGTAATGAAGTTTTCTTCAGAGAAGGAATGAGGGGAGAAGGAAACCATGGGATCCATGGTGACTTCTGGAGCATCACTGCTCTCCTGCCATTTCTCCACAGGTGAGGGACTCTGCAAAAATCCACACGGAGGGCAGTTCTCATCATTGTTTAAGTGCCCATAAATGAAGTCAAAATCAAATGATCGTCTGCTGAATGATTCTGACCGAACTTTCCTTCCCTTTCTGTAGGCCACATGACTGGAAGAGTTTTTGAGCTTTTCAAAGGAGAATTCCTTTATTTTACCACTGGCAAGGTTTATTGCCTCACCAGTAATGTCTTTTAAACTGCTGGAAGCTTGCAGTGAAGAGCCCTTTTTGATTCTTGAATTATTTGGGAGGATTTGCTGATAGTCCTCATTTCCAGGCAAGGTAAGTCCATTTTCAGGAACAGGAATTTTATGGTCTAGGTTGGCATCTTGGACACCAAGCTCTGCACAGACACTGTGGTGGGCAACTATGCATGTAACACCTTGCTTAAACACTTGGCAAGTCCCTGTGCAGTAATGCACAGTGTGCTGAAAGTGCTGGTCTATCACCACACTGCTGTAGCAGTTCACAGAAGTGACCATAAGCCTGTAGGCTGCTGCCATAGCACAGATCACGCTTGGAAGCGATGCTTCAAAATTCACCATGAACTTAACAGAAAAAAGTTCATGCCTCCACTTTTCACAGCTATGCCAGATTTAATAAAAAAAAACAAACCAACATTCAAATGTCAGTTGAAAGCATTCAAACGATATGAGAAACTACTGCCTGGGAAAGCCCTAGTGAAGTCTGGAGTGGTATCAGCAGTACAGTTACAACAATCAGTGCAACATACATATGGTTTGACTTAAGGCAACTTGATTCTTGTACTCCATGCAGACAGCTTTGCTGATCAGAGATGCAGAACAAGCTGCTCCATTTCTAATGGTCCAGGTAGGTTCTCCAGCAGGTGTCATAAAATTCAGCCAGCTCTCAAGCAAAAGTGACAAGACAATTATTTTTGTTTGATGCTTCTTCTCTCTTTTTGGGTGGGTCGGTAAAAGATAGATAATCAAGTAGCATGTACAGACAAAAAGTCCACAGTGTGCTTGTGCAATTCCCCTCTCACACTGATAATGTAGGTCCCTGCAACAGGAAAAAAGGTGAGAGTCATTGTAATTTCCATTTAATAGGCAGCCTTGTCTACTATCAAACATATGGCACCAGACCGTAACAACCAACACTCACGCTTGTACAGAGTAAGAGTAGGCTGATATTTTTCCTTCACTCAGATCTACCATATAAGAACACTGCTGAGGAGCTAGCCTATATTTATACACAGGGTGTCTGTATGTTGCCATTTTAACAGCTCTATTTTAACTACTCAATTTTTTTTTTTCAGACTTGCATTCCACCCCCCCCCCAAACTGAACAAAACATTACCTTTAATTCTAATGGAGCAAAGCATTTTGATCACGTTGTGGATTTCTGACTTTGATTTTCCAAGACTCTAAAGATAAGGCAAAGAGCAGTAGAGAAAAGCACTTTCAGGATTTCCAGGCTCTTGATTATAAAAAGCTGCAAACAGCCTGGAGCAAAGTAGATGAATGCCTGTAGAATGCATGGCCTTTAGTAAAGGCCACATTGGCTTCCATTAGCCTTTCACCAAGGTCTCTGGGACCATGGCAAAATATTTTAAGGAGGAATAACTGTTTTTCTTTCTCTTACAACCCATAAATAGCAGCATATTTTATTTAATAAGTCCACTGGTGTAGACACCAAGAGCAGAAAGTAACATTTCTATAAATGTTAAGCCTGTGAAAACTAGGAATTGAGTGTTTTACACTTAGCATAGGAATTTCCAGCTGTACTTTCTATCATCATGGCAGAATTGCACCAGAAAAAAACAAAAGCTTCTTAACTTTGTCATAAAAAGATACAAAATCCCAGATTAAGTGGTCTTCAAAATTCAGACATTGCTTCATCTTTCCTCAACACTTCAATAATCAAATTAAAACACCTCAGTGAAATTCTGAGCACCCTCTATTCCTGTACAAACAGAAATCAATTTCACAAACCATGATTATATCACAGCTAGGTCACACTACAGCATGGCTTTATTTTGTTGTTTTCAAAGGTAACTATCCAGCACTATGTGAAAGGCCAGACCTGCATCTGATGAAAGGACTGCCCTCCATGCATGTTACATGCCACCTATCTTGGCTCATAAGTCTGTACAAACAGATCACACAGAGGGGAAGTACCTTAGAGTTTGGTGCTGTTGTCATTGAGGACTGAGAATAGCACAAGACTGCTGAACATTCACATTTTACGTATTTTAAAGCCATAATCTGAAATTGAGAAGCACTGGTTTAAGAGTATTTGATGGAGTTTGTAGTGTGCCATGTCAGCTCATTGCAATTAGGTAGAATTGCACACTGTAAAGAAACCTTCCCGATTTGGATTATATAAAGCATTGAAATGATTACATTGAAGATGAAGAACTAACTGCTCCAACTACCATGCTGGTATCTGTAACAGGCTGCCACCTGCCTATCAAACACCGCAGGCCAAGCTGCATGTTGTAACAGGGCCAGCTCCTCAGCACAGTTCTGTGCCTGTCCTGTACTGCTCCCCTCAACACCCACTGGCACTGCCCCAAAGCCCCATAGGCATGGGAGGGCCTTCCAGAGGGATGATCAGAGTTATGGTGTGCCCCAGCCACAGCAGTGAGTCAGGGTGCTAGCGGATAAAGGGTGTAAACAGAATTGTTTTTAAAGCCCGGGGTGTTTATACCATCAGGCATAAACCTAGGTAATAAGACTCCACACCCTCCAGTCACTGACTCTGAGGCTTCACTACCAGGTGTGCTAAATGCTTTACTGAATCAGAGCCACAGTTAAAAAAAAAAAAAGTACTACTGGCTCCCCAATGTCTTCATCTTCTAGGACTTAACGGGCTTTGTTCAGACAAGAAAACCCATGCTTCTATGCCTCCAAAAAGCCTAATGATCCATAGACTCCCTGAGACTGCCTTCTAACACATCCAGGGTAAGAGGTCTGCTGCTTTTCCTTTTCTGAGGCTCCATCAACTACAAACAAGCTTTCTGGTGTTTCCTAAAATAAAAGTTATATAATATTTAGAGAAAGTAGAGGTCTTCAGGACAGCAGATTTGATGAAGAATTAATACTGCTTCCAAAAAAACATGGGACTTACTTTCTCAGAGCTCCTTCCTCCTTCTGTGTCATACACAGCAAGGAGAGACTGGTCATCTTTTTACCAGCAAAGAATAATCTGGGTTTATACTTAAATTGGGAAATAATTACATCTTGATTAAGTTATTTCTTAATTAGAGAAATAAGGTATTGGACTCGCTGTCTCCTTCTCCTATATCACTCCGAGGGTAATTTCCTCCCCACACATGTACTCCTTCCACTGGGACCAAGTCTGTTTCTCCAATCCTTTAAGCCACCTTCAAACAATGAAGTTTTTTGCCAATAACAACACTCTTCCCACCACCTCCACTTCATAATTCCCAAATAATTTTAGGTGCTTATGCCCTAAATGTTTCCTCAGCCATGTTACAAAGACCTGGCCCTTTCTGCTTTAGTATAAGGCAGGCCCTCCAGCCATATTTGCTGCATTCTGTAATCCTTCCAATTGGTCTGTATTTCTCTGGCACTATCACATATCAACATAGTATAGCCACAAACTTGTCAAGGCTAACACAAGACTGCTAACTCCTGCCTCTGTCATCAGCACCTTTTTCTGCTGTGTCAGGGAAGGAAGTAATCAAAGAATAAATATAAAAAAACCTGACATCCTCTTTTCAACCAGATTAACTAATGTCTTCCCAGTGATTATTTACTACTTGCTTTATTATCACTGTCTGCAAAAACATGCTAAGGTTATTCAAGGTGCTGGAGTACTTGACTCTAGCTATGGAAGACCCCCCCCCCCCCCCCCCCAAAAAAAAAATTGTATAGGCAGCACAAATGCTTACAGATGCAGAATAGAAACCATTTTTCTCATTTTTCCACTGACTTGACCAAGGTAGCACACACTCAGCTTGCAGCTTTATTTTACAGTGATGCATCAAACATGATCCAGCATGTAAATCTAGTCAAGACAAAACCTAGAAGTATTCCTGTTATCAGATCTAGGAACACGGTCTCAAGCTTAGCCTGAATGGGCTTTTGTTGTGACTTTCGGTTGGTGACTAAAACCTACTATTTATCAATAGCAATAACGGAAAGACTGAACGCGTTACGAAACATTCATACTTCATTCTTTTCAGCCTGCCATTTTTTTCCAGCTGTGACTCAAGAACAGCCCCCAGTTCAGATATACTGTAGAAAGATTCTGTAATTAGGACTGCTGCCACGAAACCAACTCCAACCCTCAGGATACAGGATTGGCTTCATAATATAAACTATGAATGAATAGGGCTTCTTGTGTGATTGCAGAATAATGCTTTATGTCTTTCCTATCTGCAAGATGCCATGAATCACTTTCCAAAGGAAAAAATTATTGCAGATACTAATGATATAAAAGGTTATTCTGTAAGACACACAAGAAATTCTATTCATGCAAAGATTATGCTGGAGTTAAATAACTAAACAATGACAATATGTTAGGGTGGGGACTGTCAGCCAGTGCTTGACTTACTTGCAAACTGAAGTCTAGAAAGCTATGGGACAGGCTTCTACTGCCTCTGGAAGTCTCAAATTTGGCAAAAATCTTCTTGAACTCCTATCTCCAGCACTAGCAAAAACATTATTAGTGATCAGAAGTTAGAAACCATCATAACATGCAGCGTGGAGTAAACTAGCCCTTTCTGCACCAGCACACAGCATGGCTGTCACTATGCAACTGTGCTTGTTTCTAGTGGAAGAGGTGATAGGATAAGCTCTCCAGTTTGGTATACCTGCAAAAGACAAACAGAAAGACAGACAGAAAACAGCTTTGCTATTTGGACAGTCATCAACAGTTTCAGAAGTATCATCCTAGCTATGTAATCAGGTATCAGGTCTTACCCTCTTAGAGGAGCTTCTGGTGCCAAAAAGCAGCGTATAACTGCATCCTCTTATTTAGAAATGCTTGACTTTTGTTTATGGGTTACTGAACAAAGCAGATTTGGGAGCAAACTATATTGATTATAGGAGACAAAAGCAGGCAAATCACAAAGCAATGTTTTATTGCAAAGCACAACTTCCAGCCAATCTTTGGTACTTTGCCAAATAATAGCGGGGGTGGGGCAGGGGGGAAGAGTATTGATCTTCTACACACTACTTCTACCCACTACAGAACAGTAGCAGACCCTGAGATGTATCGTAACTTTTCTTACTGCCTGGCTCAAGTCAGAACACAATAAACTTTAAGAGTCAAAAGCACACCACAAATGCACACTCTGAGGATGGAGATCAGAATAGATGAGGTGACTCAGTTAAGAGAGCTGTTCTGCAGCTTGTAAAGGAGCTGACACTGAGCCACACTCCACGAAATCCAAAGGGTCTCTGATCACACAGCCAAGTAGTTGCTGCTTCAATGGCCCAGTTAACCATTGCCAAGAATTGATAGAGTTCACATGACCACTAGTAATGTTAGACAGCCTTCTATTCACTCACTGAAAAATCTTTGAAAATCTAGTATTAAAAACATCACCAAATGCTCATCTATGATAGAATATCAGCAGGAGCTGTGGTAAAAAATTTTTGTGATAACAAATCCACTGCTGAATTCAGCAGAAGTGCTACAAAAAGCCCTTTACATATGAACGGGAGACTAAAAAGAGTAATTTTTCCTTCTATACTGAAGAAGTTCAGAAGAAAAAAATCTAACCAAGTTGCTCTTTTGTCCTGTATTTCTTGTATATTTACAGCTTATAACATTTTGATGTCCTTAATGGCAGCATGTATAGTTATCCAAAAGAACTTTTCTGTACTTAGGACTTAGAGGGGAACTACAGCTGTGATAACTTCTCAGTCCTCATGACCAGAGGGAATTTGACACACAGGCATACATTTCAGCTATAGTAAAACAAACCACTTAAAATTGCACCTATAAAGTTTTAGGATTAGAGGTGCTTGTACCACTTACACTGGCAAGGCATCCAGAGTTTAGTTTCCATATGTTTTAGCACCAAGCTATTTCATGCTTTAGAGACTACAATGGACAGTGATGCCTACAAATCCTGACTTCCCTCAGAATGCAGGTCAGAGGATCTGACCTAGTCAAACCAGAGCACATATCTTCATCTGCTCAAGTGCTTCAATATTTAATTAGATGCACTATAGAAAAGGGGTCATGATTTTCAATTTGAGTATGTTCAACATCAGGTTCCAGCAAACAGGTATCAGGCTTTCTTAAGCTAACTTAAAAAAAGCTTTCAGGAAGATGCATTTCCTCACCTACAAGTACTGACACACTATAATCAAGCCACCTCTTTGCCTCTTCCAGCATTGCTAAGGAGAGTCTGGAAGAAAGATGTCTTCAAAGTCATTGCTATAGTCCTTTCCTGAATTCTGTCTGTAATTTGTTATTAGAAATATATATAAATAAATATTTATATAAATATATAAAAGAGGCGGAATTCATCTAATTTAAGCTAGCCACCTAGAAATGAATTGTTAAGGTACTCTCTGCAGGCAATGCAGAGAGGCAGGTACCTCAAAAAGAAAAATCACCCCACCGAGCTTAAAAAATAATCTAATTTTGAGATGACAAGCGACATTAAATGAAACCCATCCTTCAGGATTAAACAAGAACACAGGAACAACTGTATCTGTCTCCAACAGTGGCTATATGCCAATGCTCAAGAAATAGTATTAGAAAAAAAATATATGATATTTCCTAGGAGTACTCTCCTGGCCTCCAACTGTTTTCAGCTCATGAGAACTGTAAAGCTGGATGTAGTTTCTGTGTACTTAGTAACCTTCAAAGGATTTCCCTCCCATGTGCTTGGGCATCCCCCAGATTCAACAGAAACTTTTTGCATCCAGAGCATCTTTCAACAAGACATTCTACCACCTACCACCCCTTTCAATTCTGTCACTCACCAGCTTCAATATATCAAGAACTTGTACTGAAACAGAGCACAAACACTAGACCTGTATGCACATTGTCCACAGCATTCCTGAATTTACAGAATTCCACTTCATCCCTCTGCCTTCTCTTTTCCAGGATTATTAATCCTCACTTACTCAGTTCTTGTATAGAAGCCATTTTGCACCTTTGATCATTTCCAAAGCCCCTCTCATAAGCTTTTATGGTTCAACTACACACTTTATGATGCAGGAACCCAAACCATGTAAAATATCCAGAACAGATGAGAACCACATCCAGAAACAAATTTTTGAACTGCCTTTCAAAAATTAATATTATCACTGTATAATGCTTTCCCCTTCCAAGCCTCACTATTTTCAGATAATACAGTCTTAAATGTCTGCTCTCATAACCACCTGGGTTAATTCATACATTCTGACCCTCTTGCTACCTATCTTCAAAAGGAAACAATACTATTGTCCTTTGTAAAATGAGCAGGGAGCTACTGATAGAACGCTCTATGCAAGACAAAGGTATTAGCTCTTAGAGACCAAAATTTTCATACAATCTCAGAGGAAAGGTTAGGAAATGGGCAACAACAATCCAAAGGTCTTGAACACCTTGTCTGTGAGGAATGACTGCACGGGAGCAGGCATTTCAGACAGGAAGAGAGATGTCTTTGGAAGATTACTGTAATCTTCTACAAAATCATGAATGGCATGGAAAGGGTAGATAGGGTCTGACTGCTCACCTCCTCTTCCAACACAAGAACCAAGTGCAATCAAGCAGTGCTACAGGAAGCAGGTTAAAACAAGCACACATACAGCAAACCTGTGAAACATCTCACCAAAGGATGCCATGTACCCAGAAAGGTTACAGGGAATCAAAGGGTCATGTTTTAATACTTCCTCTGACAAAAGTTACCACCTTTTGCTTGGGCACCACTTGATGCCCTTTAATTCTTGCCATGTTCAGGTGACAAAATAAACAGGGAACTATTGCTTCATATTCCCATGGTTGCAGATTGCTATCATAATCCCTCCTCTTATCCACCCTACTTCCAATCGTGTATTTTCCAGGCTAAGCTCCAATTTATTTGGTTACTCTTCTTACAAAAGCTGCTTCAGTCATGCTCTTCTGTGTTTTTCCCTAATCTTACAACTCTTTGGAGATGGGAGAATGCTTGCCCCTAACTTTGAGGGGGGCATGTTATTCATTACATGAACATACCATGGATTTGTTTATACCATGGCATTGTTTTGCTCCCTCTCCTTTTCCTAGAGAACTCTGTCATTTCTATCTGCCTTTTTTTTTTTTTTTTGACTGCTGCTGAGAGAGTTTCACAGAGCTTTATCTGCATTACTTAAAAGATCCCTTTCCTGAATGGCACAGATTCTTAACAGCTCATCACTGCATAGACAGTTAGTTGTTTCTCCCTGTGCACATTATATCTACTAGTATCAAGAATCACTTGCCTACCACCAAGTACTGTGAGAACCTTCTGCAACTCCAGACACCTTTCGTTTCTGCTACCCTAATTTTGTGATTTTCAGCACATACTGTCACTTCATTATTCAGCCTCTCTTCCAGATCATTTATAACTACGTTGAGCAACACAAGCCTGAACACAGATCCCCCTGGGATTCCATTAGTGATTACTCTTCACTAGAAAAGCTGACAGTTCTTCTACACTTTAACCAGGTATTAATTACTGAAAAAGCTACACTCCTACTCCATGGCAGTTAATTTCCTTCAAGAAGCTTTAACAAAGAACTTTGTTAAACTCTCTCTGAAAACCCAGAAATAGCAGAATTCTTGCTTGTTTGTCTCTTGTGCCTTCTTGTCCAATAGCTTTAGACCATCTAATTTGAAGCTGGACTTCAGCATTCTTGCAGTGAACCATGAAGGTCACTGCAATGGGAGCACTTATCAAGGCAGGCTTCCAAGTAGACATGACCTTGAGAATCACTGACCATGACAGGATGATAAATACTGCTTTGCAGTCAGAATGGATTTGGAGAAGTAAATTTTTACATTAAGAAATCCATTTCAGTAGATTTACTCTAGAAAAAAAAATAAATCCCCCAACACTAGCTTAAATACAACCTCTCCACATTTACAGCAGCAACATAAAGCAAGCCCAACACTCAAAGAGATTTGGGCTAGTATCAATAACAGTAGTCTACACTGTTTTTTTAAAAATAAACCTGGCACTAGATCCTAAGCCATTTTTCTAAAATACTGACTTGCAGTTAGTGAATGCAGTATTACTCAGTGTAATTCCTTCAGGTTAAGTCACAGGGTTATCTAATATTCCAGTGCTGCTATACCCTTCACAAACACCAGCACGCAGGGTCCTTCAACACAAGTATGCTAGGAACTCTGTTGCGGAGAACCAATATATGGGCCTTGTGGAGCTTGTCATTATGGGTATCAGTTGGGGAGGAGGATAGTTAATAATATCAAGAAAGATTTCACCTTTTTCAGCTTTTCTGAAGAAGCTTTTTTCAACTTTCCCATTGCACTGAGACTTGGAACTAAAACTGACCAGACAGGAATTCATGTCCCATGAGACTGGTTTCCAGTTATACAGATAAGACTGCAAGAGAGTAAAAGCTCACACAATTTTTCCACGTAACATCAATCTGTTAAGTATAAATAATTTGCCAACTAATTGCTGTTCCAGCCCCATGTCTGTATAGAACTACCATTTAATCTTAGCTCATTTAGCAGGCCCCCAATACATTAACATACATGTTGAAGCTTAGCAAGGCCTGAGTAAAAAAAAAAAAAAAAAAGTAGGAAGCATAAGCCTAACTGAGCTTTGTCATGCTGACAGAAAATAAGGTGACCAACCAGAAAACACCGGAGGTGAACAAGTTTCAGAAGCACATAATTAGCAAGGCTCAGAGCAGATGTCAGAAAGCCAGCTTGATTAAGGAATATGCCTCTTAGCTGTTTATAACCTCATATGGAAAGAGATAATTTCATATTAGCAAGATACATTTATTGTCCCTCGAATCAGTTAATTTAGTATGAACAGTATGCAACTACTTTACACAAAGTGGTTTTATTAAAGTGTTAAGGTAACAAAGGAAGAGTTGTATCCAAGATGGCATTCCCTTAGTCATTAACCTTTGTTGATATTGAGGTTACAATCCACAGATTCCCCAAATCAGTCCTGGAAACTTACTTGTAAGTTAGGTAAAATTTCTCCCGTAGCAGACTAGCCATCTGCTAGTCATCTGCAGAATAAAATAAATTTTTAATTTAATAACAACAGAAATTTTTTTCGTTCACTGTCCACCTATTCAGAGCTTACACATAGAGCTTACACATTTCTCATTGCCATGCTATCTGACTTCTTTGTGTCTTATCTGTGTCACACTGCTCTTTATTCACTTATTTTGGTAAAGTTCTATTTGTCTAAGGTGACAGTCCATTTCTCTAGGGTAGCCTCAGTTCCCAGCCCATACCTGGCCCCAGCTGGAGTACTAGAGCTCTTCCATAGGTCAGCAATGAGAAGAGTGAAACACCAAGCTGGGGAGAAATGCTCTGCTTCTCTGCTGCATGCCCATCTTCTCCTCGGAGGCATAATCACAGGAGTAAAAAGCAAGCAGTCATTTCCACAAGTCATACCTTCCACAAGCCCATTCCTGCCAGCCTCCATCTCACACTCTGAAGAGGAGCAGCTGTTGAAATGTAACAAATTACGCCAAAAGGTGCAGCGAGTCCTAGCATTTAAGAAGTTTGGCACTGCTACAGCTTTTACTGCTTATGACTTTGATAAGCCACAGCAGAAGCACAGATCAGTGTAATCAAAGCAACACATAATTTAAGGGAGCATAACTTTTCTATCGCCTTTCCTGCACCAAGGAAAATTAAGGGTGTTTTAGCCTGACATCCCAGTAAGACAGAGGAAGTAATTTCCCCTGTATCTTTACTAACCCAGGGAGCTTTACAAAACAAAAAAGGAACCTCCATTAATTTCTCTCTTTTTCCCTGTGTATTTAAACAGAAGCAGATTAAGAGACAAGTGATATGCACAAAAACCAGAAAACCAGGTAAGTGTAAAGATTCCCTTATTCTAATTTGAGTGAACAACAGTGTTCACATTCATTAATCTGAATATTCATTAAAATGAAGTCATTTTTAACAAGCTTGCTTGTTACATATGTGACCTCAGGTATTTCTTCCTGCATCCCATTCATACACTATTCTGCAATCAGAATTATTAATTTCTCCATCAGTATAGTATTTACATGCAACTTAAACATTAACTTTTTTTCCAGTATTATCCTCATTTTACCCTGCCAGAATTGTGGCAAGGAAAATACATCAGTTTTTGGTGCTCAAGGGCTGATCTTCCTAAGTATGTGACATTACAGAGTGTTTTGTATGTTCGAAGCGCAGCACCTGCTCAGTTGCTACTGCCCTTACAGTTGTACATCAGAAATTCCACAAATCAGATCCAGGGACATAAGCAGCAGAGGAAATACAACAGTGAAGTCTGGTGGAAGAAGCTTGTCCCATAATGCACATGAAACCAGTTCTTTAAGACAGCACTCAGTTCTGTCCAACAGGAGAAAACCTAGTCTTATGGGGAAGAACTGTATGCAAACATTTAAGTAAAAACAGTATTGGAAAACATTTATACAAAGGTAGTGAAGCAAGACTGCACAGCAACCTCTGTACTGGACCAAGATATACCAAGTTCAGAGTTACTGTTTAAAGTCAGGTTTTCTGTGCAATTCAAGGGGGGGGGGAGAAGTGCCACAGGACAGATTAAGAAAGGTCCTTAAAAAAAAAAGGGGGGGGGGACACGACACGGACAATGACAGACACCACATTCCACTGTGCAGCATCATATTTACACCTCCAGGGCTACCAGCAGTGAATGTTAAACCACAGGGCTCCACTACAGAGATTTCTCAACTGCCTGAGCCACAATATTTACCACCTGCATCACAGGCTGCAGCTGAAGCAAATGAAATGGATGCTTTACCAGTGAATTTCTGCAGTATTTGGCAGTCACACATCAGTCAACTTTAACTTGGGGCACTTTGCCCATAGCTACCTTTAACACTGCACCTCTGTGCAAATTATGAGTACAAAATAACATGACACATGACAGTGGTTGCAAAGGTCTAGGTAGTGGAAACTGGCTATGTGCCATCAGGGGACTTCAACTTTTTTATTTTATATGAAGTCAAATGTAAAGCAGTCTCAACTGATACATAATGTTACCATTTCCAGATATACATAAATACTGAAAAAAAACAAAACACCACCACTGTCTCTTGCTTCAACTTCTCAGAATCCAGCAGCCATTGAATACATAATTTTACAAAACTGAGAGAAGTCTAGTAGTACTGACAATTTCCTCAAAGTTCTCACAAAAATAACTTCCCCCTACATAACCTGTGAGAGCAGATCTACCAAGCTTGAGAGAGTCACAAGAAATAATCAAGAGAGGATACAGCTAGCTATTTCAAGTAAATGCTTGGAAAACATATTTCCTGAAGTAGGCATCAGATCATATAAGATGAGGTAAAGCCATGAGACCACCACCAAGAAAAATGTACCCAGCCTTTCAGGCAGCACTTCAACAGCAAATAGCTTGGGGACTACTTGCCTCTTCTCTTGAATTCTTCCCTTTGCACTTCTAGCCTGCCTTTACAAGCAAGATAGGGGCACACACTGCATGTCTTCCAGGACTTCCTTCTTTAGTGTGAAAAACAGAGGTAATAAAATTACTCCTGGCCTTAAAAATATTTACATTGCTTGAGACCAGTGTCTTCTGATGACCTTCAGAGAGAATTACTCCAGCAGGAACACGTCCTTCAGTAAATCATGACATTAGTTATTCCATCTCTGTTTTACAAGTTCATGTCCAACTTAATCTTCGATTTGTCTGCCCATGAACCAAGGAGTCTTGTAGCCAAAGCTGTGCCCTTTCTAACTCATGAAGAAATACTTCGGGGGGGGGGGGGGAATATAAAAATCCTACTTTCATGGCCACATATTAACAGCTGCACTGAAGAAGATCAAAGATCCAGCTACCCAGGGTCCTGGGACAAGTGGCAAGCATTCACAAAAAACGAACAGCCTAGTTAGAGATGATCCTTCACCGGTGTTAGCCTCCTGCTTTACAACAACTAACTGCTTCGGGCCATCCTGAACTGGAAACTACACCCAGATCACCATGCTTAAAAGCCGCTATGCCTCTCAGCACTTTGTCAAAACTCTTTTGAGACAAATTATAGTCTCGGCCTCCACCACACCACGTCATACTGGTTTTCACAACTTAAACGCGCGCGATGCGAGAAGTATTTCCTCCCTCTCAGCCCTGTGCGTTACCCGGTAACTCCATTCAGCCACTGCCTCCCACAACGGCGGCTCTGCCCGCCTGCCCCGCCACCCGCCCCGACACACCCCGACGCCCCCGCCGCTCCCATCGCGGGCCGCTCGGCCCACAGTTCCCTCCCAGACCCTGGCAGCGCCGGCACCGCGATCCCCGAGGCACCCCGCGCCGGCGGCGGGACGGTTCACCACAGACAAACAAGGCGCGGGGGCCCGCCCGGCACCTGCCCCCGCCGCAGGGCCCTGAGTCGGCGGCCGCTCGACGGCGGCCCCACCGCCCCTCCGCGTCGCCGCCCACCCCCGGCGGTCCCTGCCGCAGGCCCCTCACGGTACGGTGCGGTGCCGTGCCGTGCCGCGCCGCGCCGCACCTACCCGCCGGGGCAGCGCCCCGTCCCATGCCGGCGCCGCCGCTCCCGCCGCTGGGCGCGTTCTGCCGCCCGCCCCGGCCGGCCCCTTCCGCGCAGCGGGGGGCCCCGCCCCGGAGGCGCGGCAAGCGGGCGGGCGGCCCCGGCCGCGCAGGTCGAGGCCGGGCTGTGAGGGGGCGGCGGCCGAACGGCGCTGCCTGCGCTGAGCGGAGAGAGGGAGAGAGAGAAAAAGAGGGAGAGGGAGGAAAAGAGGGAGAGGGAGAAGAAGGGGGGGGGAGAATGCCCCCCTCTGCGCGCGTGCACGCGCCGCCCCCCCTCCCTCTCCTCACAGCCGCCGCGCCCGCTCCGCCCTGCGGGTCCCGCTGTGAGGAGCCGGCGGGGGCCCCTCGCCTCAGCGCCGCGTCCTTCACCGCCGGCCGGCCCGGCCCGGGCCTGCGGTTCAGCAGGACGCAGCGTCCCGGGCGGTGGTTTTTGTTTTCACTCAACTGCTCAGAGACATCCAGCAACGCGGTTGCTTTATCTCTTAGCTTCAGCGGGTTTTCAGGCCTCTTTGGCTGGAGGCCATTAGTCGTGCCTTCCAGGAAAACAGCGCGATGGGTGCCTCCGGGAAAAAGTAAAAAATAAGAGGGAAAAGAGCCAAAGCGCAGCTGGGAGGGGAAGGTGACTCTCGCACCTCAGTGGCTAGGCCCACAGCGGGCTGTGCCTGGACGGTGTGTTTTGCTGCACTACAGATCCGGCCTTTATGTTGCAATTATCAGGCACAATACTGGGGGAGGAGGTGCCCAAAGGCACCAAAACATTGCTGTGGGTAAGCCTTGTGATGTTCAGGCCAACCTCATGGGGTCTTTCTCTAAGGGAGCTTTAAATTCCTCTTTGCTTGCAGCAGCCTCTTCTTCAGTTGCACACATGCATACCAACCTGCTACCCCATGGTCTCTCACAGCTTACAGGGACATCCCAAAATTTCAGCTGGAACACACCAGACTTCTCTCCCCTTCTGGTTTATCTCCCTCCCCTTCACGAAGACATGCACTCTCTCCCTTGTACCTCCCTTCTCAGCCGCGCTACCCCCGCCTCAAAAGTCAGCTACAGATGCCTCCCTTTTGCTGTTCCTCTTCATTTTAGTATCTTCTAAACATGCTAGAAATCCTTTACTATCTTATAAAAGCACTAGAAAGCACTTGACAGGAAAGTCTCCCTCTCATTCCGTTCTCAGAGATGAGGGAAACAACTCTGTCATCCACAGCCTCTTAGGGTGCCTTTAATTCTTCCTCATTTCTCTGGAGGGAAAACTGAACTACTTCCATGACTCTAAATTACCATAGTTAGCTCAGGAAAAAAAAAACATTCAGGCAACAGCCAAAAGGGCAAATACCTCCCACCCAAACAATCCACTGATCTGTGCCTGTTTCTTGTGACTCTTCCCTTCTTGGCCTCACAGTTCCTTCACCTGTCGCGAACGACAAGAATGTGCATTTGGTCACTTCAGAGGAGTGCGGGTCTGCTTTTGTAGGACTGGATGTCCAAACACAAGAGACATGCACAAGCACATCAGGGCAAGGGGCTGTGACTGCAAAGCCCAATCCATAGCCAAGCACGCGTTAGTCATGTGGTAGAAGAAAGCTGTGCTTCCGTCACATGTTTTTTTAAACAGTCTTGAAGGACTGAACAAAATCACAATAACATAGTTAAGCATTAACTTGCTGCTACTTACCATGTAAACAGCAGCATGACTGCCTCCCTTTGTGGTCCGACTGCTGTGGAAAGTTCAGAGCAATTTCACTCAGTGAACACCCAGAGTTACATTAGGGATGTTGAGATGCATAGTGAATAGTGCACAACTACTAAAATGCTAGAAAGTTAAAAAAACTTATAGACTTCACTGTGCACCAGTTCACTTGGCGTAAGTGGCACATGGAGTATGAGAAATGAGCCCGGGCTAACAAACCCAGGAATAACAATTACAGTATTAGCTTACCTTGACTGACTGGGGATGAATCTGGGGAGGCAGGAGACGCATCTGCTGGTGGTCTCAGGAAGCCCCCTGAGACGGTGTATCTTGGGTAAGGTGGTATATTCCAGGGACTCGTGGACCTTTTCTGTCTTTCACCTGCTTCCTTTCAGGAAGACTGAGACGTGGCAAATGCGAGGGGCTGCTGTTCTTCCCCAGAGAAGCTGGAAAGCCTTCCCCAGCAATACGTTGGACTGACCGAGTTCTCACACTATGCCCTGGTTACGTCTCAGCGAAGTTAGTGAGAGAGCTAAGTGCACCTAGGAACACTTTTGTGTGCGGTTTTACTCTGAAGACTTGCGGGGTTTGAAAGCTAGAGGAACTTTCCCCTTCACTTCAGCTGGGCTTGGGCGAGAGCCCCAAAGAACACACAGTAACCCAACATTGTGAAATTATGAAATGTATTAGAGAACACTCATATTTTCTTAGTGTCAAAAGAGAGGCCATTATGTAATACTTGGTACCGTAGGTTAACAGGAATGTCTGCTTGGTTCTATGATTACAGGGTAAGTAGTACCAAGTTAATGCTTAACTATGCTCTTGCAATTTTGTTCAATCCCTCAAGACTGTTAAAAATAAACCCAAACAGTGGAAAAAGTCTGGAGTGGTTTTATTACATGACACAGAAGTACCACCCTGTGATCCAATTCACTGCTCTTCAAAATGAGGAAACGGGTGCTCTCCAAAAGAGGGAGCCCAACAGTCTGTAAGCAAAAGGAGAGATGCTGGGTTTCTCACCCTGCCTCGTATGCCATTGCCCTGGTAAAGTCACTGACCATTCCTGTCCTTGCGTGTTAGGAACTTGCAAGAAGCCAGCGCTTGACTATGCTAAAAATATGCTTGCCCGATGCTGGACTGGCAGAACAAAAGAACTGCAGGGATGGTATGTCCTTTGCAAACCCAAAGCTGGTCTCTTATTGGCACAAATGTCAGGCAAAAGTGTGCACAGCCAGTGCTCCACTGCCACTTTGCTGCTGGTCTTTGTGCCATGTCGTCGAGAAACAAGTAAAGCTTTTGCCGGTTCCCTGCGAGGCTGGCAGAGGAGGCGTGGGCCGTACTCTGCGGGCTCTGGCTGCGGGCAGAAGTGCGCGGTGGTTTCTGCAGCGCAGGGGGGGAGCTGAGCAGCGTCCCCTCAAGCAGCTTGCGCACCCTCTGCAAGGGCCTCCCGCCCCACCGCGGAAGGCACAAGTTCGTGAAACTCCGCTCTGTGTGCGCGAGATGGGCCTTTTCGATTTATTACGGACCGCTGCGCTAACCGCCGTGACAGTTTTCCTCCCCAGAGCAAAGCGGAGCCGTTGCGCAGGTCCCGCCTGGCGCTGCCGCGACTCACCCCCACGGGTGCTGAGGAGAGAGGTGTGGAGCGCGGCAGCCCCCCCCCCCTCGGGCCGAGCTGACCGCAGGTGATCTTGGAGCGGCCTCGGCTGGCCCAGCCACGCTTGGCCGCGGCCGCTGCGTGAGGTGCGCCCCGGGTCGCCGTCTGCCGGCGAGACGCGCTGGGGCGTAGCGGCCTCCCAGAGACGGCGGTCGCCCGTGCGGCCCCAGCCCAGCCCCGCCAGCGCGCGGGCGCCCTGGCGGTGGGCGGTGACGTTGAAGGCGCGCGCGGCGCCTGCGCAGCGGAGGAGCGGCGGCGATGAAGGTGGCGGTGGCGGGTTGCTGCCATGGCGCCTTGGACAAGATGTACGAGACGCTGGAGCTGCTGCAGCAGCGGCACAACGTGCGGCCCGACCTGCTGCTCTGCTGCGGCGACTTCCAGGCCGTGCGCAACGAGGCGGACCTGCGTTGCATGGCCGTGCCCGCCAAGTACCGCCACATGCAGACCTTCTACCGGTGAGCGCCGCCCGGCCCGGCCTTGTCCCACCGGGGCCCGGCCCAGCTCCTCTACAGCAGCTGCCGTGTCTCCGCAGGTACTACTCCGGCGAAAAGAAGGCCCCGGTCCTCACGGTGTTCATCGGCGGGAACCACGAGGCCTCCAACCACCTGCAGGAGCTGCCCTACGGCGGGTGGGTGGCGCCCAACATCTACTACCTGGGTAGGGTCCCCCGCCGGCTCCCGGCGGCCTCCCCTCGCCCCCCGGCCCCTCGCCCTGCCCCGGCGTGACGAGCCGCGCTCCCATCTCCCCTAGGTTACGCGGGCGTGGTGCGGTTCCGCGGCGTGAGGATCGGCGGCATCTCGGGCATCTTCAAATCTCACGACTACCGGAAAGGTATGGTGGGAGAGAGCGGGGCCGGCTGGGTGGGCAGTGCGGGGAGGGAGCACCGGGCCCCAGCCGTCGCGGCAGGGTCTGGCTGTGCCTCCTTTTCTCTGAACCCACCCTTAGGCTGGAAACCTCTCTTGGCTCAACAGGCGGATTTTTCTGGAGGTGGTCGATGAGTCGGTAGCTGCCTGGCGACCACAGCAGGAAGCAGTGTGCCTTTTGAACGTTGTTGTTGGAACAGTCTTGATTTTTCCATGGCGGTGTCCTTTTAGCGTGCAATGCAAGACTGTTTAGTTTTCCTTGTGTGAAACAGTCAATTTGTAAGGGTGATACTGTACAAATGTACTGTCCTGAGCTTACTGTCACTACATTTCGAGATCGGTTCCTCCTGGTTATATGTATGAGTTCTTCCTTGGAAGGGTCTCCATCAGCGGACAGAAATCTTGTCACAGATGATACCTCGTGTCAGCAAATAGAAGATAGTTTAGTCTTTCTGATCTCCTCAACACATAAAGTAGCGGTCTCTTTCTTGCGATTACTGTACAGTAATATTATCTTTAGTAACGTACTGCTTCAGAGAAGCTTTGCAGATGGCTTTCATGCTGCAAAGTACTGGACTAGTTTTCTAGCACACCTGATTCTGTCCAATACCTCTCAATGCTAATTAAATTTGTTGTTATCAAGCATATAGTTTGTATGCTTGAATATTGCCTGTGGGAGATAAGACTTTTTTGACAATAATGCTAACTACTAAAAAAGTAACTTTTCTGTTTGTTCTTAAGAGTACATAGGAGCTCTGCTAGGCATTCAGGTTTCTTGTCCCAAGGCAAAGTTGGAGACTATGTCCCTTTTGACAGGGTGCCTGTTTGCACTTCCAGAGTCTGTGGTGCCTGTGGGCAGTTACAGGCATGTTTAAGCTGCTGCCACATCTGTTAAGCTGTAGTTTCATGGTTGGTGGCAAAACTCTTGAAGTAACACAGAAAATCACAGCCTCAGTGGCCTGAGTTAGGAGTCAGATCTCATGCAGTGCTTTGTTGTCATTTAGTTTATGCCTCTTTCTGAGTTGTTATGTCCTAACTTAGGTTCTGATCACTGACTGTGGAGGCTTGCTCTGTGCTCTTGCTGTGTCGATGCCCAACTTTTGCTTGTTCCCATCTGCCTTATGTTTTTTGGCTGTGCCAGCATGTTTGCATCTGTAGCCATGATATCACTAGATGCATATGTTTCACGGCTGTGCAGCAAACAGCTCTCTATATATGTGATTGCACATGGCTATGCAGTGTAGCTGTGGAGGTAAGGGTTGTGGGGAAGTAATGAGGTGCAAAACCTCATTCAGGAATTGAGCACATAAATCGGTCTGCCAAAAGTTTCTTGTTTCAGACAGGTCCTGGGTTTTAAGCATTGGAGTCAAACTGTTGTGTTTTGTTTCCACAACTGAATTATTGTATTCTCTATATTTATGAAAATAGGACACAGAAAGGAAGAAATGCTCGTTGTTATAGACACAGTTTTAGAACATATTTGCCTTGCACATAAAAAGTTAGCAGCCTGTTGGTGTAAGTGTCGTGCAAAGGAAATAGAGTATCTCCTTTGATTATTGGCAGCCTTGTATTTGGCATTGCTCTAGGTGTCTATATGACCCCAAGAAGCTAGCTTGCAAACAGTGTTAGGAGGGAACTATTGATTCAGGCAACTACTCTTTTTTTCAATGTTTCAGGCCACTTTGAGTGTCCACCATACAACCAGCAAACAATTAGAAGTGCTTACCATGTGAGGAATATCGAAGTCTTCAAACTCAAGCAGGTTAGTGAAAAATCTATTTTTTTAAACAGTGGTAAATAGTTTTCATTAATTTAGAAGTAAGATGTTAAAGCTATTGGATAGCAAATTTTACCAACAACTGCCAGCTAATCTGGACAGGCCGCTTTATGCTGGGTGTTATTCCACTGTTGTTCCTGCTGAATATCTCCTCCAATGCTTTGTGTAGCAGTGCAAACTTGATCTGAATCAGGCACAGGCAGGATGGTTTTTTGGTGTTGTTTTTTATTTTAATTGGATAAAATTCACAGAATGAAAGGTACTCTAGCTATACCACTCTGTTCCAGCTTTATGTTAGCTTTAGGAAGATGGATGCTACCTTGTCTAATGTGCAGGCTGGTTGGTACAAAGTTATTTAATCAAAATTGAACCAGCTGAATAAGCTGATCCCAGATTCCTGTGGTTGAAGTATTTTTGACTGCAGGGTGAGAAATTCAAAAGACAGATTAGCTTTATTTTTGAGCTATTGCCTATTCCCTGTTTCGTCACAAGGGCTACTCCGTTTGGCTGAGGTTGTGGTGTGAATACATGTATTTATAAGCAGCTTGTGAATAATTATTCAGGTTGCAGTTGCACACTTAAGTGTTCAGTAGGCAATGCTGAACATAGGACAAAGCTTTGCTGTCATTGTAATGAATTTGATGCATTTCACTCTAAGTTTCTTATTAGTTGTACTTGGATGTCATCTAGAAGCGTGTTCTGATACAGCTGATGGAAATGTGCTGAATATTGAACCAAGACATGCTCAAGGCATCGATTAGACTTCTGAGGGGTGCTTCCTTTGAGGAGGAATATCGTGCTTAGCCATTATCCCTTTTAAACAAAGCTTTTAAAAATTTAATGAGGGAAAAGGCACCTTTGCTTGTAGGTAGAAAACTTGTTCCATAGCTGTAATTTTTAAGAGTCGTCTTCTGAGTGTCTCACACTTAATGTGATATCATCTCTTTTATAAGGCAGTGTATATAAAACACAGCTGACTGTCCCAAGAAAATGTAGTACAAACCATGGAGACTAGAGTCCCTTGACAGCTTCAAAGCCCACCTGAAAGATGGGTCTCAGTGGTATACTTATTTGCTTTGAAAGTGAGGCTATTGGTCACAGCTAACTCTGTATTGATCTGAGGTAGAACGTTACACATGTTCCATCTTGTGCTGTGTAATTTTGAAACTTCTGTATTGTATGTGTTTTGTTTATACTGTATGCATTTTGGCTTGACAGTTAAAACGACCAATTGATATATTTATGTCACATGACTGGCCAAGGAGCATATATCACTACGGAAACAAGAAACAGCTTCTTAAAATGAAATCCTTCTTCCGTCAAGAAGTGGAGAGCAACACATTAGGAAGCCCTGCTGCTTCAGAGCTTCTGCAACATCTGAAACCCACCTACTGGTTCTCAGCGCATCTTCACGTTAAATTTGCAGCTTTCATGCAACACCAGGTAAAGTGTGTGGGAGGTGGGAAATCAAGAATATATGTGTTCCAAGCACATTTTAGAATTCCAGTACAGGTAGTCATGTCCAGAAAAGGAATTTCTTAATGTTTTTGCTCAGTTATTAAAACTCAGCTTAAGCCACAAAACATTAAGTGGTGTTAAGACTACTAGCTTATATAAGTTAAAGAGATGTTATAAATCAGTGGTGTAACTACCTAATCCTCTTCAGGGGCAGCTTGAAATAGCTAACATTACTGCAACTGAAACTTCTTAATTTAAGTTTATAGGAAAGCACTCTCTTTCCAACTTTATTGGGGAAGGAGACAGCTTCAAAACAAGGTGATAGAGAAGTGACTGAAAAGAAGATAGTGGTTAACCAGGGATGGGAGGATGCCTGTAGTAAGGCTTGGCAGGTGGAGTTGTCTGGTGGCCTGGAGAGAGCCGAAAACCAGCCCCTGTAGGTTGAAACTTCTCTTGGTTTGAGTTATTCCTGAAAGTGGTGTGACATATTCCTATTTGCAAGTTACTTAGCTGTAAAAATGTAACTCTAGACCTAGACTCAACAAGTCTGTTTCCAGTTATGTTAAAATTTTTCTTTTTGCTTCAAGCCTAGGTGTGCTCAGCTGCCTTGGTTAAGGATAAGTGTGGCTCTTCCTTTATCTTGCTGTCCTTTGCATCCAGTTTCCTCTTAGACTTCCAGTGAAGTCTGTCTGTCTCTTTGTCCCTCCATCCCTTTCTTATAATCCCATGCTGATTTTCTATTTCAGAAAGTGTTTTTCTGTATAAATTATGCTTTTAAATCCCTCTCTAACTTGTTTAGAATGGTCAAATTTCATAGAAATGCTAATGACTGTGTTAACACCATTTGTTTCCTAGACAAACTCCAAAGAAGAGCTACCAAAAGCAACAAAGTTTTTGGCTCTGGATAAATGTCTACCACACAGAGACTTTCTGCAGGTGATGACCATGTGCAGTGGGTTTTCACTTTTTAAGTACTTCACTTGTCTGAACTGCTAAGTGCTATGCTTAGATATAAGCTGAAGAATAGTTCTGATAAATGGAGGAATTGGAAAGAAACTAGGAACGGTGTATGTGTGGAATGGTCTTTGTGTAATATTGTCTTGAAATAAGCAGACCTTGTGTCCTGTCATGCTGTTGCAGCATTTGCTTATTCCTACCATTTCCTTCCACCTTAGACCAAGTACTTGACTTAATCGGAGGAGCAGCTCTACTTTAACCTGAATTGAATCTCCTCTTGTGGTTTTTTGGTCAAGTGTTAAACCTAAGAAGAAAGCCCATCTTGAGGCTCTTCTTCTTTCATAATTTGGGTCAGCTAGTGCCTCTTCCTTCAGATCTGGATTCATGAATTCAGACAGGATTGAGTCCCAAGTTGAGTACTGTAATTTCCTTTCAGTAGTGTGAATTCCAGCAGGAGTTGGTGCGACTTCCTAGGAGAATGGCTTTGCTTCTTTTTGTTTGTTGCATATCTTGGCTAGGAAGGGCAGTGGACAAGTAGGAGGTCTAGATTGTGGGAATTTTCAGTATGAGTGCGAAACTGATTTGCCAAGAGCAAAACAGTGTTCATGTCTGTGGCCTCTGTATGCTGTCTGGGGTGCCATCTGTAGAATCTCAAATGGATGAATCTGAAATCCTTTGGTATGAGAGGGAGCTGCTGACAGCATGTTCTTCAAATGCAGCCAAGTGTTTTTGTAGTCTTACTTTAAAGTAGCTTTTATTTGTCAACTTAAAGGGAAGATGGTTCATTATCTGTCCTTTTAGATAAGTGGTGGGATCCATTTGCCATAGTAGCTACCTCTGAAGATGGGAGAGAGTATGAGGGTGGGCTTCTGCTATGCAAAGGTACGCTGGGGTGCTAGTCCAGACTTGAAATCCTGTAACAAAATTGATCAGGAGTAGTACTACCTCCAGCAGCATGGTGATCCATCTGTGTGTAGCTCTGGTTTAAAGTGTATCTTTTTTTTTTTTTTTTTTTTTTTCCCCCCTAAAAATACCTTAAGAGGTTGACTTACTTTATGGAATGTTTAAAAACAGAGCCTAACTAGTGCAGTTTAGCTAAACCGAATGGTTTGATTCAGGTTAACGTCACTGAATACAAAGTGATTTGGATTTCTATTCATTAGCTGTTGAAAGAGTTTAAAAATATTTCATGTTAATTTCATTGCTGTGCTAAGAATGCATGTTTATACAGCAGAATAACTGTTGCTATCAATTCTTGATGCATTTATACTTAGAAGGCAGCATGAACTTAAGAGTAGGCAAGTTCTGGTTTCTGAGTTGCATAACTGTCCAGTAGCTGGCAGCAGGGAGGAGGGTGTTCCGCTTTTTTATTACTGTAAGCTAGAATACAGAAATGCATTTTTTACCTTTGTTGATTGTCCTTTCTTACTCTCTTATTGCTGTAAACTTTTATGTAGGGCTAACTCGAGAGGACTTGTTTAAGACCACTAGCTCAGTATACTTGAAACTTAATTAAAACTCTGTACCATGCAAGTAACACTTCAAACTTTTAATCAGTTACTGGTGTCAAGAGAATAACTCACCTCATCTGTTTTCTGTTGTTTGTTTTTTTTTTTAAACAGATAATAGACATAGAGCATGATCCTAGTGCAGGTGACTCGCTGGAATATGATGCTGAGTGGATTGCAGTCCTCAAGGCCACCAACAGTCTCATTAATGTGACTCAGAGCTCATGGAATATGCCTGAAAAGAATGGCCTCCATGCAAAGTGAGTTTCCTGCAAAGTAGAGAGGAAAGTGTGATTTTGCTGGACTGGAAGTAATCTTGTCTTAGAGTTGTGTTTTTCTGTTCTGCAGCCTATAATGCCTGTAGGACTTGCTAAATGCTTTGGAAAACAAAGAGCTGGTGACAAGAGCTGTACTCTAGAGCATACAACTTCTTTACTGCTCTACACAGGCAGTTAATTTTGTTTTGCAGACTTAAATACCACCATTTGAGGGGCAAAAAATACATGGTGGCTGATAATCTTGCTAGTTACATTGTGAGACTGAAAATCAGGCTGGATTATGGGCATGGGTGGGTGCATGCTTATTGAATGGATTGACATAATACAGAAATCCTTGGTGGGGAGAGGGGAATCTCAATATTGACCAAAGGCAACATACTTTCCTGAAAAATCATTTGAGAAATTAGGTGTCTGTTGTAAGATGAATTTATTGACCATCTTTAAAAGTTTCTCTGTGCAGTGGGAACAGGAAATACCTTTTGACTAGCTGCACTTGTTTTAACTTTATACACTTATTTAGGTGGGATTACAGCGTGACAGAAGAAGCCATCAAAGAGGTGTTAGAAGAGCTGAATCATAACCTCAAAATTCCTTGTAACTTCACACTGACAGCTGCTTGTTATGATCCCAGCAAGCCCCAAAAACACATGGAACCAGTTCATAGCATCAATCCACAGACCACTGAGTTTTGTGCCCAGTTTGGCCTCACTGACATCAATGACAGGATCCAGCAAGCTAAAGAAGAGGGCTCAGTACGAGGCGAATATGAAGAGGAGGAGGAGGAAGAGGAGATGGACAGTACTGGGTCAGCAGAGGAACCCAGTGAGTATAATACAGATAATTCTGGACTTTCATCCATTAATCCAGATGAAATAATGCTGGATGAAGAAGGTGGCGATGAAGACTTGAGTACGTGTTCTGTAGATCCTTCCCCTGATCATCCTCCTGATTTTTCTGCAAGTTTTTCTGACATCCGGATCATGCCAGATTCCATGGCGGTATCGTCTGATGATGCTATGGATTCTACTAACGAGGAACTGGAGAAATCTGGTGTGAGTAAGCAGGTGGAGGAGAAGAGCTTAAGTGAGAGACCATTAAAGCGCATTGGTGGTAACGAAAATGGAAACAGTGGCATTAAAAAAATTAAGAGAAGGAATCAAGCTATCTATGCTGCAGAGGATGAAGATAAAACAGAATAATACTTCATATGATACATAATTAAGTTCTCTCTGTACCTTTTTATGGGAAGGTGGTGAGAACTGTGGTGGACTGGACTACTTGTGCTTTTAATGTTACTTGATCTTATTCATGTTACTTTCTTAAGCTGAGGAGGCTGTATGTACCTCTCACAGGGAAGAAGATTTATGTGGATTAAACATCTAAGTCAGAAGCAGACTTTTCCAACAAAGTACTTTGTCAAAGGATTTAAAGCTCATGTATAATCCCTTGATTTTGCTTTAGTTCTTGGTTATTAGTGTATACTATGTATCTTCAGCTCTACTGCTACACCAGTTGACCAAGCTTGTATAACAAGAACTCTATAACTCAAGTCAAAGTGAGAGGATGTCTGACTTGCAAGACCAAATGATTTGATTTTATTCCTTTTGTCTTGTTTTATATTGAACTTTTAACATAAAGTAGCAGATGCAATAACTCCATGAACTAAATCTGAATATAGAATTCCCATGATAACAAAACAGCAATAGAAGAGTGAAGATTTTTGTTTCTGATGATATTCATGCATCAGAAAAACTTCATGGTCATAAACAAAAAAATGCGTATTGTCCAGTATTGGCTTTTAATTACAGTTTTGATAGGGAACCGTGTCTCTTAATTTGAAGCATGACGGTTTTATGGGGACTATGGAAGAGTGCATCTCTGTTCTTAAAAACTCACTTGTGTGCTGTTTCTTAAAACTTGAGAACTGCGTCTTAAAATTAAAATGCAAGTGGTTAGGATGAACAGCTTCCTACATTTAGACATCATCATTGTCTCAGTTCTTACTAATTAAGGCTGTGTTGTATTTCCCTGTAAGGTGGTTGATGTTTATAAGTTGCTTGAGACAATAACGCGTACCATTATCGTTAGCCTAAGTTTTCATCTGTCACTTCTTTTCAGTAGTGTGTAAATTGCTGAATTCTTATAACTGGGTTTGGAATCTTTCGAAGTACCTTCATAAACTTCAGCTGAGGGAGAACAGGAGTTGCCAGAACATAGATCCCCTTGGAAGTTTTCTTTTTACTGTTCTAGTTTGCCCTGAATTATTAGCAAAAAAATTACACTCCTTTGGCCTAAGAGGCTGTGAGGATAACAAAACTTCCTGAAGTCATGAAAATGACAGTGTTTTCAAGAACTATGGCATATATCATTAGATTCATTAGTCTTAACAGTCAAGTTCTGCTGGCGTTCTGTGCTGAGTTTTTGGACTCCAGGCGGAGTGGGACTTTCTCCTGACTGCGCTGCCCGTGAAAGCAGAGGTAAGCTCCTGTGTGCTTTGACTCCTCTAAGGCACAGGCACTGTGGAGAAGAAAGCATCCTGACAGGAAGAAGGAACTGGACAGGGAGTCATGAGTGAAATGGATTGGTGAGTGTGAGTTATATAGAAGGGAAGCATCTTATGGTCAAGAATTCTGTCTTTACACTTCCACATTTTGGGATTCATCTTCATTCCTCTCCTGTCATCAGTTCACCATGAAAACTAAATGCATATAAGTATTCAAGAGTTAGAAAATGTCAAAATTAATGTTCTCCACAGTTCTGATTAATGTTTATACTGGTGGGTTGATGCCATTAATGTCCTCGTTTTTTTCCAGAGGACGCTATCTTGTTTACTAAATTATTAGTTGGGCCCTTTAATACTGCTCCTGTGTCTCTCTCTGCCTGCTCATCTGTCAGAACACCTACCAAAGAGAACTGTGGAATGATGTGATGAAAAATTGGAAGTCTTTGGTGTAACCCTCAGGTTATCTAAAGAAGCTGTGATGAACTGTCAGATAGATTACTGAAGATAGTTGAGTATCTTTAAGGGTCCTGGGTCTGCAATGCTAAAATCTTAAGCATGCCTCATGATCTGAAGACTATAATGGAAATAAAGTATTTTTAAGTATAAATTGTGTTACAAACTTGAAAAGTCTCCCAAGAAATCTGAGTGTGGTATTTAGCTGTCAAATCCTATGTGAACTGGAGTGGAAGGTATTTGTTACATGTGACAGACTTTTTAGACTGACTTCATATGTTTATAAAGCAAATTATTCTGTTGTGTGTCATCCCCCCTCCTCCCCGTTCTGCTTAAATGTATTTTGGCTTTCTAGAAAGCAGGAGACTTTGACAAGATAGAATACTGATTTTTTTTTTTGAATCTCTAAAGATTTCTTTGTTTTAATGAAGTATTTCAGCATCATTGGACAGAGTGCAGCTGGTAAATACACTTAACATAAAATTTTGAGTATGAATCATATCTGATCTATAAGAGTTACTGTGTCCTTTCTTGTAGTTGTTCATACCCACTTTTCAGTTTGAAGTATCCAGCTCTACTGTGCTCTCATCCATTATGGATTTACCCTGTCAGCAGGATCCTCTGCTGCATGTAGAATTCAGTTGAAGCTCTGAACTTGAAGCTTCCCCAGAAAAGGAAGACCAAATACTCCAAAAAGTATGTAAAACGCTAGGGAAAGCTGACAAAGTTTAATCAACTCTTAAGACCCAGAGTCTTCAGCCCTCTCTAAAAGGAAGCTTTAAAGTCTTTCTGAAAACTTTTGACTTAAATTTTGTTGAGAAACATCTGGAAAATGTTTCTCTGTCAGACCCTTGTATCACAGATTTTTCAGGATATGAGACTTGCACTTAGTCTAAAACTGTTTTTGCTGTTGTAAAGTGCTTGAGAGAAGTGTTCACCTGCTTCATTCCAGGCCAGCACACAGGTACTTTGTTCAAAGCATGTTATTAACCTACTTAGTGAAAAACAAACTAAAAAGGGGTATAGGTTGGTTGGTTTTTTTCCCATGAGAAGTGGAGGGGTTTTTTTTTAGAGCTATTAAAGTCAACTTGTGGCAGCATCCCAAAGTATGTTTATTATGCTCCCATTATTCTCTGCAATCTCTAGCAGCCGGCAAACCTGCACTTACCTCACAAGTTGATAGTGTAAACTCTGACGTGATGTTTTTAATATCCTGCCTCCCATTTAATTCTGTCTTCAGGAGCAATGAGTTCATAGAATTAGTATCCCCATGCCTCAAGATGAGAAATACACAGGGGCTAATACCAAAATACCCCATCTTATAGAAGTCTACAGCAAAACTGAGTGAAGTGCTGGGATTTTGGGGGTGTTTTCTGCAAAAACCAAATTCAAACAAAAACGATGAAATAAGGAACCCAAAAGATGTATTTTATGTGTAGCAAGGCAGAGGATGGGAAGTGGCATGCCATGCCTGTGTCCCAGATGAAGACACTGCCTGAGTAACTGGTTCTTAACAATGCTCTAGGTCTGTATGTACCTAGTGTGGATGAATTACCAACCCATGCCCCACTCACACCATCTTCATTATGTTCCAGGAACTCCACAGCGACAGGGGCAAGATGCAGGACAAGGCTGTGTCAGAAGGACCTGTAAATCTCTGTGATTTCTGCTTATGCAGTCAGAACATAAGGTAGCTGAAGCTAAACCTTGTTGCTTGTAATAAAAAAAGGTCAGGCTGTCGCTGGACAGCTGAGGGGCTGTCCTGAAAACCATGCTAGTGTCCCTGTCCCACAGGGTGTGGAATGGGGGCTAGGAAAACAGCAGGGGTGTGTGTGCCTGTTAGGGTGCTGTGTGAGAAGCCTGTGGTAAGGTCAGCCTCCCCTTGCCTCAGTGTCAGGGGTTCAGTGAGGTAAAGTCAGTCACGCAGCCCTGCTTTCGCCATCTTCCCCGAGGGCGGGTGGGGTAAGCTCTGCAGTGGGGCCGAGAGGAGAACGGAGCTGGGAGAGCTGAAGGAAAAAACAAGGGCTGAGTCAGTCCCCTGAGCTGCCTGCGCCTCCGCAGACAGCTTCATCCCTCTCAGCTCCCCCAGGCCCGCGGGCACGGCAGAGGCAGCGTTTCCCGCCGCAAAGGAGAACGCTGGGCACAGGCTCCCGCGCGCCACCAGCAACTGGCGGCGGCGGCCGCGCCCTGCCCTGCCCCGCGCCTGCGCCCAGCGCCCTGGCTGCACGCCGCTCCCGGCCGGGGTGGGCGGTGGCGGCAGGCGCATGCGCGCGGGAGGAGCGCACGCGCCTTGGCGGCGGGCTGGCGGAAGGTAGTGGGGTTTCGCCGTCGGCCGATTCGCTGGGCGCGAGGCCGCGGCGCCCCGCCCACGCCTGCCCCCTCCCTCCCCCGCCCCTCCGACCCCCCCCCCCCCCTTCCCGCCCGGCGGCGCTGCGCTACGCTCCGCGATGAGGCCGTGCCCGCCGGCGGCGGTAGCGGCGCGCGCGCGAGCGTGAGGGCGCCGCCGCCGGAGCTGCTGCGTCCGCCAAGATGGCGTGCGTGCTGGAGGCGCCGCTCCGCATGAGCGTCCTCTCGGTGAGTGCCGCGGCCCCTGCGCCGCCGCCCGTTAGCGCCGCCGCCGGGGGGGGCGCCCGCCTGCCGCTGGGCTGGGCCTGACCTTGGCCTTCGCGAGGGCCGGGCCGCGGGCTGTTGCGGGGCTCCCCCCCCTACCCCCCTCCCGCCCACCCCTTGGGCACCTGCCGGGCCCCTTTGTGTGGTGGCGGGGGGCCCGGCGGGCCGGCCCCGGGCCTGGCGGGCCATGGTGGGCCGCAGGGCTGAGATGGGCGTCGGTAGGGCGCTCGTTCCCTTGTGCCCTCCCCCTCCCCCACCCCCACCGCAACAACTTCTTCCCAGAGGGGCTTTTCTCTTCAAAACGGTATTCCCCCCTTTTCTGAGGTGTCTGTTCCCATGTTTGTTAGAGGTACTAGCTCTTCTGAATGTATTTTTACCTGATGACATGACTTGGACTCTTCGGCTGCCCTCCTGTAAACGTTTTTGGTCTCTCTGAAACTCCTGCTCAGCAAAAAGAGGCTTTGCTGACATTATTTTGAGGTGTAATAACCAAGCTGCTGCAGAGGAGAGTAGGGTCTCTCTCAGAAGTGTACCGGGCTGGTCATGGCTGGCGAAGCATGCTCTCCCAGCTTTTGCTAGCCAGTGGGGGGTGTTTTGGTGGCAAAACGCTGATCTTCTCGTAATAACTCTTGGGGATCTCAAGACAGGGCATCGTTGGCTTTTGCTGCAGGGAGGAGGCTGATGATGTGTTGCATCTGTGGGCAGGGCACTGATGTTGTGGAAGGGGGTCTGACAACTACCACTAGTTTTCCTTTCCATGGGGAAAGCTGAGATTAAGTAGAACAGCCGGTGCTGGTTGCCCAGTCCTGCTGCTCATCAGAGTCGTGCACTGGGAGTAATGGTGCAAAAGGTGTACCGTGGATACTGCTTAAAAGCGCCAAGGTTTTGTGCTTTTTTTTTTTTTTTTCCTTAGAATTTCTTACTAGGCAAGAGAACCGTGAAACTGATGATAAATTATTTATTTTTGGGAACTACCTGAAAAACTTGTTTGCCTGGGTATGAATGCCCTTCTTCTACATATTGCAAAGCTAGTAGTTGATAGAGTGAAAGCCAGGGTGTTTTAGAAACAGAAAGCAGTGGGTTCTCTCAAGTCCAGAAGACTTTTGTGTATAAATACATAAATCAGGTAGATCAAAGTCTCCTGGTGTTCTCAAAAATACTGTCTTTCATTACATGGTGGAAGTTCATCTGTAGCATTTATTTGGCCTAATTTAATAGTATTCCTGGAGACAAAGCAGTCTTGCTGCCTCTAGACGATTCTTCTCTCAGAGTTATGTGAGACCACAGGCAAGAAGCTGCTGGTGCTTCTGACATCTGGGTGGGGAAGCAGGAGCAGACTCAGCCTAAGAGTAGATACTTGCAAAAGCAAGGAAGAGTTTTTAATTCCCCCCTAGCTTCTTTCAAGGAAAACTTGTAAGGAAAAAAATGGGAAAAGCCTAATAAAAAGTTGAGCTGGCAAAAAGAAAAAAAAAAAGTGAGATAATGGAAACGCACCCTGGCACATGTTCATGAGAACCTGGAGGGAAAATTCCCTTCCCCTTTCCCACCCTTGTTTTTTGGAACGCTTACCATCTCCAACTTTGGATCTTCTCAAAGGGAACAACAAATCATTGGTGCATAAATGTTAGCTTACAAGCATGGTCCTGTTGCTGAGAAGAGGGTTCACTTTGTCTTATAAAGTAGCTATGGCATGACATGGAGAGCACTGTGCTGCTGTCCCTGTTGAAGTTGTGTGGGACAGTATATAGAAGGACAATCTCTGAAATGTGTAGATATGTTATGATAAAGTAAGTTACAGAAAAATGTCTTGATATGAGCTTCCTTAATTTCAAGAGCTTGTTTGAGGGTATGCTTCTTGAGCAACGTTAACTTGTAAATGTTTTCTTTCAGGAATTCATGCTTTTTCTATATAGTAATTAAACATAATAAAATTGAAACTTAAGACAGTGCTGATAAGTGAAATAGGCCCCTTTTACATGCCCTGTTCATAAACAGCACTCTGTTAATTTGCTTCGACTCTTAACATGTTATTTACTTCAAGTATATCACCTTCTTTAAATTGAACTTGATCACAGGGTTAATTCTTTGTGTAGATGTTGCCTAGCAGTAACTGCACATTTAAATATGATTCTGTGGTTTTGCTGCTATCTTGCCTGATAGGTTTTGTAGACTTGCTGGTACGTTAGCCATTCCTGTTTGTCTGCCATTATATGAATTGATATCAACTATTAATTTTTTATTTTATTTTTTTTTTTCTCTGCAGGAGGTAACGGCTAGTAGCCGCCACTATGTTGATAGATTGTTTGACCTCGATCCTCAGAAAGTCCTGCAAGGTGTCATGTAAGTCATCTGAAACACACTTGGGCTGTTGGTTGTGCATAGACTAGGTTTACTCGAGTTCCACTAGAGTTGTATATCAAGGGCAAGAAGCTCTTCCTGTCTTTTTTTTTTGAGAAATCTTGTTGGAAAACTTTAATGCAAACATGATAGTATTGTTTTACCAGACTATCACTCTGTAGTGCATATGGTTCATAACGCAGCCTCCCAGTTGCCCGAAATGAGGTTAAACATTCTGAGAGCATTCAGAACTTTTTTTTTTGATACATTTCTTCCTTATGGCCACCTTTTGCTTCTCTTCCAGGTCTGTTGAGACTCTTTTCTCTTATTCCACTGCCAAGTCAGTGTACCTGCCTCTTCTTCTTTCCCCTACTGCCGTGTCTGAGTGTTGGCTTTTTTTTTTTATGCATGGCTTCTATCTCACCAATGGGAACTGCAAGCTGAAAGAAAATGCTTCCATAGAAGTTAATTTGGATGCAAATTTTATTTCAGTACTTCTGTTACATGCCAGTGATGAGGGGTAGTGACTGAAAGAGCGAGTAGAATACTTGCCCTGCTGAATAGGTAGTAAAACTGGTGCAAAGATCTGGTTGCTTTCTTGCTGTCCTTGGGCTATAAGCTTTCTATTATAACCACACAGCAACGTGGCAAACAAGTCCTTGCCCAGGACTGACTTTTGGTAGCGAAACCAGACCTTTTCAGGCTTACCAGTAACTTGCTGGCTATGGCTGTCTAGCAAAACACCAGAAGACATCGAAGGACCAAGTGGATCAAAAAGCCAAGAATGTTGGTTTTGTTGCTTAGGACAGTCTGAGGTGTTTTCCAGTCACAGATGAAAAAAATTATTCCAGAAGGTGTCCCAGGGGCAACATATCAGAATTAGTGTCCCTTTGAAATACACGAAAAACACAACATACATAAAACTCTCCTGGAAACTTTATTGGTTGAAATTCCCCCTTACCTGTATAAAAACTTCTGGTATACCACCGTAACTGTATAGAGGTTCTTAACCCTTCCCTGTAGGAGAGTCTGGTTCTGCTTCCATCCCTTGGCCGCCTTAGTCCCCTACTTAGAAGGACTGCTGTGATGGTCCCAAGGGCAAGGATGTGTCTCATCCTATGTCCAAGTGGGTTGTCTGAGCCCCTCTTTTCTCCTTGGCAGATGCTCTGAGCCCTGGGTGGCGTTCCCTCCCTGCTCTCCTTTCTTTTCAAAGGACTGCAACCCACAACCCTTGGTAATATCTTCCCTATCTTTTGAGGTGTTATATCTTTTGAAGTATAACTGATTTCCCAGAAACCAACGTTTTAGGCAGTATCTTTGTCTCAGCTAACATCTGAAATTCTTTATCTTGTTAATTTATATCAGTGGATTCTATGCTGAGATGCTTTTCTTGCATTTAAAGACAAGGAGATACCAATTTATTTCACAACAGCTTTCAAAGGGCATATTTGGATGGTAAACCATATTTGTGATGCTCTCGTTAAAATCCTAATTCCGAGAGTATATCTTTCCTGACATTGAGCAAATCCTATGTGGTAGTTTTGTTATTTTCCAAATATTGGTGGATGGGTATGAAACAGTCCAATTTAAAGTGTATATATAAAAAATAGAATTTAGAATAGTGTACATCTAAAAAAATTCTGTCAGTCCAAGATTCTCTTTGGGCAGAAAAATACTGCTTTGCCCTTCTTCCTTTGAATTCAGGGTATCTGAAGAGGTAATGAAGTTGGAATGAACTGATATTTGGGGTGGAGTAGAAGAGGATGATTAAAGTTCTACCAGAAGTGTCTGTCAGAAGCTTTACCAGATATTCTCCTGCTTTGCTGAAAATCTTTGGTTCCTGATATGTGCTGGTTGTTTTTCCTGCATCCTGGCTGAAAATACTGGTGACCTAGATTTTTATTTTGATTGAGGGAACTGTATGAATATCTGATCAAGAATCAGAAAATAGGCTGTCTTAAGAGGCTTTGTTTCTGCAGATTGTCTTCAGTTACAATAGTCCTGTTCTTCATATGCTATTAAAGATGCTTGAATGAATAACCTGGGTTTGGGGCTTTTTTTAATTGCATTCTTGTAATTTTAATGAAAACCAACTTCTGAATGAGGTTTGATAAAGGTAAAATATAGCTAAATGCTTCTTGAACTTGAAAATCATGCCAATCCAGTTGTCATCTTGTAACTTGAGAAAGCTTTTAATTACACATTCTGAAAGTATTTAAATGATCAAATCTCTTGTTTTTCTTTCTTTGCCATGAATTGTCAAAGAGGTGGTGTTCAGAACCTTCTTTTGTCCAGACAGTGAAGTCTTACCTGGCTAGGAGCTTTTTCCTTTTCCTCCTCATGGGAAAACTGAGAAACCATTTTCCTTTTGTCTGGTATTGCTGTATGTGGTTCTGTTACCTTATTTCAAAATGTCAAGTTTCCTGGAGAACTTTTGTTCACATAATTTCTGTCATGTTCATCTGGGTGTTGATAGTAGGTAGGAAGGGGAAGATTGTGCGTACCTGCCAGTAAATAATGAATTTCAGTTCAGCATTTGAAATGTTGAGATTCTTGCAAGGATTACTACTACCTTTTACTGTACCTGATAGTGAACTATTTAAAGTTTGCAAGGCCCACATCTTCATACCCACATCTGTATAGCAGTGTATGTATTTACCTTTCTATTTACTGTCTTTATAAATGAGCAAGCTTAATATAGTAGTTTCCTTCTGTAAACATAATCTCTACATTGTGGCCACGCTTATGCTTGGGAGGTCTTAAAGGTTTGCTTTGTGTCTACGTAAGTGCTTTTTCTAAACCATTGGTCTACATACTGTTCTACAGTTCAAATTGTCTCAAATATGCTTTGTATTCTGCAAGGCCAGCATTAATGTCAGGTATGCAGCTATTGAATACATTCAGTGTTGACAATGCATAGACTACCTCAAACATATTGTAAGGGATTAAATATTGTGTTCTCAGAAATTTTCTTAAATGTTTTGCTGTTATGGGCAGAGGAGAACAACACAGATAGCTCTGTAAATTTCTGCATTGTTATAAGAGCTTCATTTGTCCCAAGATGGTTGCTGCAACATCATCCTGTGCTTTGCAGTGTGGTAGTGTTTATTTCTTTTTAAAAACAACTCTGGGTGGTGATCCTTAGACTATCATTTGCTTTTCACACGCTCTTAAGCTCAGGACCACATTATTCAGATGCAAGACTGATACCTATTTTTGTCCTTTATTTGCTGGTCAGGGTCTTCTTTGAGAGACGTTTTGTCATGCTTACATTTAGCCTGATGTCTTCAAACGGGCAATCTGTCATTTTACGGAGAGCTATGTAATTCCATCTCAAGGGCTGGTTTTGAAAGGAGCATTCTTTCTGACAAATCTGGCTTAAGGTCCCAACTGTTTCTCATCAGGCTGTTCTTCAGCAGAGGGTGTCGTCTTTTAAGGCTTGTAAATAATCGTCTTTCTGGTGCACTGAGAATTCCTAGGCTACTGCTGTTTCTGTCCTTTATGGATGTGCTTATCCAGCCAGCTGGAGTTACTAGACAAGCATTTTCCAAACTGGTGTGAGCATTGTATATCTCAGGAAAATGAAAGAAACATCCTATAGAAATGGCACTTGGTACTGAAGAACTAATTTCAAAGTGTGTATCTACAGTATCTTCCTTTTTCCCAGGGAGCATGTCTAGTGCTATGGTGGCAATACTGGTATAGATCTATGCAGTATATATAATTTGAGTTATATATGCTTTCTACGCAGTATGATTTTGAGTGTTTGAGAATTGATGTTGTCGATAAGGGAAGTATAATAGCTGGCATACCGGTTAGAACTTGCAGACCACTTTGAATCGGACAGTTAGGTTTTTAGGGTCCCTGCCGACTTAGACTGATAGTGCTGCAGTGGTTAGTGGTTATACTCAGTGTTTTAAATGCTCTGAAACTGCCATTTTAATGCAACCAAGATGTAACTGGGCTTACCTTTACGGTACGTTCTTCGATGCAAAGTTAGGTATGTGTTAAAAGCTCCTCTAAGGGACAATGGATCTGTACTTACGTTTCACTGAAGATGTTTTGTACTGCTTGCTGGTTTCTGCCTTCTTCAAACAGAACATGCCAGAAGGTAGTCACAAACCAGAAGAAAACCCCCTTATATTTAAGTAGTAATGCTGCTTTCATGGAACCTATCTGGTATCTCTTTTGTGGTCAGTTGCTTTGAAATTAATTGGCAACACCTCAAACTGTGTGTGTTTTATATCCAACTGCTTTCATTTGTATTTTCTTGGATTTGAAAAAAATGTTCCAGGCACGTGTTTAGATGTGTGTGTAATAGTGTCTTGTATTTCTCAGCTATGGCAATTGGAATGAGAGCATCAGTGCAGTGTTCCATACATGCCTGCAGGGAAAGCTGTGTGAAATATAAGAGGCAGCTTCATGGAGTGGGAAGAGAAGAAATTCCCATCCCAGTTCTAATGGAGCAACAGGTAGCACCTTCAGACAATTATGAAGAGGCTACTTCTGCCTCTTGTTCTTCATGTCCTGTTAAGCAAACCTTCTTTAAGATTAAATGAGGAACAGCACTTGTTTTCACATTGTGCATCCTGAACATATGCAATCACATTTTCAGGCTCTCAATGGGCACTTCCAAACCTAAATTTTCTGCAGGAGCCATGTTTTGTTCTTTGTGTATTCCCTTGCTTCAGTTTTCATCAGAATGCCCCTGTAGAAACAGAGCAGTCCTTAGAGGATTGTTCATGTTATACTTTGCCTCTGTACATTTTTGATTGATTCTGTTATCTCCTAGGCAGTACTCTGTAGTAAATACATATTCTTTCAGATGCAGTAGGGAAATTTGAGGTCTAGTTGGCTAAGAACAAGTGATGTAATTTTTTGAAGCGTTGTTTTTGTGCAGTGTCATTCATGTGTTGAGGGAAGAGGCTCCTGAGACTCTTCTGTTGATACTTTGTGAACTGCAGGATAGGCTCTTTGTGGCTTGAAAATGGAAAGCTTGTTCTTTAGGTTGCAGAATCTGACAGAAATTTGAGCTGATTTAGGTGATGCTGAGAGGGTGCTGGGACCACTACTCCATTTGTTGATTTCTCCCTTTCAAGAGGTCAGCTGAGGTATCTAATATCTAGACAAGCTTTTCAGAGTGATAGAAGGTGAAATTGAAAGGCCTCAAACATCATTTGAGAATTAAGTAGTGCTCTGTGAAGAGTGGGGTTTTTTTAACATAATTGGTTTTGTAGAGTCAGGTGGAAGAATAGTGTAGATACAGAGGGAAGAGAGGAAGATGCAATAGGAAGAAAGAGTGTTCCTGTCATAGAATAAGATACTCTTTCACTTTTGTGCTTTCTTTATAATGCAGCAAAAGGTAAAAATGCATAGTACTATTTTTCTCAAGTAAATTGTTATGTATTGTAACTCCTGGTCTAACATTTAGAGGTGGGCTAAACTTTAGGAAATTAGGTATACCTACTACATTTGGCTAGCAGTCTTCAACCTAATAGGGTTGTTTAATATTTCAAGCCTTGCAGTTGCCATTCTGAGCCTGTGAGAGAGGATTGATGATTAATGAATCTGTTTCAGTACTGCTTTTCAGAAGGGCATGAAGCCACTTTCCTCCAAAATTCCTCTCTTGATGCCAACCTCAGAGTAGTGATACTGTTGCTGTGATGATTTCAGACCGTAAGTAGGATGAGAGGAGAAACAACTTCTATCAGACTAGCTGATGTAGCTGGAGAAAATCGAGTGAGTATTGGTCACAAAAGTCTTGAGGTCTGAGTTAGAAGTGGCAAACTTCAAGCTGAGCACAGTTGAATACTCTGAGGTAATTCAGAGTTTAACTTAACTTTATTAATCTGTTAGACAAATGCAGAGGAGAGGTGGGTGCCTGTAAGGGAGGGCAAAATGTAGCAGGCAGCTGAGGGAGAAATAGTTTTTATGCCCTTTGGGGGTGTGTAGAGGATGTTAAGACTGAACTAGAGGTTGGACCTGAGGGATTTGTGCCACAAAATCAGCAATGCTACTGAATTTGTGACTCTTAATATTTGGAGTTTGATTTTTTTGGTTCTAAGCTGCCAGTTCAAATTGATTAGAACGAGCATTAAAAAATTGAATTCACTTACTTTCCAAAACAAGCTCATTTTCAGTTTGCAATATGGAACTGTCGTCTTTTAGGCTAGCTCCCTGTAAAGGGTTGACATTTCTAGTAACATTCAAAGGACAGAACTCTGTTTACCAATTCATTTGTCTACCAGATGATTAAAATGAATTCAGTATGTATGCTGTATTGTGGTGCTGAACTGATAATTTAAATGTGTTGAGATTTTTTTATTTTTATTTTTTTCTTTGGGAATTTTAAAGTAGCAGGAAGGCTAGCTGGTAAAATTATTTGCTAAAATATACTTCAAACATGTGTTACCTGAAATGTCCGGTAACTCCCGCATACATAGAATGAGAGAGTTTATTTGGATATAGATAAATTATGGAGTTTCTGTCCTAGTGAGGACTTAACTAATACCCATTTGAAAAAGTAAATTCAGGAATGACTAAAACCTATGGAGGCCCATACATCATCTTAGCTGATAGCTATTTGGAGCTAAAAATCTGAGGCTATACTTTCATGTTAGAAAGACTTTAGATTATCATAATCTAGCGGGTAGTAGCAGTGTCAGATTAACAGGTTTTGGTGATCCTTCAGTGATTGCTGGCCTACGCTGAAGTGGACAGCGTGTCATACAATATTATGAGTTAACATCAGAGAACAGCTAAGCAGGTGCTGGAAGGCCATTTTAAGGTATTTTCCTGTACTGAATGAAACTTAAGAGTTCTCTATGTGAATGACTTGTGGTGGACAGCGTGCTTTCAATAATGAGTGGTGGTCTTAAAAAGGGAGAATGGACAAAATCAACTTTAAATCAAGAGACAGTGAATGAAAAATAGTGCTAGAAAAATGTAGTGTTACAGGGTGCCTCTTTGCTTAATGAAATTTCATTTAATTTTTGCTTTAACTGTGGGATATGCTGATTTAACTGCTAAATGCTGAGGGCACTACTTCATCCTGGGAGGGGAACTATCCTTGGGGGGAGATAGAGACATTAAAAAGAAGTAACACAGTTCCTTGTATTTGATGGTTTGGGTTGTTCATCTGAAGCAACAGTGGTGAAGGCAGTTCTTTTCATGTGGTTTGACTGTTTCAGGATAGCTCTGAAAAAAGTATTTTGCTGATCTGGGGTCACAGAGCAGGAGATCTCTCGGATTCTGAGCGTTCTGCTGAACTGCAGCTGTTTTTCCCACACCTCTCTTTGGATAATTCTTTGCTGTTATGACCTAGTTTATTTAAATAGCAGAGATTGATGCTGAAATTGAAATGCTGATAATACGGAGCTCTAGCTATGGTTTGCGTGGTTTTGATTTTTTTTAGTTTAAAAAGCTTACATAATAAAAGCTAGCTAAACTCCCATCCTACACTGACTTCAAGCATTTTAAATTTGAGCTACCTCATTCTTAAGGTTGAGTAGGCAATTTTTCTATTGATCAGTGATCTCATGCAACTTGTAGCACAATTTCCAGACTCAGTGCAAAGGATGAGGCAATAAAACACACTTGAGAGAGAGGTGGGAAAAGCAGCATTTCCTGTTTTGTCAGTCAACCTGGAAATTTGAAAGGAACTTGAGTTGAAACTAAAGCCAAAGACATGGAGACCTTAAGTTGTTAAGCTTGATATAGAAGGCTAGCATGTGAATTGACTGACATAAGCTCTTATATGGAAGCAAAGATTTGATATGAGAGGTTTCTTCAGTCTGTCACACACACACAGCAAGATAAGTATTGGAAACTGGGATAGATTCAGGGTAGGAATAAGGTATAAATATTTCTAACCACAGGTATGGATCATTGAAACAGCTTACCTTTCTATTTGATAGACTTTCCTTGGCAAGAAAACTTACGACAAGGTAAGTTGCCTCTCCAAAGAGGTTACTTCAGATAGGAGTTCAAGCAGTTTCTGTGGCATTGTGATACGGAGAAGTTGGATTAAACAATCAGCTTTAGCATTATGAATGTTAAATTCTACTGTTCTGCATTGCTGTAATTATAGCCCTATGCTATTTTTCTACAGCACTTTGATTTTATGCAGTGTCTGAGGGTACAGAATTAAGATTGGGAACAACCAGGTATTTAGGGTTGCCTTGTTTAATTGTTGAGTTTGTTTAGTTTGCACTGTATGCTACTTTTGTAACAGTTTCTAAGTGTTAAAACTCAAACAAGTTGAGTAACAGTGTCTCTGTATGCTACTTTGTTCTTTCCTGTAAAATCATCTTTTTCTTTGCATCAACTGATACTTTTTTGAAGGGGATTAGAAATCTTGAAACTTTTCTTTCCAACCTGATGATTAACCTTAAAAATAAGCTGATTTATGATTACTGTGGTTTGCTTGAGTTGGCAGGAGTTTTTAATGTTTTAGCCACTTGGTTGGACTAGTAATCATGTTAGTACAAACATGCTCCTTGCTAAAGGGGTAGTAAACAACTCACTTGGCTAATTAACAGATATTCAAGCCGAAGTAGTGTCCATCTTAGAAATTAATTCTGTCAAAATAACGATGGACATATTTTAATGTGCAAAATTAGTCATTAATTCCTGTTGTTGATTGTTTTGCCTCTGTCCACAAAAATGGGAGTGTGGGAGGAAGGGGGAAGGAAAAGGAGGGAAAAGCTACAGAAAGGATAATTGTCAAAACTTTAGCTCCACTGTTAGCTTCTGACTCAAGTCCAGCCAGTCCAGGTCCCATTTGCTTATATGATATAGAAACTTAGAAACTCTCCTGAAGTTGGGGCAGACACGTTTTTATTTGAGCTGTGTCCTTGTATCAGCTACCAGTACCTCAGCTTTTTAGATATTTGCATTTTAAGTTTTTGAACACCTTTTCAGAATGATGCTTTGTGTCATTCTATTGTTTGTAATTTTGATCACCCTCTGGTAGATAAATCTTCTGGTCTGGCAACACATTGTTTTGGTTGCTTCCTCTGTGTGCGTAATTGTCTTGGAATCTCTTGTAACTGTTTCATACTAAAAGTGAAAGCATTGGCTTGGAAGTTTCTAGGACTACTTTTCCTTCTGTGATTGTTCATCTCATGTTTGATATCCTTCTCTGTCTAGGAACTTCTTAAATATGGCTACCTACTCTATTTTCAAAAGACATAAGATGAGAAAGTATGCAGGCTGTTTATTTCTTCCTCTTCTGTGTGGTTCCTACTGCTGCTTCCTCATCAAGTCACTCTAGCTTGTTTCAAGATCTTTTGTGTTGCTTTGCTAGAAGGTGACATAGGAAGGCTCTAGGGCTTCCTATCAGAAGTTTAAAATTTCTTATGTTTGTGCTTGATTTACTGTATATAAAATGTAGGTAAAACCAAATTCTCACCAAGGAGTCCATGTATCCATGTTGTTTTCTTATGGTCTCTTGCAGAAGAGGTGCAGGTATTGGGGCTTGCTAGGAATGCTTTAGAGGTCTGTTCTTTCTCAGCTGGGAAGTTAGCTCATACCAGTTCAGAGGACTGGACACTTCTGGTGGTTTTGTGGAGACTTCATGAAGATGTTGAACTTCAATAATTTCTGCTTAGGACGAAGTTCAGCACTTTTAAGTTGTTTCTACAATAATAATTTACATTAACAGACTAGAATGCTAGTTTTCTTCGGACTAAGATATTTCATAATATTAAATTTTTTGGCTAGGATTCATTAAAACTTAAAGGCCATATTTTACTCACAAATTTTTATATTTAATATTGCTTCTTGCTTATCTAATACACTTACGAAACTAGCATGCATTGCATTTTATTTATAGCTAATTAATTGAACTGATTGCTTCTGGGTTGCTATGTTCCAGAAGACTGTTAGAGCTGATAAACCTCACCTGATAATTTTTTTTCCCCTTTTCTAGAGTTTGTAGGAAGAAAATAAGTCTTTCTGCTTTTTCAGCCTCTAGTTAGTTTCATAACTTAAACCTGAGTGGTCCCAGGATTGAACTGATGAAACTATATTCTTATTTCTTTAAGAAGCAATAAGAGATGGAAAAAGCTGGCTTAGCACTTCAGGAAGCAGTATTTCCAAGTGCTTAGCTAGGATCTCTTTGTTTTATTTTATTGTTGGCAGCCTATATTATCCTGCTTGAAAGTTTTTTCACAGAAATTACTTTATTGCATTATAGTAAGTGTAGGCATAAATATCAGCTATCAGATTTTAAATCTATGCATTAAAATTATTGTAATTCATGTTATTTTGTTAAATGACTTTGAATTTAGTTTGAATCTAAACTATAAGATTTAATACACAGGATATTAAAAAACAAAAACAAAAACCAAAACAACCAAAAAACCAATGAACCTCAAATGCATCTTAAGACCTCTGTCATATGAAAACTTCATGGTTTGTCTTTTGGCTCTATAGAAAGCTACCTTTATGAGGCTGAGAAACTAAGTAGTACTGGAATGTACTAGGTACATGTGTAAGATCTGCATTTTTCTTCTGAAGCTGCTCACCCTGTGCTGTTGCCTGGCAGTAGGGTTGATAAACTGTCTGAGAGCTTGGAGCTGATTATGGATAAGCCTGTGTATCTCCCTCTTCTGGATCATGGTCTTCTCACAGGCTAGGCCTAGAATCACCATAGACTAGTTGTTCTTTTGAAGGTCTCATCTCTTTGTGATTGTGTTTCTGCTGTTGTTTCCTTCTTCCTCATTTCAAGGACTCCTTTTCACAGTAGGAAATGGGAGCAGTGTGCATGACATTCGGAAATAAAGTGGGTATCCAGTTTTGGACTACAAATTTCTGAAGTTTCTTTGTTACCTCTTGTAGAAGATAGTCATCTTTACTGCTTTTTCTCCTTGGATGAATCTTATGTTGTCTTGGATCTGAAATCAGTCAAGCTCAAACTTGTTGGATATGATGTTTTCAAATAAGGGAGCTGCCCTCAGTTTTTCCAAGGTTCATGATACACCAAGGACCTGGTAGACTAGGGCAGCACATGGTGGTACTTTACTTCTTAAGGAGATTAGCTTCCTGAACAGGAAAATCTCCAGAAACATAATATGGAATCACATAATTATTTTTCATAGTAAACAAAAAAAAAGTCTGCTATTATTCAGCATTGGGTTTTGGCATTTTAAGGATATTCTTGGTTTCCATATCCCTGCTTCCTGTGCATTGAACAGGTTCATTTCTGTAAGTGGCAAATCTGAAGAGATAAGCATGGAACTTGGGAGTGCCAGGGCATAATGCACGCAAACATGGTGATCTTTGCTGAGTCCAATCTCTGTCAGTTTTTGGTCACCTTACTAATTTAAAGGTATTTTACTTGCTTGCAAGTTGAAGTGGTCGAATGTACATGTGTTGGATTTTTGTCAGAAATCTCAAGCTTGTGATATTTCTTGTCTATCTGCCATGACTTTTCTGAAGAACTTTATGAACTAGGATGGAGAAACTCATCTGATTCATTTACAGATCAGGACTGCAACCTCACTAAACCTCTTAAACTGAGCAGTATGGAACTTTGCTATGCTCCTGCCACTTCTGAAAGGGTCTCTAAATCAAATTCTAATAGTCAGTACTTATTACATATTAAATAGTTATAAGGTTAACAAGTCATTCTATTGCGGAGTTGGTGCAGGAGTCACAGAAGTTTGTTGGTAGTGGGTTTTTTGGTTTTGTTTTTTTGGTTTTTGTTTGTTTTAAACACAAAATAATGTGTAAAGTCACCTGAGCAGAGCATTAAAATGTTACCAAAATCTGTTTGTTAATTCTTCAGAGTGCTTGGCAAGTGCCTTCTCTTTAGCTTCTCAGGATGCCTTCACAGATACATGGTATGAGTGACTTTGAGAGCTGGTGCCTAAGGATAACAGGGAGAGGTAGCCTTTTTAGAAATCCTAGAGTGGCCTGAGCAGTTTAGTACCTGAACCTAGCACATCTGTTGGTACAGTTTCCATTCCTTTGAGACATCTGATCATTGCTTTTGTCACTGTTTTGGACTCATTCTTGTATTTTAAAAACCTTTAAAAATGACTGGGATACTTCCATATCAAGCATTCAGCATAGAAACCACTGAAGTACTGTTTCTGAGTTCAGTGAAATCTTCAAGTGAATTCCTTAAATTTTCTTGGGCTTCCAGCTTAGCCTGTCTTCTGATCTTGCTCTTTCTCCTCTACCTCCTGTATTGTGTGAAGTTACCAAACTTACGGGAGATACAACAGAAAGGTCCAACGTTTTTTGCTGATACTTGGCTGTGTAAAACTGTGTGGTGGGTAAGCAGATTCATGTTAAGTAATGGCTCACTTGAGAGGTCAAGTGTTTTCCTGACTCTGCCTGTGTTAAGAGATACACAGAACTGCAGGTCAGTGTTCAGCTGCTTTTAATGCTGCTTCCTTCTTGGAGATCCAAGATCACTAGCCAAACTTGAGAAGTTAGACAGTCTCCCTTTGCTTAAAATTCCTAGAATGCTCTTCTGTGGCCAAGTAAGTGTATGCAACAGGAGAGTGAGTCACATGGAAAAATAGTTCAGGAAGAATGGGCAATTACCTTTTACTAATTGAGGTTTATTAAGGTTCTGTTTATGCCAGTCCAGATATTGCCTGCCTTGGCCAAGAAGTTTTTTATAACTCTAATGAAGTGAATTTAACACTTGGGACAACTGCTTATTGCAGTGGAATTTGCACATTCAGTGGGTATGTAAGGACTGTGTAGTGTTAATGCAGGCCAAAGTGGATCTTAAAGAACAGGGCTGCTCTAGATCTCTTAAAATTTGCAGACAGCAGGTGAAAGAGTGATACAGAAGCAAGAAAATGTGGTAACTTAAAG